>NW_006408519.1:33222099-33249722 GCF_000296735.1 Chrysochloris asiatica
ATGTCGATATCGAAGTCGATATCTATATAGATATAGATGTGCAAGGTCGGCAGTTCAAGCTCACCAGCTGCTCCTCGGAAACCCTATCCAGGGTCGCTATGGGTCAGAACTGACTCGATGGCACTTAACAACAACAACTATATATATATATGAGACCCTAGCACAGTGTCTCATCATTAAGTCTTGCAAAATACTAAGACTAAAATAAAATAACTTATTTGACAAAAATAATTACTTTTTCATTATTGTGAATATGGGTATGTCAACTACCGTAGACTGGCTCCAAGTACATTCACCTAAAATGTTATAAACCCTATTTACTGTGACTTTCCAAACTCACATTCTCTTGAAACTTCCTCACAGTGAACCCAAGAATCTTTGTATGTACAATAAAACAGGGATCGCAAGTTCAGTTCAAACTCACCAGCCGCTCCTTAGGAACCCTATCCAAGGTCAGAACTGACGCAATGGCACTTACCAACTCAACATTACAAAAGAAAAACCAACACAACAGAAATAAAACCCCAATCCTTTGCTTGAATAACAACTTTGCAGAACCTATCCCTTTTTTCCCCTACCTTTCTCAGATGATTTTATAAAAAGAGACAATGTTATCTCTCTTAATTGGAAGTCCTAGTCTCTCCTCTTGAGTTCCAGGCCTCCTTGCCGGAGCCATTTCGCTTACTTGGTTGTAGAGAAGAAACCGACTTCGTCTTCATAAGAGATTATGTGGATTTATTCTGAATAAAAGGAGTAAGATAGATCTCAATGCAGGGAGAAACCATCCCACACAAGTGAGAACTGATGTCACCAACTAAAGAGCATCTAACAAAGACAAATCGAGTTCAGAGAACAAGGAAATGATGACACAGTACATTTTAATACAGTAATTTCATTAGTTAGTCTTCGAGGTCACAAGGAGGTTGGCTTCTGGGTGGGGAATGGGCTTCTATTTGATCATTGAGTACAGAGGGTTTTAGTGATTGATTCCAGGAACTAATATAAGAGACCTTAAGTCATCATCAAATATTCTTCAGGTGTTTAAGCATCACTGGCTGATGTTTAAACAGCTATAACCAGATGTCTTAGGAATTTGAGAAAACCATTTTTCTCCAGGACCCCATTTCCTGGAAACAGTGTGTTAAATGATAATCTTTTAACTTGTCTGAAAAACTTTAGATAAGGGCCTTTTAAACAATTCTCTTTATTACACCCTTGTCATGAAGAAGTCTTTTGTGGACCCAGTTTATACAAAAGGGTGTTGTTTCAATACTCCCTTCCTTAGACTGTAGTTCTTTCACGTCCTCACTTGAACATAGAGAAATTATTTCTTAGTTTTTATGGTTACCAACAAGGAAGGGAGACAGATAGTAGGAACTTGTGAAAGGTTTGAGCTAACTTAATTGAGCTACCATGAAGTCCTGGGCAGGCTAGTAAAAAGACCAGTTTAATTCAACAAGAACAGAGTTTCATTCAATCCATTAGTTTTAGTCAAAAAGGCTCTATGAGCTTCCTTTATGGTTCTCAAATAGAATCTTTATTAAAATTTGTATAACTTGATGCCAGGATCTGTCAGTTTACAGACATTTGAGGAGAAAGATGGCTTTAATCAAACAGAAAGAGAAATGAGATGAGGAGCAGAGTGTTTCTAAGGTCTTGGCCCCATGCTTGGTTCAAGAAGCCTACACTTGACTAAGTCTAATTCCATATAAAAGCTTTACTTTAGTCATTTTTTCTTAAACTGGAGGCAGAAAACCTTCAACTGTTTGTTCATTTTGTTGTTGTTGTTGTTGTTGTTGTTTTAAGGTTTCTTTCTTTAGTATGTCAACTATTCTTTTTTGTTGTTGTTGTCATGTTGGTCCACCATTTGTCTGTCAATATGCCATAATCTGATAGCTTGCATGTTGCTGAGATGCCAGAATTTTAAATACCAGCAGGGTCACCCTGGTAGAGAGGTTTCATGAAGCGTCCAGAGTAAGACAGACTAGGAAGAATGAGAGACAGACTACTTCTAAATGTTTAGCCACTGAAAACATTGTGAATAACCATGGAACATTGCAAACACAGTACTGGAAGATGAAAGCATTATGAATAGCACCAGAGAAACCCACTTAGTCTTCATAAGAGATTAAGTGTATTTATTCTGAAAAAAAAAAAAAAAAAGAGTAAGATAGATCTCAATGCAGGGAGAAACCATCCCACACAAATGAGAACTGATGTCACCAACTAAAGAGCATCTAACAAAGACAAATAAAGTTCAGAGAACAAGGAAATGATGACACAGTAAATTTTAATACAGTAATTTCATTAGTAAGTCTTTGAGGTCACAAGGAGGTTCATGAGAGCCAAAATATGACCTTGAATATATCCCATCTGAATTTAGACACCATCTCAAGAACAGATTTGATGCATTAGACACTAATTACAGAAGACCACAGATTGTGGAATGACATCAAGAACATCACACAGGAAATAGCAAAAGATCATTAAAAAGAAAGAATATGACAAAATGCATGTCAGAAGAGACTCTAAAACTTACTCCCCAATGTAGACATGCTAAATCAAATGGGGAAAAAGGAGACTGTAAAAGAGCTGAACAGAAAAAGTTAAAGGACAGTCCTAGAAGACAGATTCAAGTACTTTAATGATATGTGCAGATACCTGGAGTTAGAAAACCAAAAGGGAAGAACACACTCAGCATTTCTCAAGCTGAAAGAATTGAAGAAAAAATTCAAACCTCAGCTTGAAATATTGAAGGATTCAAAATTAACTTGATGGCACTTAGCTTTAATTATGGACAAAATATTTAATGATGTACAAATCAGCAAGGGGAGATGGAAGGTAAACACAGAGTCACTGTACCAAAAGGAAATGGTTGATGTTCAACCATCTCAATAGGTAACCTATGGTCAAGAACCAATGGTAGTGAAGGAAGAAGTTCAAGCTGCACTGAAGGCATTAGCAAAGAACAGAGCTCCAGAAATTGACAGAATACAAATGGAAATATTTCAACAACCAAACGCAGCACTGGAGGCACACACTTGCCTGCTCTAAGAAATTTGGAAGACATCTACGTCACCAACTGATTGGAAGAGATCCATATTTGTGCACATTCCAAACAGGCTCAATGGAATATTGAAATGATTAAACAATATTTAATATCACATGAAAGTAAAATTTTGCTGAAGATACTTATAAAGAGTTTGCAACAGTACACTGACAGAAATGCCAGAAATTCAACCCAGATTCAGACAAAGACATGGAATGAGGGATACCATTGCTGAAGTCAGATGGATTTTGACTGAAAGAAGAGAATACCAGAATGATGCTTACCTGTGCCTTGTTGACTATTCAAAGGCTTTTGACGGTGTAGATCATGATAACCTATGGATAGCATTCAAAGAATGCATATTCCAGAGTACTTAATTATTCTTATGAGGAATCTGTACATAGACCTATAGGCAGTCATTCAAATAGAACAAGAGGATATTGAGTAGTTTAACATCAGGAAAGGGTATGCCAGTGTTGTATTCTTTCTTCATACTTGTTTAATTTGTATGCTGAGTAAATAATCTGAGAAATTACGTGAAGAACATGGCATCAATATTGGAGGAAAACTCACTAACATCCTACAATATGCAGATGATAAAACCTTGCTTTCTAGAAACAAAAAGGGCTTAAAATACTTACTGATGAAGATGAAAAAACATAGCCTTCAGTATATATTGCAACACATTGCAAAGAAAACAAAAATTCTCAGTACAAATTCTCATACAACCAATAAACAAAACCATGATAAATGGAGAAAAGATTGATATTGAAAGACTTCACTTTGCTTGGATCTACAATCAATACTCATGAAAGCAGGGTTCAAGGAATAAAACAATATATTGCATTAGGTAAATCTGGTCTATAAGAATGTGTTAAAGTATCCAAGAGCAAAGATCAGTTTGAGGACTAAGGTGCACCTGACCCAAGGCATGGCATTTTCAATATTCTCATATGCATGCAAAAGTCAGAATTAGAAAGATGGTAGGAGAATTGGTGCATTTGAGATATGGTGTTGGAGAAGAATATGAAAAGTACCATGGACTGCTAGAAGCACAAACAAATCTGTGTTGGAAGAAGTACAGACAGAGTGCTCCTAAGAAACCAGGATGGAGAGAGTCATCTGTCATACTTTGGACATGTTGTCAGGAGGGACCAGTCCATGGAGAAGAACACTAGGTAATGTGGAAGATCATCCAATAAGAGGAGGACTCCCAACAAGATGGAATGAATGACACAATGGCAGCAACAATGGACTCGTGCATAACCATAATTGTGATGCTGATGCAGGACCAGGCAGTGTTTCTCATTCCATTGTACATGGGGTGGTTCTGGGTCAGAACTGACTCGAAGGCACCTAACAACAACAACAACGTTGCTGATAGTGGTGGTGATGGTGGGTTTTTGTTTTGTTGTTTTCAGAAGAGAAAAGGAAAAAAGAATGGAAAAAACAACAACAGGAGAAAAGGAGAGCGTTAAGAACACAAAATGAAGAAAAGATCCTAAGGAAGAGGTGGAAATGTGCTGGTTAACCAGAGAGAGAGTCTGAGCTGGTAGAAACCTTGATTTGACAATCTGCCATTTCTCTTGGTATAAATACTCTCACTATGGCCAATTCCAAGCCACCAGAGTAACAGCACTGCGTGTGAAGTGAGAAAGGAAGCTTTTACAAGCTGTGCTGGTGGTGATTATGTGCCACGTAGTCGTTTCCAACTCACAACGACCCTCTATAGGGTTTCTGAGGCTATAAATCTTTATAGAAGCAGAAAGCCTCATCTTTCTCCCATGGAGCAGCTGGTGGATTTGAACTGCTGACCTTGTCATTAACAACCCAATGTGTAATCCACTATACCACCAGAGCTCATTGAGAGTCTAGACTAAAGCCTACTAATTCTAAGTGATCCTCATGCACTAGCAACATCTGCATCATCTGGGAACTTCCATTCTGCAGAACTTGGACCTGTCCTAGACTTTACTTAATCAGAATATTCATTTTAACAAGACGCCCAGGGAATTTGTATGTTCATTAAAGTGTGCAAAGGACTGGTTTAGAGGGAATGAAAGCTAGCAATATCTTTCTGGGTGGGTCCTCTTGGGACTTATCAACACGAGGGAGAATGATTGTCCCCAGAAAATGACTCACCATGTATTTTATGACCACTGGGTATTTATTAGAATTCAAGCTCTTTGTTACCCAATCACAGATAGGGGTAATCTTAATTAAGGGCTCCAAGAGAAGGTCCATTCATCATGTCTGTATTATTCTACCATTATTATTGGAAGCACAGCGGATCCATAGAATAAGCACTGGACTGAGAATCACAAAGTAGGCAGTTCGAGTTCACCAGCTGTTCCATGAAAGAAAGAAGAGATTTTCTGCTCCTACAAAGATTTTAAAAAGTCTTTATGAATCATAACCAGCTCAATGGCACACCACCACCAGTCTAGACTCTAGAAGCTCTGGTGGTGCAGTAGTTAAGAGCATGGCTGACAACCAAAAGCTTGGTAGTCAAGCCCACCAGCTGCTCCATGGAAAAAAAGATATAGCAGTCTGCTTCCACACAGATTTACAGCTTTGGAAACCCTATGGGTCACTATGAATCAGAAATGACTTGATGCCAACAGGTTAGTCTAGACTCTGGAGTCTTTGGGTGTCACAAATGGTTAAGCACTCAGCTACTAACAGAAAGGTGAGAGGCTCCAGTTCATTCAGAGGTGCATCCGAAGAAACGACTGGCAATCATCTTCTGGAAAAAAAAAAATCAACCATTGGAAAGCCTACGGAGCACAGTTCCACTCTGACACCCATGAAGCCACCATGCATTGGAGTTAACTGAGGTCACTGGTGAGCTAGACTGTGCTCCGTGCGCTTCTTTAGTTAGCAGATGCAAATCTGAGTGTCTCATGGGCAAATCTTGATTTTCCTGAATTGCTGCAACCTTTTCTTGTGCTCTAAAAGCAGTGGGCTAATCATCCTAAATTATGATTAGACACAGATAACAATAGTAATCCTCGACAGTTCTATCTTCTAAGTGTCATTTATGGGCCGTTGGCTTACTTCCCATCTCTAGTTAATAGATGCTCTTGTGCATACATATTATCATAAAGGCAATTCCACTCTTTGGTTTTGTCTCATCTGACAGCCAGACTATTTATCTAACAAGTTCAGCTTACAGTCTAACTTTCTGTCCCTTCCTTTTATAACTTCTTCCAACAAGGATTCCTTGTTAGGTGCTGTCCAGCTGTTCCAGCTCATGGCGACCCCCTGTGTATAGAGTAGAACTGTACTCCGCAGGGTTTTCAAGGTTGTAATCTTTTCTCCCATAGGGTTACTGAGTGGGTCCGAAGCACCCAATACTTAGCCACCGTGCTACCAGGGCTCCTATGTTACACATGTTGTTGTTAAGTGCCGTCGAGTCAATTCCAACTCCCAGCGACCCTGTATAGAGTTTCCACAGAGCGACTAGTGGATTTGAATCACTGACCGCCATTGCTTTACTCTACAGTGCCACATCAGGACTCCCAAGTTACATATACCTGGCTTTAAGTACGGGCTCTGTAACTTACCAGTTATGACAATATCCCTAGATAAATGATTTCTGTCTCCATTTCCTCATTTTAAAATTACTGATAATCATAAAAATCTGCATCACAAAACTCTTTAAGATTAAATGACCCACCATTTGAAAAGTAGCTTCCACAGAATAGTCCATTGATAATATATTTCTCACTTTTCTTCTTTAGGAAAGAATGACTTCTAAGCGCCACGGTGCATTAAGCAATGGGTTGCTAACTGAAAGTTTGGTCATTCGAATCCACCAGCCACTCTGTGAGCAAAAGAAGAAAGATGTGGCAGTCTGCTTCTCCAAAAATTGTCATCTTGGAAACCCTTTGGGCCCCTTTTCTTCTGCGCTACATGGTCACTAAGGTCTGGAATAGACCTGAGAGCAGTGGGTTAGTTGATTGGGTAGTCATTTAGTTTCTGTTTGGTTGGTTATTTTCTGGGTCTTTTTAGGAAGAATGAAAACTGAAAAAATAAATCACCAAACAAATTTTATAAATGTATGCATACATGTAGTCTCCAAATATATATATTTATAATAATTACGTAATTTATGTTAAAGTCTGCCTTAAAACCCATTTTAAGCAAAACTATTGTGCCCTTGGAGTCCTGGTGTGGCACTGTGGGTTAATGCGCTGGACTGCAAAGTCTGTTTGAACTGCAAGGTCGGTGGTTCAATACCACCGGTCACTCCTTATACATGGTTGCTATGGGTCGGAGATGATTCCATGGCACTTAACAACAACACTATGCCCTTTGTTCCATCCTAATAACATTTGTTGTGGTTGTTAAATGCCATGGTTTAGACTCTGACTCACAGTAACCCTGTACAGGGTTTCTTTGGAGCAGCTGGTTGGTTTGAACCAGACGACCTTATCCTACAATGCCACACTAGGACTTAATTGATAAAGATAATAACTATTGTTTATAACATAATTATTTTTACAACTGCACTTATCAAAGATCTTGTAGTGAGATTTCTCTAGCTGAATCTTAGAAAACTTCCAGTAAGATGGCAGATTGGATATTATTTCAATTGTACAGATGAAAAAATAAATTAATGAAGAGCATACAAGAAGACGGGATGAGAGACTGCTATATCAGTTCATCATACAAACAAGAATACATCATCCTTGTTTTTAGATGAGCACCAAGAACCTGAGAAATGAGGAAAGTTACCCAAAATTACATGGCTGATAAGTTGATGTAGCTGGAACTGAATCCAGGTCTGTCTGGTTCGTTTCCATAACTCTCACTTTGTCTACTCTTGTCTCACACCATTTCACCTCTCAAGTGGTTTTCATTTGAAATATGAATAGAAAATTTGCATATATGATTTTGCTTTTAATTTTATTCTTACAACACCCCTGGGGGATTAGCAACATCTGACATCATTCTAATGTTCTTTTTAAACATGTGAAAATGAACGCTCAGGTACCAAATACATGACAGAGGTAACTAAACATGTGGTTGGCAAGTTTGGATGGGGGAGAAGAAAACCTCTGTGTTGGCAAGGATGGGTCTACAAAGGCAAAGTCAAGTGTTTTACTTTCATCCTGCTCTGCTTACTCAGACCTATTTGAGAAATGGCTGTCTTGAAACACAAAGGAAGTGGCAACTAGAACTGAGGTCAGATGTTTAAACAGGCTCCCTGATATACATACAACTCGGTTTATGTTTTATTTTGTTTTTCCCTCCTTGGAAAAGCTCTTTTCATTTCCCAAGGAGGTAAGAGTTCAGAGTAGAACAACCAACCACATGAACAACACTGTCTTAGCACCTGCACCTGCCTAAAACAAGCAGCTTGCAAATTAGTCCCAATCGATTGGATTGCCAGGGAGAGGAGGGAATAAAAAGGCAATCAAGTTAACCTCCTGCCTCTGTCCAGCCAGTGGGATAGATCATTCACATCTGAAACTCAGTATGCACAGTTTATAAATAGTCCCTGACCCCATGATGCCAAATAAACCCTTTGTTGTCTGTGTATTCTTTGAGGTGAATCAGAACCAGCTTCAAGCCTAGAGCCTGTGCTTGTGGTTTTCAGATAGTCACGGAACATCATCCACAGGCTCTCAAACTGGTACTAAGATTCCATCAGGATGTGCTGGATAAATATCAGGCTCCAGCTGCAAGCAAGGGATGGGCGAATGCCTGGGGAACAGAATGAATGTGCTGGAGGGCCAGCTTCCTGATAGCCACAGGGCAGACTTCTGTGATTGAAGCAGAGAGGAGAGTCAGGAACTGAGTGTGATAACCCCCAAAACCACTTCCATGAAGTCAATTTCGACTCATAGAGACCCTGTATAGGATTTCTGAGACTATCAATCTCTACAGGAACAGAAAGCCTCATCTCTTATCCATACAGCAGCTGGTGGGTTTGAACCACTGACCTTGGTGTCCACAGCCCAATGCCTTGCCCAGAGTGTTACCAGGCTCCTTCAACACAGATCACACTTTGTCTTAATCTAGTTGGAGCCGACTCAATAGTAATCTTAAATCAGTAAAAGAGAGAGCCCACCAAATGGCTTAATGTTGCCATTATGTGACATCCATTTGATTCAGGCTCATAGGAATCACATGTGACAAAGTAGGACTGCCCTCTTAGGGTTTTCTAGGCTCTAATCTTCCCTAGTGTGGTACTGTAGGTCAAGTAATGGACTGCTAACCACAAGGCTGGAGGTTCAGATCCACCAACTGCTCCTTGGAAACTCGATACAGGGTCACTATGAGTCCATACTGACTCAACGGCACTTAACAACCTGATGGTGCTGTCAGATAAGCACTGGACTGCTAGTGGCAAGGTCAGGTTTTATACCCAGCAGCTGCTCCTTGGGAGAAAGATGAAGCTATATGCTTCTTAAAGATTCACAGCTGCAGAAACCCAAGATGAGGTTGCTACACCGCAGAACAGAGTCTGCGGCAGTACATTTGATATTGGTTGTTCTTTATAGGAATAGGTCACTGGGTCTTTCTCCCCCAGAGCTGCTGGTAGGTTTGAACCACGAGCCTTTCAGTTAACTACTGAACATTTCACCATTGCTTCACCAAGTGGCTCAATAACAACCCCAAACCCCCGTTGTCTAGTCTTTTCTGACTGGCTTATAGGATAGAGTGTAATTGCTCCACAGGGTTTCCAAGACTGCAAATCTTTAAAGGAGCAGACTGCCTATCTTTTCCCCAAGGAGTGGTGGGTGGGCTTGAACTGCTGACATTATAGTTAGCAGCTCAATGCTTAACCCATTGTGCTACCAGAGATGCTTGGTGGCTCAGTAGAGGGAATTTGGTACAGGGAGCCTGGTTAGGAAGGTGTTGGGATAGCTGAAAAGCTAAACAGTACATCAGTTCAGGTCCTTCAAGAAGCTGACACAAAGGTGGAATTAGGAGCTGGAGTAGGCTGTGAGGGTCTTCAGAGAGTCTAACAGATCAGACACCTAAGAAAAAAAGAAAGGAGAGGAAAGGCTGTTCTGAGAAGCCTCAGACCACAGCACGGTTCTGATAAAGTCTCACACTGGTGGTAGGGAGGGTGTCTCAAAGCAACACTGACTCTTGGAGGTGTGAACTGGCTCTGGTACTCCTACCAGGTGCCACAATACCTGAACACAGCCTGGAAGAAATAGCATGTTACCCAGCAGCAGGTGGATGTGTCTGTTAATGATGTTGTGTTGTTGTTACATTCTGTTGAGTCAGTTCAGATTCAGAGAGATCACATGTGCAATAGAACAAACTCCTGTCTGATCCTACACCATCCTCACAATCATCCCTGCAGGAGTCCATTGTTGTAACCATTGTCAATCCATGGCCTTGAGGGTCTGCCTGGTTTTCACTGACCCTCTATCAAGCATGATGCCTTCTCCAGGTTATGAGGTTCCTCCTGATAACATGCCCAGAGTCTGTGAGACAGTCTTGTTATCCTGGTTTCTAGACAATTCCGGCTGTACTTCTTTAAGATAGATTTGTTTATTCTTCTGGCAGTTGATGATCATTTCAATAGTGTCTGTTGTTGTTGTTAGGTGCCATCAAGTTGGAACCGACCCATAGTGACCTTATGCACAGCAGAATGAAACACTGCCCAATCCTGGGCCAACCTCACTACTGTTGCCACTCTTGAGTCCATCGATGCTGCCACTTGGCCAATGCATCTCATTGGGGGTCTTCAATAGCGTAGTGGTTATGAATTGGGCTGCGAACCTCAAGGTCGGCAGTTTGAAACTACCAGCTATTCCACAGGAGTTGAGGCTTTTTGCTCCCATACAGATTTACAGCCTCGGAATCCCTGTACAGGGTCGCTATGAGTCAGAACCGACTCCACAGCACATAACCACCACCATTGCCCTGTTACCTTCATGTGTTTCTTCCATCTTATTTATGGCAACTACTAATTTTCCTTCAGTCGTACTTTGTGTATTCTACATTCTAATGATTAATGAATGTTTTTGCAACAATTTCGTCACATTTTGACTTGTGCCATCTCAGCAAATGAAGGTCCTAAAAACTTTCTTCCATGCGCGTCATTAAGATTAACTCTATTTTGAGGAGGCAGCCTTCCCCAGTCATATTTGAGTGCTTCCCAACCTTTGGGGCTGATCTTTTGGCACTACATCAGAAAGTGAGGATCACCTTGGTGTTGTAGAGTGACAAAAGGAAGAATGTGGACTATCTCTGAGGTCAGTAGTCAAGTGCCCAGAAGATACTCGAGGGAAGACATTTTGAAAATCACAATATGCTGGAATAAAGAAAGAATCTGAATTTACTGATGTGTACATTTTAAAATTTACAAAGTACCAAGCATTTTGAGAGGTATTGAAAATACAGCAGTGCACAAGATATAACGTTTCCTGTCAATGCTATTGTTGTTAAATGGCACTGAGTTAGTACTGACTCATTGTCACCCTACGTATAATCGAACAAGAGCTCTGCCTAGTCCTGTGGCAATCTTGTAGTTGTTGTTAAGTTTGAGCCCATTACTCTAGCCACTGAGTCCGTTGGTCTCATTGAGAACATTCCTTCTTTCTTTTTTTTCAGCTATCCCTTTATCGAGTATGAAGTCCTTCTCCAAGGATCGGTCCCTCTTGGCAACATGTCCAACATAAATGAGACAAAGTGGCCATCCTCAGTTCTAAGAAGCTCTGCTGTACTTCCTCCTGTTCATAGAGAGTTTGTAGTCTCAAAGAAGAAACAGAAAAATAGAATCAAAGAAAGGAACAAAGTAACTGAAACTTGAAGTGATCTAATAAGCCAGTCTTCCTGACTATGTTTTTTTTTTTTAATTTAATTTTGAGAAGTTTAGATAAAGAACTTTTATTTCTTTAGGCAAAAGGAAATCACAGGAACCATCTTTATCCATCTACCCAGAAAAGCTAAAAACACAGAAAGAGCATAATAAATAACCATTCATTACCCAGCCATTTAAGCAATATGGACAATAGTCCTTGAGTGACATGAAACAAATGAAAAGATTTTGATAAAGAAGTACACTCAGCTGCTAGCCAAAAGGTTGGAGATTTGGGTTCACCAAGAAAGTTGGGCAACCTACTTCTAAAAAACCAGCCGCCCAAACCCTAATTTAGCACAGGTTTCTGGGGTCTGTCTGGCACATGGATGGGGAGCCCAAGCAGGGCCCAGAGACTGTAGTAAGTTGAGCCTACAGAGGAGAGTTCCAAGTTCATAGGAAGATTTGACCTGCAGAAGATACTGGGAGAGTGAGAAGCAGAATCAGAAGCCAGCTTGTCTTCTGGTTCTCGTGTTTTTCCAGATCTAACTATTTCCATGTAGATGGGGCCTATGTCTATGTGATCAACTCCTGAGTCAGTACACATGGATTTACCTAGACGGAAAGGCCATGAAACACACCTCATCCAATACAACGCTAGAAGATGAGCTTCCTCAAAACCACTCAAAATCTACAGTGCCCACAACGTTGGTCTCAAGCATAAAAACCATTGTGAGGATAGCTTAGGACTGGACAAATGCTGTTCTGTGGACATGAGGTAACCATGAGTCAGAACCAACTTAAAAAGAACTAGTGACAACATATATCTATGTGTACATCTATCTATATATGTGTTGTTGTTAAGTGCTGTCAAGGGGAGCACAAACGATTTGCACTCAACTACTAATCAAATAGGAGATCTGGTAGCGTAGTGGTTACGAATCAGGCTGTGAACTGCAGGTCAGCAGTTCGAAACTACCAGCTGTTCCATGAGAGAAAGATGAGGTTTTCTGCTCCCATAAAGATTTACAACCTTGGAAACCCTGTACAGGGTCGCTATGGGTCAGAACTGACTCCATGGCACATAACCAACCAACCAACCAAACTAATCAAATATCGCTTTGAGGTCAAAGTGCACATGACCCAACCCATGATGCCATCAATCACCTCATATGAATGTGATCGCTGGACCATGAAGGCAGAAGACTAGAGAAGAATCCATGCATTTGAATTGTGGTGTTAATGAAGAACATTGAAAATACACACACTGCCAGAAGAACAAACATTCTGCCTTGGAAGGACAGCCAGAATGCTCCTTGGAAGCAAGAATGGTGAGACTCCATCTTTCCTACTCTGGACATGTCTAGCGTAGTGGTTACGAATTGGGCTGCGAACCTTAAGGTCAGCAGTTCAAGACTACCAGCCACTCCGAGGGAGAAAGATGAGGCTTTCTGCTCCCGTAAAGATTTATAGCCTCGGAAACCCTGTACAGGGTCACTATGGGTCAGAATGGACTCAATGGTACTTAACAACAACAACTCTGGACATGTCAGGAGAAACCAGACCCTGGAAAAGGACATCATGCTAAAAAAGAAGCAAAAGAAAAAAAGGAAGCACTGTAACAAGATGAGATGACACAGCGGGCGCGACAATGGGCTCAAACATGGCACTGAGTGTGAGGATGGCGCAGAAGCGGGAAATGCTTTACTCCGTTGCACGTAGAGTTACTATGAAGTGGAGCCAACTTGAAGGCATCTAACAACAACAATAGCATGAGAGTCAGTCAAGAAGTGTTGCTATTAGGGTTCCAGTTCATAACATGCATGGGTTTTTCCTTAACAAAATGTGTTTTAAAATGTCTCTAAAATCAGTGGATGACCACAGACAAGTTGTCTCAGTAATACACTCGTCTTGGTCTTTTTAAGGTGCCTTCCAAAAAAAAAAAGAATGAAAGGTCCAACCAGAACAATGACTTCTGAGGGGATCTAGTTGGCCCATTACATTCAGGGCGGTGAGGTCAGCTCAGAAGGTTATGGTGACTGGTTTTGGTATCCCAAAGAGGTAATCTTAGTCGATTTTCTCAAAGGACAAAGGGCAATCATGGGTGCCTATTATGACGATGTTTTTAAGGAAATAGAAAACTGCATTGGTAAGAAAAAGACCAGGAAAACTGTACCAATCATTTCTTTTTCTCCATCACTACAATGTACCTGCTCATTCTCCAATGGCAATAAGAGCTGTCCAGAGAAAATTCTTCAAGGAAACCTTATCCCATCCACCCAAAATCCCTGAGCTTTCCTTCAGACATATTTATGTTCCCCAAACTCGAAGAACATTTCAAAGGTACACAACTTGAGTGCCTTGAGGATGCCATAACTTGCCATTTTGATGTGGTGTGAATCAAAGACTACAGAACGCTTTATGAAAGGCTTAGAGAGATGGATTCATTGCCTTCACAAGTGTAAAGTGTATAGCGCAAGATGGACAATATGTGGAGAAACAGTAGCTTCACATTTTGATACATCTGTTTGATAAAGGTGTGTCTATAAGATAAACACTGGATTGTGAGCCACAAGATTTGCAGTTTGAGCCCACCAGTTGCTCTGTGAGAGAAAGATGAGGCTTTCTGCTCTTTCAAAGATACAGCCTCAGAAACCCTATACAGGGTTGTTATGAGTTGTAATCAACTTGACAATGTTTAAGAACAACAACTATAACATGATTTTGTAGCCATACTTTTTACTGACCCAGGTATGTGCATTTATTTTGACACACACAGGTGTATGCTTACCTGTGAGCATATGCTCACCATTCCGTCACTCACAGTATGTGGGTGCCTGTACAGATGTGACCAGTCTGTCTCTAAAGTCTTTTGTTCAGCCTCCCTTCTGACTTGTAAGTGTCACGATGGAGCCATAGGTATTCAAATGGCTTTGGTTTCCTTTGTGCATCCTGTGGTCCTGCCTTTGCTGTTAATTTAAATGAACTGAAATGGAGCATGAGATCAGGACAGGATGGCTGCGGATACCATCTCCACTCCCAGCTGAGTCACAAATGGAGCCTCATAATTCAGCTCTCCCTGCTTCCCAGGCTGGGGCTCAGGTCTCTTTCCATTACCCTTGATGACGAGCATGCCACTGCTTCTCAGACCTCAGCCTTGTTTCTTGACAAGGGGTTTAGCAACAATCATTAGGCAACTGCTATATCTGGGGTCCCCTGCTGTAAGTGTTCACCGGAAGCCCAAAGAAGCACATTCCTCTCTTGTTTCTCCGTCAGAAATATTCTTTATTTCCCTCTAATGGATGCTGTTAAGTGACAAGTTTCTCCCTGTTGTCATGATTTCGCTGTAAATGTGACTCCAGGCTCTGGAGGAACAGAGGCTGTGTGATCCTCAGTACAGTCTCACCCACAAACCTTCAACTCCACACTGACGATTCTGTTGAAAACACTCTCCAAGTGTATAGTCATTGCCCCCAACTTACCCCAGGCTCAGTAAATATGCATTAAGACCAAAGTTTTAGGACTTTGTCACTCTTTGTGTTTGCAAGATATAAGCGTAGACTTTTTTACTGAGTCTGCTAGAGAAAAGTTAGAATCAGAGTTAAATAATATAGTTGGCCTTTTAACTTTCTACCTACCCTCTAGACTCAAATAGCTTTCTCTTAAGAGAGAGTGTTAGGGTTTGCTATCGCTGTGGCCATTTTGAATGGCTTACCACTACTCTAACAAACACAGTATGTTTTGGTGTTTACTACCAATGATGGTCATTGGCAAAGCAGATTTACAGGGCCCACCACTAATGTGATTCTGTCTCTCCAAAGTCAGTCAGTCCTCAGTGTAATCTTTTAAAATGCAATCCCAATCATGTTACTCTCTGCTTGGAGGTTTGAGTGAGTTCATAAACACCAACATTGCTTTTTTCAGTCGCCATTGAGTTGGCTCCCACCCATGTTGACCTTATGACAACACCACAAAACATTGCCTGGTCTTAACGCTATCCTCATGATCATTGGTGTGTTTGAGTCCATTCGCAATGAGATAAAGAATGGACTGCTAGCCCATAGGTTGATGGTTCGAGCCCACCAGCCACTCTGTGGGAGAAAGGTGAGACTGTATGCTACAGTGAAGATGTTCAACCTCAGAAAGCAGGATCAGTTCTACTCTGCCTTATATTAGTGGCGTGAGTTGGAATTGCCTCCACGGCAGTGAGTTTGATTCTTTGATTATTGTGTCTATCTTACTGTCTTCCCTTATCTTTCCAGCCTACTCTTGTGCTGGACTTCCTCTTGGGTTCATGTACAGACCACATGGTTCTCTCTGTGTTTCTCATTCACGGCGTTCTTCTCGTGAGAGCCTCTTCCTTAGTTACTGTACTTCCTCACCCTGACCAGCTCTCTCCTGGCCTGGCCTCACTGGACAAACCCATTAGTGTCCAGATCTCAGTTCCAGTGTCACTCCTTCCCACACCTTTGCACTGACCAGTCCCCTTCTCAGACCTTTTCATAGCGTCCCTCACTGAACCCTTCACTGGCCCCTCCCAGGTTGTAACTGAATGCATTTCCATGGGACCTGAGTCTTTCACTGGACCCAATTCCACATCTATTTGTGTG
This sequence comes from Chrysochloris asiatica, assembly GCF_000296735.1. Classification (NCBI taxonomy): domain Eukaryota; kingdom Metazoa; phylum Chordata; class Mammalia; order Afrosoricida; family Chrysochloridae; genus Chrysochloris; species Chrysochloris asiatica. The sequence continues at coordinate 33,238,529 of NW_006408519.1, forward strand.
ATATTTTGCTTAATGTCTTCGTCCTAGAGAGAGAATAAAAACCTGTCATTTCAGTGCTCAGCATTGTATTATTAGTGCCTAATACTGATGCGATATGCAGATGACACAACCTTGCTTGCTGAAAGTGAAGAGGACTTAAAACATTTAATGATGAAGATCAAAGAGCACAGCCTTAAGTATGTATTACATCTCAATGTAAAGAAAACAAAAATCCTCACCACTGGACCAATTAAACAACATTCTCATCAATGGAGAAAAGGTTGAAGCTGTCAAGGACTTCATTCTTCTTGGATCAGCTATCAACACTCACAGAAGCAGCAGTCAAGAAATCAAATGACGTATTGCATTAGGCAAATCTGCTGCACAAGACCTCTTTAAAATGTAGAAGAACAAAGATGTCATCTTGAAGACTAAGGTACGCCTGGCCCAAGCCATGGTATTTTCAATAACCTCATACGCATGCAAAAGATGGACAGTGAATAAGGAAGACCGCAGAAGAATTGATGCTTTTGAATTATGGTGTTGGGGGAGAATATAGAAAGTGCCATGGGCTGTCAAAAGAACCAACAGATCTGTGTTGGAAGAAGTACAGCCAGAGTGCTCCTTGGAGGCCAGGATGGCCAAACCTCATCTCTCATACTTCGGACATATTGTCAGGAGGGACCTGTCATTGGAGAAGGATATCATGTTGGGTAAGGTAGAGAGGGTCAGAGAAAAAGAGGAAGACCCCCAACAAGATGTATTGGCCAAGTGGCAGCATTGATGGACTCAAGTGTGGTAATAATAGTGAGGTTGGCCCAGGATTGGGCAGTGTTTCATTCTGCTGTGCATAAGGTCTCTGTGAGTTGGTATCAACTCGATGGCACCTAACAACAACAAATACAGATGGTTGGAGTCCTGGTGTGATGCTGTGGGTTAATGCGCTGGACTACGAAGTCTGTTTGAACTGAAATGTCGGTGGTTCAAACTCACCAGCTGCTTCTCAGAAACCCAATACAGGGCCACTATGAGTCAGAACAATACTGGTGGTTGGAGTCCTGGTTTGGTATTGCAGGAAAATGTGCTGGACTGCAAGGTTGGTAGTTCAAACTCATCAGCTGCTCCTAGGAAACACTTAACAGGATCTCTATGAGTTGGAATCTACTCGGCAGCACTTAACAGCAACAACAACACAATACTGGTGGTTAAGGAGCCCTGACAGTGTAATGGGCTATGAGTTGAGCTGCTCATTGCAGGGTCAATAATTTGAATCTGCCAGATGCTCCTTGGGAGAAAAATGAGACTTTCTGCTTCTATAAAGCCTTACAACATCAGAAAGCCTATACAGGGTCGCTGTGGATCAGAACCTACTCAATGACACACAACCACCCATTGATTGGAGTCCTGGTGTGATATTGTAGAATAAGCACTGGAATGCTAACCACAAGGTTGGCAGTTCAAATCCTCCAGCTGCTCCTAGGAAACCCTATACAGTGTCATTATGAGTTGGAACTGACTCGACAATACTTAACAACAACGACAATACTGGTGACTTGTGCATAGTAGATACTGAACAGACATCCACTGAATGGATGAATGAGTGTGTGGCTGGGCTTTAACCCCAATGAAAGTGAAGCCTGAGCTTTGATGTGCATGCTATCCCCACTACCTCTGTCTGTGTCTAATACCACAAACCAGAATAACTTCCTTCTAAAGATGCATTTATGGATCTGGGCTGAGACAGAAAAATGCACCACACAGCATTCAAGCTGCCTTTCTGAGATAAGGGAGCACTGCTCATGAATCTTCTGCAAAGTTTGGCCGTTTTCGATTTAAATATTTACCATGAGTTCAATGATCATGTTTACCATAAATACAAAATGCAAAGCAGAAGGTAATAAAGATTATAATAGATCTCAAAAGTGCTATGAGAGCAAAAGTGAAGCCTAATCTCTGTTGGGGAAATCCTGGAAGAAAGTTCCATGCAGAGGATAATATCTGAGCTGGACACTGGAATACGGAGAAGTTGGTGGATACACTTTCAATTTTTCACCTGGCCAATTCCTGGTTACTTTAATCCCCTTGGCAGTTCAGTTGACAAGCCTTCTGGAAGGCTTCTTTGACCACCATCCCTCAAATAAGCTATATGCTCCCACATCTGTTATTAAATCACTCATTTGTCTACCTGGCTAAACTCTAAGCTCTGTAAGGGAAAGAACACAGGTTGCCTTATTCACCACTGAGTTTGTGTGGTTCAACATAGCAACTGGCACAAGGTGAGCATGCAGTAAATATCGAATGAATGAATGAATGATAGAAGAGTTGGGAGCATGGGGGAAGAGCAATCCAGGTTTGGAGGAACACCATAAAGACATAGGACAAAGGAAGGCTGGGTGTGGTTACATGCCACCTGCATCTGGGGTTAGTTAGAGAGAATGTTTGGGCCGAAGGTTGTTAAATCTACAATGTAAATGGAGGACATAGTTAAAGGAAAATTTTAAAGACCAATTGGAGCCCGATTTTGGAATCATAGTGAAGAGTTAGTACTTTCTGCTTAAGGAGGAACCACACATTTCTTAAATAGGAGGATCCTATCATTAGATTTGACTTAATCAAGTATCACTTTAGCCATCCAGTTGTTGTTGTTAGGTGTTGTCAAGTCGATTCTGACTCATAGTGACCCAATGTACGACAGAACTAGACACTGCTTGGTCCTGGGCCAGCCTCACAGTTGCTAAGCTTGAGCCCATTGCTGCTGTCACTGTGCCGATCCATCTCATTGGGGGTCTTCATCTTTTTTGCTGATGCTCTACTGGACCAAGCATCCTGTTCTTCTCCAGACACAATATGTCTGAAATATGAGAAATGAAGTCTGGTCATCCTGCCTTCTAAAGCACATTCTGGCTGTACATCTTCCAACATAGATTGGTTTGCTCTTTTGACAGTTCATGGTACTTTCAATATTCTTCTCAAACACCATCACTCAAATGTATCAATTCTTCTACCATCGTCCTTATTCATTGTCCAACTTTCACTTGCATATGAGGCTATTAGAAATGCCATGGCTTGGGTCAGGTGCATCTTAGTCCTCAAACTGACATCTTTGCTCTTGAACATTTTAAGGCAGTGAAATGTCATAGGGAAAGTCATTATTTTGTTGTTCAGCACAGCAGGTGCATTGAGGACCAAGGACCTCTAGGAGAAGAGTGATTAAAAGGGAAGAGAATACAAGATGCATCGAACTTGCAGGAATTATTACTAAGTAAGCATCTACCTCATAGTTCCTCAAATTCAACACTCTTGACATTTTGGGCTGGATGAGTCTTTGTTGGTAGGGAGATGTTTTGGCAGCATCCATTGCATCTGCCCTATAGATGAAAGTCACACCCTTCCAGTTGTGGGCTGAAGGCAAGATCTCACTCCTGAAGACAGCCACTGGTATAGGTGATAGGTAATAAGGTACAATCAAGGGTGACGGCTGTTAGCGTGCTAGAAGGGGGTCAGACAACAGGGACACTGAATGGAAGGAAGCAGAATGTCATAGGGAAAGCCGCTGCTTCTCTGTGCAGCATAGCAAGAGTATTGAGGGACCAGGATGCCTCAAGAGAGCAAAGGCAGACTCTGCATACAGCGCTCTTCTCTTTCCTGGAAACCCTATGGAGAGTCAGATTCTAGATATTTCCAAACATTGCATTGCATTGAGCAACTGGGCAGTTACTGCTCTTCTTTGATACTGAGGCATTATTTGGGGAAATGAATGTTCTGTTCTTCCAGTCCACATGTTTTGATTGACTTCAGCCCCCTGGTCCCCAAGATGGAACAACTAGCTCGGCGCTCTGACTCAGAAAGACACAGCAGTTACTGTCGTGCCATTTCCAGGGAACATGTCATGTGGGAAAGGAAGCAACAGAGAAGAGGAGCCAAGGGATGGACGGAGGGTAACTGGGTCCTGGTGACATTATCTGGGATCTGGAATTTCACCATGCCTGGAGCCAGTCTTCCTGGGACCCTTCAATGTCTTATATGTTCTGTTAAACCAGTCTGGTCTGGGTTATCTGGCGAACCGAAGGCGAATTCTTGTTGACGAAGAATACCATTCATGAGTGGCACTGTGGGGTCAACAATGGCCTGTGAACAGCAAGGCCGGCAGTTCAAACCCACCAGCTGCTCCTCAGAAATCCTATACAGGGTTGCTATGGATCAGAACAGACTCGGCGACACTTAACAACAACAACAATATGAAAATTGGGCAATGAATAAGGAATACCATAGAAGAAATGATGCATTTGAGTTATGGTGTTGGAGGAGAAAATTAAAAATATCATAGATTGCCCAATCTGTGTTGGAAGAAGTACAGCCAGAATGCTCCTTAGAAGCCAGGCTGGCCAGACTGTATCTCTCATACTTCAGACATATTGTCAGGAAGGACCAGTCCCTGGAGAAGGACATCATGCTTACAAAAGTGGAGACTCAACACCAAACGGAAAGACCCCCAATGAGATGGGTTGGCACAGTGGCAGCAGTAATGGGCTCAAGCGCAGCAATGATTATGTCATGCATAAGATTGCTATGAGTTGGTACTGACTCACTGATACCTAAAAACAATCACAAAAATATCGAAGACACAGCATCTCACAGTGTGAAAAATGCACTGGTCTGAGCACCTCAGTGTTAAATCAATGTGCAATCATTGGGTAACGTAGTTCATTCATTTATCTAATTTTTATTGAGTGCTGATGGTGTCATGAACAGTGAACTAGGCTCTGGGGTCATAACCATGGCATACAATGGTCTTACCTATAAGAAACCTGTCCTCTAATGCAGCATGTCTCAACCAATGGGTTGCTACTTGCCTGCATCTTAGAATCATCACCACCACTTGACATTCAGTTGGCTCTGACTCATGGTGATCCCACGTGTATCAGAGTGGAACTATACTCCACAGGATTTCAGTGACTAATTTTCAGCAGTAGATCACCAGGCCTTTCTTCTGAGGTACCTCTAAGTGGACTTGAACCTCCAACCTTTTAGTTAGCAGCTGACTGTGTTCACAGTTTGCATCATTCTGGGATTACAGAATCTCTACCAAACCTCACTGCTGTCGGGTTGATTCCAACTCATAGCAACCCTATAGGACAGGACAGAACTGAATTGCTCCTTTGGGCTCCCGAGACAGTAAATCTTCATGGGAGCAGACAGTCTCATCTTTGTCCCTGCTAACCCACCTGACCATGTGGTTAGCAGCCTGACATGTAATCCACTGTATTACAGGAAGTTTAAAATCATACCCATGCCTGGGATCCATGCCAGACCACTTAGGAAGAATTCCTTAGACTTGAGGCAGGCTGTTTATCAAGGTCGTTGTAATGAATGGCAAGGGTTTATTCCCACTTTACCAAAAGGAATGCTGAGGCGCAGAAAGGTTGTACCTAAGATTTGAACTTCAGCAGATCTGGTACCAGAGATTGCCCTCTTGTTAATCATCATGCTAAAGGGTAATTTAAAAGGTCCAATGATACTTTTGTGTATGTAGCCCAATTCTATAACCTAGAGGCCAATTTTGTTTTGAAAATCTTGTTCTCTCTTATTTTCCGCCTTGCGCTTCCTGCCTTTCATGTGTGCAGGACTAACAAACTCACTCCTCTGTCCTATTTAGTATATTCCTTCTAGAAATTATATGCTAGCCTCATTAAAAAGTCAGTGGGAGCAAACAGCATGGTGTTCTCTTGGCCAGAGTCACGCATATGCTTTGGTACTAGCGAATTAGAAGACCAAAAATTGGGATTATACACTTACAATCTCAACATTGTCACTGTTAACTAGTGCTACGCTCTCAGGTGGGGTCCTAGTGTAGATAAAGCACTGGACCCTAAGGTTGGTTTAAACCTCAAAGTCAGCAGTTCAAACTCACCAGCAGCTCCTCGGAAACCTTATACAGGGTCGCTATGAGTCGGAACCAACTCAACAACAACAACATTTCCTGTGCATTCTCTTGTTTAATCTTTCCAACCACCCCAACTTTACAAAGAATAGAAGCTCAGAGACACTGAACTAGTTGCTTGGGTGTAGTTAGAACTCAGGTCTGTGGAACTGAAAGTTTGTGTGTTTTTGTTTGGATGTTTTGTTTTTTTCACCTAGAATCGAAGGAGGGGGTAGTGCTGACAGACTTTTCACCTTCCCTGAGACAGTTGTTGTTAAGTGCCGTCAAGTCGGTTCTGACTCAGGGTGACCCTGGCCAGAATTTCAGAAGAACAGCAGGTGGGTTTGAACCACCAACCTTGTGGTTAGCAGTCCAGTGCTGATCCTGCAGCACCACATCAGAAGTGCCCATAAGAGATTGTTGTTGTTGTTGTTAAGTGCCGTCGAGTCAGTTCCGACCCATAGCGACCCTGTACAGGGTTTCCGAGGGTGTAAATCTTTACGGGAGTAGAAAGCCTCATCTTTCTCCCACGGAGCGGCTGGTAGTTTCGAACCGCTGACCTTAAGGTTCGGTTCAACTCCCAGGCAATGCTCCCTAGCACAGCTACCACTTGTCTGTGGATGGACCATGCTCATTGCTGAACAAGTGAGTTTCCAGACTAAGACTGATTAGGAAGAAGACCCTGGTAATATAGTTCCAAAAATCAGACAACAAAATCCCTGTGGGTCACAGTCGTCCTATTCTGTTGTGCATGGGGTCACGGTAAGTTGTGGGCCAACTAACAACAACTGACAAGAAGAACAACAGAAATCGAGGGTTCGTTTAGGCTCTGATTCACTGAGGTTGTAAGGACCCCGGAAAACGAACTTCATTTACGGGTTCACAAAATGCAGCCCCACCAGCTTACACATCTGATGAGTCTCCATTCCCTTCTTTGCTTGCCCTGATACTGGTGTCTCTTCAGCCCAATTCCATTCAGCTAAGTCCCACCCCCCTGACTCCCACAGTCCTGGAAAGACTCATCCAACACCTTCTGCCTAAGTCCACAGAAGACCACCACCATCATCTCACACATTTCCAGTCTGGTTTGGACTGGAAAGAGTCTTCTAGTTCAGATTAGAAAATGATCACTGAATTAAAAGGGAAATTCTGGCAATATGTTCAAATGGGGCAATCAGCCCAAGTCTATCACATTGGCAAAGATAGTTCCCATGACTTAATTAATTCTTCTATTATCAGCACCCATGCTCTTCAACAGAATCTCATTTGCATATTTCCGTGGAGCATCATTATTTAAGTTTAAAGGCACTTAAAATCAAGTCACACAATGGTTATATGCACTCAAATCAATGCCAGGCACTGAGTAGATGAAAAGAATGAACAAAAGATGTGGTATTTTGAAGCCGGCTGTATTTATGCCTACTTTCCAATAAGGCTCACCAAGCACCTACTATGTAGGAAACATAAAACAATGTACCTAACTGTTTGTACTGCACCTAGGAAGCCATGCATTTAAAACAATGCTGCTGATTTATTGATCTGCTTTGTGCATATTTCTTGATCATAGGCAGCTTCCACACAAGAACATCTGGACACAAACTGAAGCATTCAATTACTCAGATCCAAGTGGGTTTATCTGCTTTCCTATAGCTAGGTAACTGACTTATAGCTGGCAACCTACAGACACAGCCCAAGGCTATTTTGACAAAGATGGGATGAAGTGATAGATTTAGAAAAAAGAAACAAAATATTGCTGAAAAACAAAAAGGGAAAAAAAAAATCTTCTTTGCAGCCATGTTTGACCTGAAGGGCCCTGCTCCTGATCAACAGAATGGTATTGCAGACACCCCAAGTGGTGCTGAATAAAGTCTTGCTTGAGCTTCCTGTCTCCTGAAAGTTTAAGTCTGTATTACACCAAGAGACAACCTCCCCTCCCCCCACCTTCCACCTCCCCACCCCCGTCCCCGTCCCCTCCCCATCCTCCCACCCTGTCCCCCACCCTATAGTTTCAGTTTCAGATTTCAGAAAAATCTCCATAACCCCACCCATTGGAAGCTTGCCAGAACTGTACCTGGGACCACACCACCTTAAACGCCCCAGTCTTTAAGGGATGGGCGGGCTCTTGGTCTCTCCTTCCCAGGTTTACTCTCAATAAATCTGTCTGCTGTTGAAGTTAAGTTTCTCTTTTCTTCTCTTTCCTTTTTATTTCTTGCGTCACCAAAACAACCAAATTATAACTGCTATTTGGTTACATCAAGATGCCACAGAAAGCCCTCTGATTGATACAGAGAAGAAAACAACTGTCTAGATAGTGTCATAACGTTGCATAATATGTTGCCTCTGGTACATTTTCTGAAGCATTTACCTGCCTGTGTGTAAAACAACGGGAGAAAAGTAGTAATTGCCCAGGAATAAGTCAACAATAGGGCTTAGAATTTGGGCAGTTTTGAAATCATGCTTAGATTCAAAATCCAATGTTAGAACTTTTATTGCATTTTCATTTGGTCTCTGAAACAGGAAAACAAATGAATATGTTTTCAATATGAAATAATGTCAATTTGTGTTTTTATTCTTATGGACTTTGTAAATTTCATCTGATCCTGAGCCTCTCCCAGGAGTAGGAGAAACACACACCAAAGTGCCCAATAAAGATTCCTTGAATTCCATCGGAGGACTCAAATCCAGTAGTCACCTGGAGAATTTATTTCAACATGAAATGAAACAGAGATGGCTTTATTTCAGGTATATATTTTATCTGTAGGTTAACATTTCTATTACATCCTAGCCCTCCGGTAATTATTGAAACTGGGAGAACAGATCTGTGTGTGTGTGTGTGTGTGTGTGTGTGTGTATTTAAGCCTACCTATCTGATTCAATTATATTACCATGCCACGTTTAGGGAATGATATTACATTGCCTCTGCTCTGCCTCAATTGTGTGCAATGTTGCAATATTCCAGAGAATTTTACTGTAATTCCTAAGCTTCAAGGCCCAAATTCATCAGCCTGAATTTGACACTTCAGCCTCCAGAACTATGAGATAATGAATTACTTTTCTTATAAGGCACCCAGTTTGTGTTATTTGCTTATGGCAGTCCTCGTCCTGGTGTGGTGTTGTATGATAATCACTGCACTGCCAACCACAAGGTCGGTGGTTCAATCCCACCAGCCGCTGCTTGGAAACCCTCTTTAGGATTGTTATGAGTACGAACTCAGTTGAGGGCACATCACAACAGGCCTAGTAAAAGAGTGCTGGTCCACAATGGTTAACACTTTTAACAGTCAAGGTTTCAGTGTTTCCAGTTGTGGTCGTCAACTAAGTTGTAAGAGAGAAGGTGTTGTAACTCTCTGGCCACCAAAGGAGTTGTAGTCACCTATTCCCACATGTAGTGGTGGTGGTGGTGTGCCATGGAGTCGCTCTGATGCCTGGTGACCGGTGGAGGCTGTAAATCTTTACGGGGGCAGAAAGCAAGATTCTAACCCAGAAGCTGATACCCATGCCACTGGTTCTTGGACCAACTTGGAGCAGCAAAGCCCTAAATTACTGTTAAGAAGGGGTGACCAGCCAAACTTCTGAGTTTATCCTCAGGTGGTGGTGGTGGGTGTGTGTTACTGGGTCAGTTCCGACTCACAGCGACCCTGTATATCATTTCTGAAGCTCTAAATCTTTACAGGAGCAGAAAGTAAGTCTCATCTTTCTCCCACCGAGCAACCATGCGGTCAGCAGCCCAGCTTGTAATCCACGACATTACCAGGATTCCTGCATACTCAGGTATTGCCACGTTCCAAGGAATCATCCCAGAAACTGGGCCTCTGGTTTTCTTTTCCCTGGGGGGTATTTCTAGCAGCCATTGAAGAAACACTGCACTGATTAAGCCACTATGACAATGTAGAAGGGCCCTCTTACCCCAGACTTTACTTGAAGGTTTATCACTTTGTATATCCACAAATGTACCTGCTCTGATGAGTGTCCTTAAAGGATGAAAGGGTAGAAAAGCTTTTGGAGTCAGACTGGCTGGTGTTTAAATGCTTATTCGTCCAGTTTTGTAACTGAAAAATCAAGGAAATTTATTTAACTTCTTTGAATCCTAATTGTTGTTGTTGTTAAGTGTCATTGCATCCATTCCGACTCATAACAACCCTGTAGAGGGTTTCCAAGCAGTTACTGGTGAGTTTGAACCACTGACCTTGTGGTTCAAACTCACCTTGCGGTCTAGTGCTTTATCCCATAGCGCTGCACCATCTAAAACAGATAATAATAATTCTGTTATCATTGATCCTTTGTGTTAAATTCTATCTTTGTCTCACTGGACTGCAAAGTTGGTTTGAACCACAGGCCAGAGGTTCAAGCTCACCAACCGCTCCTCAGAAATCCTATGCAGGGTCACTGTGGGTTGGAACTAACTAAACACTTGGCAATAACAATGTCTATATCTGTCTAGAGTCCTGGTGCGCTGTTGTGGGATACAGCACTGGACTGAAAGGTCGATATTAACCACAAGGTCGGTGGTTCAAACTCACGAGTTGCACCTTGGAAACCCTATACAGGGTCACTGTGAGTCAGAACCATCTGGATGACACATAACAACAACAACAACATACCTGTCTAGCTAGTTAGAGGTAGAAAGAGACAGGCAAATAAAAGGAGAGACAGAAAGAAAGAAATAATCCCTAGTACTGGTATGGGGTCCTACTGTGGCACTGTGGGCTAACGTGTCAGACTATAAAGTCATTTTAACTGCAAGGTCGGTGGTTCAAGCTCACCAGATGCTTCTTGGAAATCCTATACAGGATCAGTATGGGTCGGAATTGACTCAACAGCACTTAACAACAACAACAGCAACAACTAGTAGGACACTGTAGAATAAGCACTGGACCACAAAGTCCTTTTGAACCTCAAGGTCATCGGTTCAAACTCACCAGCTGCTCCTCGGAAACCTGTGGGGGCAAGAGCCAACTCAAGGATGATTAACAACAACAACAACAACAACATTATTTCCTGAGATACAATATAGAGTTGTTGTTGTTGTTGTTAACCTGCCATCCATCAGGTTCCAACTCATAGTCATCCTGTATAGGGTTCCCAAGAATGGCTGGTGGGCTTGTACCACCAACCTTAGCGTTAGCAGTCCAGTGTTTATCTTACAGCACCACACTAGTAGTCCTGACATATGGTTGTTGTTGCTAAGTGTTCTCAATTCATGTTGTTGTTGTTAAGTGCCATCGAGTCGGTTCCGACCCATAGCGACCCTGTACAGGGTTTCCGAGGGTGTAAATCTTTACGGGAGCAGAAAGC
>NW_006408519.1:33250847-33278822 GCF_000296735.1 Chrysochloris asiatica
GGTAGTGAGGTTGGCCCAGGATCGAACACTGTTTCGTTCTGCTGTGCATGGGGTCGCTATGAGTCGGTTCCGACTCGATGGCACCTGACAACAACAACAAAGGGTCATACTGACTTGATGGCACTTAACAACAACATCAACAACAGAGTTATTTTTTGTGCCGTGGAGTCGGTTCCGACCCTGTACAGCGTTTCCAAGACTGTAAATCTTTACGGGAGCAGAAAGCATCATCTTTCTCCCACGGAACAACTGGTAGTTTTGAAATGCTGCAGTTCGCAGCCCAATTCCTAATCACTATGCTACCAGAGCTCCTTACATCATTTTAGAGCTGGAAGTAAATGCTCAGCATTTCTCAGGGACCCACCCTGCCCTGAAGCTAAATGCTCACTCGGTGTTTGGTCATGGGACACCAGTCCCCTGAAGCTCAGGCACACTCATTTGCATGCAAGCAGTCTTTAAATTAGATTAACCACCTTCATTCCTTTTGGTCAAGATTCCAATTTGCTTCCAATTCACTAATCAGAGATTGAAGCTTAAAATTCATCTCCACACACACTCTAAATGAGGGAAAGTCCCCAAAGTCACTGAGAATGAAGCTGTTTTTGCTTCCAATTCCCCCTGGGCTCCTGGGATCCTTCCGGATGACAGGGCAGGAGACCTGATTTATTGGCGAGGGAGAAGATCATTCTAAGGTGCAGATAATGTCATCTTTTTGTTAGTAGAGGTTTCCTCCCCATGTTGCTCTCCTCACGGAAGACAGATGTGTTAAACACAGTTAGTTAAGAAGTTCTGTGTCAAGTTCTGTTGCAGAATGGAATAGATTCCTCTGAAAGTTTTTGTGCTCATTGATAAAAGGATTTGCCGCCATTTTAGACTTGGGATGACTGGGCAGGGGTGGGGGATGAGAGTAGAGGCTCCCTGTTGACTCAGCATATCACCAGAACCTCAAATCTAGGTTCCCAAAGTCACTGATAGAAGAACCACAGAATGACTTCCAAATCCCACAACTTTAGTTTACTGATGAAGATCCCAAAGATCAAGTAGGTGAAGACTGATGCAGGCAAAACTGGGTCAAGAAGCTGGACTCCTGATTCCTAGTTAAATATTTAACAGAATTCTGCCTTTCAAAGCAAAGCTGACATTGCATATGTTCTTGTTTGTTGTAAGGATGAACAGTGTGTTCATCCTTGTGTACCCATTGTTTCCCAGGGCATATCAGCTTGGAAACAACCAACATGTCACAATAATGAGAAACAGACAACAGTTTCTGACTCCTCTCCACCATCAAAGTCCATGGGAAGTCTTTCAGAATCCTCCCTTTCTCTTTCAAGGGTCTCTTGAGATCACCTTCCATGAACTCACATGACTCTTCTTGTGAGTATCTAAACACTTCTGCTTCTCTGCCATCTTGCTTGTGACTCCCTGATCCTTTGCAACTGGGAGAAGCTACCTCTTAGATTCATACACTTTGTGTAGCCTTCCATTCTGTCCTTCCTCTGATTTAACACAGAGGGGCCATTCCCATGAGTGGAGGGGAAAGAAAAGTTTTCCTCTCACTGGCATTCAACTCTGACCTGGGAAAATGCAGTCACCTCGACCCTGCATCTCGAATAGAACCCAAACCCATGGCCTTTGAGTTGATTCCCACTCATGGAGACTCAATGTGTTCTAGAGTAGAACTGTGCTCCCTAAGGTTTCCTGGGCTGTGTTTCTATGGAGACAGATCACCAGATTTCTTCTGTGGAGCTGATGGGTTGGTTTGAACTGCCAATCTTTAGATTAGTTGATACTGTTAGGTGGCTTCAAGGCATTTCCAGCTCATCGTGACCAAACATGATGTCCTTCTCCTGGGACTAGTCAGCCCCTCCTGACAACATGTCCAAAGTACAGGGGACAAAGTCTTGCCACCGTCACTTCTAAGGAGCATTCTGGCTGCACTTCTTTCACGACGTGTATTCGTTCTTCTGGAAGTCCATGGTATATTTAGTAGACCATAATTCACCACCATAATTCAAAGACAAACATCGATTCTTCTTGAGTCTTCCTAATTCACTGTCCAGGTTTCACAGACATATGAGGCCATTGAAAATTCAGTGGCTTGGGTCAGGTGCACCTTAGTCCTCAAAGTGACATTTGATTAGTAGTTGAGTGTAAATCATTTGTGCAACCCAAGGACCTATGCATTTTACTGCCTCTAGTTTAAAGAACATTTTTATTTGATGATTTCTCCCACATAATGCACTCCTCTTCACCAAGAGCTTGTCACAAATCCCCAGGGAAGCTGGACCAAAAGCTAATCCTCATGGAGTAAGAACTATTCTACTCTTTGTCTTCAGAATAAGATGCTGCAGCATAAAGATGCTATGACTCCACAAATACTAAATGGCAGAATCAGGACTTGATCCCATATACATTTGTCTTCCTTCCATGGCCTACGCATTAATCCCCACTGCTCCTCCAAGTGCACCAAATTGGTGTAGAAAGGATGTTGGTTAATATAAAGGTCTTCACATTTCATGAAACCACAGCCTATGCTTTTCAAAGAAAGACAAGGAAGGAATTCATATACACATTGTGAACACCCATTCCCTGTAGCCTGCTAGATCTTTGACCTAAATTTTTGTGGAAACTGCTATTATTCACTCAAGCACAGAGAGTCTGCAAGCACTGTAGCTACTGGGGAGTTTTGTATTCTTCTCTAGAATTAAGTCGCTGGGCTAGAAGCTCTTCTGCCTCCTAACATCCCACATAAGAACTAGCTAGAGTCTTCTTGGCCATAAATGGAGAATGCAGCACATGTCTACTTTCTAAGAAGAAAGGGTGATGATGGGATAACGAGGATGACCAGCATGATGATGAAGACAATGATGATGATGATGATGATGATGATGAAGAGGAGGAGGAGGAGGAGACTCTCTCATGGGCCAAGTACTATGCCAGGCATCTTCTGTAGCAGATCCCTAAATGTTATGATGACTGTCTGAGACAAACAGGATTATTTCTATTTAAAATACTAGGAAACTATGTTTCAGAGGGGTTCATGCTACAAAGCAAGTAAAAAACAGAACTGGAATTACTTCTGGGACGATTTCTCCTTCCTCCCATACTTCTGTTGTAGCAACGGAAGACCTTGTTGTCACTCACAAGTGAATCCCAGCAGTTTGAGAGATGTGGGCTGCTGTCAGGAAAATCGATTTTTAATGACCCAAACTTGAATCTGGGATTCTGGATCATGCTCCCTCACCCCTAAGACACCCGGTATTTTTGTGCCCCTTCCTCCAGGGCATGTGAGAATTGTGATTGCAGTAATTCTATTGTAATTATTCAGTCATTTTAACACAGGAGAAAAATGTCAGTCAGACTTAGTCTTTGCATGCTGCCAGTCTGTCTCAGTGACCACAACCCATCAAGCAATAGGGGACAGCTGTCCAGGATAGAAGGCTGCTAGGCTGTTTGATGTGGGGCCTCCTAGAGAAGGGGAGGAGGCAGTGAAGGCTTCCTTCCGGGTGGAATTATTGAAGTCGGCCTTCTTCACCAATGAAGGATCTGAATGAAAATTGCCTTTATAGGATTCTAAAAAGCAAGGGATAACAATAGATCAAAGCCAGTCCCAAAAAGAGAGAGAACACTTTATTTATAGCTTCCTCATTAATTCAAGATGATCTGATGAGCAGAGAGTTGCCCAGGCACGCACTTTCCATGAAAACAAATGTCTCTCAGGCTGCTTTTATTCTAATATGATATCGGTGCCCAAGGCGAGAAACATTCTGTACTTGACTCCTCAGAGCCTGTCCACATTTACAATTAAATGGAACAGACACAGCTGAGTATACTGAAGCCTGTTTCCTTTTCAGCTGGGGCTTTACTTTTGGAAGCTCATATAGGATGCTGGCTCTGGTCCAGACTGCTGGAGCTTACTGTAGCACTTTCCTAAGGGGCACTGTGCCCCTTACAGTCAGAGCAGCCAGCCTCACCAGAGTGGCTTTGCTCCCTAGAGGACATTTGGCAACGTCTGGAAACATTTTTGGTCGTGGCAACTTGAGGGAGAGGGGTTGTTACTGGTATCTAGAGAATGGTGATGGTGGTGGTAGTGTGCCATAGAGTCGGTTAGGAGGCTGCAAATCTTCATGGGAGCCGAAAGCCTCATCTTTCTCCCTTGGAACAGCTGGTAGTTTTGAACTGCTGACAGTGAGGTTAGCAGCCCGACTCATAACCTCTATGCTATCAGAGCTCCTTATCTAGAAAATAGGATGCAAAATATTCTATAATGCACAGGACAAAACTGATTCTGGCAAAACCCCATGTGGGTCAGAGTAGAACTGTGCTCCATACACGGGATGTTCCGCCAGGCTTTTCTTCTGAGATAACTCTGGGTTCTCAGTGGACTTGAACCATCAACCTTTTAGTTAGCAGAAGTGTGCTTAACTGTTTGTACCAACCAGGGACTTACTATGCACTGGACAGCCCCTACTCACCCAAAGAATAATTGTCTGGCCCCAAATGTCAATAGTGCCTGAGTCAAAGGAACAGCTGGTTGGCAAGGCCCTCCAGAGCTTGGGTCCTTGGAGTGGTCTTTCTCCCTGAAGTTGTCGAGTGTGTTTTAATCAGGAAAGTTGGCTGCTAAAAACTCCATATGAGAAGTTGATGCAATAACCTGAGAAGGAAATCTGAGTGACGCGCAGAAACAAGAGCCTGTGAGCACATACGTGATTTAACTTATGGAGGTCAATTTGGAGAACCAGGGAGATGTGTGAAGACAAGGGGGCGGAGTAGATTTGGAGCAATGTTTGGCTGTAGGCCTCATCTATCCCACAATTTCATTGTCCGCTGCAGCATCATGTGGTAAGAGATGGTGTCTCTGAAGGTCTTGTGATGAAGGAGATACTTACATAAAGTTTGCACTGGTATTTTTCTCTAATATATCAAAATGTCCTAGAGAGGAGTCTGAAGTCCACAAGCAAACTGAATAAACAGGTTAAGCATTTAGTCTGAGGACACAGTCTTTAGGGAAGGAAGAAAGGCAGGGGGAGAGAGATGGAGTGGGGAAAGAATGCAGGGAGGGAGGAGGGGAGGAGCAAAGGAAGGGGAGAGGGAGGGAGGCAGAAGGTGGGAAGAAGGAGGGAAGGAGGGAGGTTGAATGACTGTCTCTAGATGTGGCACACATTTTAAATTTTCCACAATCCCCATCTCTCCCTGAGATTCCTGGCTGAGTCACACATTATGTTACTTGCCTGGCCTCTGTAGCATGGGAATTCATAACTCCCCTGGTCTTGAATTTTGTCATTGTCCTCTAGCTGTTGAAGCATTAGAAAAGCTCCTTAAAGACTTGGTGTGTCCACAAGGCTGGCTCTGATTTTATGCACTAACATGAGACACCTTGGCATTTCAATGGAGCTTCATAAGAATCTTCTTACTGTTTTATGGTGACATTTTAAACACAGGCTTATAAAATGAATGTTGGTATAGGAACAACCATAAACATCATCCAACCTAGTTGGCTCCCTAGTAGGCATCCGGGGTGCCTTTAAAAGACACCAATGATCAGACCCTTCCTCAGAGGGTGTGACCTAATTGGTCTGGGGTAGACCTGGACACCTCTATTTTTAAAAGCTTCCCAGGGGATTCTAGGGGCAGCCACGGGTGACTGAAAACCAAAGGCCTCGTCTGTCTTCTTCACTTTACGAAGAGGAAAAGGGAGGTGAGCGAGACATAAGACTGCCCACACATACTCACTTTGGTTGTAGAAGCCTTGGTTGTTGTTGTTGTTGTTAAGTGCTGTCGAGTCAGTTCCAACTCATAGTGACCCTACATAGAGTTTCCGAGGAGCAACTGGTGAACTTGAACCTCCAACCTAGCTATTCAAACCAACCTTATAGTCCAGCCCATTAACCCACAGCACCACACCAGGATTAACCAGAGGTCAGTAATTCAAATATATCAGGCGGTCCTTGGGAGAAAGATGAGACTTTCTGATGCCATAAAGATTTACAGCCTCGGAAACCCTATACAGTGTCGGTGTGAGTCCGAACACGTTGGTGGCACTTAGTTACCACCACCACTCTTGAATGAGCGGCAAGTTTCCACTGCTTTTTGTAGTCTTTCTCCACTCAGGATTAAATATACTGTGGCAAATAGAGAACCTCAGGAACTGTGTGCTAGGAATGTGTCAAACTCTTGTTGGCAGAAAGACAGGGGCAGTTTCTGGAGTCAGCCAGTCTCTTTTGAAGTCTGCAGTTGAGTAGATGGCTGGTAAGTCTTCCGGTTTCCAGAAGCATCCCCTGCCCTGAGGGGAGGAGAGGTTGGAGGGAGCTTGCAATACCTACGCTGCCTTTAAGAAACACCTTCTTCTGCTTTCTTTGTTTAAATTCAATATTTTCTCTCCTTTGAATCTCAGGCAGTTCTGCATTATCTAAGGCATAGGTGGGATGCATTTTGGAAGGATGTGGAGATGTCTGTTCTTATATTTTAAATAGTCAGCCTTCCATCCTAGGGACGTTAATAAGGAAAGACACTCATGCTGAATTTCCTTTGAGCAAAATGATTGCCTGATGAGGTGCCGTGGAGACTTAGTGTTTGATGTTCCCAGTGGAGGCAGAGATGTATCAAAGCTTCCAGTGTGTGATGGTCTCAGGTTTTCCTTGTGAGAGGTAATAGGGGACTCAGATCACCTGGTCCAAATTCCAGCATCGTCAGCTACTTATTTTATAATCTTGGACAAGTGCTCAAACTCACAAATCAAATAAAGACTATGAAAACATACATAGAGCTTGGCAAAATCACACCTCTTCCATAGATTTTACAAAACTCTGAAGAAAGCAGGGTGTGGAGGTCCACAAAGAGCTGTAGGGGTGAATGCTTGCTGAGTGCACCAAATGTGCAGCCACTTCAGACCTGTTCTCCTGTTTATTCCCACAGTAGCCCATATAGAAGGTTGGTACTCAAGCGTATATGTTAGATAAGTAGATATTGAGGAACAGAGATTAAGAAACTTCTCCAAAATCCACATGGCTACCAAAGAACAGCAGTTAAGAAATCCAACGATGTATTATTGCATTAGGCAAATCTGCTGCCCAAGACTTCTTCAAAATGTTCAAGAGCAAAGATGTCAGTGTGAGGACTAAGGTGCATCTGACCCAAGCCATGGTATTTTAAATAATCTAATATGGTTGTGAATGTTGGACAATAAATAAAGAGGACCATAGAATTGATGCATTTGAGTGATGGCTTTGGAGGAGAATATTGAAAGTGCCATGGGCAGCCAAAAGAACCAATGGATCTGTGTTAGAAGAAGTACAGCCAGAGTGCTCCTTGGAGGCCAGGATGGCCAAACTTCGTCTCTCATACTTCGGACATACTGTCAGGAGGGACCAGTCTCTGCAGAAGGATATCATGTTTGGTAAAGCGGAGGTTGGAGAAAAAGAGGAAGACCTCCAGAGAGATGAATTGGCAAAGTGGCAGCATCCATGGGCTCAAACGTAGCAAGGATTGTGAGGTGGGCTCACAATGGTGTTCCTGACTCAAGCCATCCTATTTTCAGTCACTTCATATGCATGTGAAAGTTGGACAATGATAAGGCATACCATAGAAGAATTGATGCATTTGAGTTATGCCGTTGGAGAAGATTATTGAAAGTTCCATGGACTGCCATAAGAACAAATGAATCTTTATTGTAAGAAGTGCAGCCAGGATGTTCCTCAGAAGCCAGCATGACAAGACTTTGTCTCTCATACTTCAGACATATTGTAGGAAGAGACTAGTCCCTGGATAAGGACATCATGCTTGATTAAGCAGAGCGTCAATGATAAAGAGGAAGACCCCATGTGAGGTGTATTGACACAGTGGCAGCAGCAATGGGCTGAAGCATAACAGTTGTGAAGTTGGCGCAGGACCGGGAAGTATTTCGTTACTGTGCAGAGGGTTGCTATGAGTCGAAGCCGACTTGACAGCATCTAGCAACAAGGAAGAGCAGAGCTGGAATCTACACCTGTCGTCTTACTGAACACCTAATTGGGTTTAGATTGTGGTTTCAACTCTACTGAATGGTCTGAACATGGTAGGAGATAATCAACCAATGGGGTCCCTTGGTGATGTTAAGTGGTGAACACAATCAGCAGCTGTCCAGAAGGCTGGAGGTTCAAATCCACCAGGAGGTGTCTTGGAGGAAATGCCTGGTAGTCTAGTGATGAAAAGTCCACCACTGGAAACCCTATGGAGCACAGCTCTACTGTGACACAGATGGGGTCACCAGGAGTTGGAATTGATTCAAGGTCAACTGATTTTAAGCAAGAAATAGATTTATTCTGTTTCTACTCTTATTCAAACACATTCTCTCGCACTTCCTTCTCCATCCTTGACAACACATCAGGCAGATCACGTGACTTTCAACCTCTCCTAAGTAAGTTTCAGTTATTCTGACAGTCTCACTTTTTTATATTAAAAATATCAGAAATTAATCTCTAATTCACTTCAATATTCTCCCCCACTCTTTCCCTCCTTTCTCTCAGCTCAGGTCAGACGCGGGTTTTTATGATCCTCACAGGTGCCGGGCGTGCACATAACCCATCTTCCTTGCTCATTTGCTCTTCTTTGTTCACTTCCGAGTGCTTGCTGTCCCCACCCCCAGCTGCTCTGCTTTCTCCAGCATCTGCTCAGGCAGCACAGTGAAAAATTCAAATCTAAAAATGGCTTTATATGACTGATGCTGTCATATCTGATCCCTGTGTCCTCTGTGTCACAGACACCCAGATGCCAGCATTGCCACTACTAGGGGGCATTAGGAGGGTTTTTGAGGACAGTCTGTATTGGTGACCCCAAGACCACCTCCGCGTTCACTGATTCACTAGGAGGGACTCATTAAAATAAATAAATAAATAAATAAATAAATAAATAAATAAATAAATAAATAAACCCCACTGCCCTCTAGTACTTTCTGACTCCCATACACCCCATATAAGGTTGCCGGGGCTGTAAATCTTTACAGAAATAGCCAGGCTCGTCTTTCTCCTGAGGAGCGAATGGTGGTTTTGAACTGCTGACCTTGCAGTTATCAGTCCAGTGCTTATCCTACAATGTTACCAGGCCTCCTTGAAAGACTCGTAGGATTGAATATTCTATACAAAGGGACTATAGAAAGTTCAAGAGAAAATGCCATTATCCTTTCATTCCATTTTTCCATGAACTTTTTGAAGCCCTCCTGTGTTCGTTCTCCTGGCTGTAATTTATTACAGGGAAAAGATGCAAACCAAAATTTAAAAAGAAAAACAACAACAAAAAAACCCCAAAATCTTTTGCCATCGAGTTGATTCCAACTCAGAATGACTCAGCAGGTCAGGCTAGAACTGCTCCTGCAGGGTCTCAAGGCTGGACATCTTTACGGGGGCAGACTGCCTCATCTTTCTCTCTTGGAGTGGCTGGTGGGTTCAGGCCTCCAAACTTTGGGTTAGCAGTCAAGTGCTTAACCACTGCATCATCACTCTTCTGTGGGTTTTCCAGACACATCAACAAAGAATTTGCTAAGAGCAAGATTAGCAAGGGACAAAGGTACATGAGACAAAGTTTAGAAGAAACCAGTGTGGTTTTCCAAGGATTCTTTCCCAATGGGAACACATGTTGTTAAGTGCCGTTGAGTTGATTCTGACCCATAGCGACCCTGTTTAGGGTTTCCAAGGAGCAGCTGGTGAGCTTGAACCACCGACCTTGCAGTTCAAACGGCTTTGCAGTCTGGCACATTAACCCACAGCGCCACACCAGGACTCCCAGGACACACTTAATCCCCCAGGATGATTTGTGACACCACATGTGAAATGTTGATCGGGGAAATTTAATAAAGACTCAATAGTCAGGGTATGTATTGGGGATGGGTCATATAAGCATTGATTCCTTAACTTACAATAAAATTTCAGACTCCCAGAAGAAAAGCAGTGATCAGCATAAACCAACCTATTTTTATAAAGCGTTTAGGCACAGTGAATCATTCATTCTTACCAGGGAATGTTGGAAACCGTTTCAAAATTCCAATTCCTGGATGTCCACCAAGGACCAACATTGTAGCCAGACCTTTCAAACAATATCCGTCAGATCTGTTAGATTAACTCTTTTCTGCCCTTACCTTCATCTCCTTCAAGGAAGGCTCTATCACAATGCCCTGTCTACCGATCCCCTCTAATTAACTTGTTAGGACCCTTGTTTTCAGTGTACACTTCTGTCAACGTATCTCTGAACCCTTCCTACTGAGAAACACAATGTGAGAAG
Source organism: Chrysochloris asiatica (assembly GCF_000296735.1). Classification (NCBI taxonomy): domain Eukaryota; kingdom Metazoa; phylum Chordata; class Mammalia; order Afrosoricida; family Chrysochloridae; genus Chrysochloris; species Chrysochloris asiatica. The sequence continues at coordinate 33,261,099 of NW_006408519.1, forward strand.
GGTACCTCTTGAGTGATTATCTTCTGAGCATTCACACAACCCATGGGACATTGGCATTGAACCCTGAAATACGAAGGTAGTGATACTGCAGTTCTAGAGGTATGCAACCAACTTTAGACCGCACTCTGCCTTCCCACGTATCCAGGACAAAAGTCTTACTTTGTGTCCAACATCTGTCATGTTTTCCCAAGGCCATTTCGTCAAGTCTGCTGTTGGTCCTGGTTTTGGGAATGGTAAGCATCTGGCTCCCCATTCCTTCCTGACTCACGAACAGTCTGCAAAGAAATCCTCTCTGATCATTCTCTTGACAAGGCTGTTCTTCTGCATATGGACTGAAGGGTTCAAGGTGTGTTTTGACCACCTCTTAGCAAGTTCTTTGTTTTTTATGTGCCTAGAAACCTATTTAAGAATGTGTATGAATAGCAGTAATTAATAAGTACGTATTCCTTCTTATTCAGAGTTGTGAACCTCTGCCAAAATTTGAAAACAAAGAAGTCCATTTGTTGTTGTTAGTGCTATTAAGTCAGTTCCAACTCTTAGTGACCCTAGCCACAACAGAAGGAAACACTGTGTGGTCTTGTGCCATCCTCACAATTTTTGTTATCCTTGAGGCCATTGGTCCTGCCACTGCGTCAATCCATCTCTTTGGGTGTCTTCCTCTTTCGGGCTGACCTTTCACTTTACCAAGCATGACATCCTTCTTCAGGGACTGATCCCTCCTGACAACATGTCCAAAGAATGAGAGACAAATCCTGGTCATCCTCAATTCTAAGGAATATTCTGGCTGTACTTACAATCCAGATTTGTTTGCTCTTTTTGGAAGCCCGTAGCACTTTTAATTTTCTTTTCCAACACTATAACTCATATGCATCAATTCTTCTACTGTCTTCCTCATCCATTGCTTAACTTTCACATGCATACAAAGTTATTGAAAATACCATGTCTTGGGTCAGGTGCAACCTTAGTCCTCAAGGTCTTTTAACACTTTAAAGAGGTTTTGTGCAGCAGATTTGCCTAATTACAATGCATTGTTTACTTTCCTGACAGCTGCTTCTGTGAGTGTTGATTGTGGATCCAAGCAAAATGAAGTCTTTGAAAATTCAATTTGTTGGTCAAGTTTTGAGAATTTTTCTTTTCTTTACATTGAGGTGCAATCCAAACAAAAGCCTTTGATTTTCAGCATCAAATATTTTAAGTTCTCTTCGCTTCCAGCAAGCAAGGTTGTATCATATGCTTATCTCAGGCTGTCAATGAGCCTTCCTCCTATCCTGATGCCGCCTTCTTCATATAATCTAGCTTCTTGGATTATTTACTAAGATATGGATCAAATAGTACAGAGAAAGGATATACCTGAAACTTTTTTCCTGATTTTAAAACATTCAGTATCTTCTTGTTCTATTTGAATGCCTGTCTCTTGGTCTATGTTGAATGAGCACTGTTTATTGTTCTGGAATACCCATTCTTTGCAGTGCTATTCATAGTGTGTTATGATACCACACATTTTAATGCCTTTGCATAGTTGATAATGTACAAGTAGACATTTTTATCAAAATGAGGAGAAACAGTTGCAAACATACATTATTAATCAGAATATGGTATATATGAACTGTGAATTCAAGAAAATTAGAAGTTGTCAAAAATGAACTGGAACACATGTACATCATTGTCCTAGGCATTAGTATACTGAAATGGACAGGTATTGGCCATTCGGAATCTGACAATCATATGGTTTGCTATGCTGGGAATGATATATTCAAGAGGAATAGCATTGCATTCATCATCAAAAAGACCATTTCAAGATCTAACATGAAATACAACACTGTCTGTGATAGAATAATATCCATATATCTACAAAGAAGACCAATTAATACCACTGTTATTCACATTTATGCACCAGAATGTTCCTTAAACACAAGGATGGTGAATCAGTCCTTGGAGAAGACATCAGAGTTGGTAGAAGGTCATCAATAAAGAGAAAGACCCTCTATAAGATGGAACCTGCGGCAATGGGCTCCAACATACCCACTACCTTGACGATGGTCCCGGGACCAGGCAGTGTTTCCTTCTATTGTATACAGAGTCATTATGAGTCAAAACCCACACAACCACACCTAACACCACCACCACCAATTTCAGGGTGACCACCTCTCAGCTCACCTCTACACCTGGAGACCTTCTATATCTGCCACTGATGCTTCCAATGGGTCTCCAGAGTTGTCTTTCTGAGATGATCTGACCTTGTCCTTCACCTACTTGGCCTCTGCTGGCCCTCTGGAATGAACAGGAAGGTCCAAGTTCCTCACCTTAGCTCAACAAAGACCTTGACAACCTACCCCCTTTGCCTTTCCAGGTCCATTTCTGGTCATTCCTACTTTGCCTCCAAAACTTTTGCTCCCTGTGTACTGAGCTCTTTCTTTCTCTGAGCCTTTTCTCGTGGTGTTCCCTCTATGGGAACTTCTCACTTGCCAGTGACCCCAAAGAAAGTTACTTCCTCCACTAGGTTTATAGAGCAACTTGAGCTTCCCAGCTCCACCATTTACAAGCTGTGTTACCTTGGACAAAAATACTTCACATCTTTGTGCCCCAGTTTCCTCATCAGTAAAACAGGTAAAAAGTGATGACTTACCTCATTATTGTTGTTGATAAGTGCCATCAAGTCAATTCCGACCCATAGCGACCCTGTATAGGGTTTCCAAGGAGCAGCTGGTGAGCTTGAACCACTGACCTTGCAGTTCAAATGACTTTGAAGTCTGACGCATTGGCCCACAGCGCCACATGCTAATCCATATTATAAAACGTTGGAAATAGTGCCTGACACAGTTCACATTCTACGGTATTTAGTATGTAGCTCAAAACCTCAAATTCACATGTTTCAGAAGATGAGTTCCCCCTTCTAAACAATGAGCTTTGTGAGGTCCAGGAATCTTCCTCATCAACTTTGTTTTTCAGTGGCAAGCAAACATGGAAGCTGAGATGTCAAATCCATTGATGAAAGTTTATTGTTGTTAAGTACTGTTGAGTTAGTTATAACTCACAGTGACACTATATAGGGTTTACAAGTAGCAACTGGTGGGTTTGAAATAGTATGAATGACATGCTATAATATCTGAGGAGCAGCTGGTGAGTTTGAACTGCCGACCTTGCAGTTCAGTGCTTACCCTACAGCACCACCCCAGGACTCTCATCCATGTGTATGACATACTCTTATTCCCTCCACCCTGGATCTAAAGCTCTTACCTCAAGGCATGTTTGGAAACTGTCTTTCTTTCCACAACAGACCGCTATCTGACTTGGAAGGACAGAGCTGTCACTCTTGCATCATTTAAGAAATCTTGTTGGGAACTGGTGAATATTTCCTTTTTTTGCATGTTTAATATTTGTTCAGAGATACCCAGGCTTCCTGGGAGTCTGTCAATTGATAAAGGCTGCACATTTTCTGATTTGCATTTTGGGCTGTCTGTTAAAGACGTGGCCTCTGGAAGGGGCAGTGCTCTCTTACGACAATCTGTCCACGATGCTGGCAGCAGGGTGACATGTGTGGCTGCCGGAGACCCAGGCTCTTCATGCTGTCCATCAAGCATGGGAAAGGACCACCTCACATGTCCAAGTGGGGCCACACTGTTGTCACATTTCTTCACAGTTGTTCCGGTATGAGGTTGGCCTCTGCTGTCCTGGAAAATAGCATGAGAAGCTAACACCTAGCAGAGAAATCGCTGAGTAGAGATGGAGGAAACATTATCGAGTACGAATTAAGGGCCAGATATGGGCTAAACGCTTGGCATATGTTCTTCTAGTGAGTTCTCACAACTGGCAGGGCTGGCTGGCATACTTTGTCCCTGTACTAAAGGTGAGGAAGTTGAGGCTGTTAACTAACTTTCTTCTAAGGAATGTATCTGTGATTTGAATGTAGGTCTGTCTGATTCCAGAGCCTGGATTCTTCCCACAATGATTTTCATGGCATCATGGGGTTGGGGGTGGGTGGAAGGATGAAGGTGGAGCAAAAAGTCTCTGTGGTCCCCAACATGACTCAGCCACAGCAGCTTCTTTTGGTTTGGTTTGGTTTTCCTCTTGAAAATGAATGAACGAATGAATGAATGAATGAATGAATGAATGAATGCATATTTACGTTGCCATTGAGTCCGTTCTGACTCAGAACAATCCTATAGGAAAGAGTAGAAGTGTACCATGAGGTTTCAAAGGCACAATAGTTTGACACTGTGGAATAAGCACTGAACTGCTAACCAAAAAGAATGGTGGTTCAGGCCCACCACTCACTGTTTGGAAATGCTGTACAGGGTTGCTATGGGTCAGAACCAACTCAATGGCATAAAAGAACAATCTTTACAGAATCAGATGCCCACATCTTCTACTGCAGAGTGGCTGATGGGTGGGTGGCAACTTCTGTCTGCTCAGCAGCTGAGTGTTAACCACTGTGTCTCCTGATCGCCTCCGTCTTCCTCTCACACACAGACTGTGGCTAATATTTAGTATGTACCTCTAAACACCAGGGACTGTACTTGACCATTGGCACACAGTATGCCATTAAATCCCCAATGTCTGCTAGTTCGTTGTACTAAAGTGGCTTGTACTTCTGTGATGTAGGATGCTAGGTCACCAGTGATTCAATACCTGCAAGGTCACCCATGGTGGACAGGCTTAAGCAGAACTTCCAGACTAAGACAGCAGAAAGAAAGGCCTTCACAAAGTTGGTCAATCGGACCCTTATGGGTCACACCAGAACGTTGTCCAATGTTGTGCTGGAAGATAAAAACATATTTAAGCCCCTGGAGCTGGTTCAGGGACAGGCAGTCTTATCATTCTATTATACATAAGGCGCCATGAGACACAATCAACTTCACAGCAACGTGGAATTGAATGATCATGGCAACCCTTAGAAACAGCTGATGTCATGATCTGAATTTACCCCAGAGAAGACTGAGGCACAGAGTGGATAGAAAACTTGCCAGAGATAACTCTTCTGCTTTGGTCAGGCATTAATGCAGTGTGCTCCAAGTCCAGAACGCGGTGCACCACAATTGTGTTGAAGAAACAGCTGAGTTTGCGAACGAAGGCACCGTACCCTACTGCCTCAATGATAAGGCTTTGCTTACCTTCTCCTCTCTCCATCTCCTCTTCCTCCTGCTCACGCTCCATCCCCATCTCCTCCTCGTTCTCACAACCTTCTTTCCTCCACCCTTCATCCCTCCTTCCTCTCCTTCTTTCTTCCACTCATTATTTACTCAGCATGTGCTGAAAATACAAGACCACTTCTGAGTGTTTTGAAGCAGAGCTGTCATTTTGACAACTAAGGTGTACCTGACCTACGCCAGGGTCTTTTCAAGCATCTCACATACCTGCAAAAGCTGGACAATGAATATGGAAGACAAAGAAGAAATTATGCATTTTAATTATGGTGTTGGCAAAGAATCCTGAATATACTTTGAGCTTCCAGAAGAATGAACAAATGTCTCTGGGAAGAATGTTCAGCCAGAATTTTCCTTAGATGTGAGGCTGGTGACCCTGTGTGCCACATACTTTGGACATATTTTCAGGAGGGACCAATCCCTAAAGAAAGACATCATGCTTGTGAGAGTCAACACAAAACGAAGACCCTCAATGGGACGGACTGACGCTGTGGCATGGTTGCAATAGTGAGTTCTGACACAGCTGCACTTGTGAGGATGGTGTGGGACTAGGCAGTGTTTCCTTCTGCTGTACTATGAATTAGAACCAACCCCTCTGCACTTCACAACACAAAGGTGAAGTTATTACCTCAGGGAAGTGTAAGATCTGAAAAATCAAATAAGGAGGCTTCACAAAATTGGTGGGAAAATGGAATGAAAAGATAATGGAACTTTCCAAGAACTTTTTGAAGCATCTTCATGTATGTGAATGACCTCGTGGAAGAAGGGCCAGAGGATGAACAAACAAGAGGAGAGATGTTCAAACACTTCCTGAGGTCACCCGTGAGGGGACCGTCACAATATTTCCTTGTCCCCCTCCTCTACTGTGTCCTTGGGGTGGGGCGGGCTGCTTTTGTGTGGCAGATCTCTGAGTGCCCAGGGTGATCCTGAGAAGGACAATGACAGGCTCTGTGGGCGCTTTGATTCACTGTCCACCTTGTCATTGTCTCCTTGGTTAGTGAAGAAAGAACTGCAAGCCATGTGCCCCGATCTCTCTAATCGCACTGCCTTCAGAGTGCGGGATCAGTCTGTCTCCCATTCTTCTACAGAAAATGTCACCCATCACCCAATATTGTCCTGCTTAAGGCAGTTTTGTTTAAATTATTATTGTTATTATTTTTTGTCCACGCCACAGCTTTTGGACATTTCTCTTTTCTCTTTCCTTGCTTCTTTCTTCATTGAGCACATAGGGACCCTGGTGATTCAGTGAGCTAAGTGTTGGATTACTAACTTCAAGCTTGGTGGTTCTAACCCACCAGGAGAAAGATGAGGCCCCTATAGGGTTTGCAGTCTCGTGAATGCTATGGAGCAGGTCTGCTCGGCCCTAGAGGGTTGCTGTGAATTGGAATTGACTCAGTGCAGTGGTTTGGTCTGAACCCAGATAGCTGCCTTGGGAGCCAGAATGGTCGGGCTTTGCCAATGTGTCCCTCACTTGGAAAGTAAACTGGAGTACTGCATTGAGGTCAGGCGTACAGCCTCTTGTGTACCAGAAGCACACGCCCCCCAGGTCCCCGGGGTGGATGGCACTTTCTGGGAGAGGAAAAGCCCCTGGGAGTCCTTAGCACTGACTGCAGCCCTGGAAACAGCCCCTCTGCACCACAAGCAGGGGTCTGGTTGGAACCTTGTGACTTGCTTTGCTGAGCTGTTCATGTTCCTTCCCAGTTCTGTCTGTCCCCTGGTGTATCTGAGGAACAGCAGTGGGTGGCAGTCCTCTCTCTACCTGTACAGGGCAGTCTACCAAGGACAGACAATCCACAGAGCCAGGTGAGCTATGTCTGCTCACTAATTCAGAGTGAACCATTTCACCTGTGTTTCACTGCACCTTTGACATGGTAAAAACCAGACCCTCAAACCCACTGCCACTGAGTCCAATCTGACACATGTTGTTGAGTGCCATCGAGTCAGTTCCAACCCATAATGACTCTGTATAGGATTTCCGAAGAGCAGCTGGTGAGCTTGACCCGCTGACCTTGCAGTTTAAACGTCTTTGCAGTCTGGCACATTAACCCACAGCGCCACACTAAGAACTCCGATTCTAACACATAGTGGCCCTTTATAGGGTTCTGAGACATCTTTACAGCATGGGCATCTTTACAGCATGGCAGGTTTGAACCGCCAACTTTGCAATTAACAGTCCACTAGGGCGCCTTTGACATGATGAAACCTAGGGGAGATTGTTCACTACAGATTAATAAGTAAGCACAGTTAAGCACATGAATACTTAGATTGAACTTCTGGTGTAGTGCTATAGGATCAGCACCACACCATAAGGTCGGCAGTTCAAACATAAAAGGGCAGTTGCTCCTGGGAAGCCCTATACAGGGTCGCTATGAGTCAGAACTAATTCTAAGGCACTTAGAACATGGGAACCTAAAGAACATGATAAGCAATGGACTGCAAACTACAAGGTCGGTAGTTCAAGCCCACGAGTTGCTCCACGGGAGAAAGAGGAAGCTTTCTACTCCCACAAAGATTTACAGCCTCAGAAACTCTATGCAGGGTTGCTATGAATCATTACCAACTCAGTGGCACTTAACAACAACTGGCTTACTGTAAACCAGTGTGTACCCATCCCAGGTTTACTGATTATTCCCCCCTTCCCCCACCCCATGGAGACTAAAGGATTTCTGGAGTCCTTGGATAGTGCAAATATTTGGTGCGCTTTGCTGCTAACTGAAAGTTTGGAGGTTTGAGCCCACCAGAGATGCCTTGGAAGAAAGACCTGGCAATCAACTTCTGAAAAATAAGCTATAGAAAAGTCAATGAAGCGCAGTTCTACACTGACACACATGGGGTTGTGGCGAGTCAGAGTTGGCTCCGTGGCAACTGGTTTTTGCTTCATTTTATTCATTTATTTATTTATTAGAAGACTTCTATTGTCCCGAACTTAACACCAGAGAGGGAGGTATTAGATCACAACTGTGCCTTCCACCCCAAAGCCAGACTCGAAAGTACTAGATCAGAGCCTTCCCTTCTACCTAGATACCAGAGAGGGAGGTTCTAAATCAGAGCTTTGCCAGTGAACTGGTCCCTCCCTGAACTCTCTCACCTCCCTATCCCCTATCCCTGCTGGCCCAGGGCACCCTGTGCCCCCACACTCTTCCTCCTCCCAGGAAAGAGTTTGGTCCCCACAGACCTGCTCACCAGGGGCATGACTACTCTCCTCCCCAGGTTATCCTTTTCTTCCAGAGTGAAAAACGACGTACACGTGTCTCTTCAAATCTCCCTCTTGTTAAAATTTGTTGTTGTTGTTGTTAAGTGCTGTCAAGTTGGTCACAACCCATAGCGACCCTGTAGAGGATTTCCAAGGAGCAGTTGGTGAGCTGGAACTGCTGGCATTCAAGTTCAAGTGACTTTGCAGTCCAGGGCATTAACTAACCCACAGCACCACACCAGGACTCCCTTGCTAACGTTGTTGTTTTTAAGTGCCATCGAGTCAGTTCCAACCCATAGCGATCCTGTATAGCATTTCCAGGAGCAGCTGGTGAACTTGAACCACTGACATTTCAGTTCAAACGACTTTGCAGTCCTGTGCATTAACCCACAGTGCCACCCCAGGACTCCTGTGTTAACATTGGGTCAACCTATTAGTAAAAGACTGAGTCTATTAGGAAGATGGGCTTCATCCTTGTTCCCCTTTATCCTTGGACATGCCTGATTTTAGCTTCCATCTCTTCATAAAGGGGATCCCAAAACAAACCAACCAAACCTTGCTTGTAAGGCTTGTTGTCAGTTGCCATTGAGTGGGTATGGACTCATGGTGATCCTGGGTGTAACCAAACAAAACAACGCCCAGTTCTGTCACCTCCCTCCTAACAACAGTGGACTGTGAACTATTGGTCCCCTCAGGAACCATCCTCGATTCATTCAGCCCTGCTAATTCTCAGCTGTGGCTCCCACTTGTGTGGGGCAGAGCTTTCTACTTGGGAGAGAAGAGGAAACTGTTCACAAGTTGACCTTGAGAAGACAGATAAATATAAGGAAGCTGGCCCAGGGCATCTTTTCACTTATGCCGTAACTGTGTTGGTTCTGTCTTACTGAAAATGGCTGTGTCTTGTTTACCTACCAATGGTCGCCTTTTTTTCTACCAGACAGCAGGTTTCCTAACAAAGCTCAGTTACCAAAGGCAGTCGCCAGCTGTTTACTTGCCTTCTGAAGGAAGAACAGGGGGAGACGAAGCTTGTGTTCTAGTATCAAAGACTGAGGCTTTGTTTACTGAGCTAATAAGCTGCTCCCAGGAGTGACTTAGCCATTTACTTACCCAAATCTCTTCTGCAAACCTAGATTAGCGTGCAACACTTAGTAGATGCTCAGTAAGGCCATTCCAGTGAATACATATATATATTTGGAGTGGACTGGTGTATACTCAGGGACCTGGTGTGGTGCTGTAGGATAAAGCACTGGACAGCAAGGTCTGTGGTTCAAACCCACCAGCCATTCCTCAGAAACCCTAGACGGGGTCACTTTGAGTTGGAACTGACTTGATGGCACTTATCAACAATAACAACAATGTCTACACAGAAGTCCCTGTGTGGTGCCAATGATTAAATATTCAATGACTAGCTGAAAGGTTAGCTGTTCAAACCCACTCAGAGGAGAGTTGGGAAAAAGCCATGCCGATAGTCCCAGTTTTGATAGTCTTATGGAACACAGCTGGACTCTGAAATACACAGAGTAACTATGAGTCCGAACCCACTCAGTGGAAACCAAGAGCCCCACCAACAAAGGTACTATGATACTGCAGTTATTAGCAACGGTGTGTGCCGTCTAATCGGTTCCTGTATAAGGTTTCTGAGGCTGTAAATCTTTACAGGAGCAAAAAGTCTCATCTTTCTCCCTCAGAGCAGCTGGTGGACTCAAACTGCTGACCTTATGGTTAGTAGCCCAGTGTGTAACCCACGACACCACTAGGGCTCCTTAATTATTAGTAATGTATTGTTGTTGTTATTAAGTACCGTCAAGTCAGTTGCAAGTCACAGTGACCCTGCATAGGGTTTCTGAGGAGCAGCTGGTGGAATTGAACTGCCAACCTTTTGGCTGGCAGTCCAATGTTTACCCTGCATTGCTGCACCAGTTTACCCTGGTATGCTGCTAAGAGGAAACCAACAAAAAAAAATAACAGTGCTATTACTCACTGTCGTCAAATCAACTCCAACCGACAGTGACTCTGTACAGGGTTTCCAAGACAGTAAAATCCTTATGTGAGGACACAGTCCCACCGTTCTCCCTCAGAGAGGCTGCTGGGTTGAAACCACTGACCTTATAGTGAGCAGCTTGATGTCTAACCCACAGTGCCACCCGGTCTCTTTAGCAGTGTTATTGTTGTTGTTGTGAAGTGCCGTCGAGTCGGTTCAGACTCATATGACCCTGTAATAAGGTTTCTGGAGTCCTGATGTGATGCCATAGGATAAGCCCTTGATCTCAAGGTCGATTTGAACAGGAAGGTCGGTGGTTCAAACTCACCGCTGCTCCTCAGAAACCCTAACTTGGAACCAACACCACTGCACTTACAACAATAACTGAGGGTCTCTGAGGAGCGGCTGGTGAATTTGAACCGCTGACCCTGTGGTTCAAAGCAAGCTTGCAGTCCAGTGCATTGTCCCAGCGTCAAGTATTAGGTAGCTGCTTTTGTTTCTGTTTAATTTATGAGGAATCTTCAAGTTGTTAAGTAACTTGTGAAAGGGCACAAAGCTTGGAATTGGCAGCTTGAAGATTTGAACTCAGGACTGCCTTCAGTTTCACAGTGTCATGGGTCTGGCTCACAGTGTGCATTTCCACAGCTGCTGGAACGCAAAGGAAGCCAGTGCTTACTCCACCAGGCAGGATGAGAATAGGCTTCCCTGAGGAAATGATGTACAATTTAGCTCTTGAGTACTGAGAGCCCTTCCTCATGATGGAGACAGACAGGCGAACTGTACCTGCAAAGTGACTCGAAGGAAGCAGACAGTCTGCCTGGCTGGGGAGCGGATCCAAACCCACTGCCTTGACTCAATTCTGACTCACAGGGACCCTATATAGGATTTCCAGACAGCTCCATGTCTTTCTCCTAGGGAGTGGCTGATGAGTTTGATCTGACATCCTATGGTTAGCGGCCCAATGCCTCACCCACTTTGTCATTAGGGCTCCTTTGGGCAAAGGAAAGTGTTTGAAAGATGAACTCCAGGGAGTTGGCTGGGGGCAGGAGTCCTGGTGTGGTGCTGTAGGATAAGCACTGAACTGCTAACAAGGTAGGTGGTTCAAATCCAGCAGTCTCTCCTATGAAACCCTATGCAGGGTTGTTATGAGTTAGAACCAGCTCCAAGGCACTTAACAACAACAAGGCCAAGTTCCAGAGAATTCTGTAATAAACTCGCTGCACGGAGCATTCATGGGTCTCAGGCACACTTGATTTAGCAGAACGAAGTGGTACCCAGTAGTCCTGCGGCATCCTCACAGACATGGCTGGACGTGAGCCCGTTGCTGCAGCCACTGTGTCTGTCCGTCCATCCCGTTGAAGTTCTTCCTCCTTTCCACTGACTTCTAATAGTGTAAGTTCTGAACAAAGTTTCCGTAGAATTCCCCTTGTTGCTGCTCTTGAGTGCTGTGGAGTTGGTTCTGACTCATAGTGACCCTGTATAGGGTTTCTGAGCCTTTAAATCTTCACAGGAGTAGAAAACCGCATCTTTCTCCTGTGGAGCGACTGGCAGACTTGAACCGTGGACCTTGTGGTTCTCGCTCCAATGCTTATCATATGGAACACCTTAGGGAACTTTTTTAAAAAGACAACGAATTGGGTCCTTGTAAGATTTTTGGAATGTACTCATGTACTAATGGTGTCCTGGTGTGGCGCTGTAGGGTAAGCACTGGACTGAAAGTTTATTTGAATTGCAAGGTTGGCAGTTCAAACTCACAAGTTACTCCTTGGAAATCCTATACAAAATCACTATGGGTCAGAACCAATTCAAAGGCATTTAGCAACAACAAAAACCAACAGGAGTCAGAACTGACTCGAAGGCACTTAACAACATGGTGTTGGTTGATTATGTGCCATGGAGTTGGTTCCGACTCATAGCAACTTTGTATAGGGTTCCCAAGGTTGTAAATCTTTACGGGAGCAGAAAGCCTCATCTTTCTCCCATGGAACAGCTGGTAGTTTCAAACTACTGACCTTGCAGTTTGCAGCCCAACTCATAACCACTACACTACCAGAGCTTCTTAACAACAACAACATGTACTAATGTATAAACAGTATTCTGGTGTGCTGCTGTAGAATCAACTCTGGTCTTTCAGCCACAAGGTTAGTAGTTCAAACACACCAGTTGCTCTTCTGAAACCCTACACAGGGTTACTATGAATCGGACCTGACTGAGTAACAACAGCAGTGTATAAACAGGAGCACCGAGGCAGTGCAGATGATTGATGCATTTGATTATTAATGGAAAAGAAAGGTTGGCAGTTTGAGTGGAACTACCTGATGATTTACTTCTGAAAAATCTTATGGCGCACAGTTTTCCTCTGACACACATAGGGTCACCGTGAGTTGGTATTGGCTTGATGGCAACTGTTGTTTTGTTTTGTTTTGCTTTTAATGTCTTTGGATTTAATAGAACAGGAACGTAAGGGAAAGAGGAGTAGCCCCGACACCCCTCACATTCACCCCTCTGGTAACCACCACCAACCACAAGTAGAAGAAGATAACTACTTAAGGAGACAAAAAGGAGAAAAGCCTATGAGCTTCAAGAATGTCAGAGCTAGACATAAAGAATAAATTCCCTTAGACAGCTGTGATCATCGTATGTCTCACTGGCTTTCGGAGATAGACTCGCTCGCCTATTGAATGTACTTTTGCTTTCTAGTTCTTTCTCGCACTCCTGTTGTGTCCCCGACACCTGACCTGAATCTGCGACTCCTTAGAAGTCCAGGAGAATTCCCATGGCACGTTCAGTAACAGATTTGCTCTGCCTTTGACATCCTCATTGTCCCCACCTGATAGGAGGTCTGTGTGATATCATACAAAGAGCCCCGTCTCTCTCCTTTGCAGACTGAGAGGCACCTTTGGGATATGGAGCAACAGATTTCTATGAATGACATACTGGCCCATGGTGAGGGTGTTACAGGGTGGCCTGTGTCCACCCATTGACCTCTGAGGTAACCCACATCACTATCTGAGATTGGAAACCTCTGCAGCCGGCTTCAAACCAGCTGGCCAGCGCGAGAGGCAGGATCTGTGGCTACGCATCAGACCTTTCTTTGATGAGAACTATGAGTCCAGACTACATTAGTGAAGTGGTTATAAAATAGGTGGTTTGAACCAATCAGATGCTTTGTGGGAGGAAGAGGTGGCAGTCTGCTTCTATAAAGATTATAGCCAAGAAAACCCTATGAGATCGTACTGTAGAGTTGCTATGAACTGGAATCAACTCCAGGAACCCTGGTAACATGCTAGGCTTGTATCTGGCTGCTAATCGCAAGGTCAGCAGTTCAAACCCAATAATTGGTCTGTGGGAGAAAGATGAGGCTTTCTGCTCCTATAAAGATTGATTGCCTTGGAAACTCTATTCAGGGTCACATTGAGTCAGCACTGACACGACGGCACACAACCATCACTAGGACTAGGTTTGTTTTTAGGCGCTGCTTCGGTTTTTCAAAGGAAGACTCAACAAGGTTCAACGAGGTAAAGAGGTGGATCAGGATCCCACGGTAACTTTTCCAGGACCAATGTAGTAGCTGCTCATCACGTGTGGCTAGGGAGCCTTTGGGATATGGTTAGTCCCATGTGAGATATGCTATAGGTGTGAAATACACAGGAAACCTCTTTGAATATAAAATAGCTTTATATTTTTATTGAAATGATAATGCTTACCATACACTGAGGTCTATAAAATAAATTACTAAAATTAATACTGCCTATTTCTTTTCTTTCTTTTCTAGTACTAAAACCCCCAAACCAAACCCAAATCCATCAGGTCAATTCTGACTCCTAGGGACCCTCAAGGCCCGAATAGAGCTACCCCCAAGAGTTGAGAGTTTCTAAGCTGCAAGTCTTTGCAAGCAAACTGCCACATTTTTCTCTTGCAGAGCAGCCGGTGGTTTCAAATTGCCAAACTTTTTGATTAACAATCAAGCTCTATAACCAGAGAGTACTTTAACCATCATGCCACTACGTCTTCTAAAAACAAAGATAAAACAAGTATCAAGTCAATTCCAACTCTTGGTGACCCTCTATAGGGTTTCCTAGACTGTAAACCTTTGATGGGAGCAGACAGCCTCATATTTCTGCTTTGGAGCAGCTCAGTGGGTTTGAACCTTTAACCTTTAATTAGCCCTAACCCACAGTGACACTGGGACTGCTAGGAACCTTGAAATGACCTATAGGGACATTCTGTGACCTAAGGGAATGTGGAGACGTGTGGGCTTTGAATACAGAGGAGATGACATTTCACCAGGAAACAGACTCCAGTCATTCAGGAAAGACAGAGGGAACTGAGTCTCCTCAACAGCCATCACAATTCCAAATGGAATTCCAGGATACAGTTATCCGATGTTTCCAAGTTTCTGCTGGGTCATGTTTCATCCTGGTCAGGGAGGTCAACTGCCAGCCATGCTGAGGTCACCAGGGTCTGTGGGCACTGATACCCTCCAGTCCCCTCTGAGTCACCAGCCGTCAACTATGACACTGTGTGTCTGCTTTTAGCATCACTGTATTGCTAACTCCCAGCACAGCACCTCCAAAGTGTTGTTGTAGCTAGCTGCCATTGAGTTACCCTCAACTCATGGCGACACCACACACAACAGTGTGACATGCTGTCAAGTCCTGCAATGTCCCCAGGGTCAGATGCAGATCAGATTGTTCTGACCCACAGGGTGTTCATTGACTTTCTGTCAGAAGTAGATCGCCAGACTTTGTTCCTCATAGTGGAGCAGCTCTCCTGGACTCCTTCCAGTCCCAGCAACACACAGGACTCCATCGATAGAGGGGAGCATCACTCGGAAGAGAACCCCAGTCTTCTACATAGAAGGCAAGAAAATTCTACCTGTGGACCATCTCTGTTGCTTCAGACACTTGCTGATTGAATGACTGGACCACTCTTACTTTTCCTTTGCAGAAGTTAACCGAATAGAAGGGCTGAACGGAGGAACTGGAGTTAGCAGTGCAATCTCTTACTGAGTGCTTAAGACCCAGACTGAACTTTTCTTCCACCAATTCCTCTGCCATTTGGAAACGTGTATTTGGGCAGCTGGGCCTAAGACTCTTCAAGGAAGGGAGTGCAAAATAGGTTTTCATTCTTTTAGTAAGTGGTCATTCTACTGTTGTTGTTTTTTTTTTAAAGTAAAATGATCTTTGGAATTTATTTTTCTCTAAGCACAAGCAGCCCTGAAACCTAGCTATGGGGGCGAAATGAAAAGGAAGGGCCGTCGGAAGCTGCAGAGAGGATGTCAGGTCAGCCACAAATCGAACCAGACAGGAAGCTGGTAGAAGCTGATCATTCGCAAGCTGAGCTGCTTTCTACCTGACACCTGGAGAGACACCAAGAGAACACAGGTGTTAAGGCAGTGGACAGCAGGACAGAAATACAAGAGGAACACCCAACAGAGTGATGGGAGCCAATAGCTCCCAGGGCAGTTCCACAGCCATCATCCAGGACCTTCAAGTGTTTCCAACTCACAGTGACTCCATGGCAAGGGAAACTGTCCCATAGGACTTTCTAGGTGGACTTTCAGAAGTACAAACAAATCTGTCTTAGAGGAAGGATGGCCAGATGGTTCCTTAAAGTAATCTGAGCCTAAAGAATTATGATTCTTAGCCAAAAAAAGTCTTAGTCTAAGTAATCATGATACAAAATAGAAAAATAAGGGCAGGAGTCCTGGTGTGGCGCTGTGGGTTAATGCGCTGGACTACAAAGTAGGTTTGAACAGCAAGGTCAGTGGTTCAAGTTCACCAGCCCCTCCTAGAAAACTATACACACATGGTCGCTGTGGGTTGGAACTGACTTGATGGCACTTAACAACAACAACAATTTAATGTTCAAACATTTTGAAGATGGTATGATGTGTATGGAAACACTAAGAAACAAAGATGGCAGGATTTCATCTCTCATTCTTCAGAGGGTTTGGGGGAAGCACCGAGCTATCCATTTTTGTTTTTAATGATTACCGATTTTTCCATGCTATAGGATTATACCGTAGCCCAGTGGTGGCTTTGTAGGATAAGTATTAGACTGTAAAGCACAAGGATGGTGGTTTGAGCCCACCAGCCACTCACTCCTCAGGAGAAAGATGAGCGTTTCTGCTCCTGCAAAGAATTACAGCCTCAGGAACTCTATACAGGGTCATTGTGAGTCAGAACCAACTTGACAATACTTGTTGTTGTTGCGTTAAATGCTGTCGAGTCAGTTCTGACTCAAAGTGACACTGCGTAGGGTTTCCAAAGAGCTGCTGGTGAGTTTGAACCGCCAACCTTGTGACTCAAATGACCTTGTGGTCCAGTGCTTGATCCCACAGCGCCACACCAGGACTCCTGACAGCACTTAACAACAGCAAATAATAGTGTGAACATTACAATTGGGTGAGAGGAAAGTTTGCTCGGCTCTATTGTATTCTAAAACCATGTTAAGACTTTACTCACCTACATTACGCAACTTGATATCTAGCAAAAATGAAGATTTTACAAAAATTGCTCCTTTATAAAAATCCCTGTGTTTTTAAGATGGGAGTTTGATGTTCCCAAGTAGAAATACCCCCACAAATCTAGGTGATCATGCCAGGGATTGAATTCCTTCCCCAGAAGTGCCACCCCATCTTAATTCTCCTATTGGTGGTGGTGGTTATATGCCGTGGAGTCAGTTCTGATTCATAGTGACCCTATACAGGGTTTCCGAGGCTGTAAATATTTACAGGAGCAGAAAGTCTCATCTTTCTCCCATGGAGTGTCTGGTAGTTTCAAACTGCTGACCTTAAGGTTCACAGCCCAATTCGTAACCACTACGCTATCAGAGCTCCAGGGAGCCAAGTGTTGAGCAAATGCAGCTTCAGACTGAGCAAAAGCTAAGCTTGTTCCACTTTTCTTCAGCCTTCTCTTTAAATCATGCCACGACAGCGATCAACGCCAGAACTGAAATCTAAGATTAAAACTCTGCTTATAACTATACATGGGGAATACTGGTATGGTGCCCTGGGATAAGCTCTGAACTGCTAACTACAAAGTCAGTGGTTCAAACCCAGCAGTCACTCCTCAGAAACACTATACAGGATTGCTATGAGTCAGAATCAACTCAATGGTATTTAACAAAACAACAACTTATCAAGGGACAGTCTCCTGTTCCATTGACTATTTCAATCTTCTATACTACAAGATAAGGGATCTTAGTTGGGACATCTTTGCTCTTGAACACTCTAAAGAGCTTTTGTGCAACAGAGTTCCCTAATGCGATACATCTTTAAAGTGTTGAAGAGAAAAGATGTCAGCTTGAGGACTAAGGTGCATCTGACCCAAGCCATGGTATTTTCAATAACCTCATATGCATGCAAAAGCTGGGCAGTGAATAAGGAAGACCACAGAAGA
>NW_006408519.1:33279127-33280190 GCF_000296735.1 Chrysochloris asiatica
TATATATATATTTAATCTTTATCAATGATGGACTGCTATCTTCGTTTTCCAGATGACACAATTAAGACTCAGGACGGCTACATAGCTCACTCACCTTCACACAGATGGAGAATTGGTGACCCAGGACAAACTGGATCCTCTGGCTCTGGCTTCCTACATGGCCCTGCCTCCTAGAAACATGTGCTCTCAGGCTTTGCCCCTTGGCTCTATTCTCAGGAACAGTTGATTGGACCATGGATGAGCTCTCTGATCTAAAGGTGACCGATTAAGTTTGACCATGCCATGTGCCTTATGTGACTTGGTGATGGTAGTGTGCCATGGAGTCTGTTCCGACTCAGAGACCCTGTAAAGAGTTTCCGAGGCTGTAAATCTTTACAGGAGCAGAAAGCCTCATCTTTCTCCCATGTAACAGCTGGTAGTTTCAAACTGCTGACAGTGAGATTAGCAGCTGATTCGTAACCACTATGCTACCAGAGCTCCTTTTTATTGGCTTAGATAAATCACGGTCTCCTGCACTGCAAATTGGACTTCTGGTATGGCACTGTAGGGTAAGCACTGGACTGCTAACTGAAATGTTGGTGCTTCGAACCCACCAGCTGCTCCTTGGAAAGTCTATACAGGGTCACTATGAGTCAGAACTGACTCAAGAACACTTAACAACAACAACAACAACAACAGTGCAAATTGGATGAAGAAGTAGCAGAGAAGAAAGAAGAGGCTGGCGTGAAGCTGAGCCCCACCAAATGGAAACACAGTACAAGGGAGCTTCACAAAATTCTGAAACTATGAGTCAGAACCGACTCAATGGCATTTAACAAGATACTGAGGATGTTTAGATTCTAGCACGTTGGTCTATTCCGCCACCCAGATGGTAATAGCTACTGTTAAGATTAAGAATCTTTGTCTCTTGCACAAGAACACCCAAAGTTGCAGATAGTACCCATTTGACATAGCCTCGATGGCTTGATAATCAGAACTCAACTAAAGGAAGACTAAACAAACAAACAAGTTTTGATAAAGGAAATGAGGGTAAATTGCTACAATTTGATGAACTTGACCTATA
>NW_006408519.1:33282905-33283828 GCF_000296735.1 Chrysochloris asiatica
GTAACCACTACGCTACCAGAGCTGGTGCCAATATCATGACAAAGACTTTATTTTCTCAGAGGTATGTTTTGATGAACTTTTTATTTTCATGAGGTCTAACATTTAAACTTGTCTTTTGTGTTATTGCTTTTTATGATCTAAGACTTTTTTTGCCTACCTCAAGTTTGTGAAGGTTTCTTTTTTTTTTCCTAAAAGCTGTATGGTTTTAGCTTTTACATTCGTTTTCTGCTCTATTGTTGCTGTTGTTATTAGTTCTAACTCATAGCAACCCTACACACATGGAATGAAGTATCGTCTGACGCTTTCAATGCTCTGTTGGGTCACCTCTCTTTAGAGCGGGCACAAATAGAGATCTCTTCCAGTCAGTTAGCCAAGTAGCTGTCTTCCAAATTTCTTGGAATACATGAGTTAGTGCCTCTAATACTTCATCAGTTTGTTGAAAGATTTCAATTTGTATTATAATTCCCAGAGCCTGCTTCTTTGCCAATGTCTTCAGTGTGCCTTGAACGTCTTCCTTCAGTGCCATTGGTTCTTGATCATTTGCTGCTTCTTGAAACAAGTGAACATCAACCATTTCTATTTTGTACAGCGACTTAGTATATTCCTTATATCTACCTTTGATGCTTTCTGCATCATTCAATATTTTGCCCATAGAACCCTTCAGTGCTACAAGATAAGGCTTGAATTTTTCCTTCAGTTCTTTCAGCTTGAAAAATGTTGAGTGTATTCTTCCCTTTTGGCTTACAAACTTCAGATCTTTGCATACTTCATTTTAATATTTGACTTTGTCTTCTCCAGCTGCCCTTTGAAATCTTCTGTTCTGCTCTTTTGCGTGCTCATTTCTTCCATTTGCTAAAGCAAATGGAACACATTTGCTAAGATGTCAAATTGAAGAATTGTATCACATTCATCATAAAAAAAAA
>NW_006408519.1:33284793-33297520 GCF_000296735.1 Chrysochloris asiatica
TTGTCATGATCTGCAAAATTTAAAGCCTTTATGTAGTCAATAAAGCATAGGTAAACATCTTTCTGGTATTCTCTGCTTTCAGCCAAGATCCATCTGATGTCAGCAATGATATCTCTCTTTCCATGTCTTTGTCTAAATCTGACTTGAACCTCTGCCAGTCTTCTGTGGATGTACTGTTGCAACCACTTTTGAAATTTTTTAGCAAGATTTTACTTGCATGCAATATTGATGATATTGTCCAATGACTTCTGTATTCCATTGGGTCTTCGGAATGTGAATAAATATGGATCTCTTCCAATCATTTGGCCAGGTAGCTGCCTTCTAAATTTCTTGGCATATAAGGTTTTCAATGACTAAATATTCTAAAACAATCCATTTTTCCTTCTTCCTACTCTGTTAAAGTTTGTAAGCTCAGCAGAAACCTGTCCACCGTGGGTGATCCTGCTGGTGTTTAAAATACCAGTGGCATAGTTTCCAGAATCACAGCAACACAAAAGTCACCACAGTGTGACAAACTGAAGACTGAGTACTGGGGTGGAATATAGGAGAACTAGATGTCAAAAGTCATCAAATTACACACTTACTATCAGTGCATTTCATTATACGTAAACTCTACCTCAAAAAACAAACAAACAAAAACGAACAGCTGATAGTGACAGAGAGCTTGTGAATTTAAGCTGGAACAAGAGAGGCTAAGGACAAATTTCTCTAAATTCTTCAGGGACCGAAGCTCTGATGGAGAATACAAGGTCCGTGGTTTGAGCTCATTCATTAGCTGCTGCATGTGAGAAAAATGAGACTTCCTGTTCCTGAAAAGATTTCCAACCTCTGACACCTTTGTAGAGTCACTATGAGTGTGACCTGACTGGACAGCACTTACCCAGAACAAGAAACAAATCCCACAGTCATCTCCATTCATGCTGCTTGACACAAGAAATCAAGAAACGTCTCATTTTTCCTCAGACCCTGCTTTTAATAATTCAGGGAATCTATGTAAAATGTTGTAAAATGTAAAACATTGCATCTTGAAGGAATTTTATATTTGAAGAGGTGTTCTTGACATCAGAACAATGAATGCATCAGAAACCCCCCATCCCTGACAATGTGGTTTATACATAGGTGTCTAAGAATCTGCTTCAGAGTCTAAAACAAAACCACAAAAGACTGTATGCCATAAAAGATCAACATGCTTTCTTGGGCTTCACAGTCTTTCTTCTTCTTCTTTTTTTTTTTTTTTTTTTTTCATATTAAATTGAAATATACAATTCTAAAACCCCAGCTAGAGTTTCACACTAACAACAGGATGCTGTGACCATAAATTAATAACTGCTCTGGGATTTTCCCATAATTCAACACTCAGACAGAGGAAGCACACAATCAGTCACATCATTTCTGCTCCAGACCAGTCAGCAGAACCCTACACAGCTTTATTTCATGCTCTCTGATTCCCTGCGTGGCTTGCTCCGGTAGCTCAGACCTACTGCTGTATCTGTTACCCGTGACAGATATCTGTTACTGTTTTTGCATTTCTATAAGCATTTGCTGGAGCTACCAGCAGGGCTGATCCACTATAGGAGGTCCTATAGGACCTGTCAGATACACCCTTCTTCTGAATCACAAACAAGTTCCAGGGTGCTAGCATCCTCCACATTCTTTAATGGAGGGTAAATGATGAATCTACAGGCAGAACTTGGGAACCCTACTTTGTTAAAAATTCACCACCTATCTGTCAGTTTGTCATACTACAGTGCCTTGCAGCATTGCTCTGATGCTGGAAATTATATCACCAGTATTTCAAATATCACCAGAATCCCCCGTGGTGGGCAGATTTCAGTGGAGCATATAGAATAGGAGAGACTTGGAAGAAAGACCTGGAGAACCACTTCCAAAATTTAGCCCACAAAATCATGATGGATGGAAGTCATGGATTGAATTCTGTCCTTCCAAAATATATGTCACCTTGGCTAGGTAGTGATTCTCAGGGAATTGGCAGTTATGTGATGATGCAATGTGGAAGTCATGGATGGGTCCCCATGATATGATCAGATGTGATGAAATAATAAGAGGGGTAAAGGAGGAATGCACCACCCTTAATCCCTTCACAGCCCAGATCTGATGTAGAGGGAGTTTCCCTGGGGTTGTGGCTTCTAACATCTCTTCTCTTACAAAGGTAAAAGGAGAGAAAGGTAAGCAGAGAAGGAGGTACCTACAGTCACCAAGAAAGAAGAGCCTGAAGTGAAGTCCATCCTTTGGACCCGGGGTCCCAGCACTCTGAAGTTCCTAGATGCAAAGGAAGATGCATGCCAAGGTGCGTGGAGATCTCCAAGGAACGCTGGGCCTGCAGATGCTGCCAGGAGACAAGGTCCTGTCCCCAGAGCCCACAGAGAGAGAAAGCCTTCCCCCAGAGATGGCATTGTGAATACGGCATTCTGAATCCAACCTCTTACCCCTCAATTATGAGAGAATATGCTTCTGTCATTGAAAGTCACCCGCTTGTGGCTTTGCTATTATAACAACACTAGTTAACTAAGATTGTCATGGTTGTTATGTGCCATGGAGTCGGTTCTGACTCAAAGTGATACTGTGGAGGGTTTCCAGGGAGTAAGTAGCTACTGGGTTTGAACCACCAACCTTGAGGGTGGCAATCTAGTGCTTATCCTACAGCACTACACCAGAACTCCAACTAAAACAGATTACAATAGACTATTGTTCCATACAGTGTTAGAAAGGAGCTCTGGCAGCGTAGTGGTAACGAGTCAGGCTGCTAACCTCAAGGTCAGCAGTTCAAAACTACCAGCGGTTCCGCGGGAGAAAGATGAGGCTTTCTACACCCGTAAACATTTACAGCCTCAGAAACACAATGCAGGGTTACTATGAGTCGGACCCAACTCCATGGCACATAACCACCAACCATCACAGTGCTAGATGAGGTACAACAATGACCAGACACACTAGCAATCATGAGCAACTTTTATCTGCTACATGTGTGATCACCATGTAGGCGACCACTAACAACAAACAATAACACGTTGTTAACAGGGAATACTTATTTACCACTTGTCTTGATTCTTCGTGAGACATTTCCCTTGGTTTAAGACTCCTGGGTCCTCTGGGCTCATTCCTTGGCCCTTTGGAAGGACTGTCTTTCCTGACTTGTGAGCCTGGAAGAATGAACTGGGCCTTGCTCAACTCTCATCCTCTCTGGGACACACTACAAGCTTCCCTGGGTGGACTCTGTCTTCCTTGGTAACCTGTGTTTCTGAGTTTTTCAACTCAGAGAAGTATTAGCAAGTCAATTTGCCCACCAACCTCAGCCAACGTTTTATCTGACTTTATTGCTTACCTTCAGTTGGATCAATCCTGGGTAGGAGAAGGTTGACACTTTTAAATTCTGAACACTCTTGTGTCCTGCAGTCGGCAGTTACAATGGTCTTTTTTGGTAACAATGTGAATTGTCATTTATTTGAGTACATGGAGAAAGCTGACGTTTCAGTGGTTAATAAGAGTTATTTTATAATCCTGGAGGCCTGAGCTTTGAGTATTGACAGCGAGCCTGTAGTTTGAAACCATTCAATTTGCAGATACTTTAGGTGCTGAAGTTCTTCAAGCTTCTCATTAAAATCTTACACTGCTTTCCACCGTCATTTAATTTCTACATCCTTGAGTAGTCATTAGCAAATTCCCTTACGTATCTCACATTCCAGCAATACTTTTAAATTGTTTTAGTCATTACTTTTATGATGTTTATTTCCATATTTACTTCCTTATTATTATTCTGTAGACAAAGGATTGAAGCTGACTCATTAAAGCTGGTCAGGAATTCATCAAACAGTAAAGAAATGATATGTAGATACTATCTCTCATCCATGACAGAATGGATTGCTTTTAAAAACAAACAAACAAAAAACAGAGAGAGAGAGATAAACAAAGTTCCCCAGGAACACAGAGTAAGGAGATACCACCTTTATGATCATGGACTTGGTTCTTCACAAACTGGAAACTAACTTTTTTATTAAGTGCTGTCGAGTCAATTCCAGTTCATAGCGAACCTGTATTGAGTTTCCAAAGAGCTGTGGATGAGCTTGAACCTCTGACCTTATGATTCAAACCAACCTTATGGTCCAGCGCATTAGCCCACAGCACCACATCAGGACTCCAAAAACTAACTTTCAATGCAGAGAGAAGAGTGTTTAATCTTGATCTTGGATATATGCTCTGTGGTAGTGTAGTGGTTACAAGTTGTGCTGCTAACCTCAAAGCCAGCAGTTTGAAACTACCAGTGGTTCCACAGGAGAGGGATGAGGCTTTTTGCTCCTGTAAGATTTACAACCTCGGAAACAAGATCACCATGAGTCGGAACCGACTCCACGGCACACCACCACCAATAATATAAGATGATCTTAGTCATTTGTCTGTTGTTGTTGTTAGGTCCTTGGAGTCAGTTCCAACTCACATCAACCCTACATATAGCAGAACTAAACTTTGTCCATAGACTTCTTGTGCTGTAAGATCAGCACTGGACTTCAAATCCCAAGATTGGTGGTTCAAACCTACCAGCTGTTCCTTGGAAACCTTATAAAGTATCACTATGAGTTGGAACTGACTCGACAACCCTTAACAACAACAACACTATCCATTCCTGCACCATCCTCACACTTGTTACTGTGCTTGAGCCCATTGTTGCAGCCATAGTTTCAGTCCAGCTCATTGGGGATCTTTCTGTTTTTCGTTGACCCTCTATTTTACCAAGCATGATGTCCTTCTCTAGGGACTGGTCCCTCCTGATAACATGTCCAGAGTGCATGAAATGAAGTCTTCGCCCTTAACTTCTAAGAAGCATTTTGGCTGTACCTCTTCCAAGACAGACTTGTTCATTCTTTTGGCAGTCCAACTATATTCACTCTTCTTCACTATCCCCATAATTCAAAGGCATTAATTCTTCCTCACTGGAAGCTGGAGCTGAAGAGATGAGGCCCTTCTTCAGAGCTGATAGAGACCACCTTCTCCAAGAGCCCTGAATTCAAGCTTCCTAAACTGTGAGAAAATCAATTTCTTTTTGTCAATTACCCATGTGGTAATTCTGTTATAGCTCATCAGACAGTGAAGACAGGCTGGAGGACCACCTGCCAAGGAAACTGAAGAGGAGATCTCTGTCCTTGGCAGAAGGTTGATAGGAATGCCTATTGTGAGACCTGAGGAAAAGACTCCATTTTGTACTTTGGCCGGAGCACGTCTCCCTGTTTCAGGAATGCACCAGGTCAGCTTGTGCTGCATGAGAGCAGCCCTCCCCCCTTAACGAGCAGTAAAGAATAGTTAAGCTTTTCTGACAACTCAAGGCTGGATAATGTATGTCTTCCTTTACCCTAACCTAACAGCTCAAGCTACTAGTAGTGACCAATCAGATTATAACACCCCATACCTTGCTAAATGTAAATCAATCCTAGAGTAGCTAAGTTGAAGACCCACGAGCCTGGTTATAACCTCTATAAAAACCCCGCTGACTAAGAGTTCGGGGCTCCATCCCCAGTCCACTGTGTCGGATACGGATGAGGCCCCAGCTCGAGCTTGAATAAACAGCCCTGTGTACTTGCATCGGCATCGGCTCCTTGGTGGTCTTAGGGGACTTCGACATCTGGGCATAACACTATCTCTGAAGACCCTGTCCACTGTTTAATTGTATGAATCTTTGATAAGAATGGGGGTATGTCCTGGACCCCAAGACCCCAAGCAGCGGGGAGTAGCATGAGAGATTTGGGCATCTGGCTTCTCCAGTAGAATTACTGATAATCATTTTCAAAGGGCTCAAAAAATGAAACCAAATCCCTTTCTTTCGAATTGATTCCAATATAATCCGGTGTGTTATATAATTCCACAGGGATTTCTTAACTGTAATCTTTACAGAAGCACATTGCCAAGACTTTCTTCTGTGATGTTGCCGAGAGAGATCCAACTATTAACTTTTAGGTTAGTGTTGTTGTTATTAAGTGCTGTTGGGTTAGTTCCAACTCATAGTAACCCTGTATAGGGGTTCCGAGGAACAGCTGGTGTGTTTGAACCATTGACCTTGTGGTTAGCCATCCAGTGCGTATACTGCAGCATCACACCAGGACTCCTTTGGGCTAGTTGTTGGCTGCAAACCCTTTGTACCATCCAGGAGTGAGTCTCCCATACCTGCATAGTTCTAAATTGTAACATAATCATATATTGCAACTGTCATATAGATGTATAAAGGAGCTCTGGTAGTGTAGTTGTTACGAATCGGGCTACTAACCTCAGGGTCAGAATTTTGAAACTACCAGCTGTTCTGCAGAAGAAAGATGAGGCTTTCTGCTCCCATAAAGATTTACAGTCTCAGAAGCCCTATATAGGGTCACTATGAGTTGGAACCGACTCCATGGCCCATCACAACAACAATATAGATGTATAGGCTCTGTGGATTAGGTGTTGCTGCTAACTGCAAAGTCAGTAGTTCGAACCTACCAGCCACTACACAGGAGAAAGATAATAAAGATTTGCAGCCTAGGAAATCCAATATAGTGTCCCTACAAATCAGAATCAATTTGATGGCAGTAGCTTTGGTTTGGGGGTTTATGTATACAAAGAGTGACCAAAATTTGTAAGGTTTTATGAGAGATGTTATTAAGATATTATAGCAATAATACATGCTAATAATACTAGCCTGGAAAATCATCATATCCAACAAGTATTTGGTGTGATGCTGTAGGATAAACACTGGAATGCGAACCACAAGGCCGGTGGCTCAAACCTACCAGTTGCTCCACAGAAAACCTGTACAGGGTCAGTATGAGTCAAAATCAACTCAACAGCACTTAGCAACAAGTATTTGTTGAAAATCAATTGCTTGCCAGGTGCCAGGCACCCAACTGCTTTACAGGAGTCCTCAGGTTGTAGTGCTGATGACATGAAATATTCCAGGGACTGCAGTGTGGGGTGGAGCTGACAGGCTACAGTGATGAACAAATATAAAACAATTAATGGGTACAACAAATAGCCTAAAAGCAGTACACAGAACTGATGTTGTTATTTCAGGCTGTAACAGACCAATGACAATGCCTAGGCAAGAAAATCTATTGCAAATATATTCTATTGGCATCCTCTTTATTGTATTCATATGTCAGGAATTTGTTTGCAAATATCTGCATCAAAGATGGGGTCTGAAATGAGGACAAGCCCATATGTTCAAACATTAAATACAAGTCACTCCAAATTCATCCAGATTCCTTTAGGCGGTTGCTTTTCTCCATCTTTGTGCCTCTTACTAAAATTAGCAAACATTGGTGTCTGCCCCCGACACATGTAGGATGGAACATTCCAAAGTCTTTCTTCTGATCTTCTGAACTAGTCAAGACTGGACAAGTCTTGGCTCTAAATGGATGCTTCCAACAATGACATTTTGTCAGGACTGTTGTCTTTCTCCTCTAGTGATTCTTCACCCACCAGTGGGTATTTGGAAGGAACTTTATGATACTAATTGTATTTCTCACAAACAGATGTCTTTTCAGGGAGCCATAAAATAGCAGCTGCAACTCCACTGAAACTATTCCTAGAGATGACTGTTTGGAGGGTTTCATTGCTAAAGAAATAGGAGACATTTTGAATCGGGGGGGTTACTAACCACACCAGACTGAACTAGATAGAACTCATTCATAAATAAACCCTATTGATATTTGGACTTACTTTCTTTTATACTTGATAAATGTAAAATATATGAGAATATAAAATAATCTAGTCTAAAATCTTTATTATTGCATATGTTGATTGTTTTATTCTTTGGTAATATGAAAACAGTAGAATAAACATCTGCGTGTGTGTATGTGTGTTAGATTACTGATGCAAATTGACATACTGATTTCACACAGGGTTTGACAATCTGCATTTCACCCTCTTTTTAGGCTTCTTGCATCTTTGTACCACTGCCATTATTGTTTGACTATTATAAATTTAGCCATGCATAAAAATAATAGTTCATATTTGCTGGCATCTTTTGAAGACCAGTGAGGTTGAGGTGTTTTCATTTGTGAATTCTGGGCTTGATCTAGGGCAAGTAAGCGACTCAGGAATTTTGTTTCACTTGATGAAGGGCCCCTCTTTTCTTTTAGACAAGACAGGGTTTTCTCTTCTTCAATGTCTTGGAATGTTTTTACAAAACTCACCGTGTGACGCAGGTAAAGATCCATGCCGTGTCACTAGTGTCAGAAGCACAGAGTTTGTCCCTGCAACCTGAGAGGCAAGCTTAAATTATTGCAGTCCTAAATGGGGGGAAACTAAGAGTCATAACCAAAGAAACGTAGTTAGGATGTCTTTCCTTTTTTTTTAATTGACTCTTCATCCTGTTATTATTACCTGGTTTCAATTAGATCCAGTTATGCCATGGCATATTTTCAAAGAGTTTAAAGCTAAAGAGCTTTATGTGATTTAAAAGATGGACGCTTCTATTTCTAAAAGCTCACAGTAAAATTATAATAAAAAAAATTTTTAATGGTCTAATCTGTAAGGCCTGGCTCTCGGTAATACAATTGGATAAATTCTCTACTACTTACAGAAAACTGGGTGGTTGAAATCCACCCATAGGTGCTTTGGAAGAAAGGTCTGGCAATCTACTTCCCGGAGGTCACAGTCTAGGGAGCCTTATGGAGCAGTTGTGCTCTGCACACATGGGTCACCATGAACCAGAATTGAATTGATGGCAAGTGGTTTTGTTTGTTTGATTGTTTTTCTACTGTCTTTTGTTTTCACTTTTGTCTTTGAATCAGCCAGAATTGAGTTCTCTCTTAGAAATGCAGAGGCTAATTTATACATTTCATGGTCACCAACAACTTCCACTCATGAATCCTCTTGTGAAACCCTTCCTCATCTGCTTTATCCTTGCAAACCTTGTCAGTCTCTCTTTCATTGATGGGTCCTCTTTAGGAAACAAGGCAAACTCTTCTGCTTGTGAACTCTTGTAGAATTCCCCCCCATACACTAGGGGGGCTTTTTTGTTGTTGTTTTTTTTTAATCCTTATCTGAGATTAGAGCAGTTAAGACAACCCCATAGGAGGCAGAAATTTGTGTTAAGGGGCCTCATGCTGACCACCAGTTCCCACTTCCAGGCTTTTGATGAGGACAAAGCCAAGTGTGCAGAGAGCTGAGAGGTGATTTCATAAAGAAGAAAACCTAGGAGCCACCATCTCATGTGAAACTACTAGTCTGTCTTTGTCCAGAATCAAAAAGAGTGAAGAAAATCTGATACTCAAAGGACAAATTAGTCCAAATGGTACCGAAACGTGCCATGGGAATTCTCCTGGACTTCTAGCATGGAGTCGCAGATTTGGGTGAGGTGCTGGGGACATAAGACACGAGCAGGACCACAGGAGTGCTAGAAAGCAGCTTTAATAGAAAGTGAAAGACCACTCGATGGGCGAGCAGGTCCACCTCCGAAAGCCATTGAGACAGACGTGGATCATGGCTGTCTAGGGGTATTTATTCTTTCAAATGTCCATCTCTGATGCTCTTGTAGCTCATAGGCTTTTCTTCTGTTTGTCTCCGTGTTTACTTATCTTCTTCTACCTGTGGATGTTGGTGGTTACCAGGGGTGGGGGTGAGAGGTGTCAGGTCTTCTCCTCCTTCCCTGCATCCCTGTTCTATCACAAAGGACTAAAGGACCACCTTTACCACAACCTCCACTATCTGGAGACCAGAGAAATCACTCATCACTGCGCCGATCAAAAAATAAAAGGAAAAATAATAAATACATACGTACACATATGCATATATACATAGATGGAGAGCAAAAATTTTAAATATAAAAAAGATGAGACTTACTGGACTAATAGAGTCAGGAGGAATGCTGTGATTGTGGCCCTTAGACACTCCTGAAGTCTGAGACCGGATTCACTCCTGAACATCATCTTTTAGCCAAACAATGCTGTTGTTATTGTTGTTAAGTGCCCTTGAGTCGGTTTCAACTCATAGGGACCTTGTATAGGGTTTCCAAGGAGCGGCTGATAAGTTTGGACTGCCGACCTTGCACTTCAAACTGACCTTGAGATCCACACCAGGACTGTAATAGAGAGGTGTAGAAAGTGAGTAACAGCTGATGGAATGTGATCCTTAATAGAACCAACTTATAGGAGCTCTGCTAGCACAGTGGTTACGAATCCGGCTGCGAACCTCAAGGTCAGCAGTTCGAAACTACCAGCAGTTCCGCGGGAGAAAGATGAAGCGTTCTGCTCCCGTAAAGATTTACAGTCTCAGAAACCCTGTGCAGGGTCACTATGAGTCGGAACCAACTCCATGGTACTTAACAACAACAACAATAGGAGACCAAATGGCGGAATTTTCTCAGAAACAAAGATCAGAGGGCAAGTAGGTCAGGAATGAAGGGCAGACTAATGAGCCAGGGAGGAAGTGGGAGAGCTTTGTTACATCATGAAACAAAAGGTGTATAAATTGTTGACTGGGAAACTAATTACGCTCTGTAACCTTTCCCCCAAACTACAATAAAGATAAATAAACAAAGAAGCAACCGCTGAAAACTCTCCCCAGATTCTGGCAGAGCCATGGGAACAACACACACCAAAGATCTATTTGTTAAATCCCAATGGTTGTGGGTAACCCTTGTCTAGTTTTCCAGATGCTCAAAAGAAACGGATTTCTTCACTCTTAGAAATGGCCCTTGCTGTTAGAAACTTCCAGAACAGAGTCTTGGGGGAAGGCAGAGTTAACAGCAGAACAGATCATCACCCAACTTCTTGGACTTTTCTTCCAGCTTTATAAGAGTGATTTAGACACCAAAGAGCAACTATGTTGCATTTGAATGTGTCTTTTCCACCTCTCCTGCCTAGAGTTAAGTCTTCTTCAATTCTTTGTAGTTGGCATTGAGCATTTTAAATGTGGCATTTTGATTTGGATGATGACAAGATATTTCTTGAAACTGATTTACTTTATGCCAAATATGAAATTGGATTTGTGATGGGTTGAAGCAGATGGAAAACCCATAAAAAATGTCAGAGCAGCCGCATTGCAGGCCCAGGGGCTGTGAAATCAGGCGGTTTTTAAACGTTGGGTGTTACTCAGGGTACAGTGAAAGGAATGTGATTTGATGGTGGTGGTGGTGTTCCATGGAGTCGATTCCGACTCATAGGGACCCTATACAGGGTTTCTGAGGCTATAAATCTTTGCTGAAGCAGAAAGGCTCGTCTTTCTTTTGTGGAACAGCTGGTAGTTTCGAACTGCTGACCCTGAGGTAAGCAGCCCGATTCATAACCACTACACTACCAGAGCTCCTGAATGTGATTTGAGGGATGCACAAAAAACCCCACTAAAAACACCTTTGGTGTCCAGCCCAATATGACTTGGGGTGATCCAAAGGAGAATTCAACTGCATAGGGTTGTCGTGGTAACCTCCAGGCCTTTCTTCCGTGGTGCCATTGAGTGGGTTCAAACAACAAACCATTCAATTAGTAATTGAGCTCAAATTGTTTGCAGCACCCAGGGACCTAATGCCATCAACTGGATTCTAGTTCATTGATAGCAACGCTATGGAGCAGGAAGAAGTCCCTCATGGGATTGCCAAATTGTAACCTTACAGAGGCTGACTGCCAGATCTTTTTTCTGTGGAGCAACTGGTGGGTTTGAACCACCGACCTTTTGGTTATCAGCCAAGCACTTTAACCACTGTACCACCTAGGTTCCAACCCAGGAACCAACCCAGGGACCAGGTTGGTCTCTGCTTCAAAATTTCTCAGAGAATGTCCTGGCAGGTCTGTGCTGACGAGCTCTCAGGCAGTATTATTGTCCTCAGATTGCTTCTCCCTTCTGCCTTCCTCTCAGCTCTCACCACAGTCTCTAATTGTTCAGTGACCTGCCCCCCTCTCCATTTCTGTCTCTTTCTCTCCTTTCCTTGTCCCTCCTAAGTCACCCTGACCCATCATCCGCTACCTCTTCTGCCCTCAACCTGCTCCACAGGTTGAGACGCCATTCAAATTAAGTGTTCTGCAAGTAAGGAGAAATAAATTTACAGGGATCACCAGGAGTGGAATAGGACATTTTCATCCGGTTCTTATCATCCACACCCAGCTTGACTTCAGACAGTTTGTTGGTGGGAAAGGGGTGTGTCTTGGTTACCAAAAAACATCACAAGTTGATGGCTTTCAAGAACAGTAATGTGTTGCCCTACACTTTTGGACACTAGGAGTACCCACCAGGTGGGGCTCTTTCTCTCCCTGTGGATTCTAGATCCTGGATCTAGCCACTTCCTTAGCCTGATACCACATGATGTCTGTCTTCCAGGTGGGGCTCTGAATGGATTCTACCCTTTTTTATGTAACACCACTTGGAAGGGGCTAGTTTTAGGACATGCCCTACTCCAGGATTGATATCATTTATAAGCAACAGATAACTTTGTTTCCAGATAGGATCATATACAAAGGCATACGTGGCTTTGTTGTGCTTCCCAGATACCAAGTTGCTTTACCAATGGAAGATTTGTGGCCGCCCACACCAAGCAAGTCTACAGATAGCATGTACCACAACAGCAGGGATCGCTTTGTGTGCCTGCAGCACACTCTCACAACAGTTTAAACATTTTTCATAATTTTACTACATACTTCATAGATTACCGGGGAGCACAAGCTGGATTCAGAAGAGGCCATGGAACGAGAGATATCATTGCAGATGTCCAATGGATCTTGGCTGAAAGCAGAGAATATCAGAAGGATGTTTA
>NW_006408519.1:33297645-33322896 GCF_000296735.1 Chrysochloris asiatica
AGACCAAGAAGCAGTTGTTCAAACAGAGCATGGGAACACTGAATGTTTTAAAATTGGGAAAGGTGTGCGACAAGGTTGTGTTCTTTCACCATATTTATTCAATCTGTATGCTGAGCAAATAATACGAGAAGCTGGATTCTATGAAAAAAAGCGTGGCATCAGGGTTGGAGGAAGACTCGTTAACAACCTGCAATATGCAGATGATACAACCTTGCTTGCTGAAAGTGAAGAAGACTTGAAACATTTACTCATGACAGATTTGTTTGTCCTTCTGACAGTACATTATACTTTCAATATTCTCCAACACCATAATCCAAAGGCATCAACTCTACTGTGGTTGTCCTTATTCACTGTCCGACTTTTGTATGCATATGAGGCAGTTGAAAATACCATATAATGTTAATATAATGTTCATATGCACTTTGTTGCTGTTAAGTGTTATCAAGTTGGTTCCAACTCATAGCGACGCAGTATAGGGTTTCTGAGGAGCTGATGGTGAGTTTGAACCACAGACTTTACAATTCAAATGCTCTGGCAGTCCAGTGCTTATTCTACAGTGCCACATCAGGACTCCTCATATACACTGGGGAATACAAAATATTTGTGTGACTCATTTTATTGAAATGAAACTGAACCCACAGTATCTCTGAGGCCTGCCTGTCTACAGGCACAGGGGTTAGGACCTCAACATAATTTGGGGAACACAATTCGGTCCGTAACAGGGGTCCATGAGAACAGACACCTCTGGTGGGGATTCTTTGCCTCAGTAGCTCTGAAGAACCCCCTCTGCATCTTCTGATATAACAGCAGCCTGTTGACCCCTGCTTCTCTTCACCCAGACCCCCCTCCTTTGGATCAAGGGTTCTAGGGACCCGGCTTGGTACCGGTTTTCAACCTTGTTCTGCAGGTATTTCGTGATCATGCAAACCTGCTAAGATCAAAGCCGGCTTGATCTCTATGGTCCTGGCCTTCTCTGCTTGAAGTCTATGCTGCTGCCCTGCCCTATCGTTTCTCTGCCCCGAGGGCTGTCCTTCATCCTCCCATCTCACCGTTTCTGTTTGGCCTAGTCACGATGGCCATCTTGCAAGTCCGCTACTGACCATTGCGTGAGGACTTTTACTGGGAGCATCTTGCTACCCCTTTTTGCCAGTACACCTGACCAGTCTTATGTGTCCTTTCAGTTCAAGCTTTGACATTAACTCCTCCAGGAAGCCTTCCTTGATTATTTCCACCCACACACATCCTCACCATGCTCTGTACATGTAGGCCTTGTCTCTTGCCCACATTTAAGTATACTGCTATACTCCACTCATGCATACTCTCCCATCCATGCAACCTAACCCACCCCCCAACCAACACACACATACAGATACACAAAAATCCATACACCCCCAAGCCATGCCATATAGCCAACCACACAAATTAGGCTAACCCATTGGAAATTGACAATATTTGGCTTTTTGCCTACAAAAGCAGTGATTTTATGTTATGTATTCTCAGTCTCTGTACTCTCGAGTTATACCCACAATTATACACCCACCCCAAATGCACATTCTCTTCCACTCAACACAAGGCCCCCAAACACTCTTTCTACTAAATGTCGTGTAGATGAACTACACCATACTCTCCTCTCCTTGATATGTGAGCTACTTTCTGGTACTAAGTTGGACATGAGCTTCTCTCAGCCTATACTTTGCAAAGTCGAACCTCACTCTTCCAAGACCCAAGAGCCTAGGGAGGTTAATGAAGGGATACCTGGAATGAAGTCCCCAGGCATTTCAGTAATTGCATCTTCCTGTAGAGTGGACTAAACCCTCCTCAGTCGATTTGCAGAGGTCTCTGCAGAATAGCAAAACATTTAAAGCCAGAGCCTAAGGAATGGAATATCATAAAAGGAAGGTGTTATGCATTAAATTGTGTTACCCAGCCCCCAAAGATCTGTTGAAGTCCTAAAACACCCCCTCCCCAGTACCTACAAATGTGACCTTGTTTAGAAATAGGGTCTTTGAAGATGTTAAGTCATCATGAGGTTGTACAAGAGTAGGGTGAGTCCTAATCCAATGGGAGTTGTTGTTGTTAGGGGCCATCGAGTCGGTTCCAACTCATATCAACCCTGTGCCCAAGAGAACGAAGCACTGCATCATCCTAACAATCACTGTTAAGCATGAGCCCATTGCGGCTGCCACTGTGCCAATCTATCTCATTGAAGGTCTTCCACTTTTCAGCCGCCCTCCACTTTACCAAACATGATTTCTTTCTCCTGGGACTGGTCCTTCCTGATAATATGTTCTATGAGAGGTGAAGTCTTGCCATTCTGGTTTCAAAGGAGCATTCTTGCTGTACTTCTTCCAAAACAGATTTGTTTGTTCTTCTAGTAGTCCATGGTATTTTTAATATTCTTCTCCAACACCATAATACAAATGCACCAATTCTTCTACGGTCTTCCTTATATATTGTTCAACTTTCACAAGCATATGAGGCTATTGAAAATACCATGGCTTGAGTCAGGTGCACCTTGATCCTCAAACTGACATCTTTGCTCTTGGGTACTTAAAATTGTATAGATTTGTCTAATGCAATATGTCATTGGGTGGCTTGGGAGGGGTGTCCTTATAAAAGAGGGGCAGAGACAGATACATAGAGGAAAGATGGTCTTGTGATATCAGTGATGGTACAGCACAACTGTCTGGGACTATGTATGAGAAGCTATAAAAGACATGAAAGAATCTTCCCCTGAAGTCTTGGGGAAAGCTTCCTTGATTTTAACTTCCAGACTCTAGACAATCAATCTGCTCTGTTATCTGATGCCATCCACTTGCACTTTGATACAGACATTTCACCAATATTGAGGGCCCACAGTGTGCCTGGTTTGACGCAAGGGTTAATGCGCTGAACTGCAAGGTCAGAGCTTCAAGCTCACCAGCTGCTCCTTGGAAACCCTACACTAGGTCTCTATGAGTGGACACTGACCCGACCAGGGCAATTAACAACAGTTGACATAAAGAAGAATGACACATAAGGAAAAGAGACAGAAAAAAATATTTAATTAGTAAGAGTGTGAGGGGTCAGATCTCACAGGAGTTTAAAGGCCAGGACCAAAAACCATTGGCATGAATATGCAGACAATGCCGTGAAATTACATTTGATGTAACTACACTTACGGAGTCCTGGTGTGGCGCTGTGGGTTAATGCGCCAGACTGCAAAGCTGTCTGAACTGCAAGGTTGGCAGTTCAAGCTTACCCGTTGCTCCTCGGAAACCCTATACAGGGTCGCTATGGGTCGGAACTGACTCAACAGCACATAACAACAACAACAACAATTGCACTTACGGGTACTCACATCTGTCTATGTATTTATTCAATTAATTCCCATATTAGTCCCGTGAGGGCAGTACCTGGAACTATTATTACTCGCTTACATGGATCTCCTGTATGGAAGCAGCAAAAGGCACCTCTTCTTCAAGACTCTTTTCCTTCACCTGTTAGAAATTTGTTATCATATACTATGCTTCTTAGAGTACTGGTATGGTGCTGTGGGTTAATGAGCTAGACTGAAAAATTGGTTTGAACTGCAAGGTTGGCAGTTCAAGCTCACCAGTTACTCCTCGGAAACCTTATACAGGGTTACTATGAGTCAGAACTGACTCAACGGTACTTAACAACAACAACAACAACAATATACTATGCTTCTTAGTGACTCAATCCTGCAGTCACACGAATACTCCAAGTGAGTGGCCTGAAAGAACGGAACTTGCTTTTCCCACAGTTCTGAAGGCTGCTGGGGTGGTGGTGGTGGTGGTGGTGGCAGTGTGCTATGGAGTCAGTTCCAACTCATACTGACCCACCCTGAACAGGGTTTCCGAGGCTGTGAATCTTTATGGGAGCAGAAAGCCTCATCTTTCTCCAGTGGTGTTGCTAGTAATTTTGAACTGCTGACCTTTAGGTTAACAGCTCAGCTCATAATCCACTATGAGATAAAGGCAAAAATATGGGCCATAGATGAGTTGATCCCTTCCTTGCAGGTAGCCATGGTCATTCTTTGGTTTCTTGACTTGTATCCAATCCCCATGATCCCCACGTGACATCTGTCTTCTAAGTACGAGTCTGCTTTGTATCTAATCTGCTCTTTATATAATACAAATGATTAGGTTTAGGGCATGCTGCACTGATGTGGTCTCATTAACCAAACACAGGAAATCCTATCTCTAAATGGGACTGTTTTTGTTCTGTGCCCTGGTGGCACCATGGATACAGCGCTCAGCTGCTAACCTAAAGATCAGCTGTTGGAACCCACCAGGTACTCTGTGGAATAGAGATGTGACAGTCAACTTCCACAAAGATATTGAAAAGCCGATGGGGCAGTTCTACCCTCTTCTTACAGGGTCTGACTCTGAGTCAACAGCACCTCAATGGCTAGGCACTTGGTTTTGGTTCTGAGTCTTTACAAGAGCAAATCGCCAAGTCTTTTCTCCTGCAGAGCTAATGGATAGATTCAAACCACCAATCTCTTGGTTAGAAGCTGAATGCTTAACTGCTGTGCCTCCACGACTCCTTTAAACAGGATATAGAGGTTAGGACTCCTAACAACAACAGTGTTTCTGAGGGTAGGGGCGTGGTACAATTCAATGGATAACATTAATTTTGTTTTAAAAAATGATTTATTAGCATCTGTTGGACACCTTTGGTAGTAAACATAAAATATCTCATGTTTATCATGTCTACAGCTTCACTAGATCTACTGCAATAATGTTCAACCTGCACAACTGTACATGGCAGATCTGTGATGATGTTGTTGTCATTAAGTGCCGTCGAGTCGGTTCTGATTCATAGTGATCATGTGTTGGGTTTCCGAGGAGCAGCTGGTGGGTTTGAACTACCAACCTTGAGGACCAGCACATTATCCTGCAGCGCCACACCAGGCCAGTAGATACTGCTAATCCTCATTTTACAAATGAGAGAACTGAGGCACAAAGCTGAAGTCACAGACCCAGGGACAAAGTAGGTTCTCATTGAAACTTGTCATCTTTGTTGCTAGGACCAGGTGCAATAGGCAAAGAGGTAGAGTTTGTTACAGGTTTGTACTTTAAAGGGAGCTTATCCTCGTGGCAAGATAATGGATACATTAGAGAGGGAGATAATTGCATTACTTGTCTGAATTGTTCCAGTTTTATTAATTGGTTTGTGCAGCATAGACGAGTTTTTGATGTTGTAAGGCAGCCTTTTTATGTGTGTTTAAAGCTCTGCTAATTATTAAAATGCCTGCATCTGTCACATACTTTATTCTCTTCAAAGGGTTCTCATACTCACTCCTGC
Source organism: Chrysochloris asiatica (assembly GCF_000296735.1). NCBI lineage: Eukaryota > Metazoa > Chordata > Mammalia > Afrosoricida > Chrysochloridae > Chrysochloris > Chrysochloris asiatica. The sequence continues at coordinate 33,302,959 of NW_006408519.1, forward strand.
CAATAGCTCAGCGTTGGAAAGGGCAGGTGGTACCATCCTCCTTTCAGAGATGTAAACAGAGAGACTAAGTGTTCAGCACAGGGCCATGTATATCAGGGAGTGCCACAAAGATCATGTGAAAAAATTGAATTGAAAGAGAAATATTTTTCCACCAATTTTTTTTTTTTTTTTAAATTAAAGTTCCCTTGCATGTGTTAAGGAGCTGGGGCTCTGGGGAGATGTGCGTTAAGGTCTTTAGGGTGACACAAATGGTTTGTGCTCAACCACTAACCTGAACCCATCCTGTGGTGCTGCGGAAGAAAGCCCTGGCTATCTACTGCACTAAGTGTAACAGAGAAGAAAACCCTAGGCAGGGTCAACAAGCTTGGTTTGGTTGAGTGTTGAATGTTCTGTCAGGAGTAACAATGGCACCTGGCCACTCTGGGGTTGTTTTTCCCTCAATCTTTTCTCTCCTCTTCTTCCCTGCATTCCCAGTAGAGATCATGGTTAGTGGTTTTATTGATTTATTTTTGTCATGTCTCAGAGGACTAGCTAAAGAAGAGAGAACAAAAAGAAAACAAAATAAAAAGAAGACAAATTGAAGTTTCTTCTGTTAGTTCCAACTGTTGTTGTTAAATGCTGTCGAGTTGATTCTGACCCATAGTTACCCTGTGTAGGGTTTCCAAGGAGCAGCTGGTGAGCTTGAACCACCAACTTTGCAGTTCAAATGACTTTGCAGTCTGACACATTAGTCCACAGGCCACACCAGGACTCCTTTAGGTTACAACATATGAAATTGACAAAATCTGATTCTTTTTTGTCATTAACAAAAAGCCTATAATACAGCCTAAATACAAGCAGAGGCTCATGAAAACCTTCCCAGACAGAGACCAGTAAAATCAGGTAGGAGGTTTTGTTTAATCAATCTGGAATCTGTACCACCTCCCCCATGCCCCATCGCATCAACTACAAGAAACCTCATCTTCCTGCTTCCTTAAGTCCCCTGTCTCATCCACATCCTATTTCAGACCTGATTATAACTGAGCCTCATAACAGCCCTACCAGGTGGGAGAGGGTTCTTACCTCTAATGGACAGCCAAGAAACCAGAGAGCGCTCAGGCTGACTTTGCATCCAGAACTCTCCAGTCCGAGCCTATTTGACCCTGGACTTCAAGCGAATTAAGTGATCTCGGCTTTAGTTTCACACCTGAAGAGTGGGAGGGGAATACAGACACGTCTCATCTCATAAGCGTGTTTCTTAAATGAGAACACGAATGCGCAGTTCCTGGCTCAGAGTCAGTGTTCAGCAACAGTAGCTGCTGAAACCCTATTATTAACACTGTGAAACCATCGGCAGGCTTGCATGGGTGCAAAGATGCAGAAGTGGCGTTTCCTTACGTCCGCTGTGCTGAGTTCAGAAGCAAGTTTGGCATGGGTGGATTCTTGAGCATCGGTAGGTAGGCAGGCGGTTCCTTGGCCGTGAAATGCTGCATCTGGCTGATGGCCCCGCTGCAGTGACAGCTGTCGGTGCACCAGGTGCACAAGCCCATGTGTCTGCTGAGTGTGAAGCACAGAAGGAAAAGTAGTAGGAGAGGCTGTAACTATTCTGCCAGTGAACCAGTAAACGGGCCACATGGGTCAACCGCCTCCAATGCATCCAATATAAAACCAACAGCAAACCAATAGCCATTGAGTCTTTTCAGACTCATGACAATCTCATTTGTTCCAGAATTGAACCACACTCCATATCTACTTGCAGAGATGACATTTATGGAAACCCTTATGTATGGAGTGTGGTTTCTTCTGAGGCATCTTTGGGTGAATTGGAGTCAGCATCCTTTCCAAACAATACCACACAGAGTTTTGCTCTCTATCTTACTGCACCCACATAACTCATTACTATCCTGTCAGATCTGACTCCTAGTGACCCTATGTTGTTGTTGTTGTTAGGTGCCATTGAGTTGGTACCGACCCATAGTGACCTTATGCACAGCAGAACGAAATACTGTCTGATCCTGGGCCAACCTCACTACAGTTGCCACACTTGAGTCCATCGATGCTACCACTTGGCTAATCCATCTTGTTGGGGTCTTCCTCATTTTCTCTGACCCTCCACCTTACCAAACATGATATCCTTCTCAGTGACCCTATAGAACAGAGTAGAATTGGTAACAGAGTGTTTCCAAGACTGTAAATCTTTACATTAGCAGACAGCCACACCTTTCTCCTGCAGAGCAATTAGTAGGTTTGAACGCCCAACATTTCAGTTAGCGGTTGGACTTTTAGCCACTACACAACCAGGACTCCTTACCATTCTGCATAAGCAGCCTGATTTTCCTGGTAAAATCTAGAAATATGGACAGAGGGCACTCCTGGTGTGGCCCTCACTGTAGGATAAGCACTCAACTACAATGTCAGTTTGAACTGAAAAGTTGGCTGCTCTTCCAAAACCCTAGGCAGGATCACTGTGCATTGGGGCTGACTTGACAGCACTTATCTACAATGGTTAAGGGGAGCAGGTGGGCTTACCCTCTCTGAAAAGGGAAATTTCTTCATTTACTCTGATTTTTGTGGCCCTGGTGTGGTACTGAATGATAAGCACCAGACTGCTAACTAAAGGTGGGCAGTTCAAACCCATCAGCCACTCTTGAAAACCATATACAGGATCACTATGGGTTGAAACCAACTCAATGGCACATAACAGCAACAGCAATGGAGTTAAACATAGTAACTAGGCACCTACTAAGTATTAGCCCAGAAATGCAAAGGCAAGATCCAGAATCACACATCACAGTGGGGAGGCCAAGCCACAAAGAGGCAGGTGCTAAGCTGAGGGACGGGACTGATCTAGGTTTTGCTGAGTTCAGAGCTTACACATTTTAGGATGACCCTCTTAAAAACAGATACTAAACATCATCAATTCTTCTTATATGATCTTCCTTATTCACTGTCCAGCTTTTGCATCCATATGAGGTGATTGAAAATACCATGGCTTGGGTCAGGCGCACCTTAGTCCTCAAGCTGACATCTTTGCTTCAACACTTTAAAAAGTTCCCATGCAGCAGATTTGCCTAATGAAATAAGTCGTCTGATCTCTTGACTGCTGCTTCCGCGAATGTTGATAGTTGATCCAAGAAGAATGAAGTCCTTGACAACTTCAATCTTTTCTCCGTTGATAAGAATGTTGTTTATTAGTCCAGTGGTGAGAACTTTTGTTTTCTTGACATTGAGATGCAGTCCATATGGAAGGCTGTGTCCTTTGATCTTTATCAATTTGCCCAGAGACTCTTTCAATAATGAAAGTAGAGACTTGAATTTTTTCTTCAGTTCCCCAGCTTGAGAAATGCTGACCGTGTTCTTCCTTTTTGATTTTCTAATTCCAAATCTTTGCATATTTTATTATAATATTTGGCTTTATCTTCTCGAGCTGACCTTTGAAATTTTCTGTCCAGCTCTTGGACCTCCTCAACTCTTCCATTTGCTTTAGCAATAGCTGAACTAGTGTGCTCACCACCCATGTGTCTTTGAATTATGGTGTTGGAGGAGAATACTAAAAGTGCCATGGGCTGCCAAAAGAACCAATAGATCTGTTTTGGAAGAAGTGCCGCCAGAGTGCTCCTTGGAGGCCAAGATGGCCAAACTTCATCTCTCATACTTTGGACATATTGTCCGGAGGGAATAGTCGTTGGAGAAGGATATCATGTTTGGTAAGATGGAGTGTCAAAGAAAAAGAGGAAGACCCCCAACGAGATGGATTGGCCAGGTGGCATCATTGATGGACTCCAGTGTGGCAGCGGTAGTGAGGTTGGCCCAGGATCAGACATTGTTTTGTTCTGCTGTGCATGGGGTTGTTATGAGTCTGTTCCGACTTGATGGCACCTGACAACAACAACAATAAAAATCATAAAAGCAGGAATAAAAGTGGTTGTTGAGTGGATATTTATTAAGAATGAGAAAAGAAATTATAACTCATTCCTGGGTCCCTTTCTTCTGAAATCTCTTTAGGCAATTTACCAGAATAGTGTACAGACCAACGTTTCCAGACTGCTCTGTGGTGTCTCTGATGTATCTCCCAAGGATGCCTAGTGATCAAAGGGACCCATGTATGGAAAAGCCCTGAGGTGTAAGCATCATGACCTTCAAGGTCAATCTTCCTGGAGAGCAAACAGTGTCTACAATGATAGAGACAGATGCAGGACAAGACTCTTGAGCCTCAGGTTCAGGAAGACTTCCTAGTGGAGGAGGCCCATGAGCAGAGCCTGAATGGGTGTGAGCAGTTTACTGGAGGTGTTGAAGAGGAAGGGGGAGTAGCCTGTGTAAAAAGGTGATGAGGGACACTTAGGATAGCTGAGCTAGTGTGCTCACCACCCATGTGTCTGTTTATGATACTGTGGTGGCTTGCGTGTTGCTGTGATGCTGGAAACTATGCTGTCTGTTTCCAAATGCCATCATGGTATTGTGTTGTGTTGTTTCCAGACTGAGACAGACTAGGAAGAAAAGTCTGGTAATCTGAAGATTAAACAGTGAAAACCAAACAGATGACACCCAACATTGTCCAGGGTAGTCCTGGAAGATGAGTTCCCTAGGTTGGAAGGCCACAGTGGACTCAAGCCTACATGTGACTGTAGGATGCCATTGGAACTAGCTACACATCCTGTTGTACACAGGCATCCGAGTCGATTCAAAGACAAGTAACAACAATAAGTTACTGTGTACTGGTTGTTTTGTCAGAAATGTCTTTGTAGGCAGGAAGTGTGTTTACAGAAGTATTTCCCATGACTTCAGAACTCTTGGGTCTGGAGTGCGGATGTTGTTGTTGTGAAGTGCCGTCGAGTTGTTTCTGACTCATAGTGACCCTATATAGGGTTTCTGAGAAGTGGCTGGTGAGTTTGAACCTCCAACCTTGTGGGTCAAATAACTGCAGTCCTACGCATTAGCTCACAGCACCGCACCAGGACTCCAGAGTGTTAATACATGGACTATAAACATCAGAGACAAGCGCTCATTCATGGATTCCAGACCTCTGACTTCAGAGCCCTTTTATGACCCTGACCCTGACCCTGGGAAAGGGAGGTCCACTTAGTTCTCATCCTCAGGGAGCTCGCAGAGACGCTGCCTCCTTATCAGAGAGCTTGTCAATCAGCTCTGTCTCTCTCTTCTTTGATGATGCTTAGATTTCTGACTTTTTCTGCATGGAAGATTCCATGCCTGCTCCCAGGGTACTGCTACTTTAAAAGAGAATATTGTGATGCTGTAACATAAGCATTGGACTGCTAATGGTTCAAACCCACCAACCACTCTTGGAAATCCTGTATAGGGTCTCCATGAGTCAGAAGCGACTCGATGGCACTTCACAACAACAACATTGTGAAACATGTTGTGTTAGAACCTGTAACCACTAAAATGACCAAAACTGAAAACCAAATCTGCTGCCATGAAGTCGAGTCAGACTCATCATGACCATAAACACGGATTCAGAGACTGAAGATCTTTAAGGGAGCAGACAGCCCCTCATCTTTCTCCTGCAGAGCGGCTGGTGGGTTTGAACCACTGATCTTTGGAGTTAACAGTCTACCGCCTAACCCACAGCACCACCAGGGCTTCTTCTATGACTAGTCCTGAACATTATGTTGCTGTTGTTGTGAAATGCTTCAGTTTGGTTCTGACTCATGTTGTTAAGGGATGTTGAGTCAGTTCCAACTCATAGCAACCTTGTATAGGGTTTCCAGGAGAGGCTGGTGAGCTTTAACAGCCAACCTTGCAGTTCAACCAAACATTCAGGTCAATGCTTTTCCCACAGTGCCACACAAAGTCTCGACAAACACAGTAACATTAAGTCAGCATGTGTGTTTGTATCTTGTTGTTAAGTGCTCTGGAATAGGTTCCAGCTCATAGCCACCCTGTATAAGGTTTCCAAGATTGACTCATGAATTTCAATCCATGACCTTGTGGTTAGTAGTCCAGTGCTGAGTCTACAGCTGGTTCTGACTCATAGTGACACTCTATGGGTTTTCTGAGGAGTAAATGGTAGGTTAGAACCACCGACCTTGTGGACAGCAGTCCAGTGCTTATCCTACAGCATCACAACAGGCTTCCAGAACATAATGGTGGTGGTGTGCCATGGAGTCGATTTCGACTCACAGCGACCCTGTATAGGGTTTCTGATGCTATAAATCTTTACTGGAGCAGAAAGCCTCATCTTTTTCCTGTGGAACTGCTGGTAGTTTCAAACTGTTGACCTTGAGGTTAGCAGCCCGACTCGTAACCACTACGCTACAGGGCTCCTCCTGAACATAATTGTTGTTGTTATTAGGTGCCATCGAGTCGGTACCGACTCATAGCGACCCTATGCACAACAGAATGAAACACTGACCAGTCCTGGGCCAACGTCACAATTGTTGCCGCGCTTGAGCCCCTTGATGCTGCCACTTTTGAGTTGTGCCCCATCAGCAAATGAAGGTCCCACAGGCTTTATTCCATTTGCGTCATCACGGTCAACTCTACTTTGAGGAGGCAGCTCTTCCCCAGTCACATTTTGAGTGCCTTCCAACCTGAGGGGCTCATTTTCTAGCACTATATCACAGTGTTTCCCTGCTATTCATAAGGTTTTCAGTGACTAAATATTCGGAAGTAGTTCATCACTCCTTCTTCCTAGTCTGTCTTCATCTGGAAGCTCATCTGAAACCTGTCCACCATGGTTGACCCTCCTGGTATCTAAGATCCCTGTGGCATAGCTTCCAGAATCACAGAAACTCACAAGCCACCACAGTATGACATTAAATGTTTGATACCCTCAGCATGAGTGACAGAGTCCAATGAAGGGTCTTAAATTCAAATCCCCACTCTGCCACTTAACCACTGAAAGGCATTGAGCAAGTTATTTGTCCTTTTTCCACCTTATTTTCCTCCTATCGGGCAGCTAAATGAGATACAGGTGTAAATTGTTTAGCCCTGTACATAGTCAGCCTTCAATTAACGGAAGTTGCTATCTTCCACTCGCTCCCTCATCAGATATGTTGACAACTATGAGTGTTGCTGGCTCAGTGGTAGAAGTCTTTTCTTCCACATCAGAAACCTGGGTTCTATTCCTGGCCAATGCATTTCATGCACCACCAGCACTGACTGTAACGGGAGACTTGGGCCTTGTTTATGATTCTGAGCTGGTTTCTGCAAAGCTTCCAGACTAAGACAAAATAGGAAGAAAGGGCTGACGATGTACTGCCAAACCTCAGCCAATGATCTCATCTACAGCTTGGCGGAGTGATGGTGCAGGACAGGGCAGTGTTTTGTTCTGTTTTATGTGGGTGCCATGAGTCAAGGCATCCAACAACAGCTAACAACAACACCGTGGGCACAAGGATGAAGACGTAGGTTCTGCCCTTGGTAGAGGGGACAGGAGCCCCCTGGAGCACCCTCCTCTGTCTCCCTACTGAAGGACATCATGGTGGAGCTGAGTGTGATCAGTGGAGTAGGCAGGTCAGGCAGACAAGAGAAGGGAAATCCAGGAGAAGACAAACCAAAAATACCAATGTGTGGAGGGTGGGCAAATAGCTCTCGCAGATCCTGGGAGTGGGTGGCAGGAGGGAGGAAATGAGCTAGACGGGAAGACAGGGAACTTGATGCAAGGGTTTTGTCCATGAAGTTCAGGATGTTGAACTTTGCCCCAGAGGAAGCAGATAGAACGATACACTTAGGGCTGCTGCTTAGTTGTGATTTAGTGGATGGACTGTCTGTCTATCGTGAAGGTTGGGAGCAGAGACCAGGTATGGAGCCTTCAGTGATGCCCCCCTCCACGTCCCACCACTTGCTGCTTTTGCGTTGGTCCCCAACTCAAGGCAACCCCATGTACAAGGAGACAATTCACAGGAGCCATCCCGTGATCAGTTAAGGATCAGATCCTTCTGAGCCACTCAGTTGTCATTGGCCCATTCCATAAAGATGACAATCTTGGAAGCCCTATTGAGCAGTACACCGCCAGGTCTTTCTTCCTGGGCTTATTCTGGAAGTTCCAGTGAATCCTGTTCAGCATCATAGCAACATACAAATCTCCACTGATAGGTGAGTGGTAACTGCACATGAGGTACAATGGCCAGGAATCAAAACCAGGTCTCCCACCTTTTGTGGTTGGTGAGTCGATTCTGACTCATAGAGACCCATGCAGAGTTTCCAAGGTGCACCTAGTAGGTTTGAACCACTAACCTTGTAGTTAGCAGTCTAATATCTATCTTACAGTGCCACACCAGGACTTCTACCCTATAATCATCTATAATGGATCCATGTAATTCACGGTAATCAGGTTACAAAGTCTCTACTCACTTAGAGGTGAAGCAGGAAGTCTAGATTTAGAAAACTCTCTTTGTTTCTTTATCCTCCCTTTTGATGTGTGTTCCATGCTGACCCCTGGCTCAACCTCTGCCTTCCTACCTTCCCTGGACTGGCTTTGGCTCACACGTAAGCCCACAGGCAACAGTGCCACCTGAGCCATTGTCTGTCCACTTTCCTCCTCCCTTAATGACAACAGCCACTCAGTCATCCAACAAATAGAGGCAGAATAGCTCCCATGTGTCCAAACCTGAATCACAAGATGGGAACAAAAAGGAAAACAATCTATCTGGAGAGCTTACCTTCAAAAAACACATACACTCATGAAGACCTTTCTACAGACTAGCTGAATTTTCCCACATGCCACTCCCAGCAACTCTACAGGATGCAGGTAACATTATCCTCATTTTAAAGACTAGAAAACAAGGATTTACGGAGATGAGAGGACTTGGGCAAAGCATACAAATAGAATGTTCACTTTGTTCTTAAAGTTACTTTATGAAAGCAGAGTTTCTCCCAGTCCAGAGCTGTCTCATCTGCCTGGTGGGAGATCCACCAGGCAAAGACTACTGGCCACTGCCCTAGCTAGAGGTGATTGGAATTTGGAAGGAGAAGGGGGCACCTAGCCTTTGTTCTCACCTCCTCTCACAACTGTGCCAACCTCGAAGCACTCTTTTTATGTTCTTCCTCCATGCCCCCAAAGTGTAAACACCAAATGGTTTTGCACCTTGTCCATGAGTACACGTAGATTTAACACCAGGCAGTCTCTCCCTGGAGGCTGTACAAGGAGCTTCAATAATTTCATGGAAGAATGGTATTAAAAGATAATGGATACTACAAGAACAAGCAACTTGCTTGCCCAGGAAACATCAAGGCAAGTGGTCGGGTCCCCTCAGTGCAAACCCCCTTCCAAGACTAAGACTCAATGGGAATACACGCTGTGATTGGTGACCACACTCGACACCGATAAGGGGAAGTGAGGGAAAAACAGCAATGAAGCCGTGAGCTAAGCCCTACAACGTTCAATAGACTTCTGTGAACCCAGGTGAAGACCTGGTTGGCCAGCAGTGTGACAAGGCCTGGGGACTCTTGGGCCCAGAGTCAGTGACATAGCCACAGAGGACTAGAGTGGAGAGTGAGGTGTCCAGCTGATAAGAAGAGAGGGCATATGCATAAGAACCCCCACACTTGCAGATAATACCCACTTAACCTGGCTTCAGTGACTGGATGATCAGAGCTCAACCAGAAGTAAAAAGAAGAGGGAAAAAAAAAAAAAAAGTATTCTCATACAATTTGATGAACTTGACCTACACCTATGGAAGCAGTATCTCAAAAGAGGTAACAAGTCCTTACAGCAAGAATCATTCCCACCCCCTCCACACATAGAGTAGATGGGCAACTTGGACATTGGCTATCCAAAATGGGGGGTGGGGGGCTACAAAGGCAAGAAGTGACTGGCTTACAAGCTTTCAAGAGGGAACCTAGATCCAGAGGGCCTGGAGGAAGGTAGAATCTCCAGTAGGTAGTATTCAATCTGACTAGGCGGGGCTGATGCAATGAAATGCAGACGGGTCTCTTGTGATACAATAGTGAATAATTGTTATCAGGACTGATTGTGAGGGTTGGAAATGTAAAGGTAGATGTTTTATAGCAATGAGGAGAGTGATTAACTTTTAATCTAGGAGCGGAGGTCCCTAGGACCATCAAGGGGGAAGAGCAGAGAGCGGGATCCTACCCAGAGAAGCTGTGATGCCTGAAATGGAGCCAGAGATGATGACGTGGAGCGATGGAGCAGCTGGAGACTTTAGATCCAGAGAGGGAGAGCGACTGTGTGCTGAAGACCTGGGGGGTACGGGGGAAGGATTGCATGGAGGGGATTGTAACCATGGCAATGAGATGATATACGATAGAATGAATGTAAAACTAATGTTCTCCCATGTAAACTATCACATAATTCAAAATAAAACATTAAAAAAAAAAAAAAGAGATAATGGAATTGTTCCATGAACTTTTTGAAGCCCCCACTTTTCTTTGAAAACTATGCTAGACTATCTCTTTCGTGGGCTAGACAAGCTAGGTATACAAACAACCAAAATGGAAGGATGCTGTTATGTAAGTTATCAGGAACGGATAAATAAATTATTGTAGGTCTTGAACATGGAAAGGCATTAGCCCAAGCTTGAGGTAGCTAGAAGATGAGCATCAGGAAAAGGGATCCAGGGGAGACCCACAGAATACAAGGAAAGGATGAAGAGCCTGGTTTCAGGCAGGTGGGAGAGGGGTGTGGGCAGCGGGAACCAGCAGAGAGCCTACTCCGAATGTCTCCACGATGAATTTTTCAGGTGACTTCAATCCTTACAGATTAAAAGATAAAAGGACTGGGAGTCCATCTAGGCCAGATTGAGACATGTACCCACCCTTTAGTTGGGGAGTACAGGACACTTCAAATGCAGGCTGAATCCAACAGGAATGGGTGATGCTTAGATAGTGGTCAAAGGGCTGGTCCCAAGAGGGGGAGAGACAGACAAACAGGCACAAGCACTCTTACAGGGGATTGCCTCATCCCTACAATTGCCAGGAAAACTGATACTTAGAGCCCTGTTGTTGTTAAGTGCCATCGAGTCGATTCTGACCCATAGCAACCCTGTATAGGGTTTCCAAGGAGTGACTAGTGAGCTTGAACCGTCGACCTTGTGATTCAAACTACTTTTCAGTCTAGTGCATTGACCCACAGCACCACACCAGGACTCCTTAGAGGCCTGTAGGGCCAACTAACAGCTTCACAGACCTGGGGTTTGTCAACCCACAAAATGCACTGCTTTCTAATCAATTCCTCTTCATAGAGACCCTATAGGAAAGAGGAGGCCTGCCACACAGGGTTGCCAAGGCTGTCATCTTTATGTGCCACATTTTCCTTCCACAGAGAGGCTGGTGACTTTGAACCACTGACCTTTCAGTTAGCAGCCAAGCACTTAAGCATTGTGCCAGCAGGGATCCTTGGAATTTATGAAAAATTCTGCAAATTCCAACGAATGATCTTTTTCTAGCTACTCCATAATGCCTCAGCCTGCCTACTGGCAGCGTGAATGCATTCACAGAGGAGTAAATTTTTAAATAAACAAACAAACAAACATATGACTAGACTAGAATTCCAGAATTTTAATCCATATATAGATATAGATATTCTCCCTTCACTATGAAATTGATTCGGAGGCCTGTTTACTAAGAGGACATTCTTTGCTTGCTTATCATTAATATCCAAGGAAGGACTTAATTCCACATAATCCACCTTTTGAAGAAGAAGAGAAAGTTCTAGTTTTTTCCGTCTCATTTCATCTGAGCCCTGACAAGCTGAGAAACCTGAGTCAGCAGCCCAGCCACTGCAGAAACCCCCACTTCCTGCCCATGGAATTGCTAAACCTATAAGGCAGGGGTCACGCCTAACTCCACATTCACAGTAGCACATGACATGTTGTGGCACTCAGTGAACAGAAGTTAATATTAGTAAGGAGTGGATGTGTTCTGTACACAAGAGAGGGAAGACTGAATTTTCACATTTGCAGGAAGGTGGTTGGGATCAGGGTGGGCAGTGGGTCTTACAGTAACCAGTGCATCAGATATTTAGGGAGCCTCTAGCTATATGCCTGGTCCTGCGCAGTCCCCAAGAGGAAAGACAGAAGAGAAAACAGACAGTTGTTTCATAGCAATGTTTCATCTTAGAGCTCAGTAATTAAACCCAAGCTCCGGAGTCTGGGTTTAAAGGTCAACTCCTAAGGGCAATTCACCACCATGGTATTCATCCCTAAAGCCCATAAACCCACTCTAATCATGAGAAAAATCCAGACATTCTACAGGAGACCTGCCAAGACACACCCCAGCATTCTTCAAGATACCTGGCCAGCATTCCTCCAGACTGTCATCATGCTGACTGGGCAGAGGAGAACGGGAGGTCATGGCAACCAAGTGTGAGGACAGCTGCTCTGGATCACACACTGCAATAATGAGAGAACATTGGTGGGAGAATTGGAGGACTGCAAATAAAGTCTGGAGTTTAGTTCATAGGGATGTGCCAATGATGGGTTCTTAGTTTGACAGATGCACTATGGTAATCTATGATGTTGGAGTCCTGGTGTGGTGCTACAGGATAAGCACTGGATTGATAACCATAAGGTTGGTGTTCAAACCCAACAACTACTTCTTAGCAACCCTAGACAGGGTCACTATGAGTCACAACTGACTAGACAGCACTAGTTGGTTAGTCTTCCAACTAGCTGTGAATCCAGTATCTCGGTGTTATCTAGCAAGCTAAAACCAGACACCCTATGAATCCGCATTCCCCACATGGTTGCCGATTGAGTAAGCTTCATTAAAAAAGAAGTGAGGCTAGACTAGGGCATATTTGATGCTTGCTTTAGCTTTTTGAGGCAGCAGCATAGCATGGTGGTTAGGTAGAATCAGGCAAACTGGCTTGAACCCTAGTTACATCACTTACTATTGATATGTGATTGGATAAACTGATTTCTCTCCCCTTTTTTGCTCCACAAAAAAGAATTATTCATAGAATTACAATGATCACCATCTCCAGTTGCCTCTGAATCAACTCATGAAGACCTTATGGGGGCTAGAGTAGAACTGTGCTCCATAGAACTTTCAGTGACTGATTTTTGGGGAAGGAGATAAGCAGGTCTTTCTCTCCAGGTATTTCTGGATGGACTTGAACTTCTAGTGTCTCAGTGAACAATCTGGTGCTTCAATCCATTGCTCCACTGCATTTTATGATGTTTATTGCTGTTGGGTGCCATCCAATCTGTTCTGACTCATAGTGACCCTTTGTAAAATAGAACAAAAGACTTCTGGGTCATGCACCACAATTGGCATGTTAGAGTCCATTGTTGCTGGCACTGTGGCAATCCATCTCATTGGGAGTCTTCCTCTTTATCGCTGATCCTCCACTTTTCCAAGCATGATGTCCTTCTCCAGGGACTGGTCTCTCTTGATACTATGTCCCAAGTACAAGGGATGACGTCTCTCCGTCTTGACTTCTAAGGAGCATTCTGTCTGAACTGCTGTTAATAGATTGGTTTCTTCTTCTAGTCTTTTCTGACACCGTAATTCAAATGCATTGGTTCTCCTCTGGTCTTCCTTGTACTGCGTGATCTGATTATATGTTGTTGCTGTGTGTTCTGTCAAGTTGGTTCCAGTTCATAGAGGCCCTGTATAGGGTTTCTGAGGAGCAACTTGTGGGTTTGAACTTTCGACTTTATGGTTCACAGTCCAGTGCTGATCCTACAGCACCATACCATGAGTCTTGGAAAGCCTATGGGGCTATTCTATTCTGTTTTATAGAACCCCTTTGACTCAGAATTGACTTGACTGGTATTGGTTGGGCTCTTCATGAGTATGTGTGTACGCCTATGTGTGTGTCTTTCATTGCCTGAGGAAGTAACGTAATAGGAACACCAACATTGTTTGTTGGTGGAGACAACACTGTACAAATGAGGGCCCCAGGCATCAAAGAGAGGTTGTGACTTGAACAAGGTCACAAAACAAGTTGAAGACAGAAGTAACAGTGGCATCCAGGACCTGTGACTTCTAGTGCATTCCCTCAACAAGGATTGCAGAAATAACCAAACTGCTTTCATTGTGTAAATTTACAAACGGAATCCCAGGAAATCAAGAGGCTTGTCCAGGAGATCATGACTTGTAATGATAACTATGAGACCTGGATTCCATGTGTTCCAACTCCCAATCTATGCTTTTCTCTATATCTTCTGGAAGATAGATAGATGATAGATAGATAGGTAGATGAGTGGATGAATGAATAAGTAAAAAAATAGACAGTAAAAAGATGGGTAGGTGGATGAATGGATGGATAGATGAAAGATAGATAATAGATAGATGGGTATGTGGGTGGATGGATGGATAGATGATGGATGAGTGAGTGGATGAAAAATGGGTAGCTAATGGATGGGTGGATCAATGGATAGATAGATAGCTACTGTCTAGTCGACTCCAGCTCATGATGACCTTATGTACAGCAGAGCGACACATCGCCTGGTCCTATGTCATCCTCATGATGGCTCACATACTCCAGGTCATCACTACATCTCACCAGGGTTGCCTTTGCCCAAGCTGGCCCTCCACTTCACCAAACACCATGTCCTCTTCTAGTGATAGATCCCACCTGATGATGTGCCCGAAGCAAGTGAGTCAGCCAACGTGCTGATTCATAAAGTATGCATTTCAAAAAATGTAAGTAGATCCCCAGGCTTTTCTTCTTAGGCCATCTTTCTCCAGGCCACCATCTATCATCTATCTATCTAGCTAGCTAGCTAGCTATCATCTGTGTTTCTATGTATCATCTCTCTATCTCTCTATCTATCTATCCATCCATCTATCTATCCATCCACCTATCTATCATCCATCTAGTTATATGTTATTGATCTATTTATCTATCATCTATCCATCCATCCATCCACCCACCCATCTATCATCATCTATGTATCATCTATCTATATATCCATCTATCTATCCAACCACCCATCTATCATCCATCTAGCTATATATCATTGATCTATTTATCTATCATCTATCTATCCATCCACCCACCCATCTATCTATCTATCTATCTATCTATCTATCTATCTATCTATCTATCTATATCTTTCATCTCTCCATCCATCCATCTACCCACCTTTCTATCTGTCTTAGTCTGGAAGCTCCACTGAAGCCCGTCTACCATAGCTAACCCTGGCAGATTGGTAGCATATCTTCCAGCATCGCAGCAACACGCTGGCAGATGAGGGGCAGGGGTTCTCAATAGCATCTTGTAATATCTGTGCACACCACTTCCAATCTGCACTCAGGGGCCTGACTGTTGATGTCTAGCATCTCAGAAACCACAGAGCAGCTCTGAAAGTTGTGAGACCTTTGGACAAGGACAGTGGGGATGAGGACACTAAAGCCCAGGAAGCTTTGATTAAAACACAGGGCTTTGCTAAAGATCTGGAGCTGTATCTTAAAGTAAATGCTGAAGAAGGCACTGCAATCTCACAGGCTTTACCAGGGTGCATCACAGCTAAGCAGTTACTTTGGAACTCAAGGAACCACCAAGAATATTTGGGTCCAGTTCTGCCTCACTCCCACTGTGGAATTTTAAACAAAGAAATCTCTCCTCTGTGCTGCAGTCAACGTTACAAATAATGTTTATCAGGGAGTTGCAAAACTCTTTCCCAGTTTTTACAAAGGTATTTTGACTCTTAGCCATTTGACCCTTCAGCTCCCTACTGTAGTTGCTGTTCTGAGCCATCAAGTCAATTCTGACTTATAGTGACCCCGTGTGACACTGGAACTGTCCCAACAGTAGAACTCCAAGCAGAGTTCAAAAGGTTGGGTTAAGAGAGTCACCTTCCAGTTTACAGGCAAGTACTTACCCAGTGTGTGACCAGCGATCCCTACGGGGAGACTCCCCTGCCACTACTGAGTGGATCCTGGCCCATAGAGACCCTTTAGGGTAGAGTCCAACTGTTCCTCAGGGAGTTTGAGATTATGAATCTTTATGAGAACAGACAGTCTCATCCTTCTCCCACAGAGCAACTAGCTAATGGGTTTGAACCACTGAACTTAACGTTAGCAGCCTAGTGCTTAACCCAC
Source organism: Chrysochloris asiatica (assembly GCF_000296735.1). Taxonomy (NCBI): domain Eukaryota; kingdom Metazoa; phylum Chordata; class Mammalia; order Afrosoricida; family Chrysochloridae; genus Chrysochloris; species Chrysochloris asiatica. Next base: position 33,318,913 of record NW_006408519.1, read on the forward strand.
TGCACCACCAGGGCTCCTGACAGGGAGACTGCTGTTGGTAAGTGCCTTCAAGTCGATTCCAACTCATATCAACCCCGTATCAGGCTTCCAAGGAGCAGGGAGACTAAGCTACGTGTCTTAAAGCTAGTGACAAGAAAAGAAGGTCAGCGATACAGTGAGTGTGCTGATTTGTTTGTTTGTGATCTCCTCCCCACCAGAATATTTATTTTTATTGAAGTGGAGCGTGTATGCTGTAAAGTGCACATCTCATTAAGTATCTAGCTGATGAATTTCACAAACTGAACAAATCATCTGAATCCAGCTTCCCCATGAAAAGCGAGAACACTGGTAGTTTTGATGAATTTTCCTTAAATTCAACACATACCATGTAGCTTTCAAAGTTCATGGAAAAAATTAAACCAAAAGCTAATGGACTTTTTCCAAGAATTTTTTTTTTTGTTGTCATTATTGTGAATTGAATGATCAGTTTTACATTCAATAAATCACATTTTATTTCATTGCAATGATTACAACCCCCTCCATGTACCATCAGTCAAAAGTATTTACCTTTATTCCACTTGTTTTGTTTTTGGATGTACACATACAAAACAGAAAATACATATTTACTTAAATGTCCAAAGGGCACACTTTATAAGCCCGCCTCCTGCCAGCAGGTACTCAGCCTTTCTCTGTCCCTAGGCCTAGCGTCCTCAGCTGCTCTGTTCGATCTCTCTATGCCACCATCTCTGTTGTCCCCGCTTCTCTGGTTAGGATCGCGCACTTCTCTCATGTTCTTCCTTCTTGCTGGTCCTGAAATGGATGATTAGCTATTGCCCGCTTAAAGCTACACATCTTCTACATCTCATGATTTAAAAAAAACACACAATTTTAGTTTTTGTTGTTGTTTCTGAGAATGTCAACAGGGAAACATACACCAATTCGACAGTTTCTACATATGCATGCAGTGTCATTGACTACGTGTTTAGAGCTGGGTGCCCATTCTCACCCCCCTTTACTGAGTTGTCCTCCTGTTTATAGAAACTCCCTGCTCCCTAAGCTTCCTCTCCATCCTGGCAAGTTGCTCTTGTCAATTTGATCCCACACAGATAGATCTTAAAAAAGCATAATGCTCAAGGCAGACATTCTTCACTGGTTACGCTAAACTATTGTTTAAACCATCAAAGGATGTATTGCATTGGGCAAATCTGCTGCAAAATGCCTCTTTGATGACTGACCTGACCCAAGCCATGGTATTCTCAATCACCTCATATCCATGTGAAAGCTAGACAATGAATAAGGAAGATCAAAGGAAACTGGACACATTTGAAATTTAGTCTTAGCAAAGACTACTGAATATATATCATAGACTGCCAGAAGAATGAATAAATCTGTGTTGGAAGAAGTATAGCCAGAATGTTCCTAGAATTGAGGATGGTGAAACTTCATCTCTTGTACATTGAACATGTGAGCAGGATGGACCAGTCCTTGGAGAACAGCATGCTTGTAAAGTAAAAGGTCAGAAAAAAATAAATAAAAAGGAAGACCCTCATCAAGATGAATTGGCATATCTCCTACAATGATGGGCTCAAACATAGCAATGGTTGTGGGATGGTGGTAGGCCTTTCTCTGTATGTAACTTCCACCCAGCATTGCTATCAAGTTGGTTCCTACTCACAGTGACCCTGTATAGGATTTCTGAAGCTATCATCTTTATAGTGACAGAAAGCCTCATCGTTCTCCCACAGAGAGGCTGGTGTGTTTGAACTGCTGGCCTTGTGGTGAACAGTGCAGGGTTTATGATATAACACCACCAGAGCTCAGCACACTCCCTGTAAGTCAGAACCAATCTGATAACAACTAACAACAACAACATTGTTTCATTTTAAGAAGACTTCATTAGGGATTTTTCACTTAAGGTTTAAAGATGATCTCAGAGCAACAATCTCAGGAGTTTATCAGGACTGCCTGGCTCCAGAAAGTCTGGATTCCATGAGAGTTTGACATTCCACTTCTCTCTTTGGGTGGAAGAATCTCCTTGACTAGAGGTAAAGTTGCACAACTGATCAATACGTTGTATGCCGGTAAAAAGTTAAAATGGAAAATGTAGGATAGATTTATTTACAACAACAATCAAAAATTTTTAAAAAAGCAAGAATTACTGCTTAGGCTGCTTGCATACACCCACACACCTCATGGGCTTCAGAGCCTTGGTCTGAAGATTTCGGGTCATGGTTTCCTGGGACATACCAGATAACTGTGCTTCTACTTTTCTTTTCTTTTTGTATCCTTATATTCATATGAAGGGCCTTCAAAAAGTCCGTAGAAAAATAGACTAGAAAGGTAATGGATTTGTCCATTACCTTTCTCTCTCTCTCTCTCTCTCTCTCTCATAGAGATCCTATATAGTGTTTTTGAGGAGTACCTGGTGGGTTTGAACTTGTGGTTTGAAGTCCAGTGCTTATCTTATATCACCACTCTATAAAATTTTACTGTGGTTTGGATGAAAGTTACAGAGCAAATTAGTTTCTCATTCAGGCATTTATACATACTTTGTTTGGTGACCTTAGTTACAAATTCCTTAATGTAACAGCACTCTTCCCACTTCGTTCCTTGGGTTCTCTCTTGCTTCCATTGGACCATCTCTCCAAAGTCTCTTCCTGCTTCCTGAGCTTTGTTTTGAGGCAAATGCTGTCCTTTTTGTCTAGTACAGTTTAGTATTGTGAGGACTACATGCCTTAGACAGTGTCCCATTCTACCACCTAGTTCATCACACAGAGCCTGAAGTCTTAAAAGCTTGTAAACAACCTTCTAAAGCACAACGATTGGTTTCTCTTCACCTGGAGCCACAGAGAAAGAAGCAAAGTCAGGAATGCTGTTACTGTTGTTAAGTGTCATCCAGACAGTTCGGACCCATAGTGACCCTGTATAGGATTCCTGAGTAGTGCTTGATGAGCTTGAACCAAGCTTAGCTTTTGGTTCAAACCGACTTTGCAGTCCAGTTCATTAACCCACATTACCACACCAGGAGTCCGAGTAAGGAATAGGAGGTGAAAACAGACTGGCTAGCTGACAACCTCCATACACACCTGCCTCTACTACAATGAGATCAGAGAACTGGGTGGCGCTCAGCTTCCATTACTGAGTGTTGCTGTTTTTATTGACAAATATTTATTATCTATGGTGATTTAAAAAAAAATTTTTAAGTAGTATTTAATACTATCTGAGCAACTATCACTATTTCAAGTACCTTAAATTTATTTTTCATTTAATTCTTGTATAACCCTGTGAGTTCTGTGACATTGTTATCTAGTTTTATTATGAGGCACAGAAAGGCTAAGCAACTTGCCTGAGGTCACATAGCTAAGTGGAGAAATCAGAGTGTGACTCCAGGCAGTCTGGGTCCAGAATCCATTCTTATTAGTAAGCTGTGACAAGCTGGCCCCTGGGTCCACCGTGAGCTCTAGAGCTGAAGGAATTCAGGGGTGGTGCAGATGGTTATCAAACTTCCTACTTACTGCAAGGTAGGAAAATGTTTGAATCCATCCAGGGGTGTCTCAGAAGACAGGTCTGGCGATCTACTACTGAAAAATCAACCATTGAAAACCCTGAGATGCACAGATCTACTCTAACACATAGCATCGCTGTGAATCAGAATTCACATGATGGCCACTGGTTGGGTTGTTGGTAGAATGTTTAGTAAGACAGACAAAACCCTTCCTCTTACGGAGGAGACCACAGGCCAGCTTGGGGAAACTGATCAGTGAAATTCTGAGGGATAAAAGTGTAACATGCCCCTAGGAAAATCAAGGAAGAAGAGCACGAGCAGAATGTGGGACCCTATTCAGAGAAGCAGTGACACCAGAAATGGAGGCAGAGATGAGGACATGGAGAGGGAGAGCTGCTGAGTACTCTAGGTTCATGAAAGAGAAAGACTGAGTGCTGGTGGCCAGGTGACCTTGCAGAAGGTGCCCTTTGGTTGTTTAAATTATTATGTATTCCTGGATG
>NW_006408519.1:33323018-33345627 GCF_000296735.1 Chrysochloris asiatica
AAAACCGATGTTCTGCCATGTGAACTAACACTTAATTCACAATAAAAACTTAAAAAGAAAAAAGTATACCATGTGCTAAGTCCCGGTGTGGTACTGTGGAATAAGCACTGAACTGCTAACCACAAGGTCGGCAATTCAAATCCATCAGCTACACTTCAGAAACCCTATACAGGGTTACTGTAAATGGGAGACATATTGCATTAGGCAAATCTGCTGCACAAGACCTCTTTAAAGCGTTAAAGAGTAAAGAGATCAGTTTGAGGACTAAGGTGTGCCTGACTCAAGCCATGGTATTTTCAATAACCTCATATACATGTGAAAGTTGGAGAGTGAATCAGGAAGACCGCAAAAGGATCGATGCATTTGAGTTACAGTGTTGGAAGAGAATATCGTAAGTACCATGGACTGCCAAAAGAACAAACAGATTTGTGTTGGAAGAAATACAGCCAGAGTGCTCCTTGGAGGCCAGGATGGCCAGACTTCATCTCTCATACTTCAGACATATTATCAGCAGGACCAGTCCTTAGAGAAGGATATCATGTTTGATAAAGTGGACAGTCAGAGAAAAAGAGTAAGACCCCCAATGAGATGCACTGGCATGGTGGGGGCAACGATGGGCTCATGCGTAGTAATGGTTGTGAGGTTGGCCCAAGACCAGGCAGTGTTTCATTCTATTGTGCATAGGGTTGCTATGAGTCAGTACCAACTCGATGGCACCTAACAACGACAACAACGATGAGTTGGAAGTGACTCGACGGTATTTACCAACAATAACATCAAAGCAGAAATAGGAGGGATTAAGGTCAATATAGTGGAAAGTAGTTCTAAAAACTTCTAGCATTTTAGTAAACAGCTGAGTGCTTCATGGTTGCAATACCAGTATTCTTTATATTAAATGGTAGGGATGCAAAATAATAACACTAAACAGACATTATTCTTCTGCTGAAGAACCAATATTTACAGTTCAGAGAAGAACATTTTCCAAATCACCCTGAGCCTGCATCCTTTGCTCCAGTTTGAGCTCACCAAGCATTCATGTGCCATAAACTGAAATGAGGACCCCTCTGCTCTCTGAGGCTCTCCCTACCACATTCCTACCCCGAGTTAGAGGCACTAAGGAGCATTTCATTCCACTTGCATTAGATGTGGTGGCATGGTTTAATATAACCTCAGGTTAAATCACTCTCACTAATGCAAACTTAATTGGGGTCTCTTTAATTCCCATAGCAACTTGCTTCTCAATCAACCAGGTATTCACACCCTTGAGAACTGAGTTCTGGGGGTGAGGGTCTGCCTCGTAAATCTCTTGGGGAATCCCAGGCATGGAGCTATGATCAGCACAATTTGGGGGTGACAACTAGAGTTTTTGAACCAACTTTCACAAAAAGTCTTTGATAGACTTTCCTCATATTTTCTGTATCTACTCTTTCCGGGGTCAGAGCTATCTCAGAATATTCTGCCCCAATGATAATATGTTAGGGGGAGAGTAGGTGAGATGCAATTTGAAAATGCTAAAGATGGAGTTTTTCTCCTAAAATAACTCTTGAAACTCAGCTGCAAATTCCGTATCAAGCTCAGAGTATATGAGGTAAATCTGTAAAAGATGCCTGCTTCAACAACTCGTCTTCTAAATATGGTTATAACTCTGACATGATTCCAACAAATCACATGAATTCTCTTCCAATTTATTAACAGAAAGACCACCATCTCCCTTTCAGCCCTCTTCCCACAATTGCTATAAAAGTGTATTGCCATATTTGTTCCTTTTAAAGGGAAATGGGAGTCTGGGGTGGTACAAATGGTGAATGTACTTTAAGGTTGGAGGTTGCAGTCTATTTAAAAGCACCTCAGAAGATAGACCTGCCAATCTACTTATAAAAATGCAGCCATTGAAAACTCTATGCAGCACACCTCTACTGTGACACCCAGAGGGTCACCATAAATTAAAACTGACTCAACAGCCCTTGGTTTTATATTTTGAAAGAGAGGTTGCTTCTGTTTCCAAATGCAAGAGAAAGAGCTGATGTTGAACTTCTTCCCACTGCCTGACATGCTGCTATCAGACTGAGCCTGCATGGCTGCACATTTGATGCGTGCTTACTGCTACTGAGCTGGTACTGTTGGTCTAGGTCCTGGACCAGAGTACAGAGAATAACCATGTTGGCCAACCAGCTTGGGCACTTGGCCTAAAAGCTTAACCAATATACATGTACCCAGCTTCAGGCTTGTTCCTACCCCTCTACTTAGACTCATCCCTGGTGGTGCAGTGCTTAGGTGCTCAGCTGCTAGCCATTCAAATGACCAGACACTCCTTGGGAGAAATATATAGCAGCTGCTTTGATAAAGATGACTAACCTTGGAAACTCGAGGAGTCGTTAGTCCTGTGCTGGCTTATAAGGTCACTGTGAGTTGGCATCAACGAGGTGCCAATGGAATGGGAATCTTTATGGGCGAGAAACCCAGGTAATGCAGCGTTAAACCCTTCGCTGTTCACCAAAAGGCCAGTAGTTCAAACCCATCAGCTGTTCCGTAGGAGAAAGATGTGGCAATCTGCTTCGATAACGTCTTGGAACCCTATGGGGGCACTTCTACTTTGGGATTTTCTACTGTGGGGTTGCCACGAATGAGATTTGACTCGATGGTATGGGTTTGGGAGGGGCTTCAAACCTTTGTGGGGTGTCTTGATTTTCTCTGTCATTGGGCTTCAGTTAGACCACCTGGCCCATCCTAAACCATTATCCCAGCTTCAAACCTTTCTGGCTTCTTTTTGCCACAGAAATCCTTGGCCTATTACTGTAAGCTGGTCCTCATTCATATCCTCTGTTGGTGGGGTGGTTGTATGGAGTGGCGTTTGTTCTGACTTATAGCGACCCTGTATAGAGTTTCAGAGTGTAAATCTTTACTGGAGTAGGAAGCCTCATCTTTCTCCCATGGAGTGACTGGTAGATTCAAACTATTGACCTTGGAGTTAGTGGCCCGGCTCATAATCCACGACGTTACCAGGGCTCCCTTACCCTCTGGACTCAGTGCTTCATGCCTGGGGCCTCAGGGATTGACATGCTCAGCAAGGTTGTATTCTTTTAAGTTACCTCAACTCCTCAGTGTACCTTTGCATTCTGACCCTACACATCAGGACTCTGTCACCCCTCCAGCTTAAGGAAAGGTTGCTGACCGCTGTCAGTCAGGTGCTCCACCAGCTCTTCCACCATGACAGCCACTGTGCCCCCACCACCTGTCTGTCAGTCTGTTGTACTGTGGTGGCTTGTGAGTTGCTGTCATTCTGAAAGCTATGCAACTAGTATTTTAAATACCAGCCGGGTCACCCACAGTGGACAGGTTTCAGATGCGCTTCCAGACAAAGACAGACTTGGAAAAAGGAGAGACAGACTACTTCTGAATATTTAGTCACTAAAAAACGTATGAATAGCAGAGAAACACTATCAGATATAGTCCCGGAAAATGAGCCCCTCAGGTTGGAAGACACTCAAAATGTGACTGGAGAAGAACTGCCTCCTCAAAATGGAGTTGACTGTGATGATGCGAATGGAGTAAAGCCTGTGGAAGAAAAGTCTATGGGACCTTTATTTGCTGATGGGGTACAACTCAAAATGAAGAGAAACAGCTGTAAACACCCATTGAAAATCAGAACATGGAATGTACGAAGTATGAATCTGGGAAAATTAGAAGTTGTCAAAAATGAAATGGAACACATAAACATCGATATCTTAGGCATTAGTGAGCTGAAATGGACTAGTATTGGCCATTTTGAATCTGACAACCACATGGTTTACTATGCTGGAAATGACAAATTGAAGAGGAATGATGTTGCATTTATTGGCAAAAAGAACATATCATGATCAATTATGAAGCCCAGTTAATACCACTATTATTCAAATTTATGTACCAAACACTAAAGCCAGTGAGGATGAAATTGAAGAAATCTACCAACTTCTTCAATCTTAAATTGATCTAACATGCAATCAAGATGTATTTATCATTACTGGTGATTGGAATGCAAAGGTTGGAAACAAAAAGGAAGGATCAGTAATTGGAAAATGTGGCCTTGATGACAGAAATGATGCTGGAGATCACATAATAGAATTCTGCAAAAACAATGATTTATTCATTTTTAACACCTTTTTTAGACAGCAAAGAGAAGATTATACACATGGACCTCACCAGATGGAATACACAGAACACAAATTGACTCCATCTAAGGAAAGAGATGGTGGAAAAGCTCCATATCATCAGCCAAAACAAGGCTGGGGCAGATTGTGAAACACCATCAATTGCTCATATGCAAAATCAGACTGAAGTTGAAGAAAACAAAAACAAATCAACAAGAGCAAAAATATGACCTTGAATATATCCCACCTGAATTTAGAGATCATCTGAAGAACAGATTTAATACATTAGACACTAAAGACCGAGGATCAGAAGAGTTGTGGGATGACATCAAGAACATCATACAGGAAGAAAGCAAAATGTCATTACGAAAACAAGAAAGAAGGAAAAAGATCAAAATGGATGTCAGAAGAGACTTTGAAGCTTGCTCTCCAGCATAGAGATGCTAAACCAAATGGAAGAAATGAAGAGGTAAAAGAGACGAACAGAAAATTTCAAAGGTCAGCTTGAGAAGACAAAGTCAAATATTACAACGAAATGTGCAAAGATCTGGAGTCAGAAAACCAAAAGGGAAGAACATGCTCTGCATTTCTTAAGCTAGGGAATTGAAGAAAAAAATTCAAGCCTCGGCTTTCATTATTGAAGGATTCTCTGGGCAAAGTATTGAATGATACAGAAAGCATCAAAAGAGGATAGAAGGAATACACAGAGTCACTGTACCAAAAGGAAATGGTTGATGTTCAACCATTTAAAGAGATATCATATGATCAAGAGCCAAGGATACTGAAGGAAAAAGTCCAAGGTGCATTGAAGGAATTGGCAAAGAATAAGGCACGAGGAATTGATGGAATACAGATTGAAATCTTTCAAGAGAGTGAGGCAGCACAGGAGGCACTCACTCATCTCTGCTAAGAAATTTGGAAGACAACTATCTGACCAACTGATTGGAAGAGATCCATATTTGTGCCCATTCCAAAGAGAGGTGACCCAACGGAATGCAGAAATCATCTGAAAATATCTTTGATATCCCATGCAAGTAAAATTTTACTAAAGGTAATACAGAAATGGCTGCAGGCATACACTGACAGAGAACTTCCAGAGGTTCAAGCTGGATTCAGAAGAGGACGTGGAAAAAGGGATATCATTGTTGATGTCCAATGGATCTTGGCTAAAAGCAGAGAATACCAGAAGATGTTTACTTGTGCTTTATTGACTACGCAAAGGCTTTCAATTGTGTGGTTCATGACAAGCTATGGATAACATTGCAAAGTATGAGTATTCCTGAACACTTAATTGTGCTCATGAGGAACCTGTACATGGACCAAGAGGCAGTTGTTTGAACAGAACATAGGAACACTGAATGGTTAAATAGGAAAGGTGTGAGACAGGGTTGTATTCTTTCACTGTATTTATTCAACCTGTATGCTGAGCAAATAATCCAAGAAGCTATGAAGAAAAACATGGCATCAGGATTTGAGGAAGACTCATGAACAACCTGTGATATGCAGATGATACAACCTTGCTTGCTGAAAGTGAAGAGGACTTAACATATTTACTCATGAAGATCAAACACCACAGCCTTCAGTATGGATTGTCTCTCAATGTAAAGAAAACATGACTCCTCACCACTGGACCAATAAACAACATTCTCATTAATGGAGTAAAGATTGAAGCTGTCAAGGACTTCATTCTTCTTGGATCAACTATCAACACTCATGAAAGCAGCAGTCAAGAAATCAAATGACGTATTGCATTAGGCAAATCTGCTACACAAAACTGTTTTAAAATGTTGAAGAGCAAAGATGTCAGCTTGAGGACTAATGTGTGCCTGACCCAAGCCATGGTATTTTCAATCACCTCATACGCATGTGAAAGTTAGACAGTGAATAAGGAAGATTGTGAAAGAATTGTTGCATTTGAGTTATGGTGTTGGAGGAGAATATTGAAAGTGCTATGGGCTACCAAAAGAACCAATAGATCTGTGTTGGAAGAAGTGCAGCCAGAGTGCTCCTAGGAGGCCAGGATGGCCAAACTTCATCTCTCATAGTTGGGACGTATTGTCAGGAGGGACCAGTCGCTGGAGAAGGATATCATGTTTGGTCATGTGGAGGGTATGAGAAAAAGAGGAAGACCCCCAGTGAGATGGATTGGCAAAGTGACAGCATCAGCGGGCTAAAGCATGGCAACAATTGTGAGGTTTGCCCAGGACTCAGAACCGGGCAGTGTTTTGTTCTGTTTTGCATTGGGTTGGTGTGAGTTGGTACTGAGTCGATGTCACCTAACATCATTATCAACAACAACAACAACAACAGGCACTATGTCTACCCAAAAAGCAACAAGTTTGAAGGGTGTTTGTGGGATGGGCTCCACTTCCTTTTCCTCATAAAGAAACCATTTGCTGGATCAATTCCAAGTCACATGACCCTATGTATCAGAGTAGAATTGTGCTCCCCAGGGCTTTCAGTGACTGATTTTGGGAAGCAGATCAGCAGGCTTTTCCTCAGAGGCACATGTGATGGACTTGAACCATCAACCTTTGGATTGCCAATTGAGGGAGTTGACCGTTTGCCCCACCCAGCATGTTTGTCTTCTGAGTGACATGGAATGACATGGGGTAGACAGGATGGTGGGCTAGGGAGGGAAAGCAACAAGAGTTGATTGATGGATGGTTTTGTCTCGCTTTCTCCCTTCTGGAAACCAAGCAATTAGGAGCTACCTACCTTTGCTTACCGGTTGACTAGCTGAAGAGAACCCTGGGAAGGAGCTGGTGGAAAATACCCCTTAACAGAACTCATGAACACATTTAGCCCATGGCCTTCGCATATGAACCCATGATGTCCCAAGCTAGTGTGTTTTCAGAGGTCAGATTTGTCTATTTTTCTTCAACTGGGGACAGGAAAAACCACCCCAATTTTTGGACAGCCCTGAGTTTGTTCCAGAAGCCCAGGAGACTGCCCTGACCTGTTTGTTCTTTTCCAGGCTCCCCCTTGTCAAGTAAATCAATTAAAAACATCAACTACAAAAGAAACATCAACAGAGGTAGCAGGAGAGGCCCTAGAGGGTCAAGGTCAGTTTTCAGCTGCTCTGGGTTTCAAAGTATGTTCCAAAACTATAACCCCCATCGCCATGGCAAAAGCCTGCCTTTGCTGAAACACCATGTACAGTTTCTAATGTTGACATAGAACAGATGGGACTTTGATTTGCTGTTTTTGTTTTTGTTTTGAAATCTGTTCCCAGTAGAAGAAATATAGACATAATAGGTTTTGTGTTTTTTCTGTTGTGCTGTTTTAGTTGTTCTGGATTTTTCACAGGCGTAACTGACCCTGAGACCTCTTTGGTTCTGTCCCTTTGTTTTGTCATTGATTTCTATTACCGGGAATTTCTGGCTGACTGAGGTCTTGTTTTTCTTGTCTACCCAATAGGCTTTAGGTCATTGCCATTGTCTCTTTCAACAGACTCATACACCAGGAGAATGTCCTTAGACTTACAGGCATCAACACAGTGACTAGTAAACAATGAATTCCAAGGTGATGCCTGGGTAGGGAATATAGCAGGTGCTTATCGCTAATCTTCCCCAAATAGGCCTGTCAGTTCAGTGAAGTCAGTGAGCTTGCCATGAAAAATTGGCTTCAAGTCAAACCCCAACAGATTGTAGCCTGTAAGACCCTCCTCTGTAGCCCCCACCCCCCAGAGCTACCCCTGAGGTCCTTCCCAAACCCTCCCAACAACACTACAGAAATCCTTTTGTTGTAAAGTGCCATCGAGTTGGTTCCAACACACAGGGACCCTGAATAGAGTTTCTACGGAGTTGCTGGTGAGCTTGAACCACCAACCTTCTGATTCAAACTGATTTTGCAGACCAGCACGTTAACCCAGAGTGCCAGATCAGGACTCCTTTGGAGCATGGTGTATAGTCAGGATGGTCTTGGCGAGATGAGCAGCCCATGAGAGTGGTTGGTATGAGGCCAGATTGCACCGGACTCTGTGAGGTGGGTCAGCCCGCTACATTTCTACATTTGTCCCTCATGGTATGTTTAGAGGAGAATGGGCATGGCTAGGCAGCCTTCAAGTTACATTTCAAATTTCATGTGCCTTTGGCTCACTTTGGACACTTTAAGACTTCTGGGAAAAATTAAAAGACTGAGACAGTCATACAGAAAAGCAGGCACCTGGTTTAGTGCAATGGGTATCGGGCTATGTGGTGAGGATGGTTCAGTGGATGAGCATGTAGCCTCAACCAAGCAGGTGCATCAGGCAACTGACTTGAAAGGAACTAAAGACAGACTTGCACTGGAAAGAGAGAATGCAGGTTCTGTTGGTCTTCCCGAGTCCTGTTCCCTGCCTCACCCTTGCAAGGATGTAGGGAGGTGAGTGTCGAGGTGCAGAGGAGGGCTGGGGTGGCTTACAGCTTTCCCAGGGTGGGAGGAATATACACCTGGAATATTTCCCTGTGCTCTCCCAGATTCTAGTCTCTCTCCAGCACAAATTAAAATAAGAATAATTGTTCAAATAACTTTTTTTTTTTTTTTGCAGAAGAAAACAAGTTTACATGGGAATAAAACAATTTTATAGAAGAACAGAAAAGATTGCCAGATTGTCTCAGAAACAAAAGTCTACATGTTTATATGTTATTCATATATGTGAACAAGTGTATTGTTTATATGGAGTCCTGGTGTGGCTCTGCAGGTTAAGGTGAAGAGCTGCAAGGTTGATTTGAACTGTAAGGTTGGTGGTTCAAGCTCACCAACAGCTCCTTGGAAACCTTAAACAGGGTCGCTATGAGTAGGAACTGATGCGATGGCACTTAACAACAACAAATTGTTTATATACTTCATAGGTGTTGGAAGACCACTGATGTCTCTTCCCAGATCCAACACCATGTATGTAACCAAGAGGACAAGGAGCCTTGGGGCTTTGTGGGATCAGCACCGGACTGCTAAACACAAGGTCCACAGTTCAAAGCCACCAGTCTATGAAAATGAGGTTTTCTGCTTCACTGAAGCTTCACAGCCTCAGGAACGCTGCAAGTCAGAATGGACTTGATGACACTGGATTTGGATTTTTGGTTTTAGCCAAGAGGACACTGGTCTCTTTGTCAGCCATGTTGGTGACAAGTGCTGTTGTATACAATGGGTGTTCAATAACTCTTTGGACATCTTAAAATGTGATTTAACCACCTCTATTTGTGTAGTATGAGTCCTGGTGTGGTGCTGTGGGTTAATGCATCAGACTGCAAAGTCGTTTGAACTGCAATGTCAGTGGTTCAAGCTCACTAGCTGCTCCTTGGAAACCCTATACAGGGTCACTATGGGTTTGTTTAGTAAGGAACAATTTGTTTAGTAAGGAACTCTGGTAGCATAGTTGTTATGAATCGGGCTGCTAACCTCAGGGTTAGCAATTCGAAACTACCAGCTGGTCTGTGAGAGAAAGATGAGGTTTTCTGCTCCCGTAAAGGTTTACAGCCTTGGAAACACTGTACAGGGTCACTGTGAGTTGGAACTGACTCCACAGCACATAACAACAACAACAACTTTGTTTAGTAAAATGAGCAACAGGACACATGCACCCAAACCCAGCCTGTCAGCACAGACTTCAACTCACAGACCCTGCAGGGCAGAGAACTGCCCGGGACAACGTCCAAGACTGAAACCTGTGTGAAGCAGACTGCCACATCCTTTGACCTTCTAGCAGCTGGTGGGCTTTAACCACTGACCTCTCGGTTAACAGCCAAGTGCTTTAACCACTGAGCCCCAACTGGGCTCCAAACTTTGACATGCATTTATAGACATAATCCTGGAGGTGGGTGGGGAGATGGGTACTGCTCCCCAGTCCTATCTTGCACACAGATGGGCCTGGAGAATCCCCTCAGGCTGCGCTCAAGGGTGTTCATAGTCAGAATACCCAAAGAGAAAGTAAGATAGAAAAATGGCCTCCCTGGGGTAAACTACTAGTTGGTAGGTGAGAAAACTTAAGGTGAAAAGGTCTGAATTCAGAATCATTCCTCCCACTTATCGGGGTGGTAGGTCCTCTGGTCCCATGTCCCATCCTCAGTTTCTTCATCTGTTAAAGTGGAAATGATGCTTCTATCCCAGCTGGGAAAATCAAATGGGAAACTTGTATGCACAAAGGCTACACAAGACCAAACACACCCAAATGCACCGTTGTCAGGTTGATTCTGACTTAAAGTGACTCTGTGCTATAGAACATAGTTTACAGGAATTCTGGGGTGGCACTGTAGGATAAGCATTCGACCAAAAGGTTGGTTTGAACAGCAAGATTGGCAGTTCAAACTCACCAGCCGCTCCTCAAAAATCCCATTCAGGGTCGCTATGGGTCAGAACTGACTCGATGGCACTTTAGCAACAACATAGGACAGAGTAGAATTGCCACATAAGGTTTCTAAGGAGTCCTGGTGCGGCACCATGGAATGAGGACTGATCAATTAGAACTGAAAGGTCTGTAGTTCAAATTCATTAGTCATTCCTCAGAAAGCCTTTACAGGGTCACTCAGAGTTGGAATCAACTCTATGGCAGTTAACAACAACAATATTTACAGAAGCAGAATGTCTCATCTTTCTCCAGCAGAGCAGCTAGTGGGTTTGAACTGCCAATCCTTTGGTTAGCAGCCTGTTGCTTAACCCACTGTACCATCAAGGCCCCCTAGAAATACAAGGAGTTGATGTTATTACCATTTGTAAAGAACCCATTAGTCAGCCAACATCCACTCAAGTCTCAACTCATCTTAATGACAAATTGTCTATGAAAAAGCAGAATAACCAAGGATGATAGACTCATTTTCTGATGCTGTGCAACAGCTTAAAACAACCTTGTTTCAGCTTGCCCGAATCCTCCTCCATCTCAACAGCAGAGAACCAGCCTCACATTAAGCCCCTCTTCTTAATCTCCCCTTCTACTATCAAGCAGAGACAATGATCTGCCTTTAGGGTGATTAGATTTGATGCACAGGGTATCAAAGGCAACTGATTTTTAACCTTAACCACACCTGCAAAATGTTTTTGCAATGCAATGTAAGAAGATCAATAGTGTGATATTTCATCATAGCCAGAACCCCAGGGGTTAGAGTGGACTGTCTGAGGATGACTATGAAATGGGATGATTCAGAATTGTATCCAGTAGAGTAGGAGCCCATTGGAAGGCAGCTTTAAATATGCACAAAAGAGTTTCCAGAGTTTTATTTTTTCCTTTCTGATGTCTAATGGGATTTGAAGTCCTCCCCTAGGACGATTTGGGAATCACATCCTTATTCTCGTATTACAATTCCTAGCCCTTTTCTTTCTTTGTTTTTTCAGTTGCCACCTAGTTGATTCAGACTCATGTGACACCATGTACTTCAGAATCCACCTGCCCTCTATAGGGTTTCCATGGGTGTAACCTTTCGAATTGCAGGACTTTCTGTCTGAAGCACTTCTGAGTGGGTACAAACTTCCAATCTTCTGATGAGCAGTCATATGCTTAACCAATTGTTCCATTCAGGGACTCTTAGTACACAGTAGGTGCTTCATGTCGGTTTGTTGGTCTCTTCTGCTTTGAAGACTCTGCTTTCATAAAGAAAATAAGGTAGGACTTGATGTGTGTCTTGCCAGTAGTGGTACTGTGGCACATGGCACCAAGTGGACCCACAGTAAACAGTGTTGAATTAGTAACTGCATACATGAATGAATGAATGAATGGAAGAAGTTTCCATGTAGGCTTAGCTAATAGTCTGCCCTAACATCTGCATACCAAGTTTAGCTTTTGGGGGGAAAGATGTTGGGGAAACTGTAATCATAAGGCTTTGTTTTTGTTTTCAGAGTTGTTTTTTTCCCGTTCTTCCTCCCTCTCTCTCTCCCTCCCTGCCCTCTCCTTTCTCTTTCTTTCTTTCTTTCTTCTTTGCTCAGGAATTTGCTCTATTGTAATCTAGGGACACTGAATTAGGCTGTTCTCCCAGGGCTACTAGTGCCAGGACTTGCAGACTAGAGGAAGCTGTGCATAGATCAAAGGGGATTTCTGCCTGAGGCCTTGGCAGATACCTGAACAAGGACCACCTGGAAGATTTGAGGCGCCTCCCGTCTCTGCTTAGGAATTGGACTGCATTGTGCATCCAAATAAGCTGCATTCCAACTCCCCTCCACAAAAATGACAGAGACTTCTCAGGGTCTGGAAGCTTCCTCCTTGACAGTCAGATTGACAGGTACAGCTTCCTCATATCACAGACAGCAGCAGGGAACCACAACCTCCCTCTCTGAGGACAAATTAATGCTCTGCTCGGGACCATGAGTATATTCGTGGCTGGTTATTATTTAAAAAATAACAACCTGCAAATGTGTTGGTTACACCTTCATCAGACTGTCTCTCTGGAGGATTCTTTTATGATTCTTCTGTTTTCCAAGTTGCACAAAACAATTTCCCATTAGTGGTATCTTTGCATATTCTGCTTACTAAACCAAAGCAATTTACATAATGGGCAATTTCACACACGTGAGAGCGCATGCGTGCGTTCATACACATTAGCTAAATATATGTGTAAACAAATATCTTGCTAAAGTTTGGACACATTTGGAGACTGCTAAACACCTTGACTGTGGGGGAGGTAGAAGATGTGCACAAGATATGTAAGCGCTACAAGTTAAAGACAAGACAAACTATAACTAGACATGTGGCACCCTAAGGTAAGCGCTGGACCGCAAGGTCAGTGGTTCAAACTCATCAGATGCTCCTCAGAAAGCCAAGATAGGGTCACTATGAGTCGAAACTGATCCCACAGCACTTAAGACCAACAATAATATTTATAATAGGACTTGTACAATAATTACTACAAAGCACTATTCTAAGCACCACACTTGTTTTAACTCAGTTAATCCTCATAGCAGCCCTATCGTTTAAGTGTACTATTATTATTCTCTCTCAATTACAGATGGCACTTAACAACAACAACAACTATTACAGCTAGGGCACTGTGACACACAGAGAGGTTAAGTATTTTATCCAAGGTCACACAGCAGAACTGAGACATGAATTCAAGCAGACTGGTTCCAGAATGTATGTGCTTAATTATTACACTCTATTACTTCTAGCCTGGAGTCCTGATGTGGAGCTATAGGATAAGGACTCAAGCAAAAGGTCGGTTTGAACCGCAAGGTCGGCTCCTTGGAAACCTTATACAAGGTGGCTATGGTTTGGAACTGACTCGATGGCACTTAACAAGAACTGCTAGCCTATTCAGCGGTGAGTTTCCCACCCTCCATAGCCTTTTCTAACATGTGTTTAGATTCTGCCTTCTGTTCCTAGAGTCCTGGTGTGGCGCTGTAGGGAAAGCACTGGACTGCAAGGTCAGTTATTCAAACTCACCAGACACTCCTCAGAAACCCTACACAGGCTCGCTATGAATCGAAACTGACTTGACTGCACTTAACAACAATTGGTTATTAGGTTGCTTTTGGTCTGTTACTGCATTATTCTAAGCTTTCGTTTCTTCATATGTAAAACAGATAAAAATACAGTCCAAGTCTTAGGGATGATTATACTGAGTGTTATTTGTTTCTTTCTTCAAAAGATACCTAGTAATCAGACACTAACCTGACCAGGAAATAGAACAAACCAACTCCCGGTCCTTGCAGTCTGATCAGACATTTAGAATGGGGGACAGATAAGAAATAAGTGTGTGATGTTGTTAAGCACTGTTGAATAGGCTCCAACTCATGGTGACCCTGTCTAGGGTTTTGGAGGCTATAAATCTTTGCAGGGAGCAGAAAGCCTCATCTTGCTTCTGTGGAGTGATAGGTGGGTTTGAACCACCAGTGTTTACCCTACAGAGTCACAGCATTCCCCAAATAAGTGCATAGGCAAATTAATGGTGGTGGTGGCTGTGTGCCGTGGAGTTGCTTCTGACTCATAGAGACCCTGTACAGGGTTTCTGAGGCTGTAAATCCTTACAGGAGCAGAAAGCCTCATCTTTCTCCCGTGGAACAGCTGGTAGTTTCAAACTGCTGACCTTGTGATTCGCAGCCCTATTCATAACCACTATGCTACCAGAGTTTGTTGTTGTTGTTGTTAGGTGACATCGAGTTAGTACTGACTCATAGCAGCCTATTAGGAACACAGAAATCTAATATATGAGCTATTTAAAGAAGAAGATAAGTGTGCTGGTTGGGACTGCTTTTCAAATTTCAAATAGAATGGGAGAAGAAGGCTGTAGTGAGAACATAACATTTGGGCAACACAAACTTTTTTGGAGTTTCATATTTGAATTTGCACACTTAGAAGAGTCGTGATGTGGCGTTGTAGGATACGCACTGGATTGCAAGGTCTGTTTGAACTGCAAGGTTATTGGTTTGAACTGCAAGTTCGGCGGTTCAAACTCACCAATTGCTCCTCGGAAACCCCATACAGGATTGCTATAAATTGGAACTGACTCAATGGCACATAACAACAACAGCATGTGAAAATCTCTTAGCACAATGTCTGACACATCATAGATATACCCAAGGGACAAAATATTTTTTTTCTAAATTTTGATTGAAAAGCATTAATAATTAGTAGCTATTTTTCATACAGTCCTACTTTCATAGTGGTTAAGCATTGGGCTGTTAACTGAAAAGTTGGTGGCTTGAACCCACCAGGAGCTCCATGCGACAAAGATGTCACAGGAGAATTCCGTAATGGTGTAGAGCTTCAACAATCCTGCGGGCACTTCTATTTTGTCAGAACAGACACAGCAGTGGCAGGTTTGGTTGTCATGGATTATTTGGGTGGGCCCTATCTAACCCAATGAGTCCTTAAAAGAGGAAGGTAGAAGAGTTAGTTAGACAGATGAGACAGACAGGGACATAGAAAAGAGGCAAAACCTAAGAGGACCCCCCGCCACACACACACACACACACACACACTGGTGCTGAAGGTGGACCACTTGGAAAGATTTCGAGGACTGTGAGCAGTTTCCTGGAGCAAAAGATCAATAACAGGCTGATAGTGGGCAAGGAATCAGGCGTCTCAGTCCAGAACCACCGGGAACTGAATATGACCAACAACTTGAATTAACCTGGAAAGAGATTCATCACTAAGGTTTTCAGAAAGGAATACAGTCCTGCTGAAACCTTAGTTTTAGCCTTGTGAAACCTGGGCCAGGGAAACCCAGGATCCCAACCAGACTTCCTACCTAGAAAACTGTGAGAAAATAAATGTGTGTGGTTTTAGACCACTAAGTTTAGCTTGGAGTCATTTGTTAGTGGCACGAATAAGAACAAACCCACAGACTCTTCAGGCACACATAGGGCGAGTAATTTTCTGTGCAAACTAAACTTGTGTGTGTCACCACGGTACTGTTGCCTGAATTCTGTTGTGTAGATTATCTACAGGAAATGGATAGAGAGTTCTTCACTTTATCCTCAGCCTTGATGTGGAACAAGATTATATGGCCGCTAAGTCTAATGTGTCAGACTACAGTCATTTGAACTGCAAGGTCTGTGGTTCAAGGTCACTAGCTGCTCCTTGGAAACCCTATACAGGGTCACCATGGGGCAAAATTGACTCGACAGCACTTAATAACAACAACAATGAAAGGAATGGAGAATAGATTTCCTTCTTAATCTGAGTACACATGACACTAACATTCGAGGTGACAAAGCCTTGGAATTTTTGGCTATATCAAAAAGAGGTGTCCCGTGAACAGACAGTTCACCAAAGAAGACATTCCAAAAAACAGCAGACTTACTGGTCAGAAAAAGACAGGAAGAACATGAGGCTAGGTCCTTGGTTTACACTGCAGTTCTGAAACTGAACTCACCTTCATAGCCCAATTTTTAACCAAGCAATAGATAGGAATATAGGGTGGCAATACCACCAATGAGGTATGTACACTAAAGAATGCTCAACAATTCAAGATCAAAAGAGCAGCATTTACCTAAAAACAAAACTCAGAAGGCTTGGGAAAGAAAGAGGAGACAAGAATCACAGGGCTAAGTGATATGGGACTGAAGGCATTACCATCACGGAAACGGAATGAAGTCTGTGACTTGTTGAATGTTCTCAATTCACAATAAATTATTTTGTTAAAGCTAGACATAGAACTATCAGACAATCTAGTCATTCCATTCCCAGGTGTACTTTAAAAAAAAAAAAAAATATATATATATATATAGTGAAGAAGCCATTTAGGCGATCAAAAAATGTATGAAGAAATGCTCACTGTCATTGGCTGTTATTTTTGATGGTGTTAAATGCCCTCGAGTCTGTTCTGACTCATAACAAAGAGTATCTGGTGGGTCTGAACTGCTGACCTTGTTGTTAGCTGTCCAGTGCTTATCCTACAGCACCACACCAGGCCTCCATCATTGGCTATTAGAGAGAAGCAATTCAAAGCAACAATAAAATACATCTCAA
Source organism: Chrysochloris asiatica (assembly GCF_000296735.1). NCBI lineage: Eukaryota > Metazoa > Chordata > Mammalia > Afrosoricida > Chrysochloridae > Chrysochloris > Chrysochloris asiatica. The sequence continues at coordinate 33,339,522 of NW_006408519.1, forward strand.
CCAGCATGAAAAAAAAAGAAAGAAAGAAAGAAAGAAAACAGAACAAATGCTAGCAAGGGTGTGAGGAAAACTAGAGCCCTCATACATTCTTTTTTTTTTCAGGTCAAACATAATTTTATTCCTAACTTACTCTTACCTTTATATTAACCATATAATGCCAATTTATTTATTTTTTACATCTTTTCTGAACTTTACTTTGGTGTGAGAAGCATGCGTGGGATCTTGAGAAGGCTGTGTCTTCAGTCATTGCTTCACATTTTTCTTACTCTCAAAGTCACTATCACATATAAGAATAGGAGATGAGGCAAGATCATGGATAAGGCAGAGGCACTCAGCCCACCATTTGCAACAAAGACATAGGAGACCGAGTGAAACAGAAGCAGACGGTGATTCTGGGACCTTGAGCATCAAGGAATAGGGCAGAGATGTGGACTGATTGGCAACCAGAAGAGGAAGGTGAATAGGAACAGCCAGAGAGAAGAAACACGGGTGGACTGGCGAGTGGAGTAACCATCTTTGACATGTGTGAACAGGTGTTGATAGCGCAGCCTGTGGAGATAGGATGTGGCTGGAGGTTGACGGCAAGGCCTCATACATTCTTGATGGGATTGTAAAATGTTGCAACCACTGTGAAAAATGGTAATTTACTAATGGAGTCACTGGGATAAATGGTGTTGCACTGAGGAGATTGTAAATAATGGAAATAAAAGAATGTATTTAGTTTGTTGAATGTAAAACTGATGATCTGCTCTGTAAACCTTCACTCAATTTACAATGAAATATTTTAAAATAATAATTTGAAAACTTAAAAATGGAAAAAAAAGAGAAATGTCCCAAAGAGAAAAGAAAGACATTTTCTTAACAAGCAGAATTGAGGATCAGAGTTGTTTAATTTCAATATTGAAAGAAAGGTAAAGTTACTTGAGTTCACATATTGATGAAGCATAATGTAAGGGTTACCTAAGGAATCCTGGTGTGGCACTGTGGGTTAATGTGACAGACTTCAAAGCCATTTGAACTGCGAGCTTGGCAGTTCAATCTTACCAGCTGCTCCTTGGAAACCCTATATAGGTTCACTATGAGTTGGAACTGACCCAGTGGCACTTAACAACAACAACAATATAGTGTGGTGGTTATGAATTGACCTCAAGTTCAGCAGTTCAAAACTACCAGCTCTTCCGTGGGAGAAAGATGAAGCTTGCTGCCCCCGTAAAGATATACAGCCTTGGAAACCCTGTACAAGGTTGCTATGAATCTACTTTATCTTTCATACTTTGAACATGTTATCGGGAGGAAGGATCTCTGAAGAGGGACAGTATGCTCAGTAAAATGGAGGGTCAGCAAAAAAAAGAGAGAGAGAGAGACAGAGACCTCCCACAATGAGACAGATTGTCACTGCGCAGCAGCAATGGGCTCCAGTGTAGCAACAATTGTGAAGATGGCCTAAGACTGCGCAATGTTTCATTCTGTTATGCACAGGGTTGCTATGAGTCAAAACTGACTCAATGACACCTAACAACTATATTACCAAGCATATTTATCCTGTGGAATGGCTGTGGGTTCAAACAGCCAACTTTTTGGTTAACAACCAAGTACTTCATTATACCACCAGTGCTCCTTAGATGTTCTGTGAGTAATGTTGTTGTCGCTGTCAGGTGCCATCGAGTCAGAACCAACTCATAGTAACCCCATGCACAGCAGAATGAAACAATGTCCCATCCTGGGCCAACCTCACTACCGCTGCCACACTTGATGCCATCAATGATGCCACCTGGCTGATCCATCTCGTTGGGGGTCTTCCTCTTTTTCTCTGACCCTCCACCTTACCCAGCATGACATCCTTCTCTAGTGACTGTTCCCTCCTGACAATATGTCCAAAGTATGAGAGACGAAGCTTAGCCATCCTGGCCTCCAAGGAGCACTCTGGTTGTACTTCTTCCAAAACAGATCTATTGGTTCTTTGGGCAGTCCATGGCACTCTCAGTATTCTCCTCCAACACCACAACTCAAAGGCATCAATTCTTCTACGATCCACCTTATTCACTGTCCAGCTTTCGCATCCATATGAGGTTATTGAAAATACCATGGCTTGGGTCAGGCGCTAATAGTTCCCTATAAGTCCTGGTGTGGTGCTGTGGGTTAATGCGCCATACTTCAAAGCCGTTTGAACTGCAAGGTTAGCAGTTCAAGCTCACCAGCTGCTCCTCGGAAACCCTATACAGAGTCGCTATGGATCAGAACCAACTCGATAGCACTTAACAACAACAGGAACATACTGACTGAAAGTGAAGAATGCTCAGCCTTCCCTTTGTGGTGGCTAGTCACACAACCAGTCAAAAAAAGTTAGTAGAGATGACGTAAGTTTTAGAAACCGACTACATCGATGGTGCTATCTGAAGACCTTTCTTCAACACAGAGAAATGCTATCCAAGAAAGAGTGCCAATGCCATCCATTGGAGACCAAGAGATGCCATTCTCAGTGAGAGAAGCTGATGTCATCAAAATCTGTTTGTATTATTGGGACCCACATGCCAACATTTAATTGAGTGATCTTGAGCAAGTTACTTAACCTCCTTACTCTTGGTTCATCATCAAAACATCCTTGAAAATGTGGACATTGAGGAAACATTGGAGATCATCCAGCGTATTCTTACACAAAGATTGCACACACACACACACACACACACACACACACACACACACACACACACAAGCCAAAAGAAATAACTGTCTTGAATGTTCTAACTGACACCTCAAGTTAGATATAGCCATACTCAATCATTCTGATTTTCATCTCCAAATATACTCTTATCCCAGCCTTCTGCATGTCCCCCCACCCACTGCCATAATGTCACTTCCAACTCATGTTGTTGTTGTTGTTTTGTGCCATCGAGTCAGTACCAACCCACAGCCACTCTATGAACAACAGAATGAAACATTGCCCAGTCCTGGGCCAACTTTACAATTGTTGATACACTTAAGCCCATTACTCCTGCCACTGAACCAATCCATCATGTTGGGGGTCTTCTTCTTTCTCTCTGACCCTCCACTTTACCAAACATGATATCCTTCTCCAGGGAATGGTCCCTGAGGATAATATGTCTGAAATTTGAGAGACGAAGTCTGGCCATCCTGGCTTCCAAGGAGCACTCTGGCTACACTTCTTCCAACACAGATTTGTTTGTTCTTTTGGTAGTCAATGGTACTTTCAATATTGTCCTCCAACACCATAACTCAAATGCATCAATTCTACTATGGTCTCCCTTATCTGGACAATATTATTAATTTTGCATCCAAGTAAAATTTTGCTAAATATCATTCAAAAATGGCCACAACAATACATTGACAGAGAACTTCCAGAGGTTCAAGCAACATTCAGATGAGAATGTGGAACAAGGGACATCAAATAGATCTTGGCTGAAAGCAAAGAATACTAGAAAGATAAGTACCTGCTTTATTGACTACGAAATGGCCTTTAATTGTGTGGATCATGAGAAACTATGGACAACATTGCCTAATATGAGTATTCCAGAATACTTAATTGTGCTCATGAAGAACCTGTACATAGACCAAAAGACAGTTGTTTGAACAGAACATGTGAATACTGAATGGTTTAAAATTAGGAAAGGTGTACACCAGGATTGTGTTCTTTCAGCATACTTATTTAATCTGTATGCTGATCACCACTCATAGAGACCCTGTCTAGGGCTTCTGAAAGTATAAATCTTAATAGAAGTATACTACTTTCTCCCAGGTGATGGGTTTGAACCACTGACCTTGAAGTTACCAGCCCAATAAATGGCAGTTTCATTCAAGTAGAATTCTTCAAGGCCCTCCCCCATAAAAAATAAATAAAAGTACATTTTTTAAATTCTCGTTGTCTCACGCCCCATATGTATTCATACTGTTTTGTTGCCTCAGCCTTGAAAACACTGTCCAGAATTAAACCAGTTCTCACCTTGTGCTTCTTGAAACTTCGTTTAAACCACCATGATCTCTCCAAGGATTACTGAAATGACTTCTTACTTCATAGTCTCCTTGCTTCTATCCCTGGGCCTCGACAGTCAGCTCTCAGGGGAGTGACCAATGTGATCTTTTCAAAACTCAAATTAGCTCATGACACTCCTCTGCTCACAACCCAGCAATGGCTTCCGTCTCACTGGGAATAAACTCAAATCCTTCCTTCCAACTACAGGTCCTACACCATCACCCCTCTTCCATCCCTCCATTCTTAGATTCTTCTACATGCTCTTCCAGTCCCAATGACCTTGCTGTTCCTTGAGACAGCTTGGCAGGCATACCTTTTTTCTAGCTCTTCCTTCTGCCTGGAAGTTGTTCATCCCCCAGGTACTTGCATCCATGATCCTTTACCTGCTTCAAAGTCCTCTACCAGTATCGACTCTTAGGCAAGGCCCTTCCTGCACATTCTAGTTAAAATGTCAATCCCCACCTAGTTCCTCCCACACACATTTCCTCTTCTTCTGCCTCAGGTTTTTTTTTTCCTCCACAGCATAAAACCTTCATCACTGTCTAATTTATTTTTGAAATCATTTGCTTCCCCCTACAAGAATATAAGAATCCTAGTGTGGTGCTGTAGGATAAACACTAGACCACAAGGTCATTTTAAACCTCAAGGTCTGCAGTCCAAATCCATCAACTGCTGCTCAGAAACCTAATGCAAGGTCTCTATGTGTTGGAACTGACTAGCTAGCACTTAGCAGCATAACAACTAGAATAATAATTCTGTGGAGACAGGAATTTGGTCTATTTTGTTCATTGCCGTATCACCCTCACCCAGAACTGCATTTCCTAACCATGATAATATTGCCATTTGGAGACAGATCATTCTTGGCTGTGGGAGTTGTCGTGTGCATTGTAGGCTGGTTGGCAGTATCTTTGATCTGTACCCACTAGCTTTCAGTAGCATTCCCCCACCCAGTTATTACTATCAGCATGCCTCCAGTCATTGCCAAAAGTCCCCTGGGTGGCAGAACCGCCCCTGGTTGAGAACCACTGGATGAGAATAACACCACACCCAGAGCTGCTGCTCAATGAATGTTTATAGAATCAGCTCATGAATCATGAATGATTTCACACATGTAAAGCACACAGAAGTGCTTAGCACATAGAGAGTATTCAACAACTGTTCATTCTGTTCCTTCTGATGTCATTTTCATTGTTGTTGCCACGTTGTGGTCTAGAGCTAGAATAAACCACAAACACAACCAAGCTGGATTATGTAGTCCCTTAGGGTTTGATACAAATCACATTTTTTAAAAATATCTTTAAATTCTTTTCCAACACTGCAATACAAAAACTCACAGTGAGACATGTAATGTACCAAATGTTAGCACATTGGATTCCGTGCTAACTTGCTGTTTCGTACAGACCTCAGAAGGCATCATCTTCTGCCATCTCTGTGCATATATTTTAACTTCTCATAAATGTGTCGCTGACTTGGAAGGATGGAGTTTGGCACCATCGTTTATTTTTATTCATGTCTATTCCTGTCGGCTCATGCGAAATTGTTCAAGCACTCTATGATAGAATTGTAGCACACATACATTCATTTAATCTGCCCAAATTCAAATATGCATGTCTAGCCAAAAATAAATAATTAAATAAAGCAGAGGAAAGTATACTTTTCATTCCACATAAACCCATACACGCAAGCCAATTACTTCATCTGGTACTCAACTGAAGCTGCAGCAATCTGTTTTATGCAAGAGGAGAAACTGGCTGCTTTGGACTTGGTGCAAAGTTGGGATACTTTTACACTAAATCAATAAGCCACATTTTATAGGACATGGAGGATGCTTTTCATGGGAAAATTAGACCATATATATTTATATTACTTTTTTACGTAAAAGATTAAAACCCCAAATCGTCGGAAAACAGCATTTTACAGCAATTCATTCAGCAGTAAACTCTGGAAGCTTGCTCAACTGAGTTTGACTCAGATGCTGCACCTGGCCCCATGAAAGGTATTTTAACTAAGAACCTGCATCTTATTAAAACAAACAGAAAACTTGTTGTTTAATTGATTCCGACCCCATTACGTCAGAGTAGAACTGCGCTCCACAGGGTTTTCAACGGCTGATGGTTT
>NW_006408519.1:33345993-33347145 GCF_000296735.1 Chrysochloris asiatica
ACCACAACTCAAAGGCATCAATTCTTCTAGATTTGATGGCAGGCCTTTATTCTGAGTTTCTTTGAGTGGACTTGAACCTCCAGACTGTCAGTTAATCACTTGCACCACCAGGGCCTCATAAAATCTGCAAAACACATCTGGCTACACAGTTTCAGAAGCGGGATGATGGCCCTTAAATTGTTTACTGGTTTGGGAGTTGACCCTTGACTAAGATGTCGTCTAAATTCATCAAGATCACTATTCTGCTCCCTGCTTACATTCCTCATGTCAAAGCAGCAATGGTGGTGGTGGTTCTGTGCCGTGGAGTTGGTTCTGACTCAAAATGACCCTGTACAGGGTTTCCAAGGCTGTAAATCTTTACCAGAGCAGAAAGCCTCATCTTTCTCCTGCAGAACATCTGGTAGTTTTGAACTGTTGACCTTGTGGTTCGCAGCTCAATTTGTTACCACTACACTACCAGAGCACCTTCACAGCAGCAACAGTGAATATAAAACTTAGGATGCAGATGATCACATGTCAATTGTTTTGCATCTAAGATGAGTCTGGGGGTCTTTATTGCCTAATTTTTTCTATTTAGAATGTAAGTAGTTCTGACACAATCCATGGGAAGAACTTGGCCTATAACAACCACAGTGTAGTTGTTGTTGGTAAGTGCCATCGAGTGGGTTCTAACTCACAACAGTGCTGTATAGGGTTTGCAAAGAGTAGCTGGTGGGTTTGAACAGCCAATCTTAAGGTTAACAGCCCAGTGCTGATCCTACAGTGCCACACCAGGATCCCAATAAGCACAGTAAATATTACTTGTTACAATCATCCCAGTCATCTTCATAGCCGTAGCTGGCAATTCACCTCTAACACTAAACTTCTTCCCTTTCTTCCTTCACATCCCTGCTTCAGTTTAATTGAAAAATATCCTGTGATCACAAGACAAACTATTAAAACTCTGTTACATGTATTCTCATTTGTACTATCTCATCTGCTCACGGAAGGTTTTATCAATACAATTGACTAACCTCTAACTAGCCTGTTCAAAGAAAAAAGAGGGAAGACACAAATGACCAATATCAAGAAGGAATATCATTATAGCGACCTTTGTTGTTGTTGTTAGGTGCCATCGAGTCGGTAATTACTCATAGCGACCCTATACACAAA
>NW_006408519.1:33347940-33355249 GCF_000296735.1 Chrysochloris asiatica
AAAGAATCCAACCCTGTTGCACACCTTTCCTAATTTTAAACCATTCAGTGTTCCCTTGTTCTGTTCTAACAACTGCTTCTTGGTCCATGTACAGATTCCTCATGAGCACAATTAAGTGTTCTGGAATACTCATATTTCGCATGTTGTCCATAGCTTGTCATGATCCATACAATCAAAAGTCTTTGCGTAGTCAATAAAGCAAGGGTAAAAGTCTTTCTCGTATTCTCTGCTTTCAGCCAAGATCCATCTAATGCCAGCAATGATATCACACTGTAGACATTTTTTTAGTATGTATGTGCAGCTTATTTAAACAGAAACTGTCCTAACATGTTGTTCTTAAGTACTGTAAAGTGGATTCTGACCCATAGTGACCCTGTATATGGTTTCCAAGGAGCAGCTGGTGAGCTTGAATTGCCAACCTTGCAGTTCAAATGGCTTTGCAGTCTGGTGCATTAACCCACAGTGCCACCCCAGGACTCCTGTCTTAACACAGAAGTGTATAAATGTCAGAATCCCAAGGAACTTTATTTTATTAATAAGTATTTTAACTTTTATAAAAACCATTTTCAGTGTGAATTAAGAGAAAGTATACAGGACAGATTATCAGTTTTACATTCAATAAATCATATTTTGTTTCATTGCAATGACTACAATCCCCTCTATGTGTTATCCGTTAACAGTATTTACCTCTAGTCATTTTTTGTTTTCTGTTTCCGTGAGATACACAAAACACACAGAAAAATATATATTCATTTAAATGGTCATAGGGCACATTTTGCAAGTCAGCTTCCTGCCTGTGGGCACACAGCCTTTCTCAGTCCATGAGCCTAGAGTCCTCAGCTGCTCTATCTCTCTATGCTGTTATTGCTTTTCATGGTTCCACTCATGCTCTTCCCTCTCGCTGGTCCTAGGGTCCTCCATTCCTGAAATGGAAGATTAACTACTTCTCCCTTTTAGTCATACCTCTTCTATATTTACTCACCACCCCGATTCATAGACACGTAAAAGATCATTGTTGTTGTTGTTGTTAAGTTCCACCGAGTCAGTTCTGACCCTAGTGATCCTGTACAGGGTTTCTGAGGAGCAGCTGATGGGTGTGCACTGCCAACCTTATGATTTGCTGTCCAGTGTTGATCGTATAGGGTCACACCAGGAGTAGTCCACTGTTTATTCTACAGTGCCACACCAGGACTCCAACATAGAAGTAAGCAACCATAATAAAATATTAACACACCAAATCCAGTGACAGATATAAACTATAATGGCTATATGACTAAGGGAAGTTGATCCCAGGAATGCAAGATTGATTCAACATTTAAAATTGAATCAATAGCAAATCAAATCTAACACCATATTACAAAGTAATTCTACACCAGGATACAGTGTGATTTATCCCAGAATTGCAAGGTTGCTTGCTGCTTGTTGCTAAATATCATTGAGTCAATTCTGATCCATAGCTACCCTGTATAGGATTTTAGAGGAGCAGTTGGTGAGTTTGAACTGCCACCTTGCAGTTCAAACAGACTTTATGGCCCAGTGCCACACCAGGACTCCAAAAGTTGCTTGTTGATGTCGTGAAGCGTCATCAAGTCAGTTCTGACCCATAGTGACCCTGTATAGGGTTTCCGAGGAGCAGTTGGTGAGCTTGATCTGCCAACCTTGCAGTTCAAACAGCTTTGCAGACTGACATATTAACCCACAGTGCCACACCTTAGACCCACTATGAGAAGCACTGTTGTCAAGTTGATTCTGACAAACAGAGACCCTATAGGACAGGGAAAAACTGCTCTGTGGCATTTCTGAGACTGCAAATCCTTATAAAAGTAAACAGTTGCATCTTTAGCTCATAGAACAGTGCTGCTAACTATGAGCTAACTGACCTTATAGTTAGCAGCACAATGCTTAATTCACTGCACCACCAGGGTTCCAAGGTAATTTTGTTGTTATTGTTAAGTGACGTTGAGATGGTTTAAACCTATAGGGACCCTGGTATTCACATTCAAAAGAAAGATGTTGGAACCCCTGCATTATATATTAAAATCAACTCACCATGAATTAAAGACCTACATGTAATTAGCTAAAACTATAGAACTCCTCGAAGCCAACATAAGAGTACATTTTCATAACTTTAGATGTGGCAATGCATTTTTAGATATGGAACTGAAAGCATGAGCAAGAACAACAAAATAAAATTATGTTTATATATCAAAGGATACTCTGACAATGTGAAAAGACAACTCGAAGAATGGGAAGTTTTTGGTTATTTATTTTTGCTTTGTTTTGTTTTTGCAAATTGTAAATCTGAGAAGGGAATTTAGAGCATATAAAGAACTCTTACAACTCAATAAAAAAAGACAAACAACCCAATTAAAAATGGGCAAAGAATCAAAATGAATGTTTCTCAATAAAGATACACAAATAGCCAACAAATTCATGAAGTGTTCTAGTCATCAGTGAAATGCAGATAAAGACCACCATGAGGTACCACTGCATGCCCACTAGGATGCCTAGAATTAAAAAGTCAGATTACATTGGCAAGGATGTAGAGAAATCTGAACCACACAGATGGCAGGAGTGCAAAATGATGCAGTCACTTTAGAAAACAATCTTTGTTGTTTTTAAATGCCATGGAGTCAGTTCTGACTCAAAGCGAAGCCCTATAGGGTTCCTGAGGAGCAGCTGGTGGATTTGAACTGCCAACGTTTCAGTTACCAGTCCAGTGCTTATCCTACAGCACCACCCCAGGAATCTGACACAACAATCTGGCAGCTCTCAAATGATTAAACAAAATTACCGTATGGACTGCCTTGCTGTTCCGCTTCTGCAATTCCATACAAAAGAACTGAAAACAGGTCCTCAAACAGATCCTTTTACATCAATATATCAATATAACAACACTATTCAGAATAACCAAAAGATGCAAATCTTCCAAATATCCACCTGCTGATAAAAGGATGAATATTATACAATTGTTGCTAAGTGTTGTCAAGTGGGTTCTAACTCATAGCTACCCCATGCACAACAGAACAAAACCCTGCCCTATCCTGGCCCCAATGCTGCTGCCACTGTGCCAGTCCATCTTGTCGGGGGTCTTCCTCTTTTTTGACCCTCCACTCTACCAAACATGATGTCCTTCTCCAGGGACTTGTCCCTTCTGATAACATGAATGAAGTATGAGAGATAAAGTCTGGCCATCCTGGCTTCCAAGGACAATTCTGGCTGTATTTCTTTGAACACAGATTTGTTTGCTCTCCTGGCAGCCCATGGTACTTTCAATATTCTTCCCAACACCATATCTCAAATGCATGGCCTTCCTTATTCATCGTCCACCTTTCATATGCATGTGAGGTGTTTGAAAAGACCATGGCTTGGTTTAGGCACACCTAAACTGATATCTTTGATCTTGAACTTTTTAAAGTGGTCTTTTGCAGCAGATTTGTCTAATGCAATAATAATAATAATAATATGTGATCTATCCATACAATTGGATATTATTTAGCCATAAAAACGAATGAAGCATTGATACCTATGCTAAGTAAAAGAAGCCAGTCACAAAAGACCACATATTCTATGACTCCATTTATATGAAAAGTTCAGAATAGGCAAATCTACAGAGATTAAAGTCTCAAAGGATGGCAAAACTTCATCTCTCATGCTTCAGACATGTTGTCAGAAGGGACCAGTCCCTGGAGAAGGACATCATACTTGGTAAAGTGGAGGGTCAGTGAAAAAAAAGACCTCCAATGAGATGGATTGGCACAGTGGCAACAATTGGCTCAAGCGTAACAACAAACGGGTGGTTGACTCAGGCCCAGCCAACAGTGTTTCATTCTATTGAAATTAGCTAGCTATGACTCAGAACCAACTGGATGGCACCTAACAATAGCAACAATATAGAATGAAAATTTCATTAGTGGCTTACGGAACTTTGACGTGTGGATGATGGTTAGGATGCTAATAGCAAAGATTATGGAGTTTCTCTTTGAGGTGATGAAAATGTTCTAAAATTGAATGTCTTGATGGCTGCACATGCTTATGAAGAGCAAACATTGAATCATGTAGTTCAAGTGGGGAAAGTGTATGTGTGAATTATGTCTCAGTACAGCTGTTTTGAGGAGTCCTGATGTGGCGCTGTGGGTTAATGCGCTAGACTATTATGTTGGTTTGAACTGAAAGGTTGGCAGTTCAAGCTCACAATCCACTCCTTGGAAACCCTATACTGGGTCGCTATGAGTCGGAAGTGACTCAATGGCACTTAACCACAACAACACTGCTTTCGTCTAATAGCTTTTGTTGTTGGTTTTCATGGAATGCACCCCAACTCAGAGAGGCCCCGGGCACAACATGCACCATCTCCAGTCAGTTGCTAATGTGATCACTGTGATGCACAGGGCTTTCACTGGCTGAATTTCAGAGCGTTCTTCCTAGTCTGGCTCAGTCGGGAAGCTCGGCCTGAGGTCTGTGGAGCATTGTAGCAGCACGCAGGCCTCCACTGTCAGATGTGGGGTGGCTTTGGATGAGGTGAAGTGGCCTGGGATCCAACACAGGATTCCACATGGAAAGTGAGAATTGTACCACCAAACCACAACAGACCTAACACAGTGCTTAGCCAAAGCTTTCTTTAGAGCCATGCCTCAGTCTCTGGTCTTCCCTTTCTTCTCCTTCATGGATTCCGTACTTGCACTGTGTTTGAAGGCCCTCTTTCAAATCTTCTCCTTCTCAGATGACTCAAACTCAGTCATAACTACTTAACCCTAAAATATGAACTTGTCCACGTGAAGACCTGTAATTCAAAAGTCCACAGAAGATTTAGACATAGTGTCAAAAACTGGAAACAACTCAAATGTCCATTTACCAGCAAATAAACAAAGTGGTACATAATCATGAAATACTACTTGGCAATGAAACGAGAACATTGCTGACTCTAATGGATGAATCTCACAATCATTAGATGTCTTTTTATGATGCTATTGATGAGAGTCTGTTTCTATGTGACTCTGCAAAAGACAAAAGTGAAGATGCAGAGATAAGATTGGTGATCGCCATGTAGCTGGGGATGGAGACAGTGTTGATTACAAGGTGGAAGGAGAACTCTTTTGCAGCTGGATGGAAATTATACGAATCTTGATTGCAGTTGTATCTGCATGACTACAAACATTTTTCAAAATTTATCAAACTGTATAAGTGGGGTGTTGTTAAGTGTTATAGAGTCAGTGCTGACTCATAGTGAGTGACCTGGTATAGGTCTTCTGAGGAGCAGCTGGTGATTTGAACTGCCGACCTTGAAGTTCAAACCAATCTAGTGGTCAAGTGCTTACCCCACAGCGTCACACCAAAAGTTCAAAAGAGAGTTAGATTTTACTAGACATCAATTACATTATAATAAACCTGGATAAAAGAAACCAGAACAAAAGAGATGATTCTTTGGTATCCATGAATCTGGTAGAGCTGAAATAGCTGCAACCAGTATGGTTGTCGTTGTTGTTGTTGTTAGGTGCCATTGAGTTGATACTGACCCATACCTACCTTATGCACAGCAGAATTAAACACTGCCTGATCCTGGGCCAACCTCACTACTGTTGCCACACTTGAGTCCATCGATGCTGCCACTTGGCAGCCAGAGTGCTCCTTGGAAGCCAAGATGGCCAAACTTCATTTCTCATACTTCAGACATATTGTCAGGAGGTACCAGTCGCTGGAGAAGGATATCATGTTTGGTAAGGTGGAGGGTCAGAGAAAAAGAAGAAGACCCCAACTAGATGGATTGGCCAAGTGGCAGCATTGACGGAACCAGTATGGTGGTGGTGGTTATGTGCTATGGAGTCGGTTCCAACTCATAGTGACCCTGTGTAGGATTTCTGAGGCTGTAAGAGCCTAACAAATCCAGACACAGTTATGGCCATCATATTAGTTTGGAAACAGACCCTACTCAGAAGAATGAGCCCCAGTAAGGGCTCCTATAGGGCCTGTCTTCAATTCTACACTTTTCATTTTTCTAGAACATAAAGTCAGTCTGGCCTCTGGCTAGCTTTCCCTTTTATGATAAAATATTTATCTTCCTTCTTCATGGGTCTTGTAAGAACATGCATGTATCTGATCATATGATCAAATAGCCCCATTCTTTGGAAATGGAGTGCTGATCCCAAATGTGGAATATACTTTTTCATTAAACAACAGAAACATGAAAAGGAAATGAAGTAACTTTCTTTGTTGGAAGCAAATATATATATACACCAACCTAAAACCAAGGTATTTCTGCACGCTTTTCACTTGACTAAAGTTGGTAGTGACTGCTTCTTGGAGGTCCAATTGTCATTTTTTTTGTATTCTGTCACAATTTGTCTTTGTGACTGTCCCTGCAGGACTCTGGATTTGGAAATCTGCAGTCCACCCTCCTGGACCACAAACCAAGACTTCACAGAAAAGGCCAGAGAACCCCGGATGTGACTTCACCACGCTGGGTGCGGGACCCAGTCTGCAAGTCCATTTGAGTTGATTGATTGTTGGTGTGATGGCACTGTGCACATTTTCCATGTGACTTCCTGGTGGCATCTGTGCTTTGAAAATGAACAAACCAGGCATTTGGTCAATTACATCTTTTTCAGCCTGAACAAGTTTTATTCCTGAAGCCAGTGGTGTGGTTTTCCCCTTGTTTCCTGCAACTCCAACCCCAGAAATGAGCTCTTCTGGGTGATAAAGTAATTTTATAACAAAAAACTCACAACTATGATTTAAGAGTCCCAAAAAGAAAGAGAGAAATTAGAAAGACAAGTGAGAAGATTTATGTTCAACGTACACAGATTGAGTGTGTTGTCTGGCCCCGCCAGTGTAAACACAAACAGACAGCAAAAACTCTACATGAAGGAGTGTCTTGAGGTCTAGGAGCTTTTTCAGTCTGTGAAATGTCTACTGTACCACACAAATCTAAGCTAGAGTCTTAAAACCAGAAAGGCCTGTGGTTTGAATTCTGCCTTCACCACTTCACTAGTTCGTGACACCGGTCAAGTTCTTAATCTTTCTGAACCTTCAGTATTCTCATCATTTTATTATTATTAGCTTTTATTATTATTGGTTGCTCTTGTTGTTAGCTGTCCTCGAGTTAGCCCCAGGCACACCTACACAATCCCCATGATCCTTTGCAGATCAGACAGTATCACTGGTTGTTGTTGTTCACTGTTGTCAAGCTGACTCTGATTCATGGGGATGTTATATACAACAGAAGAGAACACTGTCCAATCCTGTATCCTCCTCACAGTTCCCAGCATGCTTGAGTCCTGTAGAGGCTATTTTGCTAATTCATCTCACAGAG
>NW_006408519.1:33356265-33357545 GCF_000296735.1 Chrysochloris asiatica
GTTGGCCCAGGACCGGGCAGTGTTTCATTCTGTTGTGCATAGGTACTGACTCACTAGCACCTAACAACAACAACAACAAAGGGATCTGCAAGACCTCTGGTTGCTTTCAGTAAAGGTTTTGTTCACATATCCATTTTTCCTCCTGCAAGTTAACATCAGTTGTACAAGCCAGGCCGACTGCAACCTCACCAGATAAACACGAGTCTGGTAAATGCCTTATGCTAGGGTGATTGGTATCAGCAATGATGAACTTCACAAGAAATGCATGCGTACCCTCTGGGGCTCCATGCCTTTAATCCAGGCCATCTCAGAATTCACTTAATACAAACCTTGAAAGACTGCTGCTGGTGGCCTGCTCAGAAGCACATTGGCAGAAAGCAGGGACTGCTGAAGGTAGGGCCTTTCACCGGCCTCCCTGTTCTTCATAACAGGATCCAGTGACCTGGGGCATCTTCTCGGTTGTAGAAATGTCTAGACCTGGGTCTTGGGGTGCAAAGCAGTATGGCTCATGTTTCAAAACTACAAGTCAATGTAAGAAATCTATTGGCAGTATACAAAGGTGACTCAAAAAGCATTGACTTACACAAAACTTTATTCAACAAAAACATTGAAAGGTGAAGCTAATACTTCTCAACATCTCCTCCGTCCAGGTCTTTACACTCTGAAGGAGGTGTTTCCAGCTCCACCCCCCACCCCTTAAAGGATTTTTAACTCTTCAATTTGCACCATATGAAAACAGCAGATTGGGACAAAAATCATGTTCCTTTTAAATGGTAAATGAGTTTTGAAAACAAAAAGAAGTCTGAAGAGGCCAGATCAGTTCTGTAAAGGAGATAGGGTAAGGTAGCCCAGTGACATTCCCCAAGGACAGCTCTGGCTATCCTCTAAGACAGAACGTGGACGTTGTCCTCATGGAAAAACAATTCCTCCGTGCAACTTTCTTGGCCTTTTTCTCATCAGTGAAGTTTTCCATTTTCTTAAAGCTTCTTGCCAATAAGCTTCTGTGTCTTTTGAGAAAAATGTATCAAGATGACTCCTTTTGCTGTTGTTAGGTGCTGTCAAGTCCGTGCCAACTCATAGCAACCTTATGCACAGCAGAACAAAACACTTCCTGATCCTGGGCCAACCTCACTACTGTTGCCACGCTTCAGTCCCTCGATGCTGCCACTTGGCCAATCCATCTCATTGGGGGTCTTCCTCTTTTTCTCTGTCCCTCCACTGTACCAAACATGATATCCTTCTCCAGCAACTGGCCCCTCCTGACAATATGTCTGAAGTAT
>NW_006408519.1:33359290-33361672 GCF_000296735.1 Chrysochloris asiatica
ACTTCTGAGCTGACCTGTCTGTCTTGAATCTAACTGGCTCAATAGATAACCTTGGCAGCTACAGTTTCTATTGGTTCTTGTTTGGAGGTCCTCTAACAAGACTAAGACAAGTGCATTATTGAGAGACCTTATCTACAGTCATCCACTGACCACACAGACACGTTTAAACATGTCTTATTTGGAATAAACCTCTTTCTCTCTCACTAAAAGGGATCTGGAAGACCTCTGCTTACTTAGAGCAAAGATTAATTCATAAATCCATTTTTGCTACTGCAAATTAACACAAACAAGGCCAACTCCAATCCCAATTGTCTGAACTATAACAGAAGTGGCAATACTTTTTTTTTAACTTACTACCTTCAGGTGTTTTGGTAGTGCAATGGTTACGAATCAGGCTGTGAACCTTAAGGTCAGCAGTTCAAAAATTACCAGCTGTTCCATGGGAGAAAGATGAGGCTTTTTGCTCCTGTAAAGATTTACAGCCTCAGGAACCCTGTACAGGGTCACTATGGGTCAGAATCAACTCGACAGCACTTAACAACAACAACAACCTTCAGGTGAGGAGAGAAGTCTGCTTAATGAGAATAAACAGAGCTTTCAAAAATGAAATAGGCTAGAGTAAAACAGAATAGAAAACAGAGTGCATTGCATGTAGTATGAATAAGCTAAAGCTTGTTTAGGTTCTATCTATGTGGAGGGTCCGAGGAAAAGAGGAAGACCCCCCTCTGAGATGGATTGGTACAGTGGCAGCATCAATGGGCACAAACATAGCAACGATTGTGAGGTTGACCCAAGACCAGGCAGTGTTTCCTTCTGTTGTGCATAGTGTCACTATGAGTCAGTACCAACTCGATGGTACCTAACAACTACAACAATGTACGAGGACATTGGTGCTTCAGTGGTAGAATTTTGGCCTTTTTTGAAAAATATCCTGATATGATTCTCAGCCAACGCACGCATGTTCAGCTACCAGCCATCTATCAGTGGAAGCTGACATGCTGCTATGATACTAAACAGGGTCTACTGGAGCTTTCAGTTTAAGACAGACTAGGAAGAAAAGCTTGGCAATGGTCCCATCCTCAACAGCCCCATCTTCAATGGAGGATGTAGGACCAGGCAGCATTCTCTGCTATTGTTCATGGAGTCATAATGAGTCAATAGCTAACAGCAACATTTATCATTTATCAACCTATCTGTGAACTGGGTCATCGTAGTTAATGTAATTCTCAGTGTAAGTCCTAGTCAAAAGCATTTGAAAGGCCACCTGTACGAAAGTCAACAGAAGGGAGTTGGAACTGGGAAGTTGAAGAAAATGCTAGAATCAGGTTAGGGAAGATGTGGGGATTCTGCCTCTCCCAGATCGATGGGTTTTTTCAATAGTCTTCAACCCTCAACAGTCTCCTTCCTTGCTTGGCATTCTTTGCTTGGCATACACAACCATATGTAACCAGTCCCATTGACCTCTCCAATATCATGGCTGCCCACTTGCCATCACCATCACCATCACACCCTAAGCTTCTGCACAAGAAATCCAAGATTTCTCATCGTACAGACTTCTGCTCAAATGCTTCCTCCATCTGGAGCCCTTTGATAATTCCTAAGGAGCTCTGGTAGCGTAGTGGTTACGAATCGGGCTGCAAACCTTAAGGTCAGCGGTTCGAAACTACCAGCCGCTCCGCGGGAGAAAGATGAGGCTTTCTACTCCCGTAAAGATTTACACCCTCGGAAACCCTGTACAGGGTCGCTATGGGTCGGAACCGACTCGACGGCACTTAACAACAACAACAACAAAGGAGCTCTGGTAGCGTAGTGGTTACGATTCGGGCTGTAAACTGCAAGGTTAGCTGTTCGAAACTATCAGCTGCTCCGCAGGAGAAAAGATGAGGCTTTCTGCTCCCGTAAAGGTTTATAGCCTTGGAAACCCTGTGCAGGGTCGCTATGGGTTGGAACCGACTCGATGGCACTTAACAACAACAACAACATCATGCTTTCAATTGTTCCCCAGCAGCAGCTACCTCCTCCAGGACACATTCATGTATCATTCAGCATTCATTCATTCAGGATTAGCAAATATTCATAAAGCACAGACTTGGGTACTGGGGAAGTCAGGTTAACAAGACCAGAGCTTCTGCCCTCCTAGAGTTTACATGCAGTGGGCAAAACCAAATCCACTGCCCCTTCCAAGACTAAGACTCAATGGGAATACATGAGCAGACATGCGCTCTGACTAGTGACCACGTTGGTCACCGATAATGGGAAGTGAGGGGAAAACAGCAATGAAGCAGCAAGCTAAGCTTGCTAAGCTAATTACTATGTTCAGTAGACTCCTGTGAACCTGGATGGAGACCTGGTTGGCCAGCAGTTTGGCAAGACCTGGGGACT
>NW_006408519.1:33362767-33364605 GCF_000296735.1 Chrysochloris asiatica
AACGATACAGAAAAGATTAGCATGGCCCCTGCGCAAGGATGACACGCAAATTCGTGAAATGTTCCATATTTTTTGGTTGATGATGCATGGAGGGGATTGTAACCATGGCAATGAAATAATATAAGATAGGATGCATGTAAAACTAATGTTCTCCCATGTAAACTATCACATAATTCACAATAAAACATTAGAAAAAAACAAACAAATCCACTGAAGTACAGTTGACCTGACTCATAGTAACCGTCTAGGACAGTGTAGAACAGTCTATACCTTAGGGTTTCTGAGACTGTAAATCTTTATGGGAGCAGATAGCCTCATCTCAATTTTCTCCCTCAGAGTGACTGATGGCTTTAAACTGCTAACCTTGCAGTTTGCAGCCCAATGCTTATCCTGCTACGCCACAGCAGACAGATGATACATGAAGCACTAATTATGTAATATAATGACACCGTCAGACAGAGGTGGGTGTGTATGAAATGTGCCGGCCAGGAATTGAACCTGGATCTCCTACAGGGAAGATGAGAATTCTACCAGAGAACCTTCATTGCCTAAGTTTTTCTGTTGTTTTGGTTAGAAGCTATTGAGTTGGTTCTGACTCATAACTGCCCTGTGTCCAACAGAATGGAACACTGCCCGGTCCTAAGACAGCCTCATAGTTGTTGCTGTGCTTGACACCATTGCTGCAGCCACTGTATCAATCCATCTCATTGAGGGTCTTCTTCTGTTTTCACTAGCCCTCTATTGTACCAAGCATGACACCCTTCACCAGGGACAGGTCCCGCCTGATAACATGTCCAAAATATGTGGGGTGAAGTCTCGTCATTCTGGCTTCTGGGGAGCATTCTGGCTGTATTTCTGGTCAGTCTTCTATCAGGCCTGAAGTAAGGAAGTCGTGGGTGTCTGTAGACAGGATTCCAGCAGCAGGAGGACTTGGGACAAAGTATCATCTGGAATGAGACCTCTGGAAAGGAAAAGAAAGTCAAATTCACAATTTTCCTTAGAACTCACCCAGCAGATATAAGCAAACTCAAGAGGGGAGTAGATTGGTTAATTCTGTGAAAAATATGCCCCATTAGGCTAACCCATCCAACCTCATTAGTTTGAAAAGCCAATTGCCTTTCAAAATATAGTTTTGTTAAATCAGTGCTTAGAAATTCCTCTTGGCTCTGCAAATATTACAACTTGGGAAGAGATGCCATACCTCTGAACACGCTTTTAACTGTCTAGAAAATAAATCCTAGACTATCAGAGCTGGAAGGAGAAAATAAACAACTTCTAAGTCTTCATTTTATATAGAGATAAGGAGGCAGACATAGTGTTTGTTCAACCTACACCCAGACCCGAAGCCTGGACCTTCTCACTGCAGAATTCTTGAGTACCACCATACTACTGCCTTGAGCATGCCCACTGCAGATGGTTTTTCTTTTCCAGTTTCAGGAGAGGAAAATTTCCCCCATTAGATGATTGGAAGTTATACAGTTAACTAAGTGCTGGGCTTTTCTGACCCTTTGTCAGATTCCGAAGTGTCGGGAGATAGATTCCAGCACTACCATGTCATATGAAGTGTCAGATGAGAAGGAGCTCCCAGATCTCTTCGCTCCAAGGACCCCTCCCTGTCTTGCTCTACTTCTCTGAAGTCGGCACTTTAAGTAAGTCTTAATGGGAGTCTAGCTCAATAATGTTCATTTATCTTAATACAGCTGACAGAGGGAGGAGATGGGGAAAGTCCTTGCAGGTCATGGGAAGGTTATGAAATATGCTCACATATTGGGCATGTTGTTCATGTGTTGAACACCCCTCTTCCTCCCAGGCTGTAACTCCTTTTTTTTTTTTTTTTT
>NW_006408519.1:33364705-33371376 GCF_000296735.1 Chrysochloris asiatica
TTTTTTTTTTTTTTTTTTCCAGGCTGTAACTCCTTGAAGAGCATGAACACATAGTACACATTTTTATCATTAGGGTCTAACGCATAAAAGGAGCTTCATGAATGCTCATTGAACACATGAGTGAATAAATCATACCTTCGTATCATTGTTGACTTGTTGTCGTTGTGTTCTGTGGAGTTGACGACTCATAGTGACCCTGTATGATTTTCCCAAAAGACACAGGATTATCACGGAGGCTGAAGAAGTCTTAAGAAAATGAAAAGCTGCATTAAGGAAAACATCAGGAAAATTACATTAAGGAGTTTTTCCCATCACAACAATGTACTTGCTCATTCTTTATGAGCAGGAGAATTTCATTGGAAAACCTTACCGCATCCACCTTACAGTCCAGGTCTTACCTCTTCAATCTTATTTTTGTTTTCAAAACCCAAAGAACATTTAAAAGGAACATGATTTCAGTCCCTGAGGTTGCTTACACAGCCATTCAGATATAGTGTAAATGAAAGGTCACAGAATTCTTCAGGAGAAGGAATGTTGTTGTTGTTAAGCGACCTCAAGTTGGTTCCAACTCACTGCAATCCTGTATAGTGTTTCTGGGGCTGTAAATCTTTGTGGAAGCAGAAAGCCTCATCTTTCTTCCACAGAGTGGCTTATGGGCTCAAAACACCAGTCCTATGGTTTAAAGTCCAATGTTTATGCTATAAAACCACCATGTTTCCCAGGGAAAGGGTTGTTGCTATTGTTAAGTGCCATTGGTTTTGACTTATAGTGACCCTGTATAGGGTGTTTGAAAAGTGGCTGACAAATTGGAATCACCAGACATGTGCTTCAAACTGACCTTGAGGTTCAGTGCATTATCCTGTAGTACCACACCAGGACTCCAGGGGAAGGGCTTCTTCTTGTTGTTGTTGTTAAACAACTTTGAGTCAGTTCCAACCCATAGCAACCCTGTACAGATTTCTGAGAATCGGCTGGTGAGCTTGAACTGCTGATCTTGCGGCTCAATCCAACTTTGCAGTCCTGGGCATTATCCTACAGCACCACACCAGGACTCCAGGGTTAGGGCTAGGGATGGAAACACAGTCTTCCCAAGTGTACAAACCTAGATGGAGGACATGTCAAGAAACAGTAGCTTCACATTTTGACATTTTTGTTTATCAAATGTGTTTATGATTTTTTAGCAATACTTTCTGAGTTACCCTCATACAGCGTTCTGATTTAGTTTGATGTGTGGCGCTGTGGGTTAATGCGCCACACTCTAAAGCCATTTGAACTCAAGGTTGGCGGTTCAAGCACACCGCCTGCTCCTCGGAAACCCTATACAGGGTTGCTATGGGTCAGAGTCGACTCAATGGCACTTAACAACAACAACAACAACTTGGTTTTGAACCTCAATTTTAAGAGCCCCCATATGCTCTCCTAAACTTGGATACATGGTCCCCAAGGCTTGTCTATTTCAAAGAGTGTATTTTAAGAAAGTGCTTGACGTTGGAAGACAAAACGTGATCACTTACATTATTTGCTCTCCAGACTCATGCTGCTATTTCTAGAGAAGCAATTGCTAGTCCTAATTGAGTATAATAAACCCACAATGATGATCAGACTTTGAGATTGTCACTTGAGTTTCAGAGGATGACATGGAAACCTTAGGAATTTGAAGTCTTGCTGAAGATCCCTCAAACAGCTGGAAATGGACACATCCTGAGACACCCTTCAGGGCTCTTTACCTCCATCACGCTGCCTCCACCAGAACCAAAATGGACCCTACTGCTGTCAAGTCAATTCCAACTCATCGTGACTTTATTATACAGAGTTTCCAAGGCTGTAAAGCTTTACTGGGGCAGAAAGTCTCATCTTTCTCCTGAAGAGCTCTTGGTGGATCTGAACTGATAATCTTGCAGTTAGCAGTCCAGTGCTTTTTCTACAGTACCACCAGGGTTCCTTCCAGGACTTTCTGTAAGTACAGAAGTCCCTGAGTGTACACCATAGAGTTGTCAAATGGCTGACTTTCAGACATAGAGCATCAGGACTTTTTCCCAAGGCACCTCTGGATGAACGTGAGCCTCCCATGTTCTGGCTAGCAGCTGAGCATGTTAAGATGTGAATCTCCCAGGGACTCCTTTGATATAGAAGTGCCTTGTATAAACTCTGATGTCCCAATGATTTAAAGCTTTCAGCTACTAGCCAAAAGGTTGGTGGTTCAAACCCACCATTGGTTCCTCAGAGACAAGATCTACTAAATGGGTAAATTATGTCACCTACTTCTTAAAGATGTTGGGAGAATGAAACAAAATGATACAAGTAAGCACTTAGCTAGTGCTGCACACAAAATAAACAGTAAGAGTTATATAGGAGTCCTGACAATATAGTGGTAAAGCACCCAGCTGCTATCTGAAAGTTCACCAGTTCCCACCTACCAGCTTCTCCATGGAAGAAAGATGTGATTCTCTGATACCATAAAGAGTTTAACCTTGAAAATCTTATGGAGCAATTCTACTCTGTCTTATAGGTGACTATGACTCAGAACTAACCCAATGGCACTGGGATTGCGTGAGTAAAGTTCTGATAACAGGGAAGGTGCATGTGGCCACTCACTGATATTGATCTAATTAAATTTATGCATGTCATGATGTCTACAAGGCCCAAACCTTATGTTATTATTGTTAAGTGCCACCAAGCTGATTCCAACTCACAGCAATCCTGTACAGGGTTTCCAAGGAGCAGCTAGTGGGTTTGAACTACCCAACTTGTGGTTAGAAGTCCAGTACTCATCCTTCATCCTACAGCTCCACACCAGGATTCTGAACCAAATTCACTGTCATCAAGTCAATTTCAACTGAAGATGATCCTATAGGGTTTCTGACTGGCTGGTGGGTTTGAACTGCCAACTTTACAGTGGGCAGGCTAGCACTTAACCCACTACGCAAACAGGGTTCCAATCCTTAAAGAGGCACAATTTTCATATTAGAAGTGTTGCTTATGCAAACAAAGCTGCTAATGTTGAAATTAGTATATGACAGAAGAAGGGAATTAGAAATACACACACACACACACACACAACACACGTGTTGTTGTTAAATACTATACAGTTGACTCCACGTAATAGCAATCCTGATGGGGTTTCCAGTGTGCAGCATATGTATGGAGGCTGGCGTGGCATTGTAGGATAAGCACTAGACTACAAGGTCAGTTTGAACTTCAAGGTCGGCAGTTCAAACCCACCAGCTGCTCCTTGGAAACCCTATATAGGGTCGCTATGAGTCAAAACCAACCCAAAGTCACTTAACAACAATATATATATATACATGTAACAACTATATATATATGTATGTATAATGTATATCTGGTAGCGTAGTGTTTACGAATCGGGCTGTGATCCGCAAGGTCAGCAGTTCGAAACTACCAGCGGTTCCGTGGGAGAAAGATGAGGCGGTCTGCTCCCGTAAAGATTTACAGCCTCGGAAACCCCGTGTAGGGTCCCTATGAATCGGAACCGACTCCACAGCACATCACAACAACAACAACAACAACCTATGTATATAGATATATATGTGTGTGTGTGTATATATATACTTTTTTGCACATGAAGCCAAAAATTACAAAAATAAAGCCCATTGCCATGGAGACAATTCTGATTCATGGCAACCCCATGTGTTACCCAGTCGAACTGTGGCATCAGGCTTTCTTAGCTGCAATGTTTATTAACTCCTGGGTGGCACAAAGGATTAAGCACTCAACGTCTAACAGAAAGGTTGGTGGTGGTTCAAACTCACCCAAAGTCACACCTCAGAGACAGGTCTGGTGATCTGTGTTTGATAGGGCACAGCCTTGAAACCCCACGTGCGGGTCCACTCTGCAGCACGGGGTCACTGTGAGTTAGAACCAACCACACAGCAAACAACATTAATCTTTCCAGAAGCAGGTCATCAGGCCAGTCCTTCACAGTGCTTGGGTTGGTTCAAACCTCCAGCTTTTCGGTTTACAATTGAGTACAACCCAGGGGTCCTTTATCCCTGCCATTCCCAATTTACATCCTCTCAGCCCTCCCACTAGGAGTCATTCCAACCAATAACCCTGCCTCTGTCTTCTCCTGCTATATGCACACATACACACAAACTTTAAGTTGTCTTTGAATAAGTCTAATGCACTAAAAAAAAAAAAAAAAAAAAAGTACTGCATTATATTGTTTTTAAATATTTGTTTTCATTATAAATGCAATATAACCACATTACTGAAAATTGGTAAAGAAGAAGTAAATGGGAAATCTCTCACCTGGAATCTTATTTTTCAAAGCATCTGCTTTTCCGCAGATCTGTGATCATTAAACAGTTATATTCATATTGTTCAAACAATTTTTTACACTGCAATTTTCACTTAACATGGTAAAGGCATTTTTCTGTTATTATGTTCTTCATAACCATTACTTAGATGTATGCAAGACACAGCTAAACCAAATGACAACTTTGAGTTGAGGGAATTGGAGAAAGACTCTCCTTTTTCTTAACTTTTGCAGCCCAGACCAAAGTATACAATTGAGCAAGCAGAGCACAGACAGGATTTCAGTCTTCATTAATCTTCTTTTGTCCTTGGTTGGGTGACCTTCTTCAGTGATCAACTTAGCATATGATGCATGGTTGCCTTGCCACCTTGATCTATGACTCAAAAGATGCCAGCTGCAGGCCACTGGAGTAGATACTCCAGGTGAATACACATGCTATTATCCATGTTTTGGATTTCCTTAAAGATGTAATAGTTGTATTGAAGTCAAGGCACCAATGGACTGAGGAAAAACACAGAGTCATAGCCCAATCAGACATCTGAGCTCAAACCCCACATATCTGCTGTTCACTAAAATCTTTATTGATCACAGAATATGGAAGATTTCCCTAGCATGATCCATGCATTCTTTTTTGTTGCTGTTAAGTTGACTCTTACTCCAGATGATCTTTAGCACAACAAAACAAACTCTTGTCCAGTTCTGTGTTCTTTTCGTGGTCATTGGTATGTTTGAGGCTATAGTGTCATGGCTTCCAACCAAGGTGGTTCCTCTTCTATCATATAACAGACAATATTCTGCTGTGACCTCACAAGGTTTTCATTGGCTACATTTTAGATGAAGATAACCAGACCTTCTCCTAGTCTGTCTTAGTCTCAAAGTTATGCTGAACCCTGCTGATATTGAAAATATCAGTATGTGACCTAGCTTTCAACATCACACCAATATCCAAGCCAACACAGCATGACATATTGATAGGCAGATGTGGCAAGCATTCTTGTTGTTAAGTGCCACAGAGTCAGTTCAGACTCACAGCAACCCTGTAAAAGGTTTCCAAGAAGCTGTAGGTGGGTTTGAACCACCAACCTTGAGGTTAGTAGTCCAATTTTTATCCTAGAGCACCACACCAGGACTCCCTCTTAGAGCCTCAAAATCTCATCCTTTTCAGGATCTCTAAGTGAGAATAAAGAAAAACAAATTGAGCAAAAACATCAAAATACAGTCTTCTAATCACTAACATCACATGCAAGTAAAATTTTGCTTAAGATAATTCAAAAATGGTTGCAACAGCACATCTACAAAAACTGTCAGAAATTCAAGCCAGATTCAGAAGTTGAAAAAGGGATGTCATTGCTGATGTCAGATGGATCTTAACTAAAAGCAGAGAATACCAAACAGATGTTTACTTGTGCTTTATTGACTTTGCAAAGGTTTTTAACTGTGTGGACTATGACAAAATATGGATAATATTGTGAAGAACGGGTATTTCAGAACACTTAATTGTGCTCATAAGGAAACTGTACATAGACCAAGAGGTAGTTGTTAGAATAGAACAAGGGAATATGGAATGGTTTAAAATCAAGACAGGTGTGTGCCATAATTGTATCATTTCACCATACTTATTCAATGTGCATGCTGAACAAATAATCCAAGAAGCTAGATCATATAAAGGAGAATGTTGCATCAAGATTGAAGGTAGACTCATTAGCAACCTGTGATATTCAAGGGACACAACCTTGTTTGCTTGGAAGCGAAGAGGACTTAAAATACTCACTAATGAAGATCAAAGATGTATGGACTGCACTTGAATGTAAAGAAAACAAAATTCCTCACAACTGGACCAATAAATAAATTCATGATAAATGGAGAAAAAATTAACCTTGTCAAAGACTTCATTTGGCTTGGATCCACAATCAACACTCATGGAAGCAGCAGTCAATAAAATCAAGAATGAATTGCATTAAGGAAATCTACTGCCCAAGGCTTCGTTAAAGAATTTAAGAGCATAATGATAAATATGAGGAATAAAGTGTGCCTGACCCAAGCCATGGTATTTTCAATCACCTCATATGCATGTGAAAGTTGGACAACAAATGAAAAAGATCATCATCTCTGCCTCCATCTCAGGCATCACTGCTTCTCTGGGTAGGGTCCCGCTCTCTGCTCTTCTCCCTTGCATTTGAATCAATGCATTTGAGTTATGGTGTTAGAAGAGAATACTGAAAGTTCCATGGACTGCCAGAACAACAAACAAATCTGTGTTGGAAGGAGTAGAGCCAGAATGCTCCTTAGAAGCTAGGATGTTGAGACTTCATCTCTCACACTTTGGACAGGTTATTAGGAGGGACCAGCCCCGGGAGAATGAGATCTTGCTTGGTAAAGTGGAGGGTCAAAA
>NW_006408519.1:33372706-33377573 GCF_000296735.1 Chrysochloris asiatica
TTCCACAGTGAACCTCTTGGAGCTTGCAGGAGAAAAGACTAGCCCCCATGGCAACAGCTGTTCCCTTCATGACTGGCTGAAATCAGGAAGCTTCCTGTCTTTGCAAAGACAATTAAATTCTTAGCCAAGGCCCTAGTTCTGTGCAGTTTCTAAGGACCGGAGGGGAGAGAAATTCCCAGGTACTACTCTCAGCTTCATCAACAATCATTCATATCTCTGCAGTAATGCTTGCTACTCTTGGTTTTATCTGTTTGTTCTTTTCCACCATCATCTCTCTCCCGCTTCCCCATCCAACTGGAAGCATCTTAAAGACAGGATTGACGCAGCAGGTAACACTAGAGGCTAGTAGACCATCCACATTGTAGCAGGGATCCACTAAATAAGCAAGCTACAACCATGACCTCATCTGTCTTGAGATCAGAAGAAGTAGATGGTGGGGACCTGGCCACATTAGATGGATCTTGATAGAAGCAGAGGAAAAATGTGGACTGGAACCTTACATTCCTAAGAAGTTCAGACTTAATGGACTGATTGAGACTAGAGGTCTTCCCAAGGTGTATTTACTAATCAGTAGTGATTCATTTGTTCACCATATCCAAGAGTCTTCTCTAGCTATGACTGGCATCTCTCTGCCAACCCCACAGCACCTTTCTACAGAATCAAAGCCTCTGTTCAAATTTACAGTCCCTGAGAGGGATAGGATGCCCAATGTACAAGGTAAGCTCTGACTTACTTGTGCTTACTTAATAATAGATTGGCTCATAAAATAACAAGTGTCACCTGTGATCAGTGAGCTTCTCTTTAAAAATCGTCTATATGAGACCAAGCAGGCAAATATTACTCTAAATCAAAGATGAGAAGTGAAGGGGACAAAGGAACTAGGGTACCAGGTATGGCACAACCGGAAGGGAAAGAGTAAGGATGGTGACTCACTGTGAAGAACATAGGCCACATCACTGAATGATTTGTGTTGCTGTTGTTGTTATTAAGGGATGTTGAGTCAGTTTCTACTCGTAGCCACCCTGTATAGGATTTCCAAGGAGTAGCTGGTAAATTTAAACTGCTGAAATTGTTAAATGGGAACCTAGTTTGCTGCATGAACTTTTTCACCTTAAAGACAATAAAATGTTATTTTTTTAAAAAATAAGCAAACTTGTATACGTGTGTGTGCCTGCGTGTGAATAAGAAATGAATCAAGGAACAGATGAATGTATTGTTGGAATAATTCTGCCTACTTTGCAGGGTTCGTGCTGGGATAAATCAGAGGCCCATTGGAAAAGCACTGAGCCACGGTCTTGCCCTAGGTTGGTGCTCAGTAATTGGGGTCTCCTTCCTTCTTCCCCTTTCTAATCACAAAAGCTCTAATCCAGCTCCTCTGGTTTATGGCATCGTTAATGTTGGCATACTGTGTTGCTGTTATAATTGAGTACATCTAAGAAGCCTTCTGGAGTCCTGGTGTGGCACTGTAGGTCAATGTGCTGGACTGCAAGGTTGGTTTGAACCACAAGGTTGGCAGCTCAAGCTCACCAGCAACCCCTTGGAAACCCTAAACAGGATCGCTATGACTCAGAACAGACTCAACAGCACTTAACAACAACAACAACAAGTCCTCAGCTCAATTTTTATCTGCTTTTTTACCTACCAGGTATGTCTTTTCATCATACTGATACCATTTCTATATAATATAGTCCAAGGAGCAAATCTCTATTTACTTGCCCATTGCAAATATGACAAGAAAAGATCTTTTTTTTAAGCCTGGTTAAGTGTTAAGTATAGTCCCTATTTGGGATGAGGATAACTGGGTCTCTAAGTCAGAAGAGAAAGAAGATGAAAGAAAGAAATGCATGAACATATTGCAAATATTTAGAGAGAAAGTGGCTAAGAATATCTTCATTTACAAGGCTATATTAAAAGCACCCAGCCATTAGAAGAAGGCAGTCTTTAACCTAAAGGAGAAATATAAAGATTGTAAGAAAACATTGCAACAATTTAGAGGAAAAGTTGCTGAGAATATCTTCATTTCAAAGTTGGTATTAAAACTACCCAGCCATAACCAATATGTAAACACAAATTCGTTCCAGACAGTTGATCATTTAAAAGGAAGAATATTGATAAGAATTGATTTTTTTTGTCTCACTGTCTATTGTTGTGTGTTTTATATTTACCTGGTGATAGAACTTCTGGTGTGGCACTGTAGTAGCAGTACTCAACTTCGAACCACAAAGTCAGCAGTTCAAACACACCAACAGCTCGTAGGGAAACCTGTACACGGTCGCTATGGGTCGGAACCGACTAGACGGTATTTAACAGCAGCAACAATGAGGTGAAGCGAAAGAAAATAGACTCAGATAATGCTGTTACAGTCATCTTAGTCCACCCTAATTATTTTTCAGAGGATCAGGTGACAAAGACAATATTGTAAATAAGTTACAGGAAGACGCTGTTTATTACTCATGCCCACCCTCTTCAGGTAGCATTGTTGTTGTTGTTAAGTGCCATCGAGTCGGTTCCGACCCATAGCGACCCTGTACAGGGTTTCCGAGGGTGTAAATCTTTACGGGAGTAGAAAGCCTCATCTTTCTCCCGCGGAGCGTCTGGTAGTTTCGAACCGCTGACCTTAAGGTTCACAGCCCGATTCGTAACCACTATGCTACCAGAGCTAGTGGTTATGAATCAGGCTGCTAACCTCAAGGTCGGCAGGTTGAAACTACCAGTTGTTCTGTGGAAGAAAGATGAGCCTTTCTGCTCCCATAAAGATCTGCAGCCTCGGAAACCCTGTGCAGGGTCACTATGAGTTGGAACAGACTCCACGGTACTCAACGACAACAACAACCTTCTTCAAAAGCAAAGCAAAACAAAACAAAACCAAAAACACACAGAAACAAAAGCTGTCTGCCAACAGAGCTGTATGAAACAGATTTGGAATGCAGACACTAAGCCACAGTTGTTTTAAAGACACTACAATCACACCATTCTTCCCCTCGAACAGAACCACCACACACTGAAATGTGACTTTTCTTTGTTTTTTCTTTCTTCATGTGGACACTCTTTTGTTCTGATGCTTCAAATAAAGGCAAAATGAAGAAGAACCTCTCCTCCCTGAGCTTTTGGCTTGGGACCTGCGAACAGAAAAGAGGCCAGATTATTTGTGTAGTTTAATTTATGTCTATTACTCTTACTATATGGTGTCTTCCATGCCAATAATTATCACTTGGACTTCTGCCTGGGTGTCCCTTGCTGCCTGGGTGTCCCTTGCTGTCTGGGTGTCCCTTGCTGTCTGGGTGTCCCTTGCACGGTCATTTCTATCCCAGAGCTCCTTCTATTGTTAGTAACTGAAGGCTCTCCAATTCAAGTTGCATCAAACCCAGCAAAATATTGATGGTAAAAGTCATATATCTGACAAAATCATCAGGGATTAGAAAACAGAACCTGGCACTAAAATGGTAATTAGGTAATTTGAGCCTTCTGACACAGGGTTTTTTGAAAACTCAATCTCAGAACTGGAATCCTGAGCTGAGTTTGCGCCATTAAGGAGAATTATGACAGAGGCGAAACTTTTTAGTGGCATTTAAGTATTTCTCATTGGTGATTTAATGACATTTCTGTCCATGCTAGGGAAATTTTAATGATGCCGCCATACAAAAGACCCCCTGTCCCATCCCAAGTGGCCAGGTGATAGAGCTGGCCACCCCAGAGCAAATTCCCACTTCTTCCAAAGCCAAAACGCCATTTGGCTTGAGTGCACAGCAAGCACTTGGTTGGTGCTTAAGAATTCAATTCAACTGCTATTTAGAAAGAAAAAAAAAGCTGTGTTTTTTTTTTGTTTTTGTTTTTGTTTTTTTGTCTAATTTAATAGCATCAGAGCTTAATCACATTTTGCCATTTCACAGAGGGGAGTTTGGGATGTTTAATCAATAGGCAGTGTTTTGTGTGTTTTCTGTTGGGGAGACTTCTTTGTAGTCAGTGGGTATCTCAAAGAAGTTTCCCCTCTGTGTTTGAAAAAGGAAGAGAGAGGCAGTTCAATGTCATTGCCTTCAGGAGATTGCTCCTGAATGCCCAAGGCTGAGTTTGGAGCCCCTCTGGATACTTGTGTCCCCCTTCTCCTGACAAGAGTGGTAGTCTTGAGATCACAGGATTTCTTGTCTTCCCGATTCTCCAACTTCTGAATTTCTCCAAGCACAAGGAAGGATGGGTGTTGTTGCTTCTAGGCTCCCTGGTTCTCCCACATTCCTGGCAAATAACTTGCTGGGAATGGTTATGTATTGAATGAATGAAGGGCTAGGGGCCCACAGAAATGTAAGATGCCTTTATTGTATTGGAAGATTCCATGTTCTATTTTCTTATAATTTGCAGAGCAGCTAATCACGTATCCTGGTCCTTCTAGCCATTTTGCACCATTCTGTGATTATTTATAAATCCTACCCTCTATGCTAAGGAGCCCTGGTAGTGAAGTGGTTATGAGTCAGCCTGCTAATCTCAAGGTTAGCAGTTCAAAACTACCAGCTGTTCCACAAAAGAAAGATCAGGCTTCCTGCTCCCGTAAAGATTTACGACCTCAGAAACTGTATACAGAGTTGCTATGGGTCAGAACGGACTTCACGGCACATAAGCACCACAATGCTTGGGATTATGTACTCTTTTAAAAGTGAGTTGTTAGAGGCAGGACTTGATGGCGGCTAGGATGGAGGTGCAGTGAAGGTCACCATCAGCAATAACACAGAATACCAGGCAAAGCAGACCCAGGGCAGAGCTCCAAAACTTGGAACCACAGAGATAGGAATATTTTAAAGGTTTGAAGGCTTATAGCTTGTGGAGTATGGAGCTGAGGTAAAAAATCATGTACTTTTGAATCTGCTGGGCTGGGCTC
>NW_006408519.1:33383738-33387743 GCF_000296735.1 Chrysochloris asiatica
CACTAAGGAAGAAATCTGGGCAGCCAACAAACATATGAAGAAATGTTTATGATCTCTAACCATTAGAGAGATGCAAATCAAAACAACAATGAGATATCATTTCACACCAACAATAACAGCAAAGATAAAAAATGTAGAGGACAATAAATGCTGGCGGGGATGTGGCGAGACTGGGACACTTCTGCATTGCTGGTGGGATTGCAAAATGATCCAACCTCTCTGGAAAGCAATATGGCATTTCCTCAGAAGGTTGAACATATAAATACCTTATGATCCAGCAATTCCTCTACTTGGTATTTACCCACAAGAAAAACAAGCCACAACACGAGAAGATATATGCACACCAGTGTTCATAGCAGCACTATTTACAATAGCAAAAAAGATGGAGACAGTCAAAGTGCCCATCAACTGAAGAATGGATAAACAAACTGTGATACATATACACAATAGAATACTATGCTACCTTGAAAAATAACAAGGAAGCTGCAAGCCACAACCTAACATGGATGAACCTTGAGGACATTATGTTGAGTGAGATTAGTCAGTCACAAAAAGAGAAATACTGCATGGGACCACTACTGTAAAAGACTAAGAAAAAGAAATTATACTAAAGGGGGGTAGGAGGAAGTTTTTGTTGGTTGCTGGGAAATTGGTGGTGGGTGGAGGGAAGGGGGGAGGGGAGAGCACAGGGCAGGGAATAGACACAGGATAGTTGGGTGAATGTAAAACTAATGTTTTTCCATGTAAACAATCACATAATTCACAATAAAACATTAAAAAAAGAAGAAAAAAAGAGGGAGCCTAGGTCCAGAGGGCGTGGAGGAAGGTAGAATCTCCACTGAGTAGTATCCAATCTGTCTAGGCAGAGTTGATGAAAGAAGATGCAGATAGGTTTCTTGTGATACAATAGTGAATAATTGTTATCAGGACTGATTTAAGGGCTGAAAATGTAAAGGTAGATATTTTGTTGCAAGGGAAGGGAGTGATTGACTTTTCAGTCTAGAAGCCGAGGTCCCTGGGACCATCAAGGGAGAAGAGCAGAGAACGGAGCTCTACCCAGAGAAGCAGTGATGCCAGAGATGGAGGTAGAGACGATGATATGGGGAGATGGAGCAGCTGGAGACTTTAGACCTAGAGAGGGAGAGGGGCTGTGTGCAGACCACTGCGGGGCAGGCTTATGGGGTATATCCTTTGGTTGATGGATGATGCAATGGAGATGATTGTAACCATGGCAAGGAAATGATTTACGATGGGATATATGTGAAGCTAAGGTCTTCCCATGTAAACTATCACATAATTCACAATAAAACATTAAAAAAAAAAAAGAAGAAGAAGAAGAATATAGCACAGAAAAGAAAAGGAAAAAAAAAAAAATCAAAGGATGTATTTCATTAGGCAAATCTGCTACAAAAGACCTCTTTAAAATGTTAAGGGGCAAAGATGTCAGTTTGAAGACTAATGTGTGTTTGACACAAGTCCTGGTACTTTCAACAGCCTCACAAGCATATAAAAGAAAGTTGGACAATGAATAAAGAAGATCATAGAATCGATGCATTTGAATTACGTTGTTAGTGACGAATATTGAAAGTACCACTGACTGCCGGAAGGAAAAACCAATCTGTTCAGGGCTCCTTACATGTCAGGATGTTGAGATTTTGCCTCATGTACTTTGGACATGTCATCAGGAAGGACCAGTCCTTCTGGTCCCTGGAGATGTACTTCAGGCTTGGTAAAGAGAAGGGCTGGCAAAAGGGAGGAAAATCCCAATGAGATGGATTGACACAGTGGCAGTAACAATGGACTCAGATACAGCAACAGTCATGAGGACGGCACAGGACCAGGCAGGGTTTCATTCTGTGGTGCATAGGGTCGCAATTAGTCAGAACAGACTCCGTGGTACTGAACAACAACAGCATTATGTGCTTTTGAGTTAAGTCTGACTTATCGTGACTCCATACGACAGAGTAGGATTGCCCTATAGGGTTTCCCAATCAGTAACTTTTACAGGGAGCTTTGGTGTGGACTACAGCACAAGCGCAGAACTGCTACCAAGAAGATGGACAGTTCAAACCCACTAGCTAATCTCAGAAACCCTATATAAGATGGCTATGAGTGGGCACCAATGAGAGGGCACACAACAAGAATCTTTAGGGGAGCAGATCACTAGGAATTTTCTCCAAAGAAGCCATTGATGAGTTTAAACTCCAGACCGTAAACAATGCTGAACAAGAGCTCCTTGTTAATGGATGAAGTGTGTCCGTTTTGGCTAAAAGAAGAAGAGTGAGAAAGAGTCCAAGGATCATACTCCACAGACGTGAAAGTGGTCAGCAAATATATTTTGAAGTTCTAGGACTGAACTAATGAAATAAAACCCAGAGACAAGATACACTACCTAAAGGAAATGCTCCATCATTTTGTGAACTCTATGTTGTTGCATTACATTGGTTAGTGTTGAATGTCATCAAATCAGTTCTGACTCATAGCGATCCTGCATACAACAGAATGAAACATCCACAGTCTTGTGCCATCCTCACAATTCTTGCAGTTTGAGCCCATTGTCGCAGCCAGTGTCATGCCATCTTGTTAAAGGTCTTCTCTCTGCTGACTCTTTCGCTTACCAAGCATAATGTCCTTCTTCAAGGACTAGTTCCTCCTGACAACATGTCCAAAGTACATGAGACCAAGTCTCTCCTTGGTTCTAAGAAGCCTTCTAGCTACACTTCTTCCAAGACAGATTTGTTCATTCTTCTGGCAACCCATGGTGTATTCATTATTATCTGCCAACACTAAAATTCAAATGTGTCAATTTGGCTTTGGTCTCCCTGGTTCGTTGCCCAGTTTTCACATGCATTTGAAGTGATGTACAATATCATAGCCTGGGTCAGGCGTACCTGAGTCTTTAAAGTGACAGTTTTATTTTTTGACACTGTAAAAGGGAATTTTGCAGCAGATTTGTCCAGTGCAGTGCATCATTTGATTTCCTGCCTGCTGCTTCCATGGGAATGATAGTGATTCTATATAACATGAAATCCTTGACAACTTCAAGCTTTTCTCCATTTATCATGATGTTGCTTACTAGTCCAGTGGTGAGAATTTTTGTTTTCTTTATATTGAGGTGCAATCCATCTTGAAGCATGCACTCTTTAATCTTCCTCAGCTGTTGTTGCTATTGTTAAGTGTTAATGAGTCAGTTCCAACTCATAGCGACCCTGCATAGGGTTTCTGAGGAGCAGCTGGTCAGCTTGAACTGCTGACCTTGCAGTTCAAACTGACCTTGAAGCCCAGCTATAATCCACAGTGCCACCCCAGGATGCCAATCTTCCTCAGTAAGTGCTTCAAGTCCTCTTCACTTTCAACAGGCAAGGTTGCGCCATCAACATATCTCAGGTTGTTAATGAGTCTACTATGTGGACACTGAGTTGGCTGTATACTCCAGATTCTCTGATTATTTACTCAGCATATAAACTGAATACATTTAGCAGTACTTGCTGTTACTGTTAAGCGCCGTCAAGTCTGTTCTGACTCATAGCAACCCTGTATTGCTGTTGTTAAGTGCCTTCGAGTCAGTTCTGACTCATAGCAACCCTGAATAGGGTTTCAGAGAAGTGGCTGTATAGGGCTTCCAAAGAACAGTTGATGAGTCTGAACTGCCACCATTGTGGTTTGCAGTCCAATGCTGATCCTACAAAGCTACACCAAAAGTCCAAGTATATCACTAGGAATATGGAATTGTCCAGAGCTTCGTGTGTATTTCTCATTCATTTTGGGATTTTTCTGAAGATATTAATATTTTTTGACACACTATTCAGTCCTCTTCCATCATGGGATGGAAGAGGAGCAGAACTAAGGTTATACCTTCTTTTCAGCCTTGAGTGCATTGCAGAAGTTCTCTGGAGGCTGGATAAGGGAATAACTAAATTGGCCTGGATTGGAGGAAGACTCATTAACAACCTGCGATATGCAGTTGATACAACCTTGCTTGCTGAAAGTGAAGAGGACTTGAAA
>NW_006408519.1:33388546-33396397 GCF_000296735.1 Chrysochloris asiatica
ATGAGCAGGGAAGGTTTAGCAAGAATTGAGCAAACAGAATTCACTAGACTTCGGGAATCCTGGTGTGGCCTGGACCACTGACCACAAGCTTGGCAGTTGAAACCAGTCACTCTTCAGAAACCTTGGACAGGGTCACTATGAGTTGGAAACAACTCAATGGCCCTTAACCACCACCAACAACAACTTTGAGCAGGAAAGAAAACACTGGCAATTTTGAGTAAAAGAAAAGTCACTGGAGGGATTAATTTCAGTCAGAAGTTTCTTTCCAGTGAATATTTGATTGCATGGATAAGAAAACTTTCACATCAAAGCAAGATGTCTCTTATTAACATGTCTCTTGAACAGCAGTGCCTAATGGCAACAACAAATTACTGTACTGAGAATTGTCCAAAGGTCTAGAGGGCTCTGTGGCACAAAAAGTCTCCTTACTTCTCTGGTGACGTAAGTTCCAGAGACCTCCATTTTTCATAAGCAGACTTAATACTATTGATATTAGTGGCCTAGGGAACAGACTTTGAGAAACCGTTACGTGTGTGTCTGATACAAAAGAATTGATGTAAAAAAGAAAAGAATAAGGTGATTGGGAAGCAACAGAGCTTAAAAATGCAACTGTAAAATTTGGCAGGCCTAGTTTGCAAGTCTTCCCCACAAGTTTGTTGGGTGCAACTCAAAGAATGTCACACTGAAACTTAACTGCAAAGTCATAAACGGGTAATACGTAACCATTCCACTGTAATTTATTCTCCAATTCTTGCAGCCACTGTTAAACCACAGGAGCGAAGCCACCAGGTTTTATGACAACAGTGGATTTATGTGCCTGTTCTATCTCTTATTACTCTGAGACTCAGGCCAAGAATCAAAATAAAAGTCAATGGGCTATGAAAGCCAAAGGAAACAGAAAAGGCCAAGATATCAGGACACTACTGGTAAGCCTTGTGGAAAACTGTGAACTGGAGTCCCACCATCTCTGACTTCGGGATCATTCTAGCCAACTGAGCTTCCTCCACTGCATCCTGGGAAAGAGGCTGCTAGGCCAACCATAGAGATAACAAGCAACCCACAGTCTAAGTTCAAGTGTTTCATTTGACATTTTCATGTTTCCATTACAAACCACATTCGTTTTCAGGGTTGAAGAGAACTAAGAAATAAATTTACTTACATACTTACTACAAGCCAGGTAATTTATATACCCAATCTGCTGCACAAGACCTTTTAAAAGTGTTGACTAGCAAAGATGTCAGCTTGAGGACTAAGGCACGCCTGACCCAAGCCATGGTATTTTCAATAACCTCATATGCACGTGAAAGCTGGACAGCGAATTAGGAAGATGGTAGAAGAATTGATACTTTTGAGTTATGTTATTAGAGGAGAATATTGAAAGTGCCGTGGGCTACCAAAAGAACCAACAGATCTGTGTTGGAAGAAGTACAGCCAGAGTGTTCCTTGGAGGCCAGGATGGCCCAACTTCGTCTCTCATACTTCAGACATGTTGTCAGAAGGGACCAGTCACTGGAGAAGGATATCATGTTTGGTAAGGTGGAGGGTCAGAGAAAAAGAGGAAGACTCCCAGCAAGATGGATTGGCCAAGTGGCAGCATCAATGGGCTCAAGCGTGGCAACAATTGTGAGGTTGGCTCAGGACCAGGCAGTGTTTGTTTTGTTCTGCTGTGCATAAAGTTGCTATGAGTTGGTACCAATTCAATGCCATGTAACAAAAAAAAAAATCTTATATAATCTTCAGGGAGCACTCTGATCTGCATCTTCAACTCTAGGCTCAGAGAGGGAAAGACTTTGTTGCTTAGCAGATGAAAGAACCACTTCCTGGCTGTAAGCCTTGTTGATTTTATAATCCATGCTCTTACTGTTTCTCTTATTCCCTCTGCAGAATGTCTACAATTAGTGGGGGAGAAAAATTACATACCCCTATTTCTTTAAAAATAAAATCAAGTTAAAGATGGCAACATTATAGTCATTTGTCTCTTCAACTCCCCAAACTCAGTAAGAAGAGAGTAAAGAGATTATTTTTAGCACAGCCCTTCAAGGACAAAGAGAATAGGATGGGAAACAACAGCATGAACATTTTAGAAACTGCAAAGCAGATGGATGAGTCATGGGCACTGTAAGGATGTGGAGTCCTAAGCCGAATGGGACAGCCAACATGCTGGT
The DNA here is from genome assembly GCF_000296735.1 of Chrysochloris asiatica. NCBI lineage: Eukaryota > Metazoa > Chordata > Mammalia > Afrosoricida > Chrysochloridae > Chrysochloris > Chrysochloris asiatica. Next base: position 33,390,712 of record NW_006408519.1, read on the forward strand.
AAGCCTCGCATTTCCCAAAGGAATCGAGAATTGGTGGCACTGTGTGGCTCTGGAAACAGAAAAATTGTTTGGTAAATAACAAAGCTTTATTTTTGTTCTGCTTTGTTTGTTTTTTGCCTAAGGAGTTTTAAGTAGCAGTTGGAATCTCTGAGTGGTACAAAGAGTTAATGTGCCCAGTTGCTACGTTGGAGGTTCAAGTCCATCCAGACATACCTCAGAAGAAAGACCTGGCAACTAACTTCCAAAAAGTCAGACACTAAAAATTCTATGGAGTAAAGTTCCAATCTGAGACATATGGGCCTCCATGAGTTCAGGGCCAACTTGGTGACAGTTGATAGCAAAACAAGCTGTTAACCCTGATTTATTTGTCTATGAATCTGTCAAGAGTCAGAAAAAATGAGACTGTCTCTTTCTTATTTACAACAAAAAAGCCTAGAGGTCTGTTCTTTGGAAATAATTTTAATAATAATACCATTGTGTCTGTGTTCTGGGGAACACCAGTCACAAAGAAGGTAGGGCTTCCATAACATAAAAGATGACGTCATGAGAAAGCTCACAGACTGACGTGAGATCCCTCCTCCCTTTGGACCTCCCAGAACAAGATTTCATCCTGCAGAAATACAGATTGGACAAGCCTTCTATGAAGAATCTAATTGGCCTTAAGAAAGACGCAACACTGCACCATCCAAACCCCTCTTCAAAGAATGGCTTGCTGTCCAGCGGGGGTGATGTCAGCTCCTCTAAGTGACTGGTTCAGATGCAAAGAAGCCGCCTTGTCCGAGGTCCAGTCCTTCCTCCTCAGATTCCTATATCCAATGACTGACGAAGGGGAACATGAGGGCCAGTCCATTTCAGCACAGCAAGGGCATGCTGGTGGGTATCATTCAGTCCAGAGGCCACCTCCAAGGCTCCTACTTTGCAGCTGGACTCACTCCATTGCTCAGTCCTGTTGTCTCCCAGCCTCTACAGGAACCATAATCAAATAAACCCATTTTGCCTCAGTGTCTGCTTCTTGGGAAACTAGCCTGCAACAAGCCCTATGAAATAAAGACAAAAGGAAATACCAAGGGGAAACCATGGGATGGCCAACGCAGTTCCGCCCACATTTAATGAGCCAATACAGACAGGCTCCAATCAGCTTTTAAGAGCCACACTCTTAAGTATGAGACACCAAACCATTTATTTCTTCTTAAGTGTCACTGAATTGGTTCCTACTCGAGGTGATCCTGTATAGAGTTTCCAAGGAAAAGCTGGTGGATTTGAACTGTCAACCTTTCGATTTACCTACAATGTCACACCAGGATGCCAACCATCTCTTGGAGGTGGTGTGCCTGGAGTCAGTTCCCTATACAGGAATTCCTGTATAGGGTTCCCGAGGCTGTAAATTTTTACAAGAACAGAAAGCCTCATCTTTTTCCTACAGAGCAACTGGTCGATTCAAAGTGCTGACCTTGCAGTTGGAAGCCCAATTTTTGGCACTGTGGATTCATGCACTGGACTGCAAAGTCCGTTTGATCCGCAAGGTCAGCAGTTCAAGCTCACCAGCCACTCCTCAGAAACCCTATACAGGGTCACTATGGATTGGAACTGACTCCAGAGCACTTAGCAACAACAACGTGCTAGCGAGGTGTTTATCATGTAAAGTAGAATGCAAATGAATAGCCAAATGTAAGAGGCATCTCAAGAGATTTCCTTTATCAAAATAAGATATTGTTCCTGTAGGTTGAAAAAGGAAGTGTAGAAACATGGTGGGGCAGTGGTAGAATTCTTGCTGTCAAGGTGGAGAACCCAGGCTGCTCAAACACAGCCAGCAACGGTCCTGTCCCTGGAGCCTTGTGTATTGCTAGGATGATGAGCAGGTTTCAGCGGAGCTTCCAGACTAAGACAGACTAGAAGAAAGGCCTCCCTCACTACCTCCACAATTCAGCCAGTGAAAACCTATGGATCATAATAGTCTCATCCCAACTGAACATGGAATGAATGGGACCGGGCAGTAATTCATTCAATTGTGTGTGGGGTTGCCACGCATTAGGGGCTGACGCAATGGCAACCCACTCTGTATAAGAGAGACATAAAAATCTTTCAGAAATGAAAACTTAGAGTGCTGGTTATTAACAAGAACCTTAACCAAATAACTTGAAGGATAGACTAGAGCCATCTCCAGTACGTACAGCAAAAGGAAAAAGACACACGAATGAGAGAGAAACAAAAACAAACCAAAAACCTTAGCGTTTAAGGCCTGGGTAGCTAAACAAGAGTGACTTTAAAAAGAAAATGAAGACAAGAAAATTATTAAAACTCAATCAATTTTCTCAGAATGGAAAGGTGTTACTTTGTAGGACATCTAATTAGCATGAAGCATAAGGATTTTTAAAAAGCAAATGAATTTTAAAAAGAAGGCACAAACCCTTCAAATTAAGGGAGGGGCAAAAAACAAAAGAAAAATCCTATAAGTTTCCGGTGAGTGGTAGGAAGCAAGGTCTGGGCAAAAATCAAGAATGAAAACATCTTTGAAGCTCACAGCACCTTTAACACGAAGGGCTGGAAGGAATGTCTTCGAAAGTCTTCGAAAATGAAATGATTCCTAGTGTTCTATAAATTGCAGAAGTCTAAGTCAAGGGTGACTACAGAATGAAATGTGTTTTGTTGTGGTTGGTAAGTCGTTTCCGACCCATAGCAACCCTTTATAGGGTTTTCAAGGAGCAGCTGGTGAACTTGAACCACCAACTTTGAGGTTGAAACTGACTTTGCAGTCCAGCACATTAACCCACAATGCCACACCAGGACTCTGCAGATGTTTTTGGAAGCACAATGTCTCTAAAATGTTAACTCCCATGCACTCTTTCCCCGGGAATTACCTTGAGGCTGAGTCCAGCACAAATAAGAGAATGAAATAAGGAGACCCGTAGGGTAGAGTCCTGGTGTAGCACTGTAGGATAAGTGCTGGACCAAAAGGTAGGTTTGAAACACAAGGTTGGTGGTTCAAACTCACCAGCCATTCCTCAGACACCCTATACAGGGTTATTATGAGTCAGAATCAACTTGATAGCACTTAATAACAACAATAGCATAGGGTACAGAAGACAGCATTCTGATACCAGAGAGCTGGAGGGACCCCAATGATGGGTAAGGACAGATAGAAGGAGGACTGAGTAGAGAGAAGGCTCTGGAAGGATTTCTTCAAGAAGATAAAACTGTGAAGACCCCTGGTAGGTCATAATAAAATGAGAGGACGGTTGACAATTTGGGAGACTTTGGGGATGGCTTAGTGAGTATGTACAGTGAAAAAAAAAAAAACAAGGAAAGATAATTATTGACTTCAGAGAAAACAAAAAAATCTGTGTAAGAAGGGAAATGTAATCCTGATGAATGAAATCTACAGAGTTCATCTGCAAGTAACATCTCCATATTTCCGTAGGTAAATGCTAAATATTTATTCCATCATAATTAGATAAAGGGAGGTCTCAAAACCAAATGAACCTCATTGCCATCATGTGGATTCTGACTCATAGCCATTCTACAGAACAGACTAGAACTGCCCATAGGGTTTCCAAGGTTGTCAATCTTTATAGAAGCCAGCTGCCACACTTTCCCCACACAGCTGGTTGGTGGATTCGAACAGCTGATCTTTCTGTTAGCTTCTGAGCACTTAGTCATGTACTATCGTGGCTCCTTACATGGAGAGGAGGGAAAAGGGGAGGGGAATTATAGATACTGATATTGTGGTGGTGGTTGTTATGTGCCTTGGAGAAAGTTCCAACTCACAGAGACCCTGTACAGGGTTTTCAGGAGGAAGCTGGTGGGTTTGAAGCACTGACCTTGTACTTAGCAGTCCAGTGCTTATACTACAGTACCACAGCAGTAGTCTGTAGATGTTGATAATGGGGGCTAAAGAAGGAAAAGGAAAGAAATTCAAATCCTTACTCTCCATAGCTAATAACAAAGACATAAAACCTAAAATGGAAAGACTGAAATGTGTACTTAGAGATAGGGAAGTATTGTTGTTGTTATTAAGTGCTGTCGAGTTGGTTCTGACCCATAGTGACCCTGCATAGGGTTTTTGAGGAGCAGCTAGTGAGCTTGAACCACCGACCTTGCAGTTCAAACAGACTTTGCAGTCCACACCGCCACAGCGCCACACCCCCTGAAAAATGGATAAACTGTTTTAGTAGCTGCCTCTGAGGTACAGAGAGAGGGCAGAGGTACGAGAGAGCTTTGTTTGTTTCAATAAGCCTTGTAAGGTGATTTGACTCATCAAACCAGTTCCTGGTTGACTTTAATAAAAGTAAGAACTCCATTTTAAGAAGAGCTGTACCAACCAGACCTGCCTCTCCATGACCACCCATACTAAGGTGAATTAGAGCTGGCCTCCCACCTCCCTCCCCTCCCCACCTGCCTCAGCTGAGCACTGGATTCCTGCTATGTTGGCAGAATGCTGAGCCTGGAAGATGGTGATAGATGATGCTCTCAAAACACGGAGAGGATGCGCTGGAGACTTGGAAGGCAGAGTAACCAGAAAGGAGCACGAATGATCCCAGCATAGGCTTCACAGAAATGCTGACGCCAGTAGCTGCCATGAGGCTTGCACAGCAAATGTCAGCTTGGTACCAGATACCACTGGCAGCTGCAAAGTGTGTCCACCTTTCCCTCCAAATGTTCTGTCAGCACAGTGGGGCTCTATCCTTGGGGTGCCCCACTGTGGGAGGTGCCACCACTGGGCTGGACCATGTCCAGACCTCCTGACTTTCTTCTCATTGCCCATGTTTGGAGGGAGGGGCAAGGGGCCGAGAGACAACATAGATTTATTGGCTCACCTCAAGACTTCATACCCTTTCATCTCAGTTCTTTTAACCAAAAACTGGGGGTGTCAGTAGAACCTATCCCCAAAGGATTGTGTGAGGTTTATTAAATTCATTAATATAGATAATGGCATGGTCATTTCAATTACCTCAAGTGCATGCAAAAGCTAGACACAAAACAGGAAGACCAAAGAAGAACTAATACATTTGAACTGTGCTGTTGGTAAAGAATACTGAATCCCATAGACTCCCGGAGGAATGACTAAACCAGCCCGTGTTAGAAAAAATACAACCTAGAAAGCAGGGCTATCGAGTCTTAGACCCACATCGTCAGGGAAAAGCAGTCATTAGAAATGGACAGCAGGCTTTTCTTGTTTTGTTTTGTTTTTTAATGTTTTATTGTGAATGATGTGATAGTTTACAAGGGAAAACATTAGTTTTACATTCATCCTATTGTTTCATTGCCATTGTTACAATCCCCTCCATGCATCATCAACCAACCAAAAAGTATATATACCCTGTACCCCGGTCGTCCTGTACACCGGTCGTCCGCACACAGCCCCTCTCCCTCTCTGTGTCTAAAGTCCCCAGCTGCTCTATCTCTCCATGTCATCATCTCCGCCTCCACCTCTGGTGTCACTGCTTCTCTGGGTAAGGTCCCACTCTCCACTCTTCTTCCTTGATGGTACCAGGGACCTCTGCTCCTAGACTGCAAAGTTAATCATTTCCTTCCTTGCTACAAAATGTCTACCTTTACATTTCCAACCCTTACAAGCAGTCCTGATAACAATTATTTACTGTTGTATCACAAGAGACATATCTGCATTTCCTTTCATCAGCCCCCACCTAGACAGATTGGATACTACTCAGTAGAGATTCTACCTTCC
>NW_006408519.1:33396834-33402092 GCF_000296735.1 Chrysochloris asiatica
GTCTCCACACAGGTTCACAGGAGTCTATTGAATGTTGTAGGGCTTAGCTCACAGCTTCATTGCTGTTTTTCCCTCACTTCTCCTTACCGGTGATGAACGTGGTCACCAATCAGAGTGTGTGTTCCCATTGAGTCTTAATCTTGGAAGGGGGTTTGCTCTGAGGGGACCCGACCACTTGCCTTCATGTCTCCTGGGTAAGCAACTTGCTTGTTCTTGTAGTAATCAGTCAGTCTGCCTATATTGTTTTGTATTTTCCCTGTCAGTCTTTCTTTCAAGAAGTATCTTCTGTTCTTCTAGCCATTCCAGGCTGGTCTGCCTGTCCAAACTGGAAAGCATGTTTTGTCAGCTAAAATGAGGGAAATCCTACATCTGACGCAGAAAGACATAAAAAGCTAAAAGCACAAGGTCTCTAAGGTTTGTTCTGGGCACCAAAGAATACATCCTTCCATTGACCTACCGCTCCCTTCTTCCAGCAGACCCTGCTCAAAGGCAGAGAATGATCTTGGATCCTATACAAGAATGGAAGACAAGAGGGCTAATTTTTCCCAAAAAAATATTAAGCATAAATATGTAAATGTGAGAATATTAAGCATGATGGATGGCTCATTAATTTAGGGAAATGCTCCAATGTCCTTTGTGGTTGGAAAGTCAAGTTATAAGTCTGAGCTGAGAGGAAGATGTTGAAACAAAAGACAAAGTGCTGTGATAAATAAATTCTAAGAATAATCTTCATGTTACCCTGAGTCCCCCACTCACCACCCATCAACAACCCACAGAACAAGTAACTGCAGGGTGGAACCCTTAACATCAGGGGAAAGATACAGAATCCTTCAGGGAAAGGGTCAGATTCCAGGAGATGGTATAAGGTCAGGACCTAAAGAGAAACTAGTTGTCATCAAATCAACCCGAATCCACGGTGATTCCATATGTGTCAGAGTAGAATTACACCCCATCAAGGTTTCAGTGACTGACTGTTTAGAGACAGATCTCCAGATCTTTCTTCCAAGGCATTTCTGGGTAGATTTGGGCCACCGACCTTGCTGTTAGTAACTGAGTGCATCAACCATTCATGTCCCCCAGGAACCTCAGGGCCTAAGAATTAGCCTGTGAAATAGATTATAACCTAGGATTTAAGAACTAGTGATGTTGTTAGGTGATGTCCAGTTGGTTCCATCTCCTAGTGACCCTATAGACAACAGAACAAAATAGCATCCTCCTCCCAATGGTTATTGTTTGAGCCCATTGTTGCTGCCACTGTGTCAATCCATTTCTTTGAAGGTCTTCCCCTCTTGGTCTTCCATATCAAGTATGATGAACTTTTCCAGGAACTATCCTTCCCAACAACATGTCCAAAGTATGAAAGACCAAGTCACGCCATGCTCACTTCTAAGAAGCATTCTGGCGTCATTTCTTCCAAGACAGATTTGTGTGTTCTTCTGGCAGTCCACCATAATTCAAATGCATCAATTCGTCAATGGTCTTCCTTACTCACTGTCTAACTTTCACATGCATATGAGAAGATTAAAACTGCCATGGCTTATGTCAGGAGCACCTTAGTCCTCAAAGATGTCTTTTGCAGCAGATTTGCCTAATGCAATGCGCCATTTGGTTTTTTTGACTGCTGCTTCCATGAGTGTTGGTTGTGGGTTCAAGCAAAATGAAGTCTTTGACAACTTCATCTTGTCTCCTTTTATCATGATGTTGTTTATTGGTCCAATTGTGAAGATTTTCATTTTTTTACACTGATATGCAATCCATACCAAAGAGTGTAATCTATGATTTTCATCAGTAAGTACTTCAACTCCTCTTTGCTTTTAGCAAGCAAGATCATGTCTTCTGCATATTACAGGTTGCTAGTAATATGATGTCATGTTCTTCTTCATGTAATGCAGCTTCTCAGATTGTTTGCTCAGCATACAGATTGAATATAGCCTTGGAATATACCTTTCCCAATTTTAAATCACTCAGTGTTCCCTTATACTAGTAACTTTTTCTTGGTTCATATGCAGGTTCCTCATGAGCACGAAGTAGAGTTCTGAAATACACATTCTTCCCAATGTTATCCATAGTTTGGTATGATCCACACAGTGAAATGCAGTCACAGTCAATAAAGCACAAGCAACATTTTTCTGATATTTTCTAGTTTCAGCCAAGATCCATCTGACCTCAGCAATGATATCCCTCTCTCTACCTCTTCTTCTGAATCTGGTTTGAATTTCTGACCGTTCCCTGTCAGTGTTCTGCTGCAACCATTTTTGAATTATCATTAACAATATTCTATCTGCATGTGATATTAACAATATTGTTCGATGGTTTCTGCATTCTGTTGGATCACTTTTTATTAGAATGGCCACAAATATGATTTCTTCCAATTGGTTGGCCAGGTAGCTGTCTTCTAGATTTCATGGCATAAAGGAGTGAGAGGCTCCTGCATTGCATTAGTTTGTTAAAACAGTTCCATTTGTAGTCCATCAATTCCTGGAGCCTTGTTTTTCACCAATGCCTTAAAAATGCAGCTTAGACTCCTTTCTTCCATATCATTGGTTCTTTATTGTATGATACCTCTTGAAATAGTTGAATATCACCAGTTCTTTTTGGTAGAGTGACTTTTTCTATTCCTTTCATCTTCTTTTAATGCTTTCCGTATCATTGAGTATTTTTCCCATGATTGTTGTTGTAAAGTACCGTTGAATCTGTTGTGACTCATAGTGACCCTGTACAGGTTTTCTGAGGAGCCACTAGTGGGTTTGAACCGCTGACCTTGTGGTTCAAAGTCCAGCACTGATCCTACATCTCCACATCAGGAGTCCATTTTGCCCATTGTTGTTGTTGTTGTTGTTAAGTACTGTGGAGTTGGTTCTGACTCATAGTGACCCTACACAGGGTTTCTGAGGCTGTAAATCTTTACGGGAGCAGAAAGCCACATCTTTCTCCTGCGGAACAGCTGGTAGTTTCAAACTACTGACCTTGAGGTAAGCAGCCCAATTCGTAACCTCTACGCTACCAGAGCTCCTTTAGACTCCTTCAATATTGCAAACTAAGACTTGAATTTTTTTTCTTTAGTTCTTTCAGTTTCAGAAATGTTGGGCATGTTCTCCACTTCTGGTTTTCTAACTCCAGGTCTTTGCACATTTCATTATAATGCTTTACTTTTTCTTCTCAAGTTGCCCTTTGAAATTTCCTGTTCAGCTCCTTTTCTTCCTCATTTCTTCCAGTTGCTTTAGCTTTTCTATCTATGTTCAACAGCAAGTTCCAAAGTCTTTTCTGACATCCAGTTTTCCTCCTTTGCTGTTTTTTAAGTGACATTTTGCTTTCTTCATGTAAAAAGTTGTTGATGTCATCTCATAACTCCTCTGGTCTTTGGTCATTAGTGTCTAATGTTCTTGAGATGGTCTCTAAATTAGGTGGGATATACTCTAGATCCTCTTTTGGCTCTTGTGGGGTTGCTTTAATTTTCTTCAACTTCTGTCTGAATTTGCTTATGAGCAATGACAGTCTGTTCCACAGTTGGCCTCGGGCCTGTTTTTTGACTAATGATATTGAGCTTTTCCACCATATCCTCCAACTTATTCCATTCCTGTGAGTTCTAGCTGTTATGTTGTTCAAAAAAGGGTATTTGAAGCAATTAGTCTTGCAAAGTTCTATCAAAGGATCTCCAGTATTGTTTCTATCACTCAGACCATATTTTCCAACTATTGATCCCTCCTCTTGGTTTCTTTTGCATTCCAATCACCATTAATTATCAATGGATTTTGATTGCATATTTGATTGACTTCAGATTGAAGAAGCTGGTAGAATTATCCAATTTCATTGTCACTGGCTTTTGTGGTTTATGTGTACATTTGAATAATGGTGGTAATAACTGATCTTGCTTGTAGGTATATGGATGTTATCCTAGCACAAACAATATTGTGATTGAGATAGATCTTGAAATGCTCTTTTTAACTGAAACACCATTCCTCATCAATTTGCCATTCCCAGAAATATTAAACCATATTATCATCCAATTCAAAATTGTCAATCCCAGTCCAGTTCAGCTCACTAATGTCTAGGATATTGACCTTTATGCATTCCATTTCATTTTTAATGCCTTCCAATTTTCCTACAATGTACTTCATAATTCCATGTTCTAATTATTAATTGATGTTTGTACTGTTTTCATTTTGAGTTGTACCCATTGCAAATCAAGAACCCAAAAGCTTTGCTCCATCCATGTTATTATGCCAACTCTATTTTGAAGAGGCAGTTCCTTCCCTGTTGTATTTTGATTGTCTTCCAACCTGAGAGGCTCATCTTCCAGCACTGTATCAGACAATGTATGGCTGTTATCCATAAGGTTTTCAGTAGCTAGCCATTCAGACATGTCTGTCTCTCCTTATTCTTAGTTTCTCTTAGTCTGGAAGTTCTGTTAGAATCTGTCCTCTATGGGTGATCCTGCTGGTATTTACAATGCCAGCAGCCTAGCTTCCAGCATCACAACAACATGCAAGCCACCTCAGTACAAAAAACTGAAAGATGAGTGGTAGAGCACCTAAGAACTAGGCTGTACAAGTATTCCATTCTTGTCTTCCCATTCAGTATCAATACTATCCCCTCTGTAAACAGGGTTGATAGGGACAGGCAACGTAGACATTGACTACCTAAAATGGGAGGCACATAAAAGCATGAAGTGACTGGCTTACAAGTTTTCAAGAGGAAGATTAGTTTCGGAGTGTGTGGGGGAAGGTGGAATCCTCACTGAATAGTTTTCATATTGTCTAGATGGATCTGGTGCAAGAAGATGGGGATAAGATTCTTATGATTCAATAGTAATTGTTATCATGACTAATTGTGACTGTCACAACTGTTAAGATATACGTTTTGTAACAAAAAGGGGGGAGTAGTTACTCTTACAGTCCAGGAACATAGGACCCTAGGACCATCAAGGGAGAAGACCATGAGCGGAATGTGGGACCCTATCCAGAGAAGCTAGTCATAAGGTTTTCAGTGACTAAATATTCAGAAATATTTTGTCACTCCTTCTTCCCAGTCAAGAGCCAATGATACTGAAGGAGGAATTCCAAGGTACAATGAAGGAATTGACAAAGAACAAGGCACCAGGAATTAATGGAGTAAAATTTGAAATCTTTCAAGAAAGTGAGGTTTCACAGGAGGCACTCACTCATCTATGCCAAGAAATTTGAAAGACAACTATCTGAACGACTTATTGGAAGAGATCCATATGTGTGTCCATGCCAAAGAGAGGTGACCCAACAGAA
>NW_006408519.1:33403252-33442600 GCF_000296735.1 Chrysochloris asiatica
GGCAGTGTTTTGTTCTGTTGTGCATAGGGTTGCTATGAGTCGGTACTGACTCCATGGCACCTAACAACAACAACATCCAGATAAAAGCGACACCAGAGATGGAGGCAGAGATAAGGACTTGGAGAGCTAGAGCAGCTGAGGACTCTGGACTCATGGAAAGAGAAAGGCTGGAACCCAGGAGGCAGACTTGTAGAATTTAGCCTTTGATTATTTAAATGATTATATATTCCTGAGTGTTTTTGTGTATATCTTCCCCCACCCCCCATAAAAAAGAAAAAAAAAAAATCAGAGGGAAGAAAGCAAACACTTTTGAATGATGATGCACAGAGGAGATTGTAATCATTGCAATGAAATGATGAGTATAAAACTGATGTCCTCTCATGTAAACTATCACTCAATTCACAATAAAAACTTAAACAGAAAATAAATAAATAAATAAGTATTCCCTTCCTTGACAATGGCCAATGTAGTTTAGGAATTGTGATATTTGATTTGTGGAATGTGTTTTTTCTCTGCAGTAATATCCTTTCATTACTTAAAAAATTTAGTAATTGAAGACAAAAATAGCCTTACAATGGGGCACTTGGGGGAGTGACAGAGAAGATAAAAAAATGTAAGAGAGGATGTTGCTGCTGTTAAGTGTTGTTGAGTTGGGTCAAACTCATAGTGACCCTGTGGAGGGTTTCCGAGGAGTGGTTGGTGAGCTTGAACCTCTGACCTTGTGATTCAAACTGACTTCGCAGTTCTGCACATTACCGCACAGTGCCACACCAGGACTCCAACAGATATGATAGAAGAGATGATAGAAACTAGGATTTAGAATCCAAGAGTGACCGGAGACTGTAAGTGATGCGTGATCAGAAATCCGGGGATGGATGCTAGACTTCTCTCAGTTACGTAGAAGAGGGACCTGAGCTGTTTTATTTAAATATTAATGGAAAATATGACATGATAGAAGGCAGAAGAAACTGGCAACATTAAAACATTGTCTATTTTAATCATCAGGAAAATGGGAAGTGATTATTACCTCTTCTAGCTGGCTTCCCCTCTTTGCTATTTGAGTTGTAGATAATGCCCTGATGGTGTTTCTCAAAGGACACAGAAATGACTGGTGGAGCAGGAGATGCAACTATCTGGTCTACCCTCTCGTGCAACACCACCATTGCCCACTAAGGTCAGGAATGCCCTGATGCTTAACGTTGAGGGGAAGGATGTCTCCCAAAGATCATCTCTTTTGTTGAAGGTTAGAAAACTTTCAACTTTAAACAGTAGATACATTGAGTTGTTAGTAAATTTTGGAAAAAGTTTGAAAGTCAATGGGATATGGTGAGCAACATACAAAGTAACAACAAGAAAACTACAGCCTCATAAGAAAATGTTGCATTCTCCCTATTGCAAGAATGAAGTGAAGAACTCCTAATCTGATTAAGTAGAGTTGAAGTCTCTATACAGACTGGATATATACCACTCCTTTTACCTTGGCAATCCTAACTTCAATATCATAAGTTTATAATGAGAAAATCCACCTGCAAATCTCACCTAGCAAGACTGTCCTTGGTTCACGGTACAGAGAGAAGTTTGGGAGGGGAGAATTAGGTTCGATACAGAGGACTGGATGAGGCACGGCTGACTACTATGCCCTCTGCTATGTTGGGCACAGTCACTGTGAAGACTGTCAGTAGATCCAAGTGCCTCTCCTGCCATATCACAATCAACATGACAGAAGGGGTCTTTGCCTGGGCAGGGGATTGAAGGGACTGAGTCTTAGATGCCTATGCCTCCCGTCATATCTGCACAGCAGCGTGACCCATTTTCCTCTGGATGGGGTCATAACTCATATAAAAAATTGTGTACCTAACAAAGACCCTGAAGATCAATTCCAATGCCACATTCTACCTCTCTTTCCCAGAAGGTGCCAAATAATTTGGGGGGCAAATTCTTTTGGAAACTGTCTGGTTCCATTAAAACAGAAAAATAACTTTCCAGCTAGACTTTCCAACTCATTCTCAATTTACAGATTAAGGAATTGAAATGAAAAAGGTGGTGGTGATGTGCCACGGAGTTGGTACTGACTCATGGCAATTAAAATTTGTTTTACGAGGCTGTAAATCTTTATGGGAGCAGAAAGCCTGCTGACCTTGAGGTGAGCAGCCCAACTCGTAATTACTCCGCTACCAGAACTCCTTAATATATTAGTTTACTTGTAATGTAACTTTATTCTTAATTCCATTATCTTCTCTTTTAGGAGGTAAAACAGAGATCTGAATACATGTGTACCTGATTCTAATCTAGTCTCCTTTTTATAATTACTACAAATTCTGTCTGTAAACTAGAAAGAGGCATGGACTAGAATCAAAAGACCTGGGTCTCTTAAGAAGTCTTTTGGCATCCAAGCTTTATTGTTTCTGTGCATGAGTTACAGAGTGGCGTGGCCCACAGCATACGCATGCCCTTTGAAGAAGGGTGTGGCTTAACCAAAGGTGATACACAGTGAATACCAGAGGAAGGAAGAGAGGAGCCAAGGGGGAGGAGGGGGAAAAGGAAAAGGAAAGAAAGACAGGAACAAATAGGTTCAAAACTTGAGAAAGAAGAAATATCAAAGTCCCTCGCAAATAGAGACTCCAGCCCCAAGTGGAGATATTAGTTAAAAAATGGCAGGAAAAGACAAGTCCAAACTGTAATAACGAACAGCCACATGGAGAGCTTTGTCAGGCCCAAAGACCATGTCTCTAAGTGCCACCCACTGTAAAACACACACTGATGTGCTGACTGAAGGTGGTGGTGGGGGCTCTGACTTTTCATGAAGTGCACACTGGGATGCTGTAGTTTCTCAGAGGTTACAATGGTATGTCCTCTTCTTCTTCATTTGGAACTCATTGAAGATCGATACCAGTGTCAGTTAGGAAATCGAATAAAATCTCAGCTCTGTCCCAGATGAAGCTGGATTAGAGAACTACTCTTTGGCTATGCTGCCAAAGGAAACATATTTTGCACATTTTTCCCCCAAGTTTGGAGCTCAGAGCTGGATGGAGTCTGCAAGGCAGCGGGCCACTGCCAGACTGTGGGGAAGCTTCCTATGCAACGGAAAAAGGTGTCCTTTCTGGGCAAAAGCAGCCCCAGAGATTTTAGCCCTCCATGGTCCCCACAGCTGCCTGGGTGTTTCTATTGGTTCACAGACCACTCAAGTGTTGGCAGTTGTCCTGCCAAGCTGTGGCTGACTCTTCAGGCTACAGCATGATGAACTTCAAACTGGTTGCAACTCACTGGTCCTAACCAAGGACCAGGATGATCAGGGGCCCCTAGACTTGCCTCTAGAAAAAACCTGCATCCAAGGGTCCTCATTGTGTTAAAGATGAAGCAAACAGATGAGAACTCACCCGAAACAGCAGACCATGAGGTCTGAGAAAGTGAAGACAGACAGGTCACCCTGGAGCAGTGGCCTGTCACCATCTGTCCCAATTAAGGGACATCAACTTATGCGGAGTCTCACAAAGCTTTAACAAGACTCACAGTAAGAAATAGGCTTTATACTGTGACCCAGCATGCATCCGCACAATAACAATTTCCAGAAGCAATATTTACAATGCTCTCGTGTTTTATTTTATTTTTTCATGTAGCTCTTAACCTTGATGGTCCTGGTGTGGCGCTGTGGGCTAATGCACTGGATAGCAAAGCCAGTTTGAACTGCAAGGTCGGTGGTTCAAGCTCAACAGCCACTCTTTGGAAACCCTACACAGGGTCGCTATGGGTCGGAACAGACTCCACGACACTTAACAACGAACAACAATCAGACACAAAGAAGTGCTGGTGGTGCAATGGTTAAGCACTTGGATGCTTAACTAGGAGGTTAGCTATTCAAATCCACCTAGCATCTCCAAGGGAGAAAGACCTGGTGATCTGCTCCCACAAAGACGGCTGCCAAGGAAACTCTGTGGAGCCGTTCTACTCTGTCATATGGGGTGGTTAGAAATGGACTACCAACTCAACGGCATCTAGTAACAAAAATAAGTGCCCACAATCCCAGTTTGAAAAACTTAGAAGGAATCGAAGTCAAACTCTTGCCCCCAGCAGTCAGACAAATATCTCTTCCTTCCTGAAGGAAGAGTGAGAGCATGAGAGAGGAGAGTAGAGGGGAAAACAGACAATGCCTTCCAGCTCCTTGCAAGGAGGAGGAAGTTCCTATTCTAAAAGACCCCAATCTGTGTGGAGGAAACAACGCTCGTCTCCTGTACCTCCTGCACCATCAATCAAATAGTTTGTGTGATGGATGACCAACTTGGAAATGCAAAAATGGATTGTTTTGTTTTGTTTTTAGTGTTTCTTAGAATTAAGAAGATACGGCCTTTTTCCTGACCTGCAGTTTGCCTCCAAAGACTGTTTTGTTTTTGTTGCTAACAAAAATATGCCTTGTGGATGGTTTCAGACTGTGACCAAATCAATGCATTATCTGAAGGGACTCAACTGAGACCAAAAGAATAGAACATCCCTCGAGCTGAACCAATATTTTGTTCCTTGAAGCTTCAGTGGACTCTGAAGGCTTCAGAAGTGTCGATCCTAGAAGCAGAAGGGACTTGACTCCAAGCTGTTGTCCCTCCCTGACTGACATCCTCAGTCCCAGTCATTGCCAGAGACTCTCATTCCCCTTAAGGCTTCCCAAGGTTTCATGTCCCCACACCTCTGCTCACATAGCCCCTTCTGGTTAGACCGCATTCCTTCAACCCCCTGCCTGCTATCTGCTAGGTAAGCAGCCATTCATTTCTCAAAACTCAAAAATTCCTTCCTTCCTTCTTTCCTTTCTATCTATTCGTCCTTCTCAATAAAGTCTATAGCAGGTTCACCATATGTCACCCATGCTGGTTCCTAGTGAAATACACGGCCCCTGTTCTTTATGAGTTTGTTATCTGGTCAGATGCAACAACCAGTTGCTGTCAACTCAGCTCAGACCCACGGGGACCTCACGTGTGTCACAGTAGAACTGTGCTCCACAGGGTTTCCAGTGGCTGTTTTTTAGAAGCAGATTGGCAGACCTTTCTTCTGAGGTGCCTTTGGGTGGACTTGAACCTCTTACCTTTGGTTATCAGCCAGGTATGTTAACCATGCAATATGGACTTCTCAGATACAATGGTGGTGGTTTTCGTGGTGGTGCTATGATAGTTGTGCGTAATCAAGTTAGCTCAGACTCATAGCGACCCTGTATAGAGTTTCCAAGGCTGTAAATCTTTACAAGAGCAGAAAACTTCATCTGTTTCCCATGAGGTAGCTGCTAAATTCAAACTGCTGGCCTCATGGTTAGTGCCCAGTGCACAACTACCAAGACTCCTTTCAAGTACAATAGGCCTTTATCATGTTGTGAGTGCAATAATGCAGCTGCCCACATGAAACTATCAGAGCATGGGACAGAGGCCTTCACTCAAAGCTGTGCATCAAGTGAGGCTCCCAGGAGAAGTGAGTAACGTCACACAAGCTGACAAGGTGAAGGAGAGAGTGCAATTCCAGCCTGCAAGTGAAGTATCATTACTCCCAAGTTAGAGATGAAGCAAGTGAGACCTGGGCTGGTTAAATGCGTTTCCAAGAGTGTAAGGTTATCAAATAACAGAGCTGGTATTTGACACCAATATACACCAGTGCCAAGACAAGTCTGTTAATTACTAACTGGGATTGTCTTCCACTGACCTTAGGGAAACAGACATGACGATCCCAGAGGACACCTGAAAAACAAGAGGAATACACTGAATTCATTAGGCATGAACTGTCAGACCCATTGGACCCAAATGGTAGAAGAGAAGCCCAAGGGGATTTAGAGGGGGAGCAGGGGTTCTAGACAAACTACTGGCAGCACTGTTGTTGTTGTAGGTCATACCGTCAGTTCTGACTACAGCGACCCTGTATAGGGTTTCTTAAGAGTGGGTGGTGTGTTTGAACTGCCAACCTTGTGATTAGCAGTCCAGTGCTTATCCTACAGTGCCACGTCAGGACCCCCAACTGAGCAGGTGTGATTTCAATGTCAGACCTAACCGGGTATCAGTCTTGAAAGTTGTTAGAAGTGTGCCCTTCAATATTTGGATTACCCTTGGTTTTGTTTTGTTTTACTTGTACAGTAGGAAAGCTCTGTCTACCTTTTGGGGTCATGATAATGACTTAATTAGGCACCAAATGTAATTCCAGTGGCATGGTGCAGGCTGAATTCTCATGGCTTCTGCTTCCCTCTTGCATCCCCTAGTTTTCCCTCTCTAGCTGAGAAGAACGTAGGTCCTCTCCCTCCTTCCCTTGTGAGGGGTGGAGACTGGACTCCCAGCCCCATGATGACGTCACTGAGTCTGGCAATAACCTCGGACTGGGCACCAGACAGAACTTGTTCAAGTTAAAGTGATAAGAGCAAGGCTCATCCTTAAGAGCTGCTGGAAGGAGCTGTTAATGGTATCATTAATAATACTTAGCATTGTCCCAGTGTTTTTCCAACAAATGAATTCTGTTTCAAATCCCAGAAAACAAATGTCTGGGTGTGTTGAAGACAGGCCTCTATAGAAAGAAGACCAGTATGTCTTCAACAATGACTGGGGGGAGGGAACAGCCACATTACCTTTTCCTGCAGCCAAGGTACCCAGGACAGCAAAAGGACATTGAACCTTTTGCTGGATATTGCATTAGGTGCCATCGAACCAGTTCTGACTCACAACGACCCTTGTACAACAGAACAAATGGAAGGAACCCCATCAACAAATCTTTCCTCAAACAGAAACACTAACCCAAGAGTGGCACAGACAAGTCCCACTTGTCCCTAGGACATATTGCCCAGAAGTATCAGGCATCTGTAAGTTGGTGCCATGATCTAGATGGAAAAATTCATCCTTCTTTCTCCCCCAAACACAACACCAAGCTCATGTGATGGGAGACAAGGCATGTACTTCGTTGCTCAACTCTGCCACCATCTAACTCATTGGACATTTTCTTTACGGAATGGAATCTGGAGACACCCAAATTAATCAGATCCATTCCTTCTTTTCAAGAGTGCAGAGTTGAGTTTGAGAAAGAGGAAAAGTAGATAAAAAGAGAAAAAGCTACACTATAAAGAGAAGTACTCAGGTAAGAGGAAGGGTTTGAGCTGGTTTGGAAGATGATTTAGAATCAAGTGGGGAACAAATGCTTAGAAGCAAGATGAGGCACAGCACATTCACAACTTGAAAAGCTTCATGCCATCTTGGGAAATCAGAAAATTTCATTGACAGTCCCTTGGTGGTACAGCGGTTAACATAGTCAGCTGCTAAGCAATAGATTGACAGTTTTAGCCCACCTAAAGTTACCTTGGCAGAAAGGTCTGGAGATCTTCAGAAAAATCAGGTGTTAAACTGGGATGCACAAGGGATCACCATGAGTAATGGTTAGATGGCAATTGTTGGTTGATTTTGTGTGTTTGTGTGTGTGTGTCATCACAAAGGGAAGAAAACTGACTAGGATGGCACACAGGAAGGTAGATCAGTAGAATACATGAGCAGTGCCCAGAGGAAGGAATAAGGAGTAAAGGCTTGGAGATAACTTTTGACTTATACGGAAGTATCAAGTCAGTATCTGACTAACAGATAAAGACCCTGGTGGGATGGGGCCATAGCAAACATTTCTCAAGCGTGTACTTGCAGGATATTCACATGAGAAATTTAGCATCAGGACAGGTGTCTGGTTTCTACCAAGAGATTCTGATGCAACAGCACAAGTGAGGGGCCCGGGATGCACTCTCTAACAAGCATCCCAGTGACCCAAATGTGGGAGACCCATTGACATCACTTTGGGAAGTGTGCTTGAAGGGTCTTCTCCATCCCCATGCTACAGCTAGTCCAACTCCCTCCTAAGTCGTCCTTACTCAGGTCGGACCTAAGATGTTCATACTTCTTCCTGGCCTCGGGTGGACTTTCTGAAATGTAAATCTGAGTTGGCCACCATTCTTAGAGTCACTAGAGAAGATTGACAACATCCAACAGTAACTACAGATGCTGGTCTAGGTATTGCTCCAAAGAACACAGCTCTTGTTAGGTGCCATTGAAGCAGTTCAGACTCACAACAACTCTTGTACAACAGAACAGAACAGAACAGAATACCGCCTGGTCTTATTCTAGCCACACAATACGTTTGAGCGGATATTTGTAGTCAGTGTATCATTCCATCTCAATGAAATTCTGCCTCTTTTTCACTGATCCTCTCCTTTACCAAGCATGATGTCCTTCTCCAGGGACTGGTCCCTCCTAATAACATGTCCAAAGTACATGAGACAAAGTCTTGCTATCTTCAACCACAAGGAGTTTCAACACATAATCTTCTATATATCTAATATTCTTCACCAACACCATAATTCAAAGGCATCAATTCTTCTTCATTCTTCCTGATTCTTTGTCCAGTTTTCACATGCATATGAGGTGACTGAAAACATCATGGCTTGAGTCAGATGCACCTCAGTCCTGAAAGTGACATCTCTGCTTTTAACACTTTAAAGAGGTCTTTTGCAATAGATTTGCCCAATGCAATACATCCTTTGATTTCATGACTGCTTCTTCTATGGGCATTGATTGTGGATCCAAATAAAATGAAATTCTTAGTAATTTCAGCTTCAATATTTTCTACTAGTTTACCTACTTTAAAATCACTAGCTCACAAGAACTATCCAAGGCTGTTGTTCTTGTTAGGTGCCATAGAGTCAGTACGGCATCATTGTTGTTGTTGTTGTTGTTAAGTGCCATCGAGTCGTGTCTGACCCATAGCGACCCTGTAAAGGGTTTCTGAGGCTGCAAATCTTCATAGGAGTAGATTTTCATTTTTCTCCTGAGGAGCAATGGGTGGTCTCAAAATGCCAGCCTTGTGGTTAATGTCAAAGCTCATCCTGAAGCGCCACCATCCAAGGTATGTCTCATTCTTAGTGTGCTTTCTTGTCTGTTAGCTCGCAACTCCTTCTCCTGTTTTCCTTTTCTCCTGATAGGTTCTTGGTGGTGCATAAGGTTTGCACTCAGCGGTTACGAATCGGGCTGTGAACCTTAAGATCAGCAGTTCGAAACTACCAGCTGCTCCATGGGAGAAAGATGAGGCTTTCTGGTCCCGTAAAGATTTACAGCCACAGAAACCCTGTACAGGGTTGCTATGGGTAGGAACTGACTCGAAGGCACTTTACAACAACAACAACCAAAAAAATGGTGATTCAAACCCATTCAGTGGCACTGCAGAAGAAAGACCTGGTGATCTGCTAATGTAAAGATGACAGTCCAGAAACTCCCAGAGTTCAGTTCTGCTCTGTAATGCAGGCAGTCACCAGGAGTCTGAATCAAATACAATCAAATCAGCTCAAAGGCAACAGCTTTGGTTTGTACCTATGTTCTCTTTAATCTCCTTTATGTGTGGAAGTTTGCAAACTACATTTCCCAGTCTCCTTTGTCAGCTGGATTCTGGTTGGGGTCTGTGGGTGGATGGAACTAAAGAAGGATTGGGGAACTGGAGGAAGGGAGACGTTTATAGTGCATCACTTTGTCTTTTTTATCTCTGCATCTGGTTTTTCTATGTCCAGTGTTGGCCATGGCAGTAATAGCTCCCAAGATGTCTTGAGCAGCCGCAGCAAGACTGCTTTCACCAGCTCAACTCAGCGTAGCTCAGGTCTGTGTCCTGCCAGCGAGTAGTATCAGCTTCCTCATCTCTGAGTCCCCTTTTACTCCTCCATCTCTTCCAAAAGATTCTCTGCTTGGAATATCTGCAGTGGATTCTGTTTTCTGGACTGGATATTAATGGGTACATGAGGAAACAGGCACAGAGAGGTTATGTAACTTGCCCTAAGTTAAACAGCTAGGAAGTAGCATGAAGTGCAGAGGAAGGAAAAAGACAAAACTCAGATCCTAAATGATGTCCAGGCTTCTTAAGCATGTCATACGAAGCCCTGGATGGCACAAACAGTTAAGCGCTCAACTACTAGCCGAACCGACCCAGAGGCATCTCATAAACAGGCCTGGCTGGCGATCTGCTTCCAATAGGTCCTCTACTCTGCACACATGAGGTCTCTATGAATTGGAATCAACTTGATGGCAACTCACAAAAACAAAGCCCTTCCTAATTGTCTGCCTCTCTCCATCTGCATCTTATGATCTAGTTAAAGGGTGGCATCGTAATTAGAGGGTTGCATTTGGTTGATGTTTCTGTTGCTAAATAACTGAATCAATGTTGAGTGCACCATATTACTATGAAGTTCCAGTTAGATCTACAACTGCAGTACATGTTGAATGGACCCCAAACCCATTGTCATTAAAGCAATTCTGATCACTAGAACTACCCCCATAAGGTTCCCAAGGGTGTAACCTTTCTGGGAGCAGACTGCCGCATCTTTCTCCTGCAGAGTGGCTGGGGGGTTAGCAGTTAAGCACTTAACCACTGCACCACCAGAACTCCTTGTTTGATGGACTGTGAATGAAGAAACCACCTAACAAATGAGTAAAGTCCAAGCTGGACCTGCAGGGTCTTTGTAGGATAAGCACTGGATTGCAAACCAAAACGTTAGTGGTTTTCAAGCCCGCCAGCGGATCCACAGGGAAAAGATGAAGTTATCTGTTCCCCAAAAGATTGACATCCTTGGAAACCCAATGCAGAGTTGCCATAAATTGGAATCAACTCAGTAGCACTTAACAACAACAAACTCCAGTCTTCCTGGGAAGTAATCCCTGATGTCCACAGTCCCCTTAATCTCAGTATCAGAGCCCTGCTGCATCCAAGACACTGATCGTGCGTGCCCCTTAGACAGAATCTTGTTATTGTTAAGTGCCAAGGAGTTAGTTCTGACTCATAGCGATCCTGTGTAGGGTTTCTGAGGAGCAGCTGCTGAGCTTGCATCCAATACATGCCCAGTCGTTCAACAAATGGTTGAATTAATCAATCCATCAGAGATGCAACCCATCAAGCCATTGCCCAATGATGTTTAAAATTCTAGTTTAGTGAAATATAACAGTTTCCAGGAGTAAGTTACCAAAGAAAACCACAACATTTTCCTAAAAAAACAAAAAACCTCCAACATAGCAGCTAGCAAGTAATTAGGGCTTAATGTGTCTAACTTAGAAAAAAAAAAAAATAAAAAAAAAAATGGGTTAATCTCAGGAGACACCCTGTATGAAAAGAGAAAAAAACGAGTCATGGATTCTAACCTATTTATAACCTGAGCTCACAAATGATCTGTTGCTAACGTGGAAGAAAGCCATTAATCTCCCAACTCAGGGAGCAATTTTATATTTTGAATAAAAACAAAATAAACAGTATTAAGGAGGGAAATAAATCAGATATGCAGTAATTAGTTTGAAAGAGCCGGATTTCCCTGCCTGACACTCTCTTTGGAACTGCAGCCTCATCCATCAATGTAAGAGTGTATCCAATGACATGGAGATTTTCCATTTGCTTTTCAGACAAAATTAATCCGTTGATCTGAATAGGAAATTGACAAACTTGAAGGGGGAACAGGAATGATAGCAATACAATAGGGACAAGAACGGATGCTAAATCGACTGGGGTGAAGTTCTGGCCTCTGGACTTTCAACCTCCTAGTTGCTTTGTAACTTCTTATATTCATTAAACTGTTCATTTTATCTCTGAAATCTTAGAAGATCTAGGTTGTGTGTGTGTGTGTGTGTGTGTGTGTGTACATTTCCCCAACAGAATATATGAGGAACTACATGTTATCTAACCCAGTCTCCTCTTTTTACACATTTAGAAAGTTCAGACCAGAGACAGGAAGTGACTTGCTTAGGTTGCACAGCAAAATCAGTTGAAAGCTCCAGGACCAAAGCCTTGGTCAGGAGATTCCAGCTCTTTTCTCCAAAGCTCAACAAGATAAAGCCCCAATAGTCATAACACGATTACTTATTTAAGTCAGTCTTTGATTTTATGCATCACTTTCCGTGTTGTTGGTAAGTACCATCAAGTCAGTTCTGACTCATAGTGACCAATGAGCAGCTGGTGGATTTGAACTGCCGATCTTGTGGGTAGCAATCCAGTGCCACACCAGGTGCCCTTTTTCTGTTCAGTTATGGAGATCTCTCTTTTTCTAGCCTCCACTGCCTCAGTCAACTTGCCTCCAATAGAATTTTCTAAAGATTCTCTCCCACTCCATTTACACCTTGTTCTGAATTCAAATGACTGCTTTCTCTCCCATTCACTGTGGAATGCCCTGCTATGGAACTTTGCTTGTTAACAGAATCATTTGAGGCACCAAAATCCAAAACCCAAGCCCAGGGCCATCTACTCAATTCTGAGTCTGTAAATCTTTATGAGTAGCAGGTGTGTTCAAACCATAAACCTTCTAGTTAGCAGGCCAACGCCTAACCCACAGTGCCACAGGCAAGTTGTTGCTGTTAAATGCTTTGGAGTCAATTCTCACTCACAGTGACCCTGTCTTTATAGGGTTTCCGAGGAGTGACTGGTGGGTTTGAATCACCAACCTTGAGGTTCAAACCAATTTTGCAACCCAGTACTTATCCTACTGTTGTTGTTAAGTGGTTATGAATCGGGCTGCGAACCTTAAGGTCAGCGGTTCAAAAATACCAGCCGCTCCGCGGGAGAAAGATGAGGCTTTCTACTCCCGTAAGGATTTACACCCTCGGAAACCCTGTACAGGGTCGCTATGGGTCGGAACCGAATCGACGGCACTTAACAACAACAACAACTTATCCTACAGCACCATACCAGTCCTCTTTAAGTGCCATTGAGTCAGTTCTGACCCATAACGACCCTATATAGGCTTTACTAAATCTAACCAGATATATTTGTAACTCCTTGCCTCACTCCCTTTAATACTAGGAGTTGACCTCTCTGAACGGAGCGTCTCCTCCATCTCCCACGTCCCAGCTATTCCTTTTGAGTGCAGACTTCCAAAACTGAATGCTTCTATCAGTGATAGTAGCAAAGAGATGGGCGAAGATTTAGGATGCTCACCCAAGATGGGTAAAAGTTCAGTAGCTATCAATAATGAATGATTCAGCCATACAACAAAAAACTAGATAGACCTTTAAAATAACACAGAGAAGAATGTTTAAGGTACATTGTTAATATGTAGAATGTGACTCTGTTATCAAATGCTACATATTGCATGATCCTCTTAACAAAAGCAAAAACAAGTTTTACTAAAATAATAATATTATAATTTTATGACAAGGTTGGCAGTTCAAATCCACCAGAAACCCTATACAGGATCACTATGAGTTGGAATCAAATTGACGGCACTTAACAACAATATGTATGTATGTATGTATGTATGTATATCTATACATGTATGTTGTTGTTGTTGTGAAGTGCAATTGAGTCGGTTCCGACCCATAGCAACCCTGTGTAGGGTTTCTGAGGAGCAGCTGGTGAGCTGGAACCACTGACCTTGCAGTTCAAACAGCTTTGTAGTCCGGTTCATTAACCCACAGTGCCACACCAGGACTCTGTATACATATATACATATATATGTGTATTGTTGTTAAGTATATATAAGCGACTGGTCCCTCCTGACAATATATCTGAAGTATGAGAGATGAAGTTTGGCCATCCTGGCCTCCAAGGAGCACTCTGGCTGCACTTCTTCCAACACAGATCTGTTGGTTCTTTTGGAAGCCCATGGCACTTTCAATATTCTCTTCCATATATGAGGCAGCTTCACAAAACTCATGGTAAAATGAAATTCAAAGGTAATGGAGTTTTTCCTTGAAAAACTTTTTTTGAAGCCACTCACCAAGCCTCTCCTTGGAAACCCTCTACAAGGTCATTATGAGTCGAAAGTGACTCAGTGGCAATTAACAACAACAACAACAACACATGTATGGTGGTGAGAACGGTGGTAAGCTGTGCAGTCACTTCCAGCTCAGGTATGTTGTTACATGCTACCGACTAAGTTGCAACTCCTAGTGAGTCTGTATACGGTTTCCAAGGAGCAGCTGATGGTTTTGAACTGCTGATACTGTGGTTCAAACCAACCTTGCTGTTCAAGGGTTTCTGAGGCTGTAAATCTTTATGGGAGCAGAAAGTCTTGTCTTTTTCCTGCAGAGCAGCTGGTGGATTTGACCTCCTGACCTTGCAGTTAGCATGTAAACATGTAACCCATTTCATAATATAGTAGTATGGTGGTGGTTATGTGCTGTGGAGTCAGTTCTGACTCATGACGACCCTGTACAGGGTTTCCAAGGCTGTAAATCTTTATGGGAGCAGAAAGCTTCATCTTTCTCCTGGAGAACAGCTGGTAGTTTTGAACTGCTGACCCTGAGGTTTGCAGGCCGATTCGTAACCACTATGCTACCAGAGCTACTTAAAATATAGTAGTATATGTACTCCTTTTATAAGAAAAGCACCACAATATTATTTTTTTAGTATAAAGAAAAGCCACTCATATAGTGCCCTGAACTATAATGAGCAACTTAAGGAACTGAGCTAAATTGTTCTCAGCAGATATGGAAATATCGTGGAGAAGGGAGAGGGGTTTGAGTGACTTCATCCTGACTTAATTGTTCTTTATTTATTTTACATATTGGCTTTGTTTGCTTTTACATTATGAGTTTTGTTTGAATAAAAAGTTGAATTTCCAGGAACAGATGTGTGTGTGTTGATTATTGGAATTGAATTAATTGTGAATATTCTCTGTTGGTCGACAAAAGCAGATATATAGAAAATGACTGAAGATCTTTCAAGTATCCAATGCTGTACTAGGATTTTTTTTATAAACACTGTTCATTTGTCATAACATATCTTCAAGGCAGGCATGAGTTCCAATAACATAAAAGCATAGTAGCAAAGACCCAGAAAGATGCAGTGACTTGTCCAAGTTCACATCAGCCTAAGAAAGGGACTGAGAGCCAGGATGGTGTCGTGTGACAAACACGGGACACATCCTTTTTCATGGATAAAAAAGAGTGCCTTTAGGAGCATGGGGGAAATTTCAGGCCATCACAGGAAAGCAGAACAAATGGGGGAGACATAAGAAACATCTCAATAGGAGAAAGGCCCCCACAAGCCCTGCTGTTATCCTCCAAGGCTGACTTAGTCAGCCCTGCTTGAAGGAAAAATCCACTGAGGCAAATAATTTAGAATCATGTGTATTGGGACCTCATATACATTATTTAATTTTATTTATTTATTTATTTTGCAGCAGATGTACCTTTTACATTTGGTTTTATTTTGGGCTAAAATTACATTATTAAATTTTAATATTCAAACATTAGCATGAGTTTGCATTCCTGGAACATTCAAAAGCATGTGTGGAATGACAATAAGGAAGGACCTAAGGCAGTGTGGTGGAAAGAACACAGAGCTGAGATGGCTGGTTCTAACTTTGCACCCAATTGGCCCCGTGGCTCATCTGGTTCTCCATTTCTTCCTCCATCACATGCTAAAATGCCCTGGATTCTCTTAAAGTTTGTTCCAGGTGGAAAACTCGGCAAGTCTGTGTGTCTCTAGTGGCTGGCGGAGAAGAACAGAGATCAATAGCAGGTGGCTAGCTGGAATTGAGTCCTTGTCTGCATCTTTACAGGAGCCCCTGGTGGCTCAAAGGAGCAAGCACTCAGCTGCTAATCAAAAGATGGGTAGTGTGAATCCACCCAATGGTTCTGCAGAAGAAAGACCAGGCGATCTGCTCCCATAAAGACTGCAGCCAGGAAAACCCTGTGCAGTCATTTGCATAGCTGGGGTGTGGTCTTGGGATGCTGTTGAAACTGACTACCTTCAAGTGACAGTTTCCACCCACAACTGAAGGGAAGAGGATTAAACAAGGAAGACCCACTGGGGTCACCTTGGGAGACCTCCTGTTCTGTGCTTTCTGAACCGATGGGAAGGCTTTGGTGCAAGATTTTATCCTGTAATAATTCCTAGCCCCTGCCAGACTTGTTAACCTTCTGCTTTGTCCCTCTAAGACACTGAAGAAAATAGTTAATGGCCTTGAGAAAGAGATGTATCAGTACTACCTAGCTTTTCTTTTGTTAATTCAGTTACTGTTTCAGAAAAGCCCATTGCTGTTGATCCCACTTCAAAGTGACTTTTTAGGACAGAGTAGAACTCTCCCATAGAGTGTCCAAGGCTTTCATCTTCACAGTGGGCAGTGTTTCATTCTGTCATACAATGAGTCCAGCTCTACAGCACCTAACAACAACAACAACAACAACAACAATCTTGACAGAAGTAGACTGACACAAGCTTTTTCCTGCTGAGCATCTGGTTGGTTATCGTTAAGTGCCATAGAGTCAGTTCCAACACAAAGTGACCCTGTATAAGGTTTCTGAGGCGCCGCTGGTGAGCTTGAACCACCAAGCTTGCCATTCAAAAGGCTTTGCAGTCTGGCGCATTAACCCACAGCGCCACCCCAGGACTCCATTAAATATAGTTCTTCTTTTTCACCCCATTTTGTAGATGAGAAAACTGAGGATTTAGTTTCATTAGAAACTAAAGAATCTACGTTTGGCATAGAATATTACTAAAGAAATACTTGCAGATTGTCTAGTAATTTGCAGGCAGGTAGGCTATGAACTCCATGTATATTAATTATTTAATTTTCACAGAAATCTTCTGAGCTAGGAGCAACAATGAACTATGAACTTCATTTATACATGAGGAATTCAGAAAGCCTACCACACAGCTCATATGATGACAGAGCTGAGATCAACACAGAACACATAGTCCCAGGATGTGTACCTTTAACCTCATTACAATCCTGCTGTTACTGTCTCAAAAGAGAAAGAGGGTGTCTTAATTAGCACATGTACCTTTTCAAAGACCAGCATGGTGTGTGTGTGTTACATGCCATTGAGTTGATACTGACTCAGACCCCTCTGCACAACAGAATGAAATACTGTCTGGTCCTGCACTAGCC
Source organism: Chrysochloris asiatica (assembly GCF_000296735.1). Lineage (NCBI taxonomy): Eukaryota > Metazoa > Chordata > Mammalia > Afrosoricida > Chrysochloridae > Chrysochloris > Chrysochloris asiatica. Next base: position 33,420,090 of record NW_006408519.1, read on the forward strand.
ACACAACTATTGCTAAGCCTGAGCCATTGGCTGTCACTTAGCCAATCCATCTTGTTGGGGGGTTTCCTCTTTTTCTCAGACCCTCCACTTTACCAAACATGCTATCCTTCTCCAAGGACTGGCCCTCCTGACAATGTGTCCAAATATGAGAGAAGAAGGTTGGCCATCCTGGTTTCCAAGGAGCACTCTGGCTGCACTTCTTCCTACACATATCTGTTGGTTCTTTTGGCAGTCCATGACACTTTCAATATTCTCCTCCAACACCATAATTCAAATGCATCAATTCTTCTACGGTCTTACTTATTCACTGTCCAGCTTTCGCATGCATATGAGGTTATTGAAAATATCATGGCTTGGGTCAGGCACACATTAGTCCTTGAACTGACATCTTTGCTCTTCAACATTTTAAAGAGGTTTTGCGCAGCAGATTTGCCTAATTCAACACATCTTTTGATTTCTTCACTGCTTCTTCCATATGTGTTGATGGTTGATCTGAGCAAAATGAAGTCTTTGATAACGTCAATCTTTTCTCAATTGATATGGGTGCTATTGGTCCAGTTGAGAGGATTTTTGTTTTCTTTACATTGAGGTGCAACCCATACCTAAGGCTGAGGTCTTTGAGCTTCATCAGCAAGTACTTTAAGTCCTCTTCGCTATGAAAGCAAGGTCATGTCATCTGCATATTGCAGGTTGTTAACGATGCCACCTTTTTCTTCATGCAATCCAGTTTCTCAGATTATTTGCTGAGCATACAAATTGATTAAGTATGATGAAAGAATACAACCCTGGCACATACCTTTCCTAATTTTAAACCATTTGGTGTTCCTTATTCTGTTTGAACAGTTGCTTCTTGGTGTATGTATAGGTTCCTCATGAGTACAATTAAGTGTTTGGAATACTCATACTTCACAATGGTGTTCATAGCTTGTCATGACCCACACAATCAAAAGCATTTGCATAGTCAATAATGTACAGGTAAACATCTTTCTGGTATTCTCTGCTTTCAGCTAAAATCCATCTGACATTAGCAATGATATCCCTTGTTCCATCTCCTCTTCTAAATCCAGTTTGAACTTCTGGAAATTTTCTGTCAATGCATGGTAGCAACTGCTTTTTGCATTATGTTTAGTAAAATTTTACTTGCATGGGTTATCGATGACATTGTCTGATGATTTCTGCATTCTATTGGGTCACATCTCTTTGGAATGGGCACAAATATGGCTCTTTTCCAATCAGTTGGCCAGATAGTTGTCTTCCAAATTTCTTGGCAGAGATGAGTGAGTGCCTCTAGTGCTGCCTCACTTTCTTGAAAGATTTCAATTGTTACTCCATCAATTCAGGGTACTTTGTCAGCTACTTCAATGCATTTTGAACTTTTCCTTCAGTATCATTGGCTCTTGATCATATGCTACCTCTTGAAATGGTTGAACTTCGACCATTTCTTTATGGTACAGTGACTCTGTGTATTCCTTCCATCTTCATTTGATGTTTTCTGCAACATTCAATAATTTGCTCATAGAATCCTTCAGTACCGCAAGTCGAGGTTTTAATTTTTCTTCAGTTCTCTCAGCTTGAGAAGTGGTGCACATGTTCTTCTCTTTTAGTTTTGTAAGTCTAGGTCTTTGCACATTTCACTTATAATATTTTACTTTATCTTCTCAAGCTGACCTTTGACATTTTCTGTTCAACTGTTGAACCTCCTCACTTCTTCCATTTGCTTTAGCATCTCTACACTGGAGAACAACTTCTAACATTCATTTGGGTCTTTTCCTTCCTTCTTGTCTTCTTAATTACCTTTTGCTTTCTTCCTGTATGATGTTCTTGATGTCATCAAATAATGCATCAAATCTGTTCTTCAGATGATCTCTAAATTCAGGTGGGACATATTTAAGGTCATATTTTGGCTCTCATGGGCTTGTTTTCGTTTTCTTCAGATTCAGTTTGAATTTGCATATGAGCAATTGATGGTCTGTTCCACAGTCTACCCCTAGCCTTGTTTTGACTGATGATATGGAGCTTTTCCATCGTCTCTTTCTGCAGATGTAGTCAATTTGATTTCTGTGTATTCCATCTGGTGAGCAGTCGATATCCAGCCTCAATTGTTTCTATCACTGAGGCTATATTTTCAAACCATTGGTTCTTCCTTTTTGTTTCCTTCCTTTGCATTCCAATCTTAGTAATTATCAAAACATCTTGATTGCATGTTTGATCAGTTTCAGACTAAAGAAGTTAGTAGAATTCTTCAATTTAATCAGTGCTGGCTTTAGTGGTTGGTGGGTTGGTGCAAAAATTTGAATGTTAGTGATATTAACTTGTCTACTTTGCAGGCATATGAATATAATCTTATCAAAGACAGCATTGTACTTCATAATTGACTTTGATATGTTCTTTTTAATGATTGATGTGACACCATTCCTCTTCAATTTGTCATTCCCGGCATAGTAAACCACATGATTGTCAGAGTCAAAATGGCCAATTCCAGTCCATTTCAACTAATGCCTAGGATATCTATGTTTATATGTTCCATTTCATTTTTGACTATTTCCAATTTTTCTAGAGTCATACTTCATACAGTCCATGTTCTGATTATTAATGGGATTTTTATAGCTGTTTCTCTTCATTTTGAGTTTTGCCCCTTCTACAAATGAAGGTCCCACAGGCTTTTCTCCCATGAGCTTTACTCCATTCGTGTCATCACAGCCAACTCTACTTTGAGGAAGCAGCTCTTCCCCAGTCTCATTCTGAGTGCCTTCCAACCTGAGGGTCTCACCTTCTGGCACTATATCTGACAATATTCTGGTGCTCTTCATCATGATTCAATATTCAATAATCTGGTGCTGACAGTGTTCCACTGCTACTCATAAGATTTTCAGTGACTGAATATTTGGAAGTAGTCTGTCTCTCCTTGTTCCTAGAGAGTCTTTTGTCTGGAAGCTCAGCTGAAACCAGTCCACTGTGGGTGACCCTGCTGGTATTCAAAAAATTGTGGCATAGCTTCCAGAATCACAGCAACACACAAGCCACCACTGTATGACAAACTGACATACCAGCATGGTGCATGACCCATAATAGGCCTTTGTCATTGTCTGAAGAAAGAATGAATTAAAATAAAACCAGAGAAGTGAAAAGAACGGAGCACTGGTGGCACTGTAGGGTAAGCACTGGACAGCTAACCATAAGGTTGACGGTTGGAATCCACCAGCTGCTGCAAGGGAGAAAGGTGAGACTTTCTGCTCCTGTAACGATTTGTTGTTGTTGTTGTTAAGTACCATGGAGTAGGTTCACAGTGAACCTGGTGCACAGGGTTTTTGAGGCTGTAAATACTTATGGGAGCAGAAAACCTCATTTTTCTGTACTGATTTACAGCACTGGAAACCCTATGCAGTATTGTTATCAACCTGAACCAATTCAAAAGCACCTAACAACAATCTACAGGCAAATGAACAATCAGGATCAAATATAGGCCTTAAGCCTTCTGCAATATTTCTTTATGAAAGCAATATTTGAGATATGTAACTGAAAGTAGAGGCATCTAAGAACTAGAATTCTAAGCTAAGAGTTCATATAGCCAACTAAACTGACTATTTATTTGATCATTTCTCATATATGATTATCCTCTGAAACACATGAGTCAAAACTCACTTGACACCAAATGGTTTTGTTTCTTTGTCTGAGAAAATCACCTTATGGTATCTTCCAATTAGGGTGACCAACTATCCCAGTGTGTCTGAGACTGTCCAAGGTTTCGTTCCCAAAGTCCTGAATCCCAAGCAACTCCTCAGTCCTAGGCCACAGTCCCCATTGCCAATCCTAAACCTGGTGAGTCTAAAAATGTCTGTGAGAACCTCAGATCCACCCTGAAAAGAGATGGCTCAATTGGAACCTCCTCAGTTAGTCAGAGCTGAGTCTCCTTCATGAGATTCTTTTTGTAACCCATTTTCTGAAGCTGGCTAAGGAATGCATATGACAAATCTAACAAGCTTGGCAGGAGTTAAGAACCATAGTAGACTCAAAGGAGTGTGTGGTTTTATCATCTGTGAATGCTTCAATGGGAGGTGGCAAATTCTTCATTTTTAGTATGACATCTAAGTGTCACCTTTAAAACCAGACACCATCAGAAACCAACACATCTTTCTCTGGTCTGTACTGTTTTCAAACCAAGAAAAAACTAAGAGTCACCAAGGGTGGAAGCTAAGACAAGAAGCCCCCAGGAGGAGCTGGGACACCTTATTCAAGGGCTCCACATCTTTGAAAATGCCTTGGGGTGTAACCCTAGATTGTTAAATCAGATATTGCAGTTGAGTAAGTTAGCTCTGGAGAAGCTATAGTCTGCACTGTAGACTTGTTAACTGGGCATCCACAGAGGAAAAGTTGGCCTGAGTGGAATTTGAAATTTGAGTTAACGATTAACCGTAACCAATTGTCTCACTTCGCTGAGATTTCATTTTAAGGATTTACTCTTTCATCTTGCCTCCCGTAACACAGTGTGTCATTCCCTGTGTCAAGGTCTGAGTGGATCGTTAGCCACAGTGAACAGGTCACCTGCAGACTCTGACAGGTGATATTTTTATTCAGGAAAAAGAAAACAAAGACAGTTTTGTTTACATAAACTTTTTTATTTTTGAATAATTTTAAGTTTAAAGAAAAATTGGTAACACACACTCAGTTTCCTCCATTATCAAGACCTTATCTTACCTTACCATGGTACATTTGACACAACCAAAACTGTAACATAGGTGGTGGTGGTGGTGGTGGTGGTTATGTGCCATGGAATCAGTTCCGACTCATAGCGACCCTCTACAGAGTTTCTGAGGCTATAAATCTTTACAGGAGCAGAAAGCCTTATCTTTCTCCTGTGGAACAGCTGGTAGTTTCGAACTGCTGACCTTGGGGTTAGCAGCCCGATTTGTAACCACTATGCCACCAGAGTTCCTTCTAACACAGGTAGGGACTCTTAACTGAACTCCTAACTTCACTTGAGTCTCACCTGGCTTCATAGTCACACTCGTGCTCTGTTCCAGGATCCTTCGCTGGAATTTACCCCATTGTAGCTGGTAGGGAGACATTCTCTTTCCTCTTTGGGCATGAAGCTGTAAGGAGTCATTTGTTCAAGAGCAGAAAGTCAGCATGAAGGAGTAGAACTGTCAATGGAGGCAACACCCAATAGAGTTCCAGTCCTTGCATTTAGTCCTCAGGTCTTCTTCATACCCTGGGGTCTGTGACAACACCTCCATCTTCCTTGTTTCTCCTGACCTTGAGAGATGTGAGGAGTACAGGTCAGGGATTTTGTAGAATGTCCTTCAATTTGAGTTTATCTGGTGAAAACATGGCTGTAACTCTGACCATATGGCCTGTAGCATCAGTAGGGTCCTGCCTCATTTCTGGGAAGAATGATCTACTTTCTCTGTAAGGGAGCTTCAAAATTTTCATGGAAAAATTCCATGATCTTTTCATTCCATTTTCCATGAACTCTTTGAAGCCTCCTCAAAGAGGATTTCTGTCATTGGGCAGCATCCTGCCATCCCAGCTGCTCCAGCATGGAATGGTCTGGTCCAGAGCCAACAATATAGACATTAGAGTCAGGAAGCCCTGAATTTAAGTCTTGATTTCACTCTTGACTAACCTGGATCTAGGGCAAATCATTAAAACACTATGGGATGCAGCTTATGCTTTTAGAAAATGAGGATTAAAAAAACCCCATCAAGCTTAAGGCACTGCTGAATCTTTAAAGAAGAGATGAAACAAAATCTGCCTGAAATACTATGTAGCACATGTGGATTTTCTTACCCTATCCAGGGGATGGAGTCCTGGTGTGGTACTGTATGATAAGCAGTGGACTGCTAACTGAAAGATCAGCGGTTTAAACCCATCAGCCATTTTCTCAGAAACTCTGAGTTGGAACCAATTTGTTGGTACTTAACAGCAATAACAACAAGAAGCCATGGGTGGACAAGTGCCCAGGGTCATTGGAGGCTTCTGTGGGCCTGTTACCATGGTGATGGCAGGACCTCAGAGAGAGAATCATTGAAATAAGTCTTTTTTTTTTTTTTTTTTTTGCATGAGTTGTGACCCTCCTGTGATCCTTCTTTGTTAATTTAAGGATAAAAGAATCCTGAGATTGAAAATAACCTAGTTACAACCAGTTGAAGAGCCAGCGTGATTGGTTGGCCTTTCCTGGGGTCTCTTTGGGGCTTGAATGACCAGTATTTAGAGGAAGAACATCCTCATTCTTTTTCTGCTCGCAATGGCACAGGTCCCACCCTCCTCACTACAGTGATTGGCTCATGCCCAGCCAATCAGAATCCTTCCCTGAGATTTTTCCCATTATAGCTTGCAGTGGGACACTCTCTCTCCTCCTTGGGCATGCAGCTGTAGAAAGGAGACAATCAGTTCAAGAGCAGGAAGCCAGCTGATGGAGCAAGACTGTGGGTGGAGGCAATACCCAATGGAGTTCCAGTCCTAGGATCCAATGATCTCTGAGGTCAGACCACCTCTGGCCTTTTCATAGTTTGGTGACTTGAGCAAATCAATTCCCTTTTCTGGGTTATGTTGTTATATGCTGTAACTGAAAGAACATCAGTACACCGTCTTTCCAGATTTTGCTGCCTGCTGCCAACATTTTAGGAGGTCTGATTGTGCAGTGGTTAACACACTCTGCAAGCCAAAAGGTCAACAGTTCAAATTCACCAGTTGCTCCACAAGACAAAGAGTTGGCAGTCTGCTTCTATAAAGATCACAACCTTGGAAATCCTATGGGGAAGTTCTACTCCATTCTATTGAGTCTCTAGGAATCGTTACTGACTCAAGGGCAGTGGGGCAGGCCATCGTTTCTAAAGGCCTTGATCCACATCTGTCCTCTCCTGCTTCCTCCTGTGACAAGGGTAGTACCAAGTGGTCTCTTTTTCCCAGCACTGACTCTGAAGTTAAATGTATCAGTTAGTCGGAGACAGAAAGCCTATTAAGGGAATAAGAACAAGAATCAACAGCAACCAGGAAGAGGCCTGTGAGAATGTGCTGGAAAGCCACAGAACCAGTGTAACATCTCCTAATTGCTCAGAACACAGTCTCTGGAGTCCACTGGATCTTAGACTATAAGGCCAGCCTGGTACCTCACCAAGCTGGAGTCTTGAAGGAGCCACATGAAAGGACCCATATGAAAGAGCTGGCATTCGGTTCGTATCATTTTGAGAGCCTTCACAAGTCAAGAGAGCAACACAGACAATATCTGTCACCTGTTCTCTTGCCCCTCTCCCTACCCTAACCTTGGACCACCCACTAGCCACAGGTGTGTGAGACTGGAAGTAGAGCAAGGGATGTAAATGAACCACACGCACACTCTCTGTGCTCTGCTTGACATCTGGACAAGCCAGAGGCGAGCAGAGGGGAGAAGTTTTACACTGGTGTGAGATGAAATTTTGATTTAGATTGGACTGGACTTTTTAATACTCGAAAGTGACCAGGCCGCTATAAGGTCTTGCAAATGTGTCATCAAGGGAAGGAGAAAGCAAAATCAGCTAAGTGAATTTGAAGGCAATAGGGAGAAAGCAAATCTATTTCCAGATTGTATCAACCAGGTCCAGCCTCTCGCCAGCAAACCTATTTGTGAAGAATAGCTGAAATAGAATAAATGATGTTGAACGGATCATAATGTATCCTTTTATTACTAGTACTAAAGACGTCACTTTGTAGGTAGCATGTGCAAGTTAATGACACTTGAAGTCATTAATAACACATGCCAACACATTAATATGGATCAAAATAATGCACAGGGGCCAAGTAGCTTTTGTCACCTGGATAATTTTAGATATCTTTAATTAGTTCCTTGAAGGAAAGTTGCTATGTACCTTATAATCCACAGCCTCTCCTTTTGGCAACCTCCCTTAGCCCCACCATCCAGGTTACATGGGAAAGTGGAGTGTATCTGATGCTGCTGTTGGTAAGTGTTGCCAAGGTAGTGTCAACTCACGGTGGCCTGTAGAGGGTTTCTGAGGAGTACTTGGTGGTTTTGAACTACCGACATTGCAGTTAGCAGCATCATAACAGGTCTCCAGAGTGTATCTTAGGAGCACAGTAAAGCCCTGAAGCCTCCTTGTCAGACCATAGGTGAGCCTCATGTAAGGAGACAGAAGTGAGTGGGTAGCAGGGAGGGGTCAGGACAGACATGTGGCCTGCTCTCCATTCACTGCTGTTTCTACTAAATGCCATCTTAACTGATTGTATAACTAAATGTGGAGTCATTGGGTGCTTGGTTGGCAGCTTGAGTCTACCCAGAGGCACCTCAGAAGAAAAACTTGGCAGTTTTGTCTCTAAAAAAACTCAGTCATGGAAATCCTTATGAAGTGCAGTTCTACTTAGGCACACAGGAGGTCACTCGGAGTCACAATCAACTTGACAACACCTGCTTTGGGGGTTAGTTTGTTCTGTTTATAGGATTTGGAAAAATTGAGGCATGGGAGATATATCAAGATATATCCAGAGAGAGGAGTGGTGAGAATGAAGACAAGAGAATTCTAACTTTTGCAGATTGAGAAGGTCAACTGGCAAAAAGAATGTGAGGGGATAGAGAGAAAGAAGAGAGACACAAGGGAGGAAGGAAGAAAGGGGAGGAAGAAAAACACAAAGGTAGGAAGGAAGAAGGGAGAAAGAAGAGAAACACAACCACAACCACCTGGAGGAGAAGTGTTTAAGCATCCAGCTCATGGCCAGTGTCCCTGGCTTAGGGAGGTTTAGCAAATCCCTGCAGTGAGAGCTTCTGCCTCAGAGACAACATGGTGGGGTGGCTGCTAGACCTGCTAGATGGTGGGGGGTGGGGGTGGGGTGGGGGTAAGTCAGCCACGTTGTGCTGATTTAATACCAGAGGTCACCTTGCTCCCTGAACAAGTGGGAAGCTTGAACTAGTGTGTTTGTTTCTTAGAAGGAGCTCTCTGGAAATTATTGTTCTAACAATTGAGGTAGTAGAGAAATATGAGGACCCCCCAGCAAAGTTACTCCTTTATTATCACTGCCTTCATCATCACGATTGTCTTACTAAATACACAAGTGCTCACACACACACATGCATGTATAACATTATGTGATAAAGGACCCTTGCTCTGACTATCCCTGGATCTATTCCACCCCTTGGGGTCTGTCTTAGGTCAGTGACCTCAAAGCAGAGCCTGAAGCAGGGATTGAGACACAAGAGATACACTGAGGAAGGTACCCTGGTTGCCCAGTGATCAAGGCTTTCGACTGCTAACCGAAAGGTCGGCAGTTCAAACCCACCAGCTGCTTCAAGGGAGTAATATGTAGTATAATCAGTTTTTGTAAAGATTGTTGTTGTTGTTGTTGTTGTTAGGTGCCATCGAGTCGGTACATAGCTACCTTATGCACAGCAGAATGAAACACTGCCTGATCCTGGGCCAATCTCACTACTGTTGCCACACTTAAGACCATCAATGCTGCTACTTGGTCAATCCATCTCGTTGGGGTTCTTCCTCTTTCTCTGACCCTCTACCTTACTAAACATGATATTCTTCTCCAGTGACTGGTCCCTCCTGACAGCTGTGGAAACCCTGTGAAGCAGTTCTGTCTGTCCCATGGGGTTGCTATGAGTTGGAATTGGCTTAATACCAATGGGTAGCATTCACTGAGGGTGGGACTCAGGAGACAGGGAGTGTGGGAAACGACTTGGCTGGAGTCCAGCCTCAGCCTAATCCCACAGGGCCCTCAGGACCATGGAAAGCACCTACTGAGTTAGTCTCACTTTGAGGCAAGGGAGTTGACCTTGGTACCCTCCTATCACTCAGTCAGAGTCTGATGGTGCTCGCCTGCTAACCAAAAGGCTCCAGCCCACCAGCTGCTCCAGGGCAGAAACATGAGGCAGTCTGCTCCATAACGATGTAGAGCCTAGGAAAGCCTATGTGCAGTTTGACTCTGTCCTACAGGATCACTGTGAATCAGAATCAGAGTGGCGGCAGTGGGTTTGGGGTTGATCACTCAGTCGTTGGCTGCCAGGTTCTTCAAAGGCAAAATCCCTGAAGAAGGTGGCCATTGTGGGCCTACCTTCACCCTGCACCTGGGGAATGTGTGCAGGGATTAGGCAAAGGGAATGGGGGTTGGCACCGACATCCTGGCTTCCTTGTCCTTAACTATCTGAAGAACTGATTGATGGATGAAGGTTTCAAGCAGCTAGCTGCATGTCCATAAAAAGTCACAGAAAACAAGCCAGAAGGTTAAATTGGAAGTACAGCAAACTCACGCTGTTTCATAGGATGGGAGACATTGGACCAGGAGTTTCAGTATAGGCAAGTAGGAAGGCTGGTCTAAAATGGTTCATTTCTTCTACCTCTTGCAAAATCATTCAATGAAAATGAGAGTGAGTTTGGTTTCTGGCTGACTACCTTCAGAACCTTCTGCTATTCTTTCTGATGATGTCTTCACCGAGGCCCCATTGCCAGCCTTGAGACTGCTGATTTCAAGGAACTTCGAAGACAAAAATAAAAAATCCATTTACTTTCTATACAAGACAACTGCCTGCTCCCTTTGAGCCAGGCCAGAGGGAGCTTTCAGAACACATGGCTGGAAGTAAATGGAATTTTTAAGCTATTTAAATTGCAACTCACCCCTGAAAACTCCATTTTATCACAACTCCTGGTTAATACTGTTTTTCATGCTCAGGATTCTCCTTGAACCCATGGACTGCAAATACAAAAGTCCACAGGGAGACTCTCCCAGAAACAGAATCTTTAAAGAGGATGCCGATACTGACGTCCTAGGTGCCAGAAAGCAAACAAAACTCAGCAAAGACTGATATTCCATGTCCCTGGATGGGACAGGGCAGAGGGTGTGCCTTTTAGAGCCAAAAGGATTACTTAGCTTCCTACTGGCTGTGTTCCCAGAACAAGTCATATCACGTTTCCGAGACTTTGGATTACATTTCTAAAAAGGGGTTTACACACTTGCCTACCTAACTCAGAAGGCTCTTGTGAAGATCATGTTAGATGAACTTACGTAAGTTAAGATAGTTAAGTGCCATCGAGTCGGTTCCAACTCATAGCAACACTGTGGCTGGTGGGCTTGAACCACTGACCTTTGTTAGCATTCCAATGCTTATCCTGAAGTGCCACACCAGGACTCAACTTATGTAAAAGCACTATATAAAATAGAGCTGTAGAATGAAAATAATAGATGGAAATGATGACTCTTATAAATGTGTGAAAATCCACAATTAAACCTAAGATAGACTAATTTTAAGATGGATCCTAAGATTTCCACTCTATGATGCATATACCTTATATGAGTCCCTCCCCTTGTGTATGATGAGAGCAATACACATGAATAGGGTGGGATAGGTGATTAGGTTACACTATGTAAGATTTGATCTTAACAGACTGAGGAATGATTCTCCTGCTGGCTTTAAAGAAGGAAGTCACAGGTGATGTTGCCTACCACCCATGGATGACTTCTAGGGGCTGAGAGCAACCTCCCAGCCACCAGCCAGCAATGAAAAGGGAATCGAAAACTGCCTAAAAAATGAAGGCATTTGGAAGAAAACCTGGATTCTAAATGGAAACATAGTTCAGTCAACATCTTGATTTCAATTTTGTAAAACCTTGAGCAAAGAACCCAATTATATTGATACTTCGCATCAACGAAGCTCTAAGAAAATAACTAGGTGCTGAGCTCCTCTGTCATTTTGTCATAATGTTGTGACAGTCATGTTGCTGTGATGCTGGAAGCTATCCCACTGGTATTTTAAATACCAATATGGTGGACAGGCTTCAGTTGAGCTTCAAGATGAAGACAACTAAGAAGGTGGAGGGCAGACTACTTCTGAATGTTATTCTCTGAAGACCTTGTGAATAGCAGTGGAACACTGTCAGATAGCACCAGAATATTGAAACATAATGAATATCGTCAGAATATTGTCAGATACAGTGCTGGAAGATGAGTCCCTCAGGTTAGAAGGCACTCAAAATACGACTGGGGAAGAGCTGCCGCCTCAAAATAGAATTGGCCGTGATGACATGTATGAGGCTAAGTTGTTAGGACCTTCATTTGCTGATGGGCACAACTCAAAATGAGGAGAAATGGCAATAAACATATTACGAATCAGGCTGTGAACCGCAAGGTCAGTAGTTCGAAACTACCAGCTGTTCCATGGGAGAAAGATGAGGCATTCTGCTCCCGTAAAGATTTACAGCCTCGGAAACCCTGTACAGGGTCGCTATGAGTCGGAACCAACTCCACAGCACACAGCCACCAGCCACCAATAATCAGAATATGGAATGTATGAAGCATGAATCTAGGAAAATTGGAAGTTATCATAAATGAAATGGAATGCATAAAGATTGATAACCTAGGTATCTGTGAGCTGAAATGGCTGGTATTGGCCATTCTGAATCTGACAATCACATGGTTTATTTCTCCAGGAATGACAAACTGAAGAGGACACATCAAGATCTATCTTGAAGTACAGTGCTGTCTGTGAAAGATAGTATCTCTATGCCTACAAGGGAGACCAGTTAATACCACTATCATTCAAATTTACGCACCAACCACTAAAGCCAGTAACGATAAAACTGAAGAATTATACCAACTTGTACACTCTGTAATTGATCAAACATTGCAATTAAGATTCATTGGTAATTACTGGTGATTGGAATGTGAATGTTAGAAACAAAGAGTAACTAAGGTCAGTAGTTAGAAAATACTGTCTCGGTAATAGAAACAATGCTGAGGATCAAATAACAGAATTTTGTAAGACCAATGACTTGTTCGTTGCAAATACGTTTTTAAAACAACATAAAACACTATATACATGGCCCTCAACAGATAGAATACAAAGAAATCTAATTGGAAAGACATGGTGGAAAAGCACCATGTCATCTGCCAAAAGAAGGCCACAGGCAGACTGTGGAACAATCTCATATTCAAGTTTGGCCTGAAGTTGAAGACAATTATAACAAGTTGAAGAAAGCCAAAATTTGACCTTGAACATATCTCACTTGAATTTAGAAATCATCTCAAAAACAGATTTGATGCATTAGACACCAGTAACTGAAAACCATGATTTGTGGGATGACATCGAGAATATCTTACAGGAAGAAAGCAAAAGGTCATTAAGAAGACAAGAAACAAGAAAAAGACCAAAATGGATGTCAGAAGTGACTCTGCAATTTGCTCTTCAACATAGAGATACTAAAGCAAATGGAAGAATTGAGGAAGTAAAAGAGTTCAGCAGAAAATTTCAAAGGCAACTTGAGAAGACAATGTCAAGCATTATAATGAAATGTGTTAAGACCTGGAGTTTGAAACCAAAGGAAGAAAGAATACATTCAGCATTTCTCAAGCTGAAAGAATTGAAGAAAACATTCAAGCCTCGACTTTCAATATTGAAGGATTCTATGGACCATTTTGGAGTCCTGGTGTGGCGATGTGGGCTAATGCATCAGACTTCAAAGTCATTTGAACTGTAAGGTCTGTGGTTCAAGCTCACCAGCTGCTCCTTGGAAACCCTATACAGGGTCACTATGGGTCAGAATCGACTCGATGGCACTCATCAACAACAACAACATGGACCTTTTTAAAGTGTTGAATAGCAAAGATGTCAGCTTGAAGACTAAAGTGTGCCTGACCCAAGCCATGGTATTTTCAATAACCTCATATGCATGTGAAAGCTGGACAGTGAATAAGGAAGACAATAGAAAAATTGATGCTTTTGAGTTGTGGTGTTGGAGGAGAATATTGAAAGTGCCATGGGCTGACAAAAGAACCAACAGATCTGTGTTGGAAGAAGTACAGCAAGAGTGCTCCTTGGAGGCCAGGATGGCCAAACTTCATTTCTCATACTTGAAACATATTGTCAGGAGGGACCAGTCACTGGAAAATGACCCCCAGCAAGATGGATTGGCAAAGTGGCAGCATCAATGGGCTCAAGCGTGGCAACAATTATGAGGTTGGCCCAGGACTGGACAGTGTTTCGTTATGCTGTACATAGGGTCACTATGAGTCGGTACCAACTTGATGGCACATAACAACAACAACATGGACAAAATATTGAACGGTGTATAAAGAATCAAAAGAAGATGGAAGGAATGCACAGAGTCATTGTACCAAAAAGAAATGGATGGCATTCATCCATTTCAAGAGGTAGCATATGATCAAGAGCCAATTATACTGAAGGAAGAAGTCCAAGGTACATTGAAGTCATTGGCAAATAACAAGACTCTGGGAATTCATACAATACAAATTAAAATCTTTCAACATACTGATGCAACACTGAAGGCACTCATTTGTCTATGTCAAGAAATATGGCCAACTGATTGGAAGAAATCCATTTTTGTATCCACTCCAAAGAGAAGTGATCCTATAGAATGCAAAAATCATTGAGCAGTATCATTAATATCACAGGCAAGTACAATTTTGCTGAAAATAATTTTAAATTGGGAATTGCCAGAAGTTCAAGCCAGATTTCGATGAGGATGTGGAACAAGGAATATCATTGTTAACACTGGATAGCTCTTGGCTGAAAGCAGAGAATACCACAAAGATGTTTACCTGTGCTTTATTAAGTACACAAAGGTTTTCAGCTGTGTGTATTAAGACAAGCTATGGACAACATTGTGGAGGGTAAGTGTTCCAGAACATCAGCAAATGAAAACCCAAAAGCTTTGCTCCATTCATGTCATTAATATCAACTCTATTTTGAGGAAGCAACTCTTTCCCTGTCATAGTTGCACTGTCTTTCAACATGAGGCGCACATCTTCTCACAATACATCTGACACTCTGCTGCTGCTATTCACCATGTGTGACTTTACTGGTATTTAAAATACAGGTGGCATAGCTTCAAACATCACAGCAACACACAAGTCACCGCCATATGACACACTAATGTATGAATGGGGGGATCAGCAAGTTCAAATACTGTGTGATCATTTCCACAGTTGCAGGAAATAACATTCAACCAAAATCCAACACCTTCCCATAATGAAAACACTCAACAGACATCATCTAGAATGATGAAAGACTGAAATCATTGCTCCTACACTTAGAAGCATGACAACAATGTCTGCTGTTGTCACTTCTACTCAACATTGGGCTGGAGGTGCTATCAGAGCATTTGAGAAGAAAAATAAATCACAGACATCCAGATTGAAAAGAAAGACATAAAGCTGCCCATTTACAAATGACGCCAGATGCTACAGATAACTAAAATGATAGGTCAGATAGAATAACTACCCAAACTAAGAGTCCTGAACACTGACAAATATTGATTGACAGTTTGCTCAATCTCTGTGACAGTCAATATTGCATATCTTTTGACCTCAGGACAACTCTTGAATGCCACATGACTTTCTTAGGCTATCAGGATCCATTTCTGGCCTCACTGACTTCAATAGACAAGTAGTTGCAAAAGACTCTACTTTGTACAAAATATGTGCCTTGCATTTAATTTCTGCCTTAAACTTGAAAAACTAGGATTCGTCAGCCTTTTTTACAGATAGGGAAACAAATCAATCATTCCCTTACCTCAACTCATAAAAGTAGATCTACACATGAACTCACATCTTGTAACTAACTCTGAGACCTGTTTTTTCTATTGCTTCCATTCACTCTTTTAGGGCCTCTATTGTTACTAGGGAGTCCTGGTGTGGTGCTGTGGGTTAATGCACCAGACTGCAAAGTCATTTGAACTGCAAGGTTGGCGATTCAAGCACCTCAGAAACCCTATACAGGGTCGCTATGGGTTGGAATCGACTCGGCAGCATTTAACAACAACAACAACAATTGTTACTGGAGAGGGATACAGGTGAAGTTTGGGGATTAGAATCCAATGGATGATCTTCCCTTATATTTTGGTTCAATTTTTTAAATGAAACTCATGTTGACCCAGACAGATAATGAACATCTCCCACAGAAAGGACTGCTCTAAGAATGAATGTTCTTCCAGATTATCAGTCAATCACCCTGAAACTCAGTGACCTAAAACAATAAACTTGTATTTGCTCACTCATAGATCTAAGGGTCATCTGCAATTGACTGGTCTTGATTGGACTTCAGACCCAAGTCTGTAGGTTACATCAGATCCATGCTATCTGCCTCCATTTTCCCCTTGCATCAGTGACTGCTCCAGGAATCCCTTTTTCATGAAATGTCATGGGAGGGAAAGGTCTAGTCAGACAGTGTAAGCACATTTATATCTCAGGTCACAGTCTATTGGCTAAAGTGTGGAATTGGGAGTGGTCAACATCAGTGGCTGGGAATACATGATTGTTGTTGTTAGGTGCCATTGAGTCAGTACTGACTCATAGCGACCTAATGCACAGGAGACTGAAACACAGTCTCATCCTGGGCCAACCTCACTACTGTTGCTACGCTTGAGTCCTTTGATGCTGCCACTTGGCCAATCCATCTCATTGGGGGTCTTCCTCTTTTTCTCTGACCCTCCACCTTACCAAACATGATATCCTTCTCCAGCAACTGGTCCCTCCTGACAATATGTCCAAAGTATAAAAGATGAAATTTGGCCATCCTGACCTCCAAGGAGCACTCTGGACTCTGGCTGCACTTCTTCCAAAATGGAGCTATTGGTTCTTTTGGAAGCCCATGGCACTTTCAATATTTTCCTCCAACACCACAACTCAAAAACATCAATTCTTCTATGGTCTTCCTTATTCACTGTCCAGCTTTCACATGCATATGAGGTTATTGAAAATACCATGGCTTGGATAAGGCGCACCTTAGTCCTCAAGCTGATATCTTTGCTCTTCAACACTTTAAAAAGGTCTTGTGCAGCAGATTTGCCTAATGCAATACATCATTTGATTTCTTGACTGCTTCTTCCATGAGTGTTGATAGTTGATTCAAGAAAAATGAAGTGCTTGACAACTTCAATTTTTTCTCCATTGATAAGAATGTTGTTTATTGATCCAGTGGTGAGGATTTTTGTTTTCTTTACATTGAGATGTAGCCATACTGAAGGCTGTGCTCTTTGATCTTCATCAGTAAATGTTTTAAGTCCTCTTCACTTTCAGCAAGCAAGGTTATATCATCTGCATATTGCAGGTTGTTAATGAGTCTTCCTCCAATCTTGATGCCATGCTTTTCTTCATAGAACCCAGCTTCTCCTATTATTTTCTCAGCATACAGGTTGAATAAGTATGGTGAAAGAATACAACCCTGTCACACACCTTTCCCAATTTTAAAACATTCAGTGTTCCCATGCTCTGTTCAAACAACTGCTTCTTGGTCTAGGTACAGATTTCTCAGAAGTACAATGAAGTGTTCTGGAATACTCATACTTCTCAATGTTGTCCATAGCTTGTCATGATCCACACAATCGAAAGCCTTCACGTAGTCAATAAAGCATAGGTAAACATCCTTCTGGTATTCTCTGCTTTCAGCCAAGGTCCATCAGACATCAGCAATGATATCTCTCGTTCCACGGCCTCTTCTGAATCCAGCTTGAACCTCTGGAAGTTCTCTGTCAATGTATGATTGTAGCCGTTTCTGTATTACCTTTAGCAAAACTTTACTCGCTTGAGATATCAAAGAGATTGCCCGATGATTTCCGCATTCTGTTGGGTCACCTCTCTTTGGAATGGGCACAACCTCTCCAGTGTAGAGATGCTAAATCAAAGGGAAGAAGTGAGGAGGTACAAGAGTTGAACAGAAAATTTCAAAGATCAGCTCGAGAAGATAAAGCCAAGTATTACAACAAAATGTGCAAAGATCTGGAATCAGAAAACCAAAAAGGAAGAACACACTCAGAATTTGTAAAGCTGGGGGAACTGAAGAAAAAAACAATTGACTGAGATGGATAGCAAAGTCATATCAAACAAATCCAAGGTACCACACTGAGTTGAGGCAATTCACTTAACTTTTCAGGCCTCAATTTTCACTATTTAAAATACTGAAACAAAAGCACTATCTATTGCTTACACATTACAAAGTTGTCGTGAATATTAAAAAACATAGCCCATACATTGTTGTTAAGTGCCATCGAGTTGATTCTGACCCATAGTGACCCTTTATGGGGTTTCCAAGCAGACAATGGTGAACTTGAACCACCGACCTTGCATTTCAAATGACTTTGCAGTCTGATGCATTAGCCCACAGTGCCACACCAGAACTCCTTAGTCCATATAAGATGTTCTAAATATTCCCAGGACCTACCAAGTGCATAAAAAATATGGCTGTTGTTGTTTTAAGTGCCATTGGGTCAGTTCTGTCTAAGTTGACCCTGTATAGGGTTTCCAAAGAGCAGCTGGTGAGTTTGAACTGCTGATTTGGGTTTGAACTGCTGACATTGAACTGCTGACCCTACAGTGTCACATCATTTGTAGAGAAAGAAGGAAAGAAGAAAGGACAGGAGGGAGGGAGAAAGGAAGGACTGAAGAAAGAAAGGGAGGAAAAATGGAAGAAAAATAGGATAAATGGAAGAAATGCAGGAAGGCAGGGGGACAGTTGATATTGGTGGTTATCTCTGAGGAAATGAGTCCTTGTTCCCATAATTCAACAAGCTAAGAGTTAGTTCCTGGCCAGCTGGGGCCTCTGTGTTGCTACTTCAGTGACTGGTTAATTCAGTAAATATTTTGACTCTCACTCTTGGTGCCAGGCGCCAAACTCAGGACTGTGTGCCCATTGTATCTGACTAAACAATGCTTCAAGATACTCTGCATTACTCTTGTTTTCTAATTGATGAGATCAAGAGTACAGATTATGTGACTTGTCCAATCAGAAAAGCTCAGAAGTCACTTCTGTTTGGCTCCCAAGGCCAAGTTCCTCTCCCTGCCTGGCTTTGCTTTCATTGGCTCACTCCTTCAAAAGTTCTTCTCAAAAAAAAGTTTGTATTGGAAAAGTATCAGCTAGCCCATGAGTTGTCCCCTATGGAAAGAACACCCAAGATTCCAGTTCAAGTTAAAAGGGCAGGTGGGCAGAGACAGAGGACTCTTGGGGCACGGACACAGGCTAAGTCTTACTTGGAGTCTTGGAAGGGGTTTTTCCAGTTGTTGTTACTGAAGCCGTAAGGTCCATTTCGGAGCCCAGCTCCTGATACGCCAAGGCAGCAAATAGCACCAAGCATCCCAAATGCCGAGGAGAAGCTGAGCACATCTGGATGCAGAGTGGAAAGTATGATTTCCACAGCAGCCGGCACACCAACAGCTTTTGCTGTCTGCCCGGACAGCTACGATTCCTGGACACAGGACCTGTGAGACGTGAGTCAGTGTGATCGCGCTCCCAGATCCTCAAGGCCTTACCGCCATCGTTACGTCCCTCCTCTGGGAAGCTGCTTGGAATTCCCTCTGCCTTTGGTCTATGCTGCTCTTGTTGGTTGTTGTCCACTTGGTTCTGATTCATGGCAACCTTACGTATAACAGAGTGAAATACAGCCCAGTCCTGCAACACCCTCACAGTCTTTGAATGAGAACTTGGGGGACGTCTGGCAAGATGGTGGACTAGGCAGACACAGTATATGGACACTCTACAACAAAGATCCAAGACATCAAATGATAACAGATACAGATGAAAATCCTAGAACCCCGAACTTCAGAGGAAAGGTTAGAGAAGTGGATTGAGTGCTTACTGGGAGGAGAAGCTGAGCAGGGACGGCGAGACAGGAAGGCTGACTGGTGAATGGCCAGCTGGCCAGATGCGAAGCGACCACCTTGAGGATGCCAAAACTCCATTTTCCTATGGTGTAAATGAAAGAGTGCAGAATTCTTTAGAGAGATGAAAACACTGCCTTCAGAGTATAGGTAGGCCTAGATGGAAGACATGCTAAGAAACAAAGCTTCACATTTTGATATTTTTAAGAAAGGTTTCTAGGATTTTATAGTAATATTTTTTACTTACCTTTAAATTTATGCCTATGTGTTTATTGTTAAGTACCGTGGAGTCGGTTCCAACTCATAGTGACCCTGCACAGGGTTTCCAAGGCTGTAAATCTTTACGGGAGCAGAAAGCCTCATCTTTCTCCTGCGGGATGGCTGGTAGTTTCGAACTGCTGAAGTTGAGGTTCGCAGCCTGATTCATAACCGCTATGCTACCATAGCTCCTAGATACTCTTATATATATACATATATGAACAGACATATACCTTGGTGTACACATATATTCATAGATGTTTACCTATGTAGTCATATTTTTGGTTGTTCTTGTTGTTACCAAACTCTATATGTTACAGAATTTACCAGTAAGGTCCTTTGTCTTGTGTGTTTTTTTGTTGTCATAATTTACCTTGTGCAAACTTCACCGACATTTGGTATTGCCATTCCCATCACTAAAAAGAATAAAATGTCTATTGTCAAAAAAAAAAATATATATATATATTTTTTTTTAAATTACCAGCTTTACTATTCTGGTGTGTCTCAACTGGCTTAACAATGTAAGAGAAGAGCTGAGTTATCAACCCTGTGAATAATTACCAGTTGAGTTTGATCTCTGGTCGAAAATTGACTGCTGATCTTCATTATTTGCCCTGGACAAAAAGGGACAAGAGACATTTCCCTGTGAAGCATTTTCTGAGGGGACACTGATAAATCACTCCCCGGGAGCTCCGTTCCTCCTTTCAGAGGGCCCAAGTCACAGGGTCACAAATGCTGCACCAGCCTCCAAACCAAGGATTCTAACTTGGAAATAAGGAGATTGGGAAATGCCCAGATTTAAGTCATTATAGCTGTGTGGCCTTGGGTAAATTTCCCTATTTCCCTCCATGGGCTTCCTTTCTCATTTGTAAATGGGGGTGAGAGTATTTATAGGGACTGAGTTATGGTATCACGGAGTTATGAGATGTTACTCAGCTATGATATTAACATTTCCATCAGTTACCAATCAATCAAAATGTTCCACATGGAGCCGCATCGAGGTAGGTGCTGGAGGCTCCTGTTCGTTAGTTTATGGGGACATCCACAGAGGACCTAAGGGAGAGGCCAGGTGACCATAAAGAAGAACAGACTATTGTGGTGTGGTGAGAGTGGTGTGCAGGGAGTTGGTTCCGACTCATAGAAACCCTGTACAGGGTTTCTGAAGCTGCAAACTTTTACGGGAGCAGAAAGCCTCATCTTTCTCCCGTAGAATAGCTGGTAGTTTCTAACTGCTGACTTTGAGGTTAGCAGTGTGACTAGTAACCACTACTCTACCAGAGCTCCTTATCATGGTGGTGGTGTGGAGGGCAGCTATATACCAACTGGTATGAAGCAGATGCACCTGACTCAACCCAGGGTCTTGTCAATCTCCTCATATGCATATGCATGTGAAAGGTGAGTAGAGAAGAATGGATGCCTTGGAACTACAGATGTTGGCAAAGACAATTGAGTACACTGTGTACTAGCAAAAGAACAAACAAATCTGCCTCAGAAAAAATATCACCAGGGGTGGGTGGAGGTAGGTTCCTGAGGCGGGAGCCAGGCTGGGGGCAGTGGCCTGGGCAGCTCAGCAAAAGCAATTCCCAACTTCTGGAAAAAGATGGTGGATCGGGTGGAAGTGTAGTGACGAGCTCTGCCAAGAACAACACAGACTACAGGACCAAGAAGGCTCAGGGAATGATCCCAGTACTCTGAACCACATATAAAGGAATATTTAGAAGGTTGGAAGACTTACAGCTGGGGAGTTTCTGGCAGAAGCAAGAAATCCATTGTTTCCTAGTTCGGGACGCTCAGCTGCTCCAGGAGCTGCCATTTTGTGAGGGGCCAAGCGGGGAAAGGATCAGAGCAGCCACGGACGCCTGACAGAGCCGCAGAGATAGAGGTGTGGACATTCTTTTTTTTCTTTATTTTGGGTATCTTTTCATTGGTCCCTTGCTGTGTGCTTACCTCCATTCTGGTGACTATAGCGGTGCCTGAGCTGGCGGATACTCCAGCCCTACCCTCGGAGGGTTCTACTACGCATGTGCATAGATCCCCTCAAAATTTAAAGAGACAGTACCCACTTAAAACCAAGCGGCCGACAGATATTCAGCCCAAGAGCAGGCCTTGAACTTTTCTTGTTTGCTTTTTGTTCCTGTGTTTCTTAACACAGGAAAGAGAAGGAGAGGGCTGTAAGGAGGGAAAGAGACCTCATATTAGGCTACAGAATTTTTTTTTTAATTTAAAAAAAATTTTTTTTCTTGCTATTTTAATTATTTTTTCTTCCTTCTTCTTCTCTCCCTCCTCTCTCTTTTCTGTGAATAGAGACTGAAGTATCAGAATTGTTTTTGTTGTTGCTGTTTTTTAGTCTTTTTTTTTTTTTGTTGCTGGTATTGTTTTGCTGTTATATGCTCCCCCTTCTGCCTTTGGAGGAATCTTTGTCTCCCTATATTACACAAGAAGAGTCAGCAACTGCTACCATACAGCCAACCTACAATCACACCCAATAAAACACCAGATCCCAGGCAAGGACCAATACCAACTGCCATATAGCCGGGAAACCGGCACACCTGTGAAAGTTACTCTGAGTTAAACAATAAGAAGAGTGAAAACAGAAGCCCACATCCTGATCATACCTTCCTGGAAGCAATCAGAAAGCATAAAATATACTAAAACACATA
>NW_006408519.1:33449712-33484880 GCF_000296735.1 Chrysochloris asiatica
CACGAGGGTGAGTAAGAAACCTAAATTTTGTTTTATCACTCAAATGAAATTGAAGAGAACGAAACAATTAGAAATGTTGGATTATGCGAAGCTATTGTATAATTTTGGAGTCCTGGTGTGTTTCTGTGAGTTAATGTGCCACACTGCAAAGTCATTTGAACCAAAAGGTCAGCACTTTAAGCTCACCACTTGCTCCTTGAAAACCCTATACAGGATCGCTATGGGTTGGAATTGACTCAACGGCAGTTAACAACAACAACTGTACAATTTACAAGGACCTTTAGTCCTTCAAAACCTGCAAAATCTTTACATACACAGAAGAACTGACAGTTCCTCAATGAACCAGAAGAAAATTTCTGGAAAATTTCATCAAAAAGCAAAGTAAAGATGGGGAACCAATTGTTGAGTATCAAGAAGAGTGGCTGGACAAGGCTTAGAACAGTGCTATGGTGTGTACAAGCTCTTCAATGGCACGGTTCTGAAAGCCGTGTAAGATGGAGGTGTCAAGCTCCTAAAAGAAAGATGAGAGAAATTCTTCCACTGTTATCTGCAAACACTGAATTTGCAGTCATGTGACCGACTAGATATTTTTGGTGGAATCAACTTCTTCCCGTTGGATAAAATGACTTATCTCAAAATCCATTGTTTTATTAATAGAATGGAGGAGAGCTTGAACATAGTCAAACACACTGCCTTTCTCTACAACGATCAGCTCATCTGGAGCGCATTAGAGCAAGATGATAAACACAAACACCTCACCATCTCTCTCTTCCTGAGGCACACTGAACCTGAGTTGGTGGGAAGGGATTCTCCAGTGAGGGCAGACATGCCAGGAAATCTTCAACACTACAGAAGATTTCGTACTGGACCCTTGAGCCTTATGATCCCAAAGCAAAATGCAGATTATCTAAAATTTCTGTCAATACAGATGACACCTAAGAAGAGCTCCATTTAAGTGTGTATATGGCAGTAGGTGCAGCTGCATGCTTCATGATCGACGCTTCCAAACAGCCTACCTTGGAATTTTGTCCAAGACTGGACAGCCTCGTTGGACCTCAGCTCACAGTGCTGGTATCTGACATTTGTGAGCAGTTTAACGTCAACAAAAGGAAATCTGGGTCTGAAAAAGAACCCCAGTTTAAATTTATCTACTTCAACCACATGAATTTAGCGAAAGGTGAAAAATGTACAATTCACATGAGGAAAACACCCAGTGTGTCACTTACATCTGTACATCCGGATCTCATGAAGATTCTAGACATCAACAATGATTTCAGGAGAATGGATGAAGATGAAGAAATCATTGTGAAGGTGAGGAGTGATAATTAGGTTGTTGGGAAAAAGTCTGATCAGCAGGAGCTCTATGTTATTTTAAACCAAAAAAAATGTAAACCTGATTGAAGTAAACGAAGAAGTCAAGAAGCTTTATGCAACAAAGTTGAATAGTATATTTTTCTTGGATTGACTGAGACGCAGGTCCCTGGAAAGAATGCTAACTCAGCCAACCTTTGGTTTACCATTGCCAGCTAAGCGTCCTCTTTGGTGACTAGATCAAAGACAAGAGTAAAGCAATACTTGCTTGGAAGAACCCGATTTCTAGTCAGTCTCAACTGAGGCTCCTGGAGATTTTTAGATTTTAAATATTTATGTGGAATTCAAGGTAGCCTGCGCTATCTCTTACCATCCCATCCTTTTGACATTATGTGAATATTTTACTGGAAAATAAGGATAAATTTGTTAAAGTTTTTTAAAAATCTGAAAAAAAATATATAGCCAGGTTTTTTAAGAAGCAAAGATGACATGACTTCAACTTGCATACTTTGGACATGTAATCAGGAATAATCAATCTCTAGAAAAAGGACAGCATGGTTGGTGAAGTGGAGGGTCAGCAAAAACGAGGGGGACCCTCACTAAGAGGAATCAACACGACAGTGACAAGAATACACTCAAACCTACCATTCATTATGAAGATGGCGCCAGACTGGGCAATGCTTAAAGTCACCAGTAGTTGGCGCTCACCTCACAGCAGCTAACAACAAAGGAGGTGTTTTCTAACAACTGGTTTGTTTTGTTGCTGTTAGATGCTATCAAACCTGCTCTGACTCATAGCAACGCTACGTACAACAGAATGAAACACTGCCAGTACAGCACCATCCATCCTCACCATCCATACATCTGGGCAAATAACTATAGGCTGAATATGAGTCCTCTCCAACATGAGTTTGCATTTCTAGGGGAATTTATTCTGTGCATGGTACTGTGGTTAACCACTTTCTTAAGCAATTGCACCTTATCTTCACACCTTTAGACAGCATAGGAAGGTGCTACTTTCAGGCCCCTTTTTTGAGATGAGGAAACTGCATCTACAAAAGTTCATGAGAGGTAGGGCAGTTATCTGAAGTCCAGCAGACAGGTGGCAGTACCTGATTCTTTGTCACATGTGGGAAGAAGGAAATCCTAGGCAATGATGCAAAACTCAAGTTGAGACCCTGGCTAGGAGTGCTGAATTGTAGCACTGCTCAAATGAGGAGAAGAAACGCTAGCCGGCATGATCATCCTTGGGTAGGAATGACCCTAAGTCATTTATTCTACTTGCCCTTTACAAACAGAATTCAGTGCTAACACCAAGGGAATCTACCTAAAGGGAAGCCCGAGGTCCTTCACACTCTTCTGATTCATGCAAGGTTGAAACTGAGTCCAAATAAAAACAAAAACCCTTTGCCAACGGGCTCCTGTCTTCCCCTAGGTCTCTGTCACCCTCTTGGTTGGGTTCCATTTCTTGCTCTCATCAATGCACCTTTCGCGGTAGTGTAGGGGCCACTGAAGAAGCTCTAAGTGTCCTTTTCCACAGCTCCAATCTTTCAGCAGTGCAGCAGACATATGAAGAGAAGACTTTGGGAAAGAGTACGACTGCAACTACAACCTAATGACATTAGGGCGTGGAAAGAATCCAGATAACTGTGGATCGGTTTGTAGGTTGCCTGTTAAGCACTCAGTGGAGTTTTAGCAAGTCATGGCTCCGTCTGTTAAATGAGGACCCAAGTGGCAACCTCCCAGGTTATGCTCAGGATGAAATGAAAGGTTCATGCAAGGTCATGAGCAAGGACTGACACATAGTATGCGCTCAGTAAACATTTTATTTTCCCCTTTGCTAAAGCTCAATTTCCAAACCATTAAAGGATGGGCATAATTTTACCTTAAAGAGAGGGGCCAAAGCTCAAATGTGACACCTGTGTAATGTGCTTTGGAAAGGCATCATATTATAAATGAGCCCTAATACTTTTGGAGGTGACCAAGGTGGCCAGAACACCCTCTTGCCCTTAGCCCTATCCCACAGTTGAATGAGTCCCACTGTCTATTACTCTGAAGTTACTTCTGACTGTTTAATCTGACTTAACCAACAGGTTCACAACTCTGCAAGCATGTTTAGTCTTGGAACATGATTCCTATTTCTAATGTGCCTATATTTTCATATAACAGAAGTAAATCATGCAGAGTCCTGTGTGGCACTGTAGGGTAAGCACTGAAAGACTGGCAGTTCAAAGTCACCAGCTGCTCCTTGGAACCAGGGTCACTATGAGTCATGCCTGCTCTTGACAGCACTTGACGATAGTGACAACAAACGCAGTCATCTTCATCACTGGTATATCTGAACCCTTTGCTGCCGCCACTGTGCCAATCTACCTTTTTGAGGTTTTCTTAGTTACCTCATGCTGCTATAATAGAAATATCACAAGTCAGTGGCTTTAATAAACAAGAATTTTATTTTCTCTCGGTTGTTTTTTTTTTTTTTTTGGTTGTTGTTGTTGTTATTTTCTCACAGTTTGTTGTTGTTGTTAAGTACCATCTAGTAGGTTCTGAGTCAACATGACCCTGTAGGAGATTTCCAAGGAGTGGCTGGTGGGTTTGAACCACCAACCTTGAGGCTAGTAGTCCAGTTCTTATCCTGAATTCTGGGTCTGAATTCTGGGTACCCGTTCTAGGGGAAGGCTCTCTCTCTCACTATGTCAGATCTGGGGGAATAATCTTGTCTCTTATCAGTTTTTGTTCCTCGGGTCCTTTTCATTCTTCATGTGACATGACAGCTCTCTTCCCCATTTTAGCTTATTTCCTTCCGCTTAATCTAGTCAATTTATATCTTGAAGGAGATTGGGTTAAGACACACCCTCAACTGATATGACTAAACTAACATAATAAAGAAAACCCTGTTTCCAATTGGGATTACCTCCACAAGTATAGGGCTTAGAATTTACAACACATATTTTGGGGGGATACAATTTAATCCATAAGTGTCTTCCTCTTTTTTGTTGACCCTCCACTTTACCAAGCATGATATCCTTCTCCAGGGACTTGTCCCTCCTGATCACATGCCAGAAGTAAGCAAGAAATAACTGGTCGGGACATTCTCATGGACTTCTAGACCCCATAAAGGGTCGTGATGTGCAGTATGAGAAACATCGTTCTAGCCCAGGATTCTACTTGACGTGGTGGCCACGAGACAGCCATCTCTCGCATTATGTGTTCTCATCTCCAAATAGTGAGAAGCCTTCACAATTAGGTGATTTCATCTATCAGAACCGCACACAGCTCAAGACCTGGCATGTAGAAGATCGTATGCGCACCCATCTCCTCTCATGCCCTTCTTCCTCGTGTCTGTTTGACTTTTTAGCCTTGAATACAGCACCTGAGGACCTGAGCGTGCACTTAATTCCTCCTCCCTCTTTCTGGTGCTTCCTTCCCCCTGAACTTTGCCTGACTCCCTACTTCCTCAAAGAAGCCTCCCAGTCAGAATAACTCTCTGGGGACTGTGTTTTAAATCGTCATTTCAGTCTCTGGGTAGCATTTCTCGGAATACTTTCTCGTGGATTTGTTTTACGATTGTGTTCCCACTAGAATTAATAACACTCATGAGAACTGAATCGCCTTCTGTCCCCTTCACAGCTCTGATGTTGTTTCTGTTGTTAAGTGTTTACTCATAGCCACCCGATGTACAAACAAAAAATGAAACACTGCCCAGTCCTGTGCCAACCTCACAATTGTCAAGTTTGAGCTCACTGTTGCTGCCACTGAGTCAATCCATCTTCTTGAGGGTCTTTCCCTGGTTCACAGCCTCCTTCTTCCTAGTCTGTCTTAGTCTGGAAGTTCCACTGAAACCTGACCACCTTAAGTGACCTGCTGGTATTTAAAATACCCGTTGTGTAGCTTCCAAAATCACAGCAACACACAAGCCACCACAGTACAACAAACTGACAGATAAATGGTGTATAGCTCTGACTGTTGTTGGTAAGTGCCGTCGAGTCAGTTCCAACCCACAGCGACCCTATATAGGGTTTCCAAAGAGCAGCTGTTGAGCTTGAACTGGTGACCTTGCAGGTCAAAGGGCTTTGCAGTCTGGTGCATTAACCCACAGCATCACACCTGGACTCCAACTAATGCATAAAACAATGTCTGATGCAAAGAAGGTACTTAAAAATGCTAATTACATAAAGGAGTTGACTAGAGAATAATAGTAAGTGAGTTGGCCAGCGTCTAATGTGCAGATGGGAGTCCTGGTGTGGCGCTGTAGGATCAGCATTGGGCTGCTAACCACAAGGTCAGCAGTTCAAATCCACCAGCTGCTCCTTGGCAACCCTACCCAGGGTCACCCTGAGTCGGAACCGAGTCGACGGCACTTAACAACAATTGCAGCAGATGCAGGTTTTCATGTGTCCTGTAAAACTTGCAAAATCAGATTGGTCATCAACTCAACACTGTTTTATAATCCCAGGAGTGAGAAGGTAGCAGGCTGGATGGACATGTAATTATTATTGTATGGTACTGAGTTGGTTTTTGATTCCTAGTGACCCTATGTCTCCATAGGGTGTTCCAGGCTATAACCCTAGGATGAACCCTAGTGGTGCAGTGATTCAACACTTGGCTATGAACCAAAAGGTCAGTATTCCAAATTCACCAGCTGCTCTATGCAAAAAAAAAAAAAAAAAAAATGTGGTGTTTTCCGCAAAGATTACAACCTCAGAAATCCTACTCTGTCCTATTTTGTTGTTGTTGTTGTTTAAAAGTGATTTCTAGTCCGTTCCAACTCATAGCAAGCCTGTATAGGGTTTCCACGGAGCAGCTAGCAGAACCACCGACCTTGTGGTTAGCAGTCTTGATCTTATCCTATAGTGTCACATCAGGACCCCACTGTGTCCTATGAGGTCACTATACGTCAGAATCAACTAAATGGCAACAGATTTGGGTTTTTTTGGTTTTTCATTTACACGAACAGATTGATTAGGTCTTTCTCTCACAGAGCTGTTGGATGTATTTGAACTGCCAACCTCCTGATTAGCAACCAAGAGCTTAACTGTTGGGCTATGGGTGAACATGCAGGGCTACTGGGTAGACCAGGGCTACTGGGTGGACATGTAGCAGGTACAAACCTCAGCTCCTGCACTCAGATGATCAAGAACTATCACCGGCGTGATTTCTTTTAAACAAGTGAATTCACAAGCCACGCCCTCAGTTTCCAAGAAGGAAGAAACGGAAAATGCAATCTTTCTCGGTGCTTCCTCCATCCTACCCTGTGGACCTTGGGACGTCTTCGGGACTGACAGCCCTATTTCTCCGTCTTAGGGGACTAGGAGACCTTGGGCAAGGACACCCTGTAGCTAGCCTCTGGTTTTCAGGTCAGTGCAGAGCATTTCTGGGAATTAAACCAGTAGGACAGATGAAACGAGCTACACTGTACACTGTTGTTGTTATTAAGTGACTTCAAGTCTGTATACGGTTCCCAAAGCTTTTTAAAATCTTCTGAGGAGCAGAAAGTCTCATCTTTCTCCTGTGGAGTGACTGGCAGGCTCAAACCATGGGCCTCATGGTTCACAGATCAGTTCTGCTTGTTCGGAACCACTGCGCTCTCAAGTCTCTGTTGAGAACTTGCTATGTCTTTGATTCCATGTTGTTGTTGTTGTTAAGTGCCATCAAGTCGGTTCTGACCCACAGCGCCCCTGTAGAGGGTTTCCAAGGAGCGCGGGTGAGCTTGAACCACCAACCTTGCAGTTCAAATCGACTTTGCAGTCTAGTGCATTAACACACAGTGCCACACCAGGACTCTGTGTTAAGTACTAATTATATGGTGGTGGTGGTGGTTACGTGCCGTGGAGTCGGTTCTGACTCATAGTGACCTTGTACTAGGTTTCCAAGGCTGTAAATCTTTACAGGAGCAGAAAGCCTCATCTTTCTTCCGTGGAACATCGCATGGTTTCGAACTAATGACCTTGTGGTTTGCAGCCCGATTTGTAACCACTACGCTACCAGAAGGCCCTTGGCTTTATGAAACTGATATCTGAGCAAAATCAGAGATATATCATAAAGAAGTAAGAAAGTAATTATACAATTATAATTTTGGAAAATTGTTGGAAAGGAAATCAAGTGCTGTAATAGAGAAACAGGGTTGGATAAAAACAGCAAGGGACCCTAATATCTGTGCTGAAATGTAAATCAGGAGTCACTGATTCGTGATGTACAAAGCATTTCTTATTGCAGGTCAATGATCAGAAAATCTGGAAAATACTGCCGTAAGTCAAGAAAGATCTTGATGTGCTTTGGAAACTAAACCCAGATCGGTGTGGCTGCAATAAACCCAGCAAGTGGGGTGACAGGAAGTGAGTCCTCAACCTGTGCAGAGGCCAGACCATGCAGAGCAACTGTAAGGAGTTGAGGTTTCACATTCACAACACCAAGGAGAGGCGATTCTGTGATTTACGTTTTTAACAGAAAGATGATTTCAGGTACCTCCCACCACCCCCTTTTTGATTATTGGGTAGGCTGATAGAGTGGATGCTCTATACCTCCCTGGGCTGATCCAACAGGCAAATGCTTTGGTCAAACCAGATAAAATGTTTGCAATGGGAGAAAAACAGTGGATTCTTGAAGATACAATGCAATACAAGAAAAGATGTGGATTCTTGGAGATACAAATGGCAATTGCTTAGGTGTCAAAATACGATTCTCACTCTGTTGTTGTGAGTTGTGGACTTGATTCTGGCTCCTAAAGACCCCACAGGACAGACGAGAATTGCCTCCCTCACAGGGTTTCTTTACCAGAGTTGTAATCTTTACCGGAGTACATTGACAGGTCTTTTCTCCTATGGAGTGACTTGTGGATTTGAACCTGCTACCATTAAGTTATGTTTTTCATTCCACTGAGTGGGCACATGTTGTCAAACCATGAAGAATATTATTCACATTACTATAAATTGACACAAAGTTTTTAGAGGGTCACTTAGTATTTTATCAAAATTTAAATTGAACTTTAATCCACAAATTTCCCTTCAAAGACTTTATCTTCCAAAAGTCTCATATGCATGCAAAGAAAAGATACAACAAGGCACTTATTACAATGTTGGCAGTTATGGAAAATCAGAAAGAGTATAATTCAGGATTTCCACCCAGTTCATTCTGATCTGACCCCCTGGTGAGAATTTGCATTTCTTTCCAACTGATATACTGGATCCGAATCTACAATGTAACCGGATCCTCAGGTGATCACTGTGAAAGTCTTGTTAAAATGTAGATTCTGATTCAGTACATTTGGGGTGGAAACGCATATTGTCAACAGGGGTCTAATGAGAAATGAGTGGATTGAAGCCCTGGTTTATTTAGGTCTTAATGGACTTCCAGCAAGATGGTCATCTGTCAGTTTGTCATACTGTGGTGGCTGGTATGTTGCTGTGATTCTGGAAACTATGCCACCGGTATTTTAAATACCAGTAGGGTCATGCATGACGGACATGTTTCCCCTGAGCTTCTAGAGTAAGACAGACTAGGAAGTAGAGATGGAATACTTGTGAATATCTAGTCATTGAGCACCATATTAACAGCAGTGGAGCAGTGTCAGTACCCGATTATTGAATATTGAAAAATGATGAAGAGCACTAGACTATTGTCAGACTACATACACCTCCTTGCCCAAACCATCCGAACCTCCGCGGCTACCTTCTCCCTCGCAAAACTGTCCTCACAACGTCAAGGCCTTGCTTGAGGTTATATAGGAAATTTCTGCTTAGCAAACCTGAAACCCACAATTCATTCACTCCTTGGATCTTTGCTGAGAGTCTGTCTTGTCTCATCCTGTGTTAGGCCTCAGAGTCCCTGGGTAGGGCAAGAGTTAAGCACTTGGTTACTGATAGGTTAGGGGTTAAAATCTACCCAGAGGTGTCTTAGAAGAAGGTTGTATGATCTACTGAAACACCACAACCATTGAAACCCCTCTGGAAAGTAGTTCTACTCTAACAACCCTATGGTTGTTAGAGTTAGAATCAACGCAGTGGCAACTGGTTTAGTTTGTGTGTTAAGCATCAGACACAAGAATTAGTAACATGTTGCCAGGAGCCTGAAGAGAAGGCCTTTGGGAGTCCTGGTGGCACAGTGGTTAAGCACATGGCTGCTAACTTAAAGGTCAATGGTTTGAATCCACCAACTGCTACATGGGAAAAAGATGCGACAGTTTGTTTCTGTAAAGATGACAGCTTTGGACACCCTATGTGGGCAATTCTAGTCTGCCCCAAGGGTCACTACGAGTCAGAATCAACTCCACCATACACAGCAGCACCTTCTACCTATTAGAATGTGCCATGAGGGCAGAATAGTGTCTTTGGTTTATCTGTGTATGTCAGGTGCTGGGAATTGACAAGGCACCCAATTAAGCATTTAGTGGCTATTCCATGATTATTTGTAACTTCAGGGTTCCTGTTTATCTGGCTTCTCCAGTGGGCATAACACTTCACAATCCCATTTCATACCAATTTTCTAATTCCAGTGAAACCTACACCCAATCAACCATCAGCATTTTATTATAATCTGTCCTGTACATAACAGGGAAATTGACTTCTCATAGAAAGACGTTCCAAACCCATTATCATTAAGTTGATTTGGACTTACACGTGACCTTATAGGACAGTGTAGAGGGCTCTGCCCCTTCCTATGAAGCTCTGGCAGCGTAGTGAGTATGAGTCGGGCTGCTAATTACAAGGTCAGTGGTTCAAATTTACCAGACATTCCTTGGGAGAAAGATGAGGCTTTCTGCTCCTGTAAACATTTACAGCCTCAGAAACCCTATGCAGGGTGGCTATGAGTTGGAACAGATTCCATGCCACACCATCACCACCACCACCACCTCGATTGCCTATATTATAATCTTTATGGAGTCTTGGTGTGGCGCTGCAGGATAATGCACTGGACCACCAAGTGGGTTTCGTCTGCAATGTTGGCCGTTCAAAGTCATCAGCCACTCCTTGGAAACCCTATACAGGGTTGCTATGAGTCAGAACTGACTCGACAGCACTTAACAACAACAACAATCTTTCTGGGAGGGAGCCTTGAGAGTGTAATGGGTTACGAGTTGGGCTGTTAATCGCAAGGTCAGCAATTCGAATCTACTAGTTGCTCTGCAGAAGAAAGATGGGGCTTTTTAGTCCCCATAAAGATGCACAGCCTCAGAAATCCTGTACAGGGTCACTATGAGTCGGAACTGATTCCATGACAC
Organism: Chrysochloris asiatica; assembly: GCF_000296735.1. Taxonomy (NCBI): domain Eukaryota; kingdom Metazoa; phylum Chordata; class Mammalia; order Afrosoricida; family Chrysochloridae; genus Chrysochloris; species Chrysochloris asiatica. Next base: position 33,460,241 of record NW_006408519.1, read on the forward strand.
ACAACCACCACCACATCTTTGTGGGAGCAGATTATACCAGGTCCTTCTCCCTAGGTGAGTTGACACCAAGCACTAACCCACTGTTAAAAAAAAAAAAAAATCACTCATGGGCAGGTGTATTTCTAAGGCATTTTTGTTTGGGCTTCTTCGTTCGTATTCTAGCACCTATGTTAGGGCTTGGAGTGCTGGTGTAGCGATGCAGAAAAATACACTGGATTGCAAAGTCAGTTTGAACTGCAAGGTTGGTGGTTCAAACCCACCAGCTACTCCTAGTAAACTGCAGACAGGCTCACTATGAGTTGGAACTTACTCCTCAGCACTTAACAGTTGTCCAGGGGTTGGGAGAATTTGTAACACTGTTCACAGACCATACAAAATGACCAACTTAAAAATTAGCCTACTTTGCTGGTTGCTGAGATGTAGGGGTGGGGTGAGGGGAGGGAGGGGAAGGTGGAGCACAGGGTAGGGAATAGACACAGGATACTTTGGGTGCTGGGGAAGGGGGCAATATACAAGAAGGGGGAGGAGAATGGAAGAACAAGGCAGATAGGAGAACAGTTAGGCAGGTTTGCATGGGCTAAGTGGGACAGATGTAAATAATGATGTATGTACAAACTTGGAACAACAGGACTCTAGGATACCAGGGATTGAGACGTGGTTGGAATGTGGAAAAGGGGGGAAATAATGTTAAGATGCTTGGCTGTCTTTTGAATCTTGGTTTCCCTTGCATACCATTATAAAATAGACACTGGAGGGGGAGAGAAAGGAATAACCAGAAATATCACAATAGAAAGCTTGTACGTCTGTCTTCTGCCTATAACTGATTGGAATACCTAAAATGGGGCTACAGTGTGTCCAGTGAAGGAGGCTTCTGCAAAGCCTCTGCATTACATAAGACTAAATAAAGGTGGAATCCTGAACAGCATCCAGAATCTTCAGAGGTGGGAAATTTCCACTTGAAAGGACGAGCAGACCAGCCTGGAGTGGCTAGAAGAACAGAAGATACTTTTTGAAAGAAAGACCAACAGGAAAAATACAAAACAATAATGGCAGACCGACTGATTACTACAAGAACAAGCAAGTGGCTCACCCAGGAGACATCAAGGCAAGTGATCGGGTCCCCTCAGAACAAACCCCCTTCCAAGACTAAGGACTCAATAGGAATACACGCTCTGATTGGTGACCACATTCGTCACCAATAAGGGGAAGTGGGGGGTAAACAGCAATGAAGCTGCAAGCTAAGCCCTACAATGTTCAATAGACTCCTATGAACCCCGGTAGAGATCTGGTTGGCCAGCAGTGTGGCAAGACCTAGGGATTCTTTGGCCTAGAATCCAGTGACATAGCCACAGAGGAATAGAGTGGAGAGTGAAGCGTCCAGCTCATAAGAAGAGCAGGCATATTCACAAGAACACCCACACTTGCAGATAATACCCACTTGACCTGGCTTCAATGACTGGATGATCAGAGCTCAACTAGAAGAAGAAAGAAGAGGAAAAAAAGAGTAATCTGATACAATTTGATGAACTTGACCTACACCTATGGATGCAGTAGCTCAAAAGAGGGAATAAATTTTCACATTGAGGATCATTCCCACCCTCTCCATACACAGAGTAGACAGGGATGGGCAACTTGGACATTGGGTACCCAGAATGGGGGCTACAGAGGCAAGAAGTGACTGGCTTACAAACTTTCAAGAGGGAACCTAGATCCAGATGGTGTAGAGGAGGTTAGAATCTCCACTGAGTAGTATCCAATCTGTGGCTGATGAAAGGAAATGCGGATAGGTCTCTTGTGATACAATAGTGAATAATTGTTACCAGGACTGATTGGGAGGGTTGGAAATGTAAAGGTAGACATTTTGTAGCAAGGAGGAGAGTGATTAACTTTGCAGCCTAGGAGCAGAGGTCCCTGGGACCATCAAGGGAGAGAGTAGAGAGCGGGAACCTACCCAGAGAAGCTGTGACGTGGAGAGATGGAGGCAGAGATGATGACGTGGAGAGATGGAGCAGCTGGGGACTTTAGATACAGAGAGTGAGAGGGGCTGTGTGCTGACAACCGGGGCGGGGGTGGGGGCAGACTTGTAGGTGTTACCCTTTGGTTGGTTGATGATGCATGGAGGGGATTGTAACCATGGCAATAAAACGATATAAGATAGGGTGAATGTAAAACCAATGTTCTCCCATGTAAACTATCACATAATTCACAGTAAAACATTAAAAAAAATTAGCCTTCTGTATCTGGTCAAACATTTCACTAACTCACCCCTAATGTGTGGCACGGTGAGAGAATGAACTGGACTCCAGATCCGTTTGAACTGCAAGGTCAGCGGTTCAAGCTCACAAGCAGCTCCTTGGAAACCCTATACAAGGTCGCTATGAGTCAGATCTGACTCGACGGCACTTAACATGATGGCAGGAACTGCAGTTACAGGGCCAGGCCAAATGATTTCTATAGCCCTCTGCTCTGGACTGCAAAGTTGGTTTAGACAGTCGGGGTTCAAGCTCACCAGCCATTCCTCAGAAACCGTAATCACAGGGTTGTTATGGGTTGCAACCGACTTGACGACACCTAACAACATACGGTCGTGGCCTGACTTTCCCAACCCCTGCTCTAGCCCTTCATAAGGACTTCATTTTCTTAGGCAGGTCACAAATGCAATCATTAGCCATTTTTGCATTTACTCTGCAGATTCAATAGCTTTATTTGTTTAATAAGCGGCAGTTTTCCCTATAAATCCAACCAGAGGGACTAAGGGCCTACTGCACATACTCTTGCCTGTACATTTTGGAGGTTCTCTGAAACACTTTCAAACTTGTCATTTCCCAGTATTTAGTGAGTTCAGTCCACTTGAGGACTCAGTATCCACCAAATTTACTCCGCCATAAATGCACTTTGTGTAGGCAGTTCCCATCCTATACTCGTTGGCCTTAAGAACCACCCATGACAGACAACTCCCACTCTAGGGACAGATGAGCTCATTGCCACCTGGGTCCCCTTACCCTACAGCACTCAACTGTCTTCAAACTTCTCATGGGAGCACGTGGGCGAAGTCCAGACTTCCACCACACTGGGAGGGGCTTCAACCAAGGGCTGGGGGTTGGAAGGTGGGGGAAGCTCCTATGGACTACAGCCAGGTGGCATAGGCTAACAGTGCCTCTTGATCAAGTGCTGAGCATGCCTCCACTTAGCCTAAATGCCTAAGATGCTACACGTTACTCACCTTTTTACATTAATTCTTGTGTGGATCTCAAAATGTGCGATTTCCATTTCTGCATGGATTTGGAAATGACAATTTATAGGCATGCACCAAGCATGTTTCATGAACCCTGACAGCTGAGTCATTCTTACACAGTAAACTAAGGGAGGGTTTCCAGCTGCTGAACTCATTCGCAAAATCTTTACCAAGTGATGGAACAATGATATATATCTAATGTCCTCAGAGAAATCTAAGTACATTAAATAGCTTGAATTTGGATTAAAAAAATGGCAGAAAAAGATACGTACACAAGTGTAGAAAACTATAAGTTTAGTTAACTCTATGTTTTTTATTGGAAGGAGCTCTGGTACAGTCGTGGGTATGAGTCAGGCTGCTATCCTCAAGGTCAGCAGTTCAAAACTACCTGCCGTTCCTCTGGAGAAAAAGTGAGGCTTTCTGCTCCTGTAATGATTTACAGCCTCATACAACTCTGCTCTGAGTCAGAACCGACTCCATGGCACACCATCACCATGGTTTATTAGAAACTCTTACCTCAGAGTTTTCCAAAAACAGACTTTATTTTAACAAGACAAACATTGAAGAGGAAATCGTTTAAAAGATATCATCAATCTTTTATTTAACTGAACACAGCCCTTCATTTTGAAGGAAATGATACAATTTCCAATCAGAACTTCCTTCTCAAGAAGTAGAATAAGAACATAACATATTGATTTAACATATAACCTTCAACAAAATATAAAGTTTACACAATTCATGGGGAAATAAAAAGCAGGTTGGCATTTATCCTGTGAGTCAATGAAATTCTCCATAGGTCACAAGTATTACAGGCAAGAACAAAATGACACCATTGAATAGGACAGTCATGTTTATGGTTACCCTGATTGTTTTTTTTTTTTTTTTCAGAAATTCACAAAATGTAACTTTCCAAAGGAATCCGTTTGCTAATGACTGCACTCAATTTTATTCTAATTTGTTTTAAAAAATGGTTAGACAAGTACAAAGTCTCAAGAGTTTGACACAGTGAGTTCCATTTTGTTAAAAAAAAAAAAAAAAAAAAAAAAACAAAGAGAAACAAAGAGACCTTAAATTTTCTTAGCTCTCTGTAGTATATGTCATATAAAATTAAAGTTTTGCTTCCAAAAATATGTTTCCATGTAGTATTGGTGTTGTCTGGTAGTACGATTAGAGCCAGAAGCACCTAAGACAATGAGAATCTTAACCACAGAAATGTCTTTTTTTTTTTTTTCCATAAAAACTAAAAATTTCTTTAAAGGTCCAGGGAAAAGTCTTTAGGCATTTTAGTACTACAAAGTTATTTGAAATTAAACATGGAATAAAATCTACAAAAATTATGCCTTCTTTCGGTATAAAAAGCGATGTTGCTGAAGTTGTAGTTTCCTTTGACATACATAAGCAGTCTCAATAAAATATTTGCTCAGTTAAGAAAATAGAATATGTCTGATTTCATTTACATCTGTCTCAGTGGGACTGCCTGCTGCCAGACCCTCTGAATGTAGCATCAGTATTTCTTCCTTCAAAGAGCATCAGTAATTCACAGTACAAAAATCACTCTAAAGTTCTATTCCTAAGGAGAAACCAAATTTAGTATCTATTTTTTTAAAGTGCCAGGTGTAGGCCATTGCCAGGGTATTAAAAAGCCACTTATCCACAACACTGCCATCTTGAGGAAACAGCCAAGAACTGATTGGATTCCCCCTTGGTTAGAGCCTGGACTGGTTTGTTACTGTAGTCACACACCACAACAACCCTAAGACATCTTCCAGTGCAGTCAGTTTGCCTTTAAGTGTGAGGTATCTCACATCCCGCAGACCCTGTGAGAATGTTCCAGAAAACAGCAATTGGAGAGTGTCTCAATTTCTTAGTGTAGGTCATTTTCCAGATCGGGTCTCAAAAACCTCTTCTCTAGTAGTCAAAAGCTACTGTGGGTGCAGACTTTAGACCAATTCTTCTTAGCTGAGACCTTGAAGTTCACTTAAAACAAGTAGGCCCTGCTATACCTCAGCGTAAGGAGTCCTTGGTGGCGCAATGTGCTTGGTGGTTAAGTGGCTGATAGCTGAAAAGCGGCAATTCGTACCCACTGGTACGAACTGACTCTGTGGGGGAGCTGGAGATCTACTCCCAAAAAGATGACAGCCTAGGAAAAAACACTATGGGGCAGATTCTACACTGTCACAGGAGAGTCACCGTGAGTCAAAATCCACTCAACGGCACCTAACAACATACCTCAGTGTGAATAGACATCGACGCACCATTTGGAGGGAAAAGGTGTATTGGGGGTGGGGGAAGGAGGAGTAGAAAATAGTTGGGTAGCCCAGAGTGGCAGAATAATGTTGTCCTGCTGCTCCCCTCTGTTGCCTGGACACTGGCCCCTTACTTTATGTCACTAGTGTGCTACGCATAAAAGAAAATTCAAATTGGTGAGGTATACTATATACCAAAAAGCAAAACCCAAATCTAAACTCGATGCTGCCCAGTCAATTCCAAACAGAATGTAGAGCTGTGCTCTACACGGTTTCCATTAACTGAGTTTGTGAAAGATCACCAGGCCTTTCTTGTGCAGCACCTCTGGAAGGGACTTAAAAACTCCAATCTTCCTTTCAGTTAGCAGGGAGGATGTTAACCATTCGCACTACCCATGGATTATTTGGTATAACAAATTCTTCCAATTGTCTACCCACATTTATCTTGTCCTTTTCCTATAAGCCAGTGAATACAAGGGGGTTTCAAAAAGTTTGTGGAAAATGGATTTATAAATCCATTTTAATTTTTTCCATGACCTTTCTGTACCTCCATCTTACAACCAGAGTTGTTAGATTATTAAATGTAGGAACTAGGCAGATCAAAGAATCTACACTTCCAACAAGAAATTTATTTTCCTCAAAAGCCCAAGACCAGATCTTGATCTTAAACAATGAAATGGAAATGAACACAACATGGATAATGCCCTTGTAATGAAAAGATTTCCTTTTTAGGCGCTATGAAGGTATAAGCTTGGGGAAAAAGCAGGTTTGGAAAAAAAAAAGCAAGCATACAAGAAAATCCTTCAAGTCTTGATTTAGGGATGTCCAGGCAAGGAGTCTGTCGGAGCTCTGGTAGCGTAGTGGTTATGAATCGGGCTGCGAACCTTAAGGTCAACAGTTTGAAACTACCAGCCGCTCCATGGGAGAAAGATGAGGCTTTCTACTCCCGTAAGGATTTACGCCCTCGGAAACCCTGTACAGGGTCGCTATGGGTCAGAACCAACTCGACGGCACTTAACAACAACAACAACAGGCAAGGAGTCTACGGATGGCTCTGATGTAGATCATTCAAGTATGATTCCAGTTCAGCTTGTAGAATTAGGCTACACAATGACTTGTATGGAATAGTCTATAATGACTCCCAAGGCTCCACATTTACTCAAAAATTTGAGTCTGCATTAGCAGTTAGCAATGCAGCAGAAGAGTATTCTGGAATTCAGGGCACACATCACAAAAAGCTCACACAAATACATGGGGCAGGTTGTTAAAAAAAAAAAAAAAAGTTTTGAAAGCTTCATAGTAAAGCAAACTGAAGCTCACCAGCAGACCCAAGTAGTATCAGCTCTCCCTGCCACTGACAGATCTGAGAGTCACCCATCTGTGCTTCCAGTACTGACCACACCAGGGGGACATTTATCAGTGACTATTGTGGCTCCTATTAGAAAAGGTGCTCGCTCATTACCGCTGCAGGATATCAAGACTCTGCATTTGGAATTAGACTGCACCAGGTAAGGCGAACAAAATAAGAATTTTAGCCACTGGACACAACTTCAAGCCTAAAGTCACCACCAGCAAAACAAAAGTGGAAATGAGGTGTAGAGAGGGGGTGGGGGGAAAGAGCACAGGATCATTAACAAAACCTTGAGCTTTATAAAGACTTTGCTTCAATATCCTGGAGGGAGCTGGGGTAGGAGGTGGGGGTTGATTAAAGGATTACTACCAGGGCACTTTCCTGCTTGGCTGCTTCTGTAGTGGATACTTTTATGGGGTGGCACCAGACAACCCCATCTGTGACCAGCAGATGAACATATTGAGCAGGTTTAATGAGATCAGCGGTTCAAAGGACTAGTCCCTCCTTTCATAACAAATAACACAGCTACAACAGCAGGCGAGAAACAAAGGCGGCAGACCAACCCTTTAATTGAATCCTTCCCCTAGCCAGCCCATGACAATGATTTACTTGTAACCTGGAAAGAGGCGGCTGGAGAAGGAGATTCAGCTAAGAGCCAGCCACTGAAAAGGAATGATTAGGGAGTGGTGGGAGGGAGGTAGCAAAGTCTTTGTTTGTAGCCCAAGTTTATCCAACTATTTGTTACACTTAACAGGGGCCCCTTGGTTTTGGTCGGCTGCTCCCAGACCCAGACCCTGCTATGGCTTCGCCAGCCTGCACTCCAGGAATCCCATAAATCACCCCAGCTTCTCCAGCATCCCATACACAGCTCCGAGGGAGAGGCAGATACAAACAGCTCTGGGCAAGGGCAGCCCCCCACCTCCACCCGGACCCTAACCAGCTCTGGCCTTTGTCCTGAAGACCTGGAAGCCCAGGGGCAGGAGAAAAGCTCCCCTGCTTACCACAAAGATTGGCAGAACTTTTCATGAAGGAAAAGGGTGGATTTTGAATCAGACAGGGATTAATGTCAACCAAGTCTGCAACAGTCCCACAGAAAATACTCCTAGCCAAAGATGCTCCTACCTGTTCCCTCTGCCCCCCTCCTCTTTCCCCTTCTCTGGGGAGGGGAGGGGGGGTGTAGAAGGAGGCAAGTTCCGGCCTGAGCTGGCTGCACAATTAGCCCAGTTTCTGTTTCAGGAAGGACCAGGAGCCCAGTTGGACACTGAAGGCGGTGAAGGAAGGGAAGGAGGGAGAGAGGCGGCGGTGGTTGCTGCAGAGTGCCCTTTCATAGTCCTGCACGCTCCACTCTGCTCGGCTGGTCAGTGCTCCACAGCCTCAGAAGCCGGCGCTGGGGGGCGCCCCTGGGATGGCGTAGTCCTCGCAGCATCGCTGTCGCCCTCTTCTGGTTCCGCTGGGTGCAGGTGCATGGCCAGCTCCTGCAGCACGGCCACGCGCCCAATCTGGTCATTGCGTCGTTTCTCCATGATGAGGTCCTCCAGGCTCTGGAATTCCAGCGTGTGGCTGCGCTGTGCTGACAGCTGGATCTGCAGCCTGTAGGGCTGCTTGCCTATCCGCAGCTCACCTCCGATCTTGAACTCGCGCTTGCCGTAGCGGCACCAGGCGGCGAAGCTCTCAGAGTTGCGCCAGCTCAGCTCGCGCTCCTTGGCGCCCACATGCGCCAGCGCGTTGCGCACCACCGCACTGGGGCTCAGCGGCTTGTAGCGATACAGCTCGTTGACCACGCGGCCACGCCGGCCCTGACTCGCATCAGTTAGGAAGCTGTTGCTCACCTCCAGCCTGTGCAAGTGCACCACCTGGAAGTTGCCCACGTAGACTGCCCAGTGCGGGTACTGAGCCTGCGACACAAACTCCACCAGGTCACCTGGCTTGCACTTGTTGAGCAGGTTCTCCGGCGTGTAGGTGCTCAGCACCGCCGAACCGGGTGCAAAGCTCTTCTGGTAGATGCACTCGTCGCGGTAAAACACCGAGCACTCCACCTCGTGCAGCCGAGGATCGTACGGTTGCGGCAGCTGCGGCGGTTGGCCGTCCTCACCATCGGGCAAGCAGCTGCCATCCGGGACCTGGGGCAGCGGCGGCTGGGGCTCCACGTCCTCGTCATCATTGGAGAAGATGTAGGAGACCCCGATCCGGGGCCCATCGTCCCGGTCCATGCCGGTCGGATCGGCGGTGGGAACTTCCTTGTAACTTAGGTGGGTTAGCTTCTCCACCTGGTTGCCCATCACGTAGCAGACGCCAAGTTCACAGCGCCGAGAAGGGAGAAAGTGAAACCACCACTGGGGTCATTGGCACAGGTTACCGGACAGGACAGGGGCTGGGGCCACCTGTTGGGAGAGGAAGGCAAGGAAGCCATGCAGAAGCCCCTCCGTGAAGGGGGCACTTGGCTCTTAACAGCATAAGGTAGGGTCAACACCTGGAGCCATTTTAGGGGGAGGCTCAGGTGGACCGACTCGTTTCTCCACCGGTAGACAGGTCAGGGTCACAAAACCGGCCAACTTCAGGTTTCCCCCACCCCCAATGCTTCCCCACGCCCGGACCAAAGGTCATTGCATCAGCAGCTCCAGCCGCTTCCGCTACCGCCTTACCTGCCCAGCCCGGGCGGCCGGAAGGGAGGAAGGAAACAGAAAGTTTTCTCTAATGCCCCCTGGTCTAAACAGCTCTCTGGCCCCTGGGTCCCAAGTAGCCCCCGGCAGGCTCCCCCTTCCCCCCTTCCCGGGGGAACAAGGAGAAGTCCCCGTAGCGCGGGCCGTCCAGGTGAGCCGCCCTACCTGGCTCACCTGCGGCACTTCCAGCTCTCCACCCGCCCACCCCTCCCCCGCGGGCTCGGGCTCGGGCTCCGGCTCGGGTGACCTGCGCAAACTCACCCGCAGAGGTGGAGGCCGTCGGGAACGGGGAGGGATCCCCGCCGCACCCCGAGACTTCTAGGGCGAGTTTGCAGGTGTGGGAGTCGCAGTCCTTTCTCTTTCGGCGCGGGCGGCTACGAAGCTGGACTGGGGGGAGCGACACATGGCTTTCCCCCCACCCCCGCGGCTGCGTAGCGCCCCAAGACTTGAAGGTGGGGGAGCAACGACTGTTCGCCCCGCGCCTCCTCTCTCGGGCTGGGGCCCCTGCACCCCCCTTCTTCCAGCTCTCGGGGGAGGTGGGGCGCGAGCTGGAGGAAAAGAAGGAGGGAGTCTCGCGGCCCGGTTGCGGCCGCTCCCGCTCAGCCCGGCGAGCAACAAGCGCCGGAGCGGGAGGGACGGGATTGTAGATCCGGCTCCCGGCTCCCCGAGCGGGAGTGCAGCCCCTGGCATTTAAAGAGACAGGCACTAACTCCCTGAGCCCGGGTCTTTCCCACTCGGCGTCGAGCCACCGGGATCCCCGCCCACCCGGGCGGCGTGACTCCGCCCTGGCCACGCCCCCGTGCAGAGTAGGTTTAAATTCTGCTGGTAAATAATCAAAGAGTTGGCTGGGCTGGCTGGCAGCTGCTGGAGGCTTGGCATTGCTACCCCGGCCCCAGAACCCAGGTTTGCGTTCCGGAGGCCGATGCGGACTCCTAGCTTGCTCCGTCCTTCTCTTTTTGAGCTGTGGCTTTAAGAAGTTGGAAGGCAAATGCCACCTGCCAATTTACAGCTGAGCTAGTGAATGAGTTTGGTGTTTGTTCCTTTTTCTTTTTAGCCTCTTTCTTCCCAAGAGTACCTGGGGAGGGAGGACCTGTTATCCCGTACGTTTGCATGTTTAATTTTATTTCTCTCTTTCCTAGAATGTATTTCTTGTCCGGAAGGTCACAGAAAAGGACTCTTTAGAGGGACAGTTCGAGAAGTGCTTCAGGTTAGAGATGTTTCCAGAATACTTGGACACTTTAGCATAGGGGGCAAGGAAATTAAAACAGAAGGAAGACTTGGTTACTGGCTGGTTTCCAAGATCAGTGCCCTATGTTTTAAATGCCCCTCGAAGTTCTCACAAAATGGATTTCATAACCTCTGTTTTTCCAAAGGGTTAGCTACTCTAAGTAGAAGAGAAAGCATTCAGTTAAGGCTGTTTCCGCTCAGAGGTAGGAGATGTGGAAATTGCCTAATTGTCCTTAAATTAGAAGCAAATTAGAGACCCCTGCTGGATATGTTTTCTTCCTGCTGACTTAAGGAAGTGACAGTAGACAAGTATCACCTGTTAAGCGCCTGTACAAGAAGGGGCTTTAGCCCCATTGCTGGTTTCTTTTCTCCCTACCTAAGATGAAGGTTGTGGTTAGTTGTTTTAAATGGTGCGGCGGTGTTAGGGGTGACAGCTTTATTTAACTTAAACCTGTTGTTGTTTAAGTGTCTTGGAGTCCTTTCTTCCTTTCTGGTTCATAGTGACCCTGAAGAGGGTTCCCACTATGCAGCTGGGAGTTTGAACCACCGGCCTTGCAGTTTAAACCAACACGGCTGTCCAGTGCTTAAACACCCAAACTCAGACCTCTTCTACCCTGTTTTCCATCACTGTTTTATTTGACTGGGTTTTCACTGGTAGCATGATCATTTATTCAATGTGTTTCCAACCAGTGGAAACAGGAATGTACTAACACTACTCTGAACTTTTGTAGTTTGAGAAAGAAAATAAAATCAATCTACTTATGTACTTTTGAGCCTGAACAATCAATATTGGCAGAGCTTTGATGGAAGTTAGTCCTTCAGCAAGACGAAGATCACAGCAGAAGTTATACCAAAAAGAGCCTTCTGCGTACCTGCCGTGAAGATTGAATTAAAACAGTTTCAGTCCAGTCTTAGACACACATGTGACCTCGTGGTAAATCATGCTCTGGGGGATGCTGCATCATCTTAATATCTGTCTCTCCCATTGGAACTCCTCCTGAAGGTGCCTATTTTGCACAGAAGAGTTAGGCATTGATAGAGACACTGTCTTCCTGACTCATAAACCTCCAACCCTGTCTAGCTGTGGGAGGCCACTCCGCTCCCAGGTGGTACTGCGTGCCTTCAGTGGGATGGGAGAATTAGAAGGAAACGGTAATATGGCGGTTTGTTGTCAGCCATTCTAGGGCAGAAACCTAATGAGAGAAGAAATGACTCCTATAGGTCCAGTAGAGTCTCCACAGCATTTCTTGAGCTGACCATCTGTAAAGTCTCAGAGGAAGCAGTGCTTAGTCATCTTAATATCCCAGTGCCAGGCACTTAGTAGGTTCTCAGTTAATACTTGTTTGATGTTATAGGGGTATTCTTGGCCAAAGATCAAGCACTGCTTTCCTGTTGGTTTTATAAGGCTGAATGAGCCAGTGAAGATATGATGCTTTCCTTATGTGACGGTTCTTCCATTAAAGCCTGTCGAGGGGGGCACAGGATTCCTGGTGTGGTGCCACAGAATAAGCAATCGACTGCAAGGTTGATTTGAAATGCAAGATTGGAGGTTCAAACTCACCATTCACTCCTTGGAAACCCAGTACAGGATCGCTGGGAGTTGGAACGGACTTGATGGCAGTTAGCACCAACAACAAGAAGCATGGTACAAGGTCAGCAATTCATAGCCACCGACTGCTCCTCGGAAACCCTATACAGGGCATGACTTTGAACTGGCTCAATAGTATTTAGCAACAACTAAGTTAAAGCACTCAATTTTTAACCAAAATGTTGGCAGTTTCAATTTAACCAACTGCCCTTTCACAGGAGGCGAGAGGATGGCAGTCTGCTTCCATAACTATGCCAGGCCTGAGAGCCCTAGGGGACAGTTCTGCTCTGTTCTGGAGGGTCCCTATGAGTCAGAATCAATTAAATGGAGTGGGTTTAGGGCTCAACCTCCCTCTGCTCACTTAGAACATTTGTCAGTGGTCACAGTCTGGCTTGCACACATGCTTCAATTGTCTCAAGTAAGTGTTGAATAGTTTAAAAGAGTCGCCAGCAATGTGCAAACATGGAAAGTTTCATATCAGACTCCAAATTCTCTCTTCATTTGAAAAATCTGAAGGTTTGAGAGCCTCGAGGCTACATTCCCAGATGGTAGCAAAGAATTGGAGCTGAGCTGCCCAGCCCTGCCCAGAGATGTTATTTCCAATTTTCCCCAGTTCTCATCCTCCCCATCTCCTCCTAGGTCCCTAACCTGCCCCTGAGAACTTCTGCATTGGCCACCTCTTGCTGTAGCGTGTCTACCCTGCGCATTTTACCAATTGATCACATGTAATTCAGTTCTTGATCACATACCATCTGATGTGATGCTCGAACTGGTGTATTTAGAATGTCTCCTTGTGAAAGAATTTGATGTAAAATATATTTCTTACAGAACTACTGTTGTTGTTGTTGTTGTTAAGTGCCATCGAGTCGGGTCCGACCCATAGCGACCCTGTACAGGGTTTCCGAGGGTGTAAATCTTTACGGGAGTAGAAAGCCTCATCTTTCTCCCGCGGAGTGACTGGTAGTTTCGAACCGCTGACCTTAAGGTTCGCAGCCCGATTCGTAACCACTACGCTACCAGTATCTGCTAAGTCATATTCACCTTTCACTTATTCAGCAGATATGACAGGCACTGTGCTAGGGTTTAGAGAGATTCATGGACCCATCGAGCTCAGCTTAGTGGAGGACCCAGAGACATAAATAGACTTGTTGGACAATAGGTGTATCCTACAGGACAAGAAAGTAGAGGGTGCTGAGGGTGGGTGTGAGAAGAGACTTCAAATTGCATGATGAATGACAGATTGCCTGCCTTCATAGTCTTGGACCAGTGGAGACAACACACAACTCTAAAATTCATAGTTAGCTACATTTAGTGAAGGAGCTCTGGTAACACAGTGGTTACGAGTAGGGCTGCTAACTTCAAAGTCAGCAGTTCGAAACTACCAGCTTTTCCATGGGAGAAAGATGAGGGTTTCTGCTCCCATAAAGTTTTACATCCTTGGAAACCCTATGCAGGGTGGCTATTAGTCAGAACCGACCCCATTTAACGCAGGAGCCCTGATGGCATAATTGGTTTACATGTTGGGCTACTAACCATCGGGTCAGCAATTCGAATCCACCTGCTACTCTGCCAGGTAAAGGTGAGGTTTTCTGTTGCCATAAAAGTTCACAGCCTCAGAAACCCTACTCAGGGTTGCTCTGAGTCAGAACTGACTGGACAGCCCACCACCACCACCATTTTGTGAGCCTTTGCTTATTTCATAAAAGGAGAATGAAATGTAGAGAGGTTCATAGACTTCTCCCAGCTGGTAAATGAGAAGATTGTACAAATCTGTTAGACTTCATGGTTCCTGCTCTCACCCACTTTGTTTGAAATAGAGCAAAAGACATTCTACGATACTTAACGCCTGGTTTTAATGGGCTCCAGTCATGCAGTTGTGGCTACAGCAGACAGAGGCTCTGGCCTTATGGCACTTACGGGCTGATGGGAGGAGACCAGTGATAGATAAGTCAATGGATGCATAAGAAGTCCCAAGAGTGATAAAGGTCCTGAAGAAAACCAAATAGGGTAATGGGACTGAATAACTGGCACTTAGGAGTCTCTGAGTCATGCAAATAGTTAACACACTCAGCTGCTTACTCACAGGTTGGAAGTTCAAGTCTACCCAGAGAGGTGCCTTGGAAGGTTGTTGTCAATGCGGTTCTGACTCATAGCAATCCTGTATAGGGTTTCCACAGAGTGACTGGTAGGTTTGAACCACCAACATTCCAGTTAGGAGTTCAGTGCTTATCGTACAGTGCCACGCGAGCACCCCTTGGAAGGTATACCTGGTGAGCTGCTTCCCAGAAGCTCAGCCATTAGGAGCATAGCTCTATTCTGATTCACTGGGAGTTGTCATGTTGTTGTTGCTAAGTGCTACTTCTGTGGAATCAGTTCCAACTTATAACAACCCTATATAGGGTTTCTGAGGAGTGGCTGGTGGGTTTGAACTGCAGACCTTGAGGACAGCAATCCAGTGCTTATCCTACAGTGCCATACCAAGACTCCTGAAGTTGCCCTGAGTTGGAATCAACATATCGGCTACTGGTGTTCTGTAACTGCCACTATGGAGAAAGTGCTGGAGAGATGACCCACTGTAGGTAAGGTGGTCAGAGAGGGACCCCTAAGGAAGGCGAACCTGAATGGAGACTAAAAGCATGAGAAGGAGCTAGCTTTGGCATTCCAGGCACGGGGAGCACCAGAAGCAAAGGCCTGGGGTGGGGAGGAATTAGTCACATTTGGGACACCTGAACCAAAGACAATGTGACTAGCATAGGGAGGGAGAGGGAGCATGATAGGAGACACAGTAGTGAACACGCTTTTGGAGGCACTGGGACAAAAGGTGAGAGAGGAAACAGGTTGAACAGAGGGACCGGAGCCCAGGTACTCCAAGCAGACAGTCTAATGAGGTAGATGGTCCCTGTGGACATATCTTCCCCAAGAACAACCGCTCAGTAAGGAGATGATTGTTGGATGTGTAACCTCAGTCATTGTGTCACCCCTTCCCCCTCCCCAAGGTGACCCAAGTGTCACACACAGCCAGCCCTCCATGGAGGAGGTACTCAGTCAAAGTGAGATGTGTTGAATGCCAGTCAGTCATTCTCAAAGTATTCCTGCCCAGAGCAGTGGGGAACCACTGAGAATTGATGTTTCTACCTGACAAAGCATCAGCCCTGACTCAGCAGGGATGGTGGAGAGCTCCGTTCAAATTGTTTGCTCCAAGAATGTACAAAACAGGAGCACGAGAGCAGACTTATCTGATTAGGCAATCTGGAACTTAGCCTGGGCCCCAGGCTGGGCCCCAGGCTCCTGGCAGCAAGCAGCTACAGGAGTCTGCAGAAAACAGGTCTCTCCACACACTAGGAAATTCCCAGACTTAAAGGCACCTGTTACTCTTGGGGTTTTGTTGTGATTTTAGGAATGGACTCAATGGCAATGGGTCTGGGTGTTCTCTCAACTTCTAAAAGGTTCTGGTCTGCAGCTGCTTCCTGATCCCTCTGGACCTACTCTTCTCTGGCTTTAAAATCTGCATGATGAGTCACGCTTTGGCCAAATTTTGACTAGAGCTTCAAACTAAGGAGGGAAGGACAGAGGCTCTGCATAGCATTCCTTCCCCGGGCCTCCATGTTTTCGCTGCTCTCTCTTTCAGATTACCAGAGTAGTCGCTATCAGTCAGACTGGGCCTCAGAGATCTGCCCTGTAGGTGAGAATAACCACACAGCACCCTGGGAGGGGTCTGGGGCTGTAAGACCATCCCAAACCATCAGCTCCCCTTCCGTGACCCCTGCAGCTACATGGTCTGGAAGGATGCTTTGAACACTGTCCTGGAAGTAGGGGCAGCAGTGGGGAGCCGCACAGTCCTTCCCCCGCTGGGCCTACAGTTTGGGGAGGCCCATGCCATCACGCCTCCTCCACGGTTGAACCAGAGTTTGATTTGTGCTCGGGAATCTGAGCTTGTAGCTGGGCGTCTGCGGGAGCCTCATGAAAGATGCATTTCACCAGGTGGTTCCAGGGGAAGAGACCGGTTTAAATTATGGCTCCACAAATCCAAATACTGGCATATCTGCACATCCAAATGTGGGGATTTAAAAAAGAAATCCAAATTCGAAGAATCCTATTTTACACCTCTACCTCTGTGGGAGAAGTAGAATGCCAGGCATCAGAAAGGAGATGAGACCGTTGATCAATCCGACATCTTTTCTTTCCCTGGATTTGCCTCGTACGTGCTTCTGGGGGAGAAGAGCTCTGAAGTAAGAAAGGAAGGCAGCATTTGCTTAGTCTAATTTTCTACAGCATGGAAGAGGGGAGCCACCCACTCAGTGTCTGGGGTGTTCGCCAATTGTCATAAAGTTGACTCCAATGCAAGGTGATCCCATGTGTGTGAGTATAATTGTCACTGGCTGATTTTTCAGATGTAGATAGCCAGGCCT
The DNA here is from genome assembly GCF_000296735.1 of Chrysochloris asiatica. Taxonomy (NCBI): domain Eukaryota; kingdom Metazoa; phylum Chordata; class Mammalia; order Afrosoricida; family Chrysochloridae; genus Chrysochloris; species Chrysochloris asiatica. Next base: position 33,476,957 of record NW_006408519.1, read on the forward strand.
TTTTTCCGCGGCACCTCTGGATGGCCTCAAACCTCTAAACATTCAATTAGCAGCTGAATGCAAGACACCTGCTTTCTCAATTTCTATCTGCTCCATCAAATCACTTCTAGGTCTGGGATAGGGGGTCACCAAGGAGTACTCCCTACAGTCTCTTCACAACATAGCAGCCTTCAAGAGACCACTTTTCTGCTCAAAACCTTCCCAGGTCTCCCCATCTCCCTCCAAGAAGGGCCAAAGTCCCCCCAGAGCCTTCAAGGCCCTGTCTGGCCTGCTTCCCACTAGTGCCCTGACAACCCTCACTGGCACCTCACCACACGACAAGCCTTCTGCCTGCAGCACAGCTCCACAGATGTCTTCCTGGCGGGCTCCATTTGTCTTGACTCAATCTTACTTTCTTGGTGAGTAAAACCCCATTTAAAACTCCATTTACTCTTGGGGTTTTGTGTATTGTTTCTCCTGTCTAGAATGTCTTGTTGTTAAGTGCTGTCAAGTCAATTCTGACTCATAGCCATTCCTGTATAGGGTTTCCAAGAAGCAGTTGGTGGGTTTGAACCACAGACTTTGTGGTTAGCAGTTCAGTGCTTATCCTATAGTGCCATACCGGACCCCTGGTACCAAGAAAACATATATACACAAACTGCCCAGTTGATTCTTTCTCATAGTGACCCCATGTGTGTCAGAGTAGAACCATTCTCCTTAGGACGTCCACTGGCTGATTTTTTAATAAGTAGATAACCAAGGCTTACTTCTGAGGTAACTTGGGTTGGACTTGAACCTCCAACTTTTCAGTTGTTAGCAGCCAAGCATGTTAAACCTTTGCACCATTCCAAGGACACCTTGACATAGTCAATAAATTGTTGCTGTGGCTAAGTGCTGTTGGGTAGGTTTCAATTCATAGGGACCATGCATAGGGTTTCCAAGGAGCAACTGGTGAGTTTGAACTACTGACCTTGCAGCTCAAACAGACCTTATCCTACAACGCCACACCAGAAATAATAGTTAAATAAGTGCAAGAACTTTTCATGAGTCATCTCCATTCATCTTTATAAGATTCCTAATTTAGGATTATTCCTAATCCACAGGTGAGAAATTCTAAACTCTACTAAATGCCTGTGGTTTGTAATGCTCTGCACTGGACAGTTAACTTTCAGAAAGAGTAAGGACTTTAGCTTCATTAACAGCTAAGGTCACCCAGAAATTCTAGCTGTGTGATTTCCAATAGGATAGTCAAGATCCACACCTGTGACTCTTGAACCCCTGAAATGTAGTCAGTCCCAAACGTAGCTTTGTTGTTGTTGTTATGTGCTGTGGAGTCGGTTCCGACTCATAGCGAACCTGCACAGGGTTTCTGAGGCTGTTAATCTTTATGGGAGCAAAACGCCTCATCTTTCTCCTGCGAAGCAGCTGGTAGTTTCGAACTGCTGACCTTGCAGTTCGCAGCCCGATTCGTAACCACTACGCTACCAGAGCTCCTTCAGTGTAAAATACTTGCTGAATTTCTAAGACTTAGTACAAACAAATGTAAAATACCTTTATTGAGTTTTTATATTGAGTGCATGTTGAAATGACAATATTTTTAATCTATTATGCTAAATGAGGAGTCCTGGTGTGGCGCTGTGGGTTAATGCACTGGATTGCAAGGTCAGGTTGAACCACAAGGTCAGCAGTTCAAACTCACCAGCTGCTCCTCAAGAACCCCATACAGAGTCACTATGAGTTGGAACTGACTCAACGGCACTTAACTACAACATGCTATATATATACATGTTGTTGTCAGGTGCCATCGAGTCGGAACTGACTCATAGTGATCCCATGCACAGCAGAACGAAACAATGTCCGATCCTGGGCCAACCTCACTACCGCCGCCACACTTGAGTCCATCAATGATGCCACCTGGCCGATGCATCTCGTTGGGGGTCTTCCTCTTTTTCTCCGACCCTCCATATTACCAAGCATGATATCCTTCTCCAGCGACTGGTCCCTCCTGACAATATATCCAAAGTATGAGAGACAAAGTTTAGCTGCACTTCTTCCAAAACAGATCTATTGGTTCTTTTGGCAGTCCATGGCACTTTCAGTATTCTCCTCCAACACACAATTCAATATATATATAATTAATGTCACCTTTTTCTTCTTTTCAAAATGTGACTATTATGAAATTTAAAGGAGCCCTGGTGGTGCTGTAGGATAAGCACAGGACTGCTAAGCACAAGGTCGGCAGTTCAAACCCACCAGGTGCTCCCTGGGAGAAAGTCGATGCTTTTTGCTCCCGTGAACATTTACAGCCTCGGAAACCCTATAGAGGGTGTTCTGGGTCAGAATTGACTCATTGTCAGTGGGTTTGGTCTTTGTTTGTTTTTTTATTAAATTATAAAATTCAAAGTTACACACAAGAAAGCTTCAAAAAATGTGTAGAAAAATTCCATTATCTTTTACTTTCATTTTTCCACGAATTTTTGACATGACACTGTATAAGGTTTCTGAGAAAAAGCTGATGGGTTTTAATCACTACCCTTGTTTATCCTACAGCACCACATCAGAACTCCATTGTTGTTGTTGTTGTTGTTGTTAAGTGCCGTCTAGTCGGTTCTAACTGATAGCAACCCTGTAGAGGGTTTCCGAGGAGCAGCTGGTGAGCTTGAACCACCAACCTTGCATTCCAGATAGTCTCTAATGGTATGGCTATTAAGGATAAAGACAAATGTATGCAGAATTCATCAGTAAGTCTCAAAGATGTCGGTAGGTGCCATGGAGTCAGTTCCAACTCATAGTGATCCTATGTATAACAGAAACATGTCTGTTCCAACATTTTCAATCACTGCTGTGTTTGCGCTGATAGTTGCAGTTACTGTATGCCAACACATTTCATGGAGGGGCTACCCCTTTTGCATTGACCCTCCACTTTGGTGGTGGTGGTTATGTGCCATGAAGTCGATTCTGACTCATAATGACCCCATGTATAGGGTTTCCATAGCTGTAAATCTTTACAGAAGCCGAAAGCCTCATCGTTCTCCCACGGAGCCACTGGTCATATTGAACTGATGACCATGAGATCAGCAGCCCGATTCATAACCACTACACTACCAAAGACCCTCCACTTTACCAAGTATCATGTCCTTCTCCAGAGACTGGTCCTTCCCTGATAACATGTCCAAGTCTCCACCTCAAAGCCTCTAAGGAGCATCATGGCTATACTTCAAAGGGAGTTGTTCATTCTTCTGGCAGTCCAAGGTATGTCCAAATGTATGGCTTCTTCTTTGGTCTCCCTTATTCATTGCCCAGCTTTCAAATGCATATAAAGTAATTGAAAATACCATGGCTTGGGGCAAGTGTACCTTAGTCCTCAAAGTGACCTCAAAGCTAAATACCTAAAGAATGAATGTCTCTCCAGAGGAAGGCCAATCTCCTTGAGAAGCAAGGTGAAGGTCTGAGAGGCCTACAGAGATGATGTGTTTTCAGAACCTTCTAGAGGTGCCTTGGGAGAAAGGCCTGGCCATCTAGTTCCCCCAAATATCACCCACTGAAAACCCTATGGAGCATGGTTCCACTCTGATACACACAGGGATGCCATGAGTTGAGCTGACTGAAGAACAATTGGTTTAGTGACGTAGGAACTCGAGAGTTGGGTCTCTGAAGAAGGAACTCCTAGTATTAACCTGACCCACTCACTCGTTCTGAAGTGCCGTCTAGTTGGGTCCAAGTTATAGCAATTCTGTATATCAGGCTTCCAAGGAGGGCTGGTGAGTTTGAACAACCGACCTTGCGGTTCAGTGTCACATCAGGACTGCCTATGTTACTTGCTGTCAAGTTGATTCTGACTCATAGTGACCCTGTATAGGACTGCCTATAGGATAGGAGTCCTGGTGTGGCACAGTGGGTTAATAACGCTGAACTGCAAAGTGTTTGAACTTCAAGTTCAGCGGTTCAAACTCACCAGCTGCTTCTCAAAAACCCTATACAGGGTTGCTACCCATTGGAACAGATCTAGTGGCACTTAACAACAACAACAACATAAAAAGGTTAAATAACCTGATAGTTACATTTTGTATGTAAATCCATATGCTAGTGGCCTAGTGTTAGGCCTGTGGCTGACTCTGTGTGGTTGGATTAATGTGAACTTTCCCTTTCCCTGGGCTGACAGAGTTGGGTTTCTGAGGTTGAGAGTTTGAAGATAACACTTCAGGTGGTGAAGAATGCACAGAGGTGACAGCAGCAATAAAATCAAGTAAGTAGGTAAATAACATTTGTTAAAGGAGCTCTGGTAGCGTAGTGGTTACGAATCGGGCTGCGAACCTTAAGGTCAGCGGTTCGAAACTACCAGCCGCTCCGCGGGAGAAAGATGAGGCTTTCTACTCCCGTAAAGATTTACACCCTCAGAAACCCTGTACAGGGTCGCTATGGGTCGGACCCGACTCGATGGCACTCAACAACAACAACAACAACAAGGAATACAGTGGCACTGTAGGATTAGCACTGGACTGTGAACGAACCACAAGGTTGTCAGTTCAAGCCCACCAGCTGCTTTGCAGGAGAAAGATGAGGTTTTCTATTTTAGCAAAGATGTACAGCCTCAGAAAACCTATTCAAGGTCTCTGTGAGTCAGAATTGAACTGATGGCACTTAACATTTGTTGAAGGAGTGGCACAGTACTGAGCTACTAACCCCAGCATCAGTGGCTCAAACCCACTCCTTGGAAGAAAGATGAGACTGACAGCTTCCATAAAGATTTACAGTCTTGGAGACCCTATGGAGCAGTTCTCCTCTGTCCTGAAGGATTGTTAGAAATTAGAATCCACTGGATTTGTTGAGTGCTTACTGTATTCTGACACTAAGTGCTTTGCATATATTCACTCATTTACTCTTTGTATATGAAATTGAGTCCTACAGTGGTGCTGTAGGATAAACACCAGACTGCTAACCGCGATATTAGCAGTTGAAACCCACCAGCCGATCCTTGGGAAGCTTATACGAGGACGCTATGAGTCACAATAGACTCAGTGACACTAAGAACAACATGAAGTTGTTATTATTGTATCTTCACTTTGAGGGTAAGGACACAGGCAGAGGAGGATTGAGGAATCTAGGCCATTGCAGAGGTAAACTTCAGACACAGGGCAATGCCCAGGAACAGTGGAATGCCCCAGCTTTTCTGCCTTCTGGCCTTATCATCCTGCCAGTGTCCCAGTTGTTCACAGTGACCCAGTCCCACCGACCTTGAGTGTCTTAGACAAGGCAAGCCCGTGATTGCTTCTTATCGTGCTTAATCCCTGGGCCTGCAGCATTCTTCCACCCACTCTTCACTTAGCTAAACACTTCCCCTTCTTGATGTTCCAATCCAGTCCTTGGACTCGCTTGCAATCCAACTCACTCTTCTTCAGCCTGTTTGATTCCTGCAGTAGATACTTAACAACCTGGCAGGTTGTAAATGAATCCTTCTCAGGATTAGCCTAACATTCTCTTTCTGGAGGGTCAAGAGAACGACTTCTTCAAAAAGCGATTTGTAGTTTCAAGTATGTGCTCCATTTCATAAAATTGAAGGTGGTGAGTAGAACCAGCAGACAGCTGACAGAGGGAACTATAAATGTGGGTCCAGGAGAAGAAAGAGACAGAGAAGGAAAAGTAGGTATTAATAGACATGGTGGTGATAGTGTTGTGTGCTTTCAAATCAGTTCCCACTCATAGGGACCCTGTATAGGGTTTCCAAGGTGGCAGCTGGTGGGTTTGAACTGTTAACCTTGTGATTTGCATTCCAGTACTGATCCTACAGCGCCCCACTAGGAATCCAATAATGGACACATATTAGAGTAAATAATAAAGACCTATATATGGAGTCCTGGTATGGCACTGTGGGTTAATGCGCTGGACCACAAGTTCAGTTTGAACGTCAAGGTCCATGGTTCAAACCTACCAGCTGCTCCTTGGAAACCCTGTACAGGGTCGTTATGGGTTAGGACCAACTTGATGGCACTTAACAACACTGTGATACATGGAATACTAGTGTGGTGCTATAGGATAAGCACTGGACCAAAAAGTCAGTTGGAAATGCAAGGTCAGAGGTTCAAATCTACCACCTGCTCCTGTACAGGGTTGCTATGAATCAAAAGTAACTCTAAGACACTTGTTGTTGTTGTTGCTATGTGCCATGGAGTCAGTTCCAACTCATGGCGACCCTGTACAGAGTTCCAAAGCTGTAAATCTTTACGGGAGCAGAAAGCCTCATCTTTCTTCGTGGAACAGCTGGTAGTTTCGAACTGCTGACCCTGAGGTTAGCAGCCCAATTCATTACCACTAAGCTACCAGAGCTCCTCTAAGACACTAGACGACAACAATAAAAAGAACAAAGAGCGCTGGTAGCACGTAGATTAAGCGCTCTGCTGCTCATTGGTTCAAACCTATCAGCTGCTGTGAGAGAGGAAGATGAAGCATTCTGCTTCTAAAGACGACAGCCCCGGACACCCTGTGGGTACTTATTGCGCCGTCAGTCAGAAAGGTTTGATGGCCGTGGCTTTGGATTTTGTTTGATATAAAGGAAATCAAAGGAGCCATGGTAGCACAGTGGTTAAGCACTTGTCCGTTAACTAATAAGATGTTAGTTTAAACCCAGCAGCTTCTCTGAAGGAGAAAGATGAGGCATTGTGCTTAAAGATGACAGCCTGAGAAGCCCTTCGGACCACATCTGCTCTGTCCTACAGAGTCAGCACTGGACTGCGAACCACAAGAAAAATAAATATCAAGAATGGCACTTTGCTTTGGAGGTGGATTGGTCAGGTGGTTGAGTGAATTGTGAGAATGAAGTGCATGGACCAAGGACTAAGGACAGGAAGGTTCCATTTGTTTGGCAAAGATGACCCGCTCTGGTCCAGCACTGCCCAGCTGTACCACAAGGAGAGGCTTTGAAGAACAGAATTGTATTTTCTCAAAGTTCTGGAGGCTAAAAGTCACATTGATTACTCCCTGGTTGGCAGTTCTTTGATTCTTGAAGATCTTCACATGGCATCTGAATCTGCTTCTGAGTCTAATCTGCTCTTCATATCTCAGAAGATTATGTTCAGGGCACACCCTACACTGATAGGTCATCATTAACATGCCAAAGAAGACCCTATCTCCAAAAAGGATTCTGTCCACAGCTATCATTGTGTGCCCTCCAGTGGTTTCCAACACATAAGAATGTCAGAGGAAAACTGCCTCACAAAGTTTCCTAGGCTAGAATCATCAAAGGAGCTCTGGTAGCGTAGTGGCTACGAATCAGGCTGCGAACCGCAAGGTCAGTAATTCGAAACTACCAGCCACTCTGCGGGAGAAAGATGAGGCTTTCTGCTCCTGTAAAGATTTAAAGCCTCAGAAACCCTGTACACAGTCATTATGAGTTGGAACTGACTCCACAGCACATAACAACAACAACAATCTTCAAAAAGAAGATGGAAACACTGAATGGTTTAAAATTTTAAAAGTTGTACAACAAGGCTGTATTCTTTCATCATACTTATTCAACCTGTATGCTGAGAAAATAATATGAGAAGCTAGGTTATAGGAAGAAAAACGTGGCATCCGGTTTGGAGGAAGACTCATTAACAACCTGTGATATGCAGATGATACAACCTTGCTTACTGAAAGCGAAGAGGACTTAAAACATTTACTGATGAAGATCAAAGAGCACAGCCTTTAATATGGATTATATCTCAATGTAAAGAAAACAAAAATCCTCACCACTGGACCAATAAACAACATTCTTATCAATGGAGAAAAGATTGAAATTGTTAAGGACTTCATTTTTCTTGGATCAACTGTCAACATTCACAGAAGCAGCAGTCAAGGACATATTGTATTAGGCAAATCTGCTGCACAGGAACTTTTTAAAGTGTTGAAGAGCAAAGATGTCAGCTTGAGGACTAAGGTGCGCCTGACCCAAGCCATGGTATTTTCA
>NW_006408519.1:33486410-33487214 GCF_000296735.1 Chrysochloris asiatica
AACCGACTTGATGGCACTTAACAATAACAACATAATAGAAAATGGAGTCTTGATGTGGAACTGTAGAATAAACACTTGTAGTTACAAAGTCGGCAGTTCAAACCCACCCAGCTGCTCCTTGAAAATCCAATACCTGGTTGCTTTGAGTTGGAACCTACTCGATGGCACTTAACCACCACTACAGCAACCGGTGAGGGTTTACACTATGCTGTGTGGAATCCTCACATGGTTAACCCTCCTCACCACCTCACTGGAAATGACTTGCCCCCATTGTATAGGGGACAATGGCCCAATAGGGTGTAGCCCCAGGCAGATCTGACTCCAAACTCACTATATATACCACCTTCCTTTCACTGATGACCCAAACGAAAGCAGGAAGAAGCATCTTCAACAGAGTTTTTGCTTTTCCTCTTCTCCTGTAAGTGGGGCATGTTTCACCCTGAGCAACTGACCCAGGGGTTCCACATGGGGCAGTTGGAACTGATTTCAGACACTGAGTTCAGAAACAGTCAGATAGACGATGGTACCACTGGGTGAAGAACATGGATTTTCTGTAGAAGAATAAAACCAAAAGACCAAATCCAATATCATCAAGTCCATTTCCGCTCATGGCGACCCTGTGTGTTACCAGTACAACCATTCTGTGGAACTTTCTTGGTTGTCATCTTTATGAAAGCAGCCTGCAAGGCCCAGCAGACCTGGAGATGTTTTCGAACTGCCAACCTTTAGGTTACTTGCTGTTGAGGCTACTCCAACTCAGAGAGACCACATGTCTGTGAGGTACAGACTGGCTATGGAGTAGGA
>NW_006408519.1:33488344-33490673 GCF_000296735.1 Chrysochloris asiatica
CATGGATCGTCAGAAGAATGAGAAAGTCTGTTCTGGAAAAAGTATGACTGGATTGCTCTTTGGAAACAATGATGGTGAGACTTTCTCTCTAGTGCTTTGGGCATGTTATCAGGAAGGACCAGTTTCTGGAGAAGGCTTTCGTGCTTGGTAAAGTGGAGGGTCAGCAAAAAAGAGGAAGACACTCAATAAGATGAATTGACGCACTGGCAACAACAATGGACTCAAACATAGCAATGATTGTGAAGATGTTTCAGGACTGGGCAGGTTTCGTTCTATTGTGTGTAGGATCACTATGAGATGGAACCTATCAACAATGAGGTCTCTTTGGTTAGTGTCCCTCTGTCCCAACTAGTTTCTGTATTCCTGGTGCAGACAGTATGTTTTTACAATTTGTGGGAAATTGTTGTTGTTGGTTCCAACTCATAATGGCCTATATAAGCTTGCCAAGGAGCAGCTGCTGGGTTTGAACCACTGACCTTGCAGACCTTAAGGTTATCCTACAGTGCCACACCAGGATAAAGACTGAGAATTATGTTCTTGCTAGTTGTCGTCATGTAGGTTTCAACTCACAGCCATCCGATGTGTGCAGAGCCGAACAGCTCCATAGACTTTTCAAGGTTCTGGCCTTTCAGCAGCAGATCACCAGGGCTTTCTTCTGAGGCCACTATGGTGGGTTTGGCTAGTGCAGAAGTGCACTTACCCATTTGCAAAACCTAAGAACTCCTGTGTGTGAAGAACCCTGGTAGCCCAGTGGGTTACGTGTTGGGTCAGCAGTTCTAGTCTACCAGCCATTCCATAGGAGAGAAGATGGGCTTTCTGCTCCTGTAAAGATTTACAGTTTCAGAAATTCATTATGGGGTCACTATGAGTTGGAACCAGTTTGACACCACACCACCACCACCTATGCATGGGTGTGACTGAGGATTTCAAAATGTTCATGGAAAAATTCCATTATCTTTTAATTCCATGCATACGGATTTTCTACAGACACATTTTTTTACACACACAAATACATATATATGTTTATACTTTCTTTTTCCATATTTTGGAAAGTTTGTCCAAAATACTACTAAGAGTGGTTGCCTCTGTCAGAATCTAAGAACTAGAGGTAGGAAACATAACAACTTTATATACTGTCCTCTTTTATAGTAGTTGAATCTTTAAATCATGGCTGACACATCCCTGGGGTCCTGGTGTGACACTGCAGGATAATGAGCTGGGATGCAATGTCAGTTTGAACCACAAGGTCAGTGGTTCAAACCCACCAGCCACTCTCAGAAACCCTATACAGGCTTGCTATGGATAAGAACTGACTCAATGGCACTTAACAACAACAACAACAATAACAACATCATGTCCATATTTAGAACAATAAAAGCAAAGCCAAATCCATTCTCATGAGTCAATTCCAAATCATAGTGACCTTACACAGGATTTCCAGGATGGTACATCTCCAGGGAGCAGGCAGCCTCTTTCTCCCTGAGAGCAGCTGGTAGAATTCAGTCACCAGCCATGTGGTTAGCACTACAACACCAAACCCACAGCACCACCAATAAACTGGGAGCAATGGGGGAAAGAGCAAACGATGCAAGTGTTGTCACACATGGGGATGATTCTGAATTGGTTCCTGTGAGTGAAGATCTTTATTGGAATGTGACTGAGTTCCTTGTGTGTCCATGGAATGGTAAAGTGTTGTTTTATGATTCCGTGGAAAGAAGTTGCCTAGAGAAAGACCTATGGGTAAGAAGGGTAGAGATAATCCAGAGATGAACAGTTCCTCTCAGTGGGGTTACTAGGGAGGATGTAGGACATGAACTGCACTGGGTAATACTGTTAGAGGAGGTGACACACAGTAAACCAGAAACAGAAGTCAAAAACAAAAAATGGGAATCTGATTGGTTACTATAAGAACAAGCAAATTGTTCACTGGCAAACCATTAAGGCAAGCAATCAAATCCCTTCAGGACAAACCCCCTTCCAAGGCTGAAACTCAAAGAGAAAACATGAACAGGCATGTAAGCTTGTTGGTGACCATGCTGGTCTACTGATGAGTGGAAGTGGAGGAAAGGCAGCAATGAAGATATGAGCTGAATTCAGCTACATTCCATAGACTGCCATTGACCTGGAGATGAGAAAGAGAAGAGGACGGGCTGGTTGGTCTGAAGTATGGTGAGACCTGGGGACACCAGAGCCCAGGGACAAGGACATAGCCATGGAGAGCTAGAACTGAGAGTGAAGCATCCAGCTGATATGAAGTGAGGGGAGATGGACAAGAACACCCAAACTTGCAGATAGTACCCATTTGACCTAGCTTTGATGTCTTGATGTT
>NW_006408519.1:33491437-33493266 GCF_000296735.1 Chrysochloris asiatica
GGATTGTAATCATTGCAGTGGAATGAAATACGATAGGATGAGTGTAAAGCCAATGCTCTCCCATGTAAATTATCACTCAATTCACAATAAAAACTTAAAATAATAATAATAATAATAATAATTTGCATCTTTAACAAGTCCTGGTGTGGTGCTGTGGGTTAATGCACGGGACAGAAAGGTTGGTTTTAATTGCAAGATCGGCAGTTCAAGCTCACCAGCCACTCCTCAGAAACCCAATACAAGGTCGCTATTAGTCAGAATTGACTCAAGGACACTTAACAACAACAACAACAACAACAATTTCCCAGGTGATGCTGATCCTGCTAGTCTGGAGACTATACTTTGAGAATCAACATCTTTGGGGAAAGAGATTGGAGTGAGGGCTCATAGATTTATTAGAGAACTGGGCAATTTCATGCTGCTTATGTTCCTTGTAATGATCTCCCTTGTGTTTTACTTTGGGGTTTTGTAATACTTTTGAGAAAACATCCAACTAATATATTTTGAGGTAAAAGAGGGAAATGAGTTTGTTTGGACCTTAGAAAAAAAGAAGAAAGTTCATCTAAGGTATGGTGTGTCCATGGGCTTCTCAAAGGAAAGGGCAGGAGTCTTCTGGCCACAAGTGATAGAAACTTGAATCTCTCTTAAGATTGTGTTGGCTGTACATAGCATCTCATCAGTTTATATTATTCTTTATGACTTCAATTGTGTCATAAAGTTATATCTAATTGTCAAAGAAATGGGTAGAGTGAGCATTTAGCAGGGTGCATACAATCAGAGATTTGTAAACAAGAGAGAAATAATTATTTAATCTAAGAACACCTATTTGGATTTTAGGAATGCACTTAATAATCTTGCCACAAAAGGCAGCTTAGACTTGAGAAAGAATTGGGTGCTCTCAAGGAAAATCTATAAGTTAGCCAAGAATCTGAGGGCTTGCAATTTGAACAGGCCTCATCTGGTAGAGCCAGCTTTGCTCCATGTGGTGCTGTCTCAGCTTAAGTGTTGAATCTTGGACCTAAGCCAGATATTTGGGAAGCTGGGATAGTTGGGACAGCTATCTCATGTGATTTCTTCTTCTTTTAGTGACTGTCTTCACATAGTGGCAGAAAGTTATCTATTGTTGCATGAAAACCAATTCTCACAGTGAATTAAAACAACCACCACTTGGTTTTTTCATAGCTCTGTGGTTGATAATATTGGGCTGGGTTAATTTTAGTGGTTCTTCTTCTGGTCTCTTTCATATTGCTTAACTGAGACCAGATGGTCTATAATGGTTTGACTCACATGTCTGGCATTTGGTGCTGGCTCTTGACTGGACCGTATGTCTCCAGCAGGATAGCCTGGGATTCTTATATAGTGGCTGAATTCTAAAGCAGCAAGTGAGAGAATAAGTTCCAATGCTTAAGTGCTTGAAAACAAAAATCCTTGCACCTAGAGCAATAAGTCACATCATTGTAAATGGAGAAAAGAGTGAAGTTATCAAGGGTCTCGTTTTACTTGGATCCACAATCAGCACCCATGGAAACAGCAGTCAGGAAGTCAAACAAAGAAAGGACTGCATTAGGGAAATCTGCTGCAAAAGTGCTCTTTACAAGTGTTAAAAATAAAATATTTACTTAAGGATTAATGTGTCCAAAGACAAGAGTGAGGTGTGCCTGCAATACTGCAGAGAAGAGGTAGTCCTGACCGCAGAACTGCTGTGTGCTGAGTTGAGTTTGATCCTGAATTGTACCCTGTTCACTTCCCTAATAAACCCCATAATTGTGAGGATTGTTGTTAGTTCCTTGTGGCCATTACAATGGATTATTGAACCCAGATGTGAAGCA
>NW_006408519.1:33497223-33498307 GCF_000296735.1 Chrysochloris asiatica
AAAATCCCAAAGATTCACCAAGAAAATTAGTAGAACTCCTTGAAAGACTCAACAAAGTAGAAGGATACAAGATAAATATACAAAAAGATGTTGGATTCCCATACACTAACATAGACAGCTCTGAAAGGAAATTAGGAAAATAATACCATTATAGTAGCTACCAAAGGAGTCCTGGGATGGCTCTGTGGGTTAATGTGCTGGACTGCAATGTTGATTTGAATCTCAAGGTTGGCAGTTCAAGATTACCAGTCATACCGCGGAAACTCTGTACAGGGTCATTATGAGTTGGAACTGACACAACAGCCCAAAAGATGAAATACTTAGGAACAAATCTAACCAGAGATACAGAAGACCTATACAAAGAAAACTACCAGACACTATTACAAATATGGTAGACTAGACCATGCTCATAGGTAGGAAGGCTTAACATTGTGAAAATGTCAACACAACCCAAAGTTGTCTATAGATATAACACAATCCCAATCCAGATTCCAACATCATTCTTTAAAGAGATTTAAATTATCACTTTTTGTGTGGTGCTGTAGAATCAAACTGGGCTGGAAGTCACAAGTTTGGCAGTTCAAACACAACAGCTGCTACTTGGAAACCCTATTCAGGGTTGCTATGAGTTGGAATGGACTAATTGGCAATTAACAACAACTTTATATGGAAAGGAAAGAAACCTTAGATAAGCAAAGCACTGCTCAAGAAGAAAAAAATTTGGAGGCCTCTCACTCTCTGATCTCAAAATTTATTACATAGCCACAGTGTTCAAAACAGTCTGGTACTGGTACAATGAAAGATACAGAGATAAGCAGAAAATAATTGAATATTGAAACATGATGAAGAACATCAGAATATTGTCAGATATAGTGCCAGAAGATGAGCCCCTCAGGTTGGGAGAAACTCAAAATGTGACTAGGGAAGAGCTACCTCCTCAAAGTAGAGTTGACCATGATGATACAAATGGAATAAAGCTCCCAGGATCTTCATTTGCTGATAGGACACAACTCAAATGAAGAGCAACAGTTGTATGCATCCATTAATTATCAGAATATGGAAGGTACAAAGTATGAATATAGGA
>NW_006408519.1:33499622-33501799 GCF_000296735.1 Chrysochloris asiatica
TATCATATGCTCAAGAGCCAATGGTCCCAAAGAAAGAAGTCCAAGGTGCATTGAAAGCGTTGGCAAAGAACAGGTACCAGGAATCGATGGAACACAAATTGAAATCTTTCAACAAAGTGATGTGTCACTGGAGGCATTTACTTATCTGTGCCAAGAAATTTGGAAGACAACTACCAGTCCAACTGACTGAAAGAGATCCATATTTTTGCCCATTCCAAAGAAAGGTGACCCAATGGAATGCGGAAGTCATTGGACAATATCATTGATAACCCATGTGAATAAAGTTTTACTAAAGGTAATAAAAAAATGGCTGCAAACATACATTGACAGAGAACTTCCAGAAGTTCAAGCCTGTTTCAGAAGAGGACGTGGAATGAGGGATATCATTGCTGATGTCTGGTAGATCTTGGCTGAAAGCAGAGAATGATGGTTGTGCAGGACTGGTTGTGCCTTTTGTTGTGTTTTACATGTGAATGTGAACCAATAAGAGCACCCAATAACAACATTACTGTAGCAATTTACCACAGAGACCTAAAACCAAGGACTTCAGTGCCCACAGGGCTCTTCCTAGCTTGTCTTTGACTTCTCTGTAGGTCATCTTCTTTCCTTTAGACCCACCTCATCTCCCCAGTCTGGAACCACCTAACCTCAGCTTTGGAGTCACTTTCTCAGTTTCTCACTCAAAAACAAACAAGAAGTGTACCTTTTGCTTTCAGAAGATCTGGATTATGAAAATCCCAGAGAAGTCTGTTTGGTCTAGTGTGGAGAAGATGTCCACCTTGAAGCTAATCAATTAAGATAAAATTATTGGCAATTCCACTAGGACTTCATATTTGGAGAGGAGTTACCAAAAGAGCAATTTAGAGACACAACACTAAAAATGAGGTGATGTCTTTTCTGGAATAAGGGAGAAATGTTGTTGTTAAGTGTCGTCAAGTCAACTTTGATTCATAGCAAATCTTTGTGACGGAGTATAAGTGCCTTGTAAGGTTCTCCTGGTTGTCATCTAATGGTTTTTTAAACTTAATTTTTTTTTTTTTTTGGAATTCTGTTGTTGAGGATACACATAGAAAAACATACACCAACAGTTTGTACATGTACACCTTAGTGATAGTGATGACTTTGTATAAGTTGGACAGCCATTTTCACTCTCCCATTTTTGAGTTGTCTCTCACTCATTAATATAAACTCACTGACCTCTAAGATTCCTAAATAGTCTTTCAAGTTGTGGCTGCCAATTAGCTCCCATATAAACAGTTCTTTAAAAAGTCATCAGAATACTTTTCTTTTAGAAGTCTCAGCATGAAACCGATCCTTATGAGAAGGTTAAAGATAGCTCAAATGTCCAACTTTTTCAAATTGCTATTTCATGGTGAGGCATTGTAGGCCAAGCACTAGAGTACTTACCACAAGGTTGATGGTTCAAACCCACCAGCTGCTCCTTGGATACCCTATACAGGATCTCTATGAATCAGAACCAACTATACAGCATGTAACAACAATAATAACAACAACACACCTCTCCATAATCCCTGATACCAACACCACTCTCCCCCAGGGTTCTGAGTTCACTGCAACATCTCACAGAGCTCAGGAATTACTAAGGAACTGGCTCAAGCCTGGAGCATTCTCCTCGCCCACATAGGTACAGGGTCCGGGGAACTATGATTGGAAGGTTGGATGACAGGCTGTTGTTGCACAAGGCTGTGGGAGCTAGTGAATCAGGTCAGGTGAGAGTCCACAAGTTCCATGAACTGGAGGTCAGATGGAGACAAGCCAGATGCAGGATCCAGAGTAAGAAAGCTAACTTTGGCAAACTTGAATGCAGACCATACCCCAAAGAAACCAAGGGTGGTAACTTGAGTCACATACTCTAGCAAAGTGAGAGCAGCCTTCAGACTTAGTTTTACCTGGCAAGAGCCATAATTAATTAAGGAATTAAAATAAATAAATTGAGACATATTAATTGAGGAATTAAAATAAATAAATGGGACACGGGGAAACCTGCACATAGAAGAATTCATTGTTTTAGCAGAGCTACGATGAATGATTTTCTTTGGATGGCAGAGCCACAAAGTTATTTCTATGCACAGATCCCTAGTTGTTTTTTTCCTTTTGAATCATTCTCTGATTTATTCATGATTTTATTAGTATCCTTTTACTTTAGATTTTTGACT
>NW_006408519.1:33501899-33559361 GCF_000296735.1 Chrysochloris asiatica
CTACACTTTAGTATATTTTTATTAAAAGTTAGAAGCCACACATTAGCTACATTTTATTCTACTTGTAATCATAGGTAGTTTTAATACTTATATTAACAATGTCCTTAAGACTGCTAGGAGACAGGATTTGTCAATTGAATTACTGCCAGTTTAGGTTTAGTGATTGTGAACATTCTTCCTTGTAGCCTTAGTTTAAGGCAATAAAGAATCCTAAAAGCAAATAGACTATAAATAACGGTTATGGGTACAAGAATTTCTAAAAACAATTAGACTATAGATAAAGGCTATGGGTATATACAGATACTAAATAAAAAGTCTGACTTAGACATTCTTAAATTAATGGTCAGTAAAATAGAGAAGTTGTTTTTCATAGCCTCAGTTTCCCTGATAAGTGATGTTTTTATAGGCTATAAACAGATAGTGTATGGAAGAAGTTAATGGAGAGTTCATTGCACCTAACAACTAAAATTAACAAGACTTAACAGACAAAGGTTAAGAAACATATGTGAAGGTTAACTTGCTTCTCAGAGAAAAGAATAGATTTATGTAGGAACAAATGTTTAACTAAAAGGTTTCAAGTCGCCTGAATGTCTCCTATGCCTTGAGATAATGTCTTTGCTGTAACTTTTCATCCCTGTTGTAAATCATGAAGAATGTGTCCCAGACTTGATTGTATATTGATGTCATTGATTACTATGAAAGCAGTGTTTTTTGTAATGGTATATAAGGGGGTTGTAAGATAGACTAAGTAAGTAGAGGTAAGTAAGAGTAGAGGTAAGTAGAAGGAAGGAGAAGAGAGGAAGGGGGAGAAGAAGGAATATAAGGTGGAGAGGAGACAATACAAGAATGGAGGGAGGATAGAGGGAGTAATGTAGAGAAGAAGCAGGGGAGTGTAGCAGTGAAAGTAGTAATGTAGATAATTAGGAGCAGTAGTGTAGAAAGAAAAAGAATAAGAGTAATGTAGAGAAAGAGACAGTAAAGAAATGGAAGGAGGGGAAGCTAGTAAAGAAGCAGAAGAGATGAGCAGGAGAGCAGGAGAGAAAAGAAAGGGCAGGAGGGTAAAAAATGAACAGGACAGTAAAGAATGAAAGAGCAGAGAGTAGCCATAGAAATGAGAAGAATAAAGTATGTAATAAGAAGAATTTGAATTAAGACCCATGACTCCGTGTAATTCTTATCGCCGACGACTGCACCCGTCTTCGGAAAAAACCCTGAAATAAGTATGCCGGGGCTGGCTCCCAGCATTTACCGTAATCTCTGCTGTTGCTGTTACGTGCCTTCGAGTCAGCTCTGACTCATAGAGATCCTGCTGGTGGGTTTGAACTGCAGACACTGTAGTTCAAAGTCCAGTGCTGATGTCTGGTATAGGCATCCTTAATCCTCAGACCTACCTCAATCCTTAATCCTTAATCTGACCTTAATGCTTAATTCCACCTTAATCTTTAATTCCAGTTTAATGCTTAAACCTATCTTGTTGTTGTTAAGTGCTACTGAGTCAGTTCCGACTCATAGGTAGCCCTGTATAGAGTTTCAGAGACTGAATCACTGCACACACCCACCCCAAGCCCACCTTGTTGTTATTGTGTGCCGTTGAGTTGATTCTAACTCATAGTGACCCTATATAGGGTTTCTGAGGAGTGGCTGGTGAGTTTGAACTACAACCTTGCTGTTAACAGTCCAGTGCTTATCTGACAATGCCACACCGGGACTCCAAACTGACCTTCATCCCACATTAAACCTGCTTCATTAGCAGCTCACTCCAAAATGGGACCAAAAGCACAGACACAGAGGCTAGAACTTAGATATGTCCTAGAATGGAGGAATGTGGCTTGAAGGGCCATAGAAAGTCATTAACTGTACTGAAGGAGACTATTGCTCAAGACAGACCTTTTCCCCCCTACTTAAATTCAACTATTGTTTGGTTTTCAGATGACTTCAGTGGATATTTTTGGTTTACGATTTAAAAATTATCCTAGGGTAATCGTTTCAGGAATTCACCCAACCTCCCTGGCTCCAGACAGTCTGGAGGCCAAGAGAATTTGATTCTGTTCTGCATTGTCCTCCTTTTGTTCATGATTCCTTTTATGGAATCTTTGTTCAGGGGAAACTGTTCAGGTGTGGTAGGTAGGCAGGTGCCATCCAGTTCTTCTGGTCTCATGGTAGTTTTTCATGAAGGCAATTAGCCACGTGTTCCATTTCATCCTTCCACTTCTGACTCTTCCCCTTCCTGTGTTGTTTCAGGTGAATGGAGACCAATTGCTGGGTCTTGGATTGCAGCTTGCAAGCTTTTAAGAGCCAGTCACTGTACAATGAATGATGAGGCAGAACAGAAGCACTAAACGTGCTGTTAGGTCAGTTAACTGTCATAGCCTATGAAATCATGACCCTAAAGCTCCAATCCAACAGCCAAATCCCATGAGGTCTTTGGTTGTACATAAGCAGTCCCAGCAGCTACACTTGTGTGTGTGTATGTGTATATGTTGTTGTTGTTGATAGATCTATCACACAACTTTGGCCAGTTCAACTTTTTACAGGTGTACAACAAATAGCAATTATAAAAAGGAGCTCTGCAATCCCACTCTTACTCAATGAGATTATGGGAAGTTATGGGAGGAGATTGATCACCAGGCAATTCTCCTGAAGATCCACCAGCCTTCTGGTCAGCAGCTGAGTGCTTAGCTATTGTGCCACCAGGGCTCCTTAAGGGAGACAAAAACAAGAGTTGTGCCTGAAAAGGCAGCACTGGAGACCAGTGAAAACAAAATCTCACAGGCTTTCTCTCTGGAGGTTTTCTGTTTGTTTCTTTGAGGGTAATGAGTCTGTTTTTAACAAGAATTCAGGCTAGTTTACCTAGAGTTTCCATCATTTTCAAACCACTGCCTTATTAAGCCATTTCCACATATTTCCTTCATAGTTTTTGAAAAAATGCAGACAGGTTTCTAACTGGGGGTTCTTTGTAGCAAATACACAATAGCAATTACATTGTCTTACCACTCACCAACTCCTGGAATTGTGTGGGGAAAACAGAGCAATGAAAAGCAAAAGAAGAAAGACCCGAGGCCTTAATTGGCACATCGGTCACTTCAGTGAAGATCTGTTTGTCTGTCAGAAATTTAAGAGCATGCTAACAAGGTTCGCATTGAAATCTGTGAACAAACGGGGTGTGTGGCAAACCACAATGCAGGGGTCACCTCTGCCATGCAGCCTCTGATGGAGGGGATCAAGCTGAGTGTGATTGAGATCCCCAGTGTGAGAGGAGGGGTCCAGCCCACCCTGGTCGTTTTAACTGGAGCAAGGGAAAGTACAGAGAGGCAGTGACTGAGAATACATGGAGTGTAGGAATGCCAGTCTTTGGGGAATGCTGTCCAGTTTCCACAAATAGTGGAGATTCCTGAAAGGCTTTGAGACAGATGCTGTGAGGTAGCCATGGTGATTCAGGGCTTCTCACTACCCTGCTGCTGGAGAAAGACCTTTCCGCTCCCCTGCTGAGGGGCCTCAGCACATTGGCAGGGGCTTATTTCAGAAGATCTCCTAGAAACAGCTACACCTCAGAAGTTCCTCATTAATCGGTAGGAGCAGTTCTTGCCTCAGTTGGTGCCCTGTAGCTTCTCTCAGGCACCCCATTGCCTGGCCAGCAATTGCAGTGTCCCCACGCTTAGTTAGCAGCTTCTGGTTTGCCACCAAGGCGTTGTTGAGTTTTCCTCAGATTCTTTGTTGGCAATTAGAGTGTGTTGATCAGCAGGATTGCTGAGGAGTCTTGGCAGTGACTTTGATTTCTGAAAACATCTCAGTGCAAATTTCCTGCTTCACATCCTTCACCTGCCATCCTCCACTGCTTCTCCCCCCCCAATCTTCCATACCAGCTGGTCCTTAATGGGAGATGTTAGGGCCTAAGCTGAAATTTCTCATTCAAGCATTGGACAAACAAGAAGAGTCAAGTTGAAGCATGGGGCAATGGTGGCTCAATGTAGAATTCTTGGTTTCCAAGCAGGAGCTCCATGTTTGATTCCTGGTCATTATTCCTCTCGCACAGACATCACCTGCCTCTCAACGCAGGTTTGCATGTTGATGTGGTGCCTAACTCACCTCTCATCTGTCAGTTTGTCCTACTGTGGTGGCTTTCATGTTGCTGTGATGCTGGAAGCTATGTCACTGACATTTTAAATATCAGCAAGTACGTACTCCTAACCCAACCCAAAGCCTAACCTTTGGTATACAGATACAACAGAGCTTCCAGACTAAAAAACAATCTAGGAAGAAATAGAAGTGAACTATTTCTGAATAGTTAGTTACTGAAGAAGTTACCAGTAGCTCCAAAACATTGTCAGATACAGCACTGAAAATGAGTCTGTACAGTTGGAAGTCACTCAAAAGACAACTGGGGAAGAACTGCTTCCTCAAAGTAGTTGCCCAGAACAGCATGAATGGAGCAAAGCTTTTGGGTTCTTCATTTGCTGATGGGACACAGCTCAGAATGAAAAGAAACAGCATTAAATATCCATTAATAATCAGAACTTATATGTACAAAGTATGAATCTAGGAAAATTGGAAGTTGTTAAAAATTATATGGAATGCATAAAGATTGACATCCTACACATTGGTGAGCTGAAATGAGCTGGTATTGGTCATTTTGAATCTGACAATCCTATGGTTTACTATGCCAGAAAAAACAAATTCCAGAGGAATGGTGTCACGTTCATCATCATAAAGAGTATTTCAAGATTGTCTCAAAGTACAATGCTGCTTGTGATAAGATAATGTCCATGTGCCAACAAGGAATACCAGTTAATACTATTATTCAAATTAATACACCAACTACTAAAGTCAGTGATGATGAAATTGAATAATTCCAGCAACTTCTTTAGTCTGGCATTGATTAAATGTGCAATCAAGACGCATTGATAATTACTGGTGATTGAAATGCAAAAATTGAAAACAAAGAGGAAGGATCAGTAGTTGGAGAATAGGGCTTCTCTGATAAACATGATGCTGGAGATCACCCAATAGAATTTTTCAAGACCAATGACTTAATCATTGCAAATGATTTTAAAACAACTTAAAGGGATTCTATGCACATGGAGTTCAAATGATGGAAAACTCAAGAATCAAATTGACCACCTTTATAGGACGAGTCCTGGTGTGGCACAGTGGGCTAATGTGTCAGACTGCAAAGTCATTTGAATTGCAAGGTTGGTGGTTCAAACTCACCAGCTGCTCCTTGGAAACCCTATACAGCATCGCTATGGGTCGGAATCGACTAGATGGCACTTAATAACAATATAGGAAGAGATGGTGGAGAAGCTTAAGATCATCAGACAAAACAGGGCTAGGGACAGAATATTAATTGCTCATATGCAAGTACAGGCTGTAGCTGGAAAAACTTAAAGCAAGACCATGGGACCCAAAGTATGACCTTGAATATAATCCACATGAACTTAGAGACCTTTCAAGAATTGTGGGATGGCATCAAGAATACCATCCATGAAGAAAGCAAAAGGTCATTTAAAAGAAAGGAAATCAAGATCAAGCCAAAATGGCTATCAGAAGAGATTCTGAAACTTGCTCTTAAGTGTAGAGAACCTAAAGAAAATGGAAGAAACGAAGAAGTAAAAGAGCTCAACAGGAAATTTCAAAGCGTAGCTCAAGAAGACAAAATCAAATATTATAATGAAATGTGCAAAAGATCTGGAGTTAAAAAATTAAAAGGGAAGAACACACTCAGCATTTCTCAAGATGAAAGAATGAGAAAAAATTTAAGCCTTGGATTGCAACATTAAAGGATTCTATGTGGCGCTGTGGCGAATGTGTCAGACTGCAAAATTGTTTGAACTGCAAGGTCAGTGGTTCAAGCTCACCAGCTGCTCCTTGGAAACCCTATACAGGGTCGCTATGGGTCGGATTCAACTCAACGGCACTTAACAACACCAACAATAGGCAAAATGGAGTGCTGGTACGACACTGAAGGATAAGCACTGGAACACAAGTTTGGTTTAAATCTCAAACCAACTGCTATTTGGAAACACTATACATGGTTGCTAGGAGTCAGAACCGACTAGATGACACTTAAAAACAGCAAATGGGGAAGCTATTGAACGGCACAGAAAGCATCAAAAGAAGACGTAAGAAATGCACAGTCACTGTACCCAAAAGAAATGGTTGATGTTCAACCATTTGAAGAGGTAGCATATGAACAAGAACTGAGGGTACTAAAGGAAGAAATCCAAGGTGCACATGACCTCTTTAAAGTGTTATAGAGCAAAGATAACAGTTTGAAGACTAAGGTGGATCTTATTCAAATCAAGGTAGTTTCAATTGCCTCATATGCGTGTAAAAGTTGGACAAATGGATAAGGAAGACCATAGAAGAATAAATGCATTTGAATTATGGTGCTGGAGAAGAGGATTAAAAACACTATGGATTGCCAAAAGAACAAACAAATCTGTCTTGGAAGATATACAGTCAGAGTGCTATTTAGAAGCCAGGATGATGAGACTTTGTTTCTTATACTTTGCACATGTTACTGGAGGGACCAGTCTATGAAGAAGGACATTATGTTTGGTAAAGTGGACGGTCATCGGAAAAAAGGAAGACTCCCAAGAAGACGGATTCACACAGTAGCCACAGTAATGGGTTCAAACGTAACAACAATTGTGAAGATGACAAAGGACCAGGCAGTGTTTTGTTCTGTTGTGCTATGATTTGGAACCAATTGGATGGCATCTAACAACAACAAAACGGTGCTGAACAGGTTTCAGTGGGGCTTCCGGATTAAGACAGACTAGGAAGAATGGCCTGACAATCTATGTCTGTAATCAGTGAATGTCTCATATGTAAATCTGATCTAATAATATTACCCATGTGTCAGGATCCTAGCAGGCAATAGATGCTACACCCAGGGCCATTCAAACAGAGACTTTTTACAAAGGGGACATTTATAAAGCTGTGGAAATGGTATAGGGAAACACAAAGGTAGTGAGGTGACCCAGTATTAGAAGGAGCAGAGCTCTAATCATCCCGAATACAGTTGTTGTTGTTATGTGCATGGAGTTGGTTCCGACTCATAGCAACCCTGTATGGGGTTTCTGAGGCTGTAAATCTTTACAGGAGCAGAAAGCCTCATGTTTCTCCTGTGGAATAGCTGGTAGTTTCGAACTGCTGATCATGAGGTTAGCAGCCCAATTCGTAACCACCACGCTACCAAAGCCCCTTCCAAGTACAGTAGAGAAGAAAAAAAGTAATGTTACAGAAATACAGGTAGGAGGAAGAGTTGCTTAGGAAAAGGCATCTTGAGAAAAAGTATGACTTAGTCTTCCAGACTAAAGGAACAAACAAACAAAACAAATCTGCTGCTATCAAGTTGATTCTGACTCATTTCAGTCCTGCATAGCATTTTTGAGGCTGTACATCTTTACAAGAGAAGACAACCTTGTTTTTCTCCTGTGGAGCAACTCATGGCTTTGAATTGCCTATGTTTCAGTTAGCAGTCTAGTTCTTATCCTATAGTGCCACCATGGCTCAAAAGGGAGCATCAGGAGTGTAAATCAGATTCCATCTTTATAAAGTCCTTTGTGGCAAACTCTCTCTCTCTCAGTCTTCCAGAAAGGGCCTTTCGAAGAAGGAATCTGATTTCACTCTCTTCTTCTGCCTCAAAGCCAGCATTCCTGCTGCTCACTCTTAGCTAAACCCAAGCAAAAGCTAGAGGCATGAGAACAGCTGATACAATGTCTACAGACCAGCCTCCTGGGAGAGAGAGGGCAAAGTGGGAAAGGGTAAGAATGGATGGAGGACAGATGGTATATATGGGCATAACTTGAAGATATTCAGATCATCATACAATCTAGTGAAGATCATAATAAAGCAAGTTACATGACATTTTGATTTCCCAATACATATGAAAGGTATGTATACATACTATAGTCTATTAAGTATGTGTTCTTGTTGAGTGCCATTGAGTCAGTTCTGACTCATAGTGACCCTGTATAGAGTTTCCGAGAAGCAACTGGTGAACTTGACCTGCCAACCTTGTGGTTCAAACCTACCGTGCAGTTCAGCACATTAACCTGCAGCGCCACACCAGGACTCCATCAGGTATGTAGTAACATTATTAAAATTATTGAAGCATTGTGAGAATGACCAATATGTGACACAGAGACACAAAGGGAGCACACGCAGTTGGAAAAATGGTACCCATAGACTTGCTTGAAGCTGGGTTGCCTTCAAACCTGAGTTGCTTTACAAACCTTCAATTTGTAACAAAAAAAAAAAAAAGCACTTTCTGTGGAGTACAGTAAATTGAAGAGCAATAAAACAAGTTATGTCTGCTTTCAACACACACTAATTGTCAGCATTTGGGTTGATTAAATGACAGAATGCTGTTAGGTGCTTACTACAATGTCGGACACTTAGTACTTAATGATAGTGCAGTTTGGCTGCTAACCAAAAGGTTGATAGTTTGAACTTACCCAGGAGCTCTGTGGGAGAAAGACTTGGCTATTTGTTTCTTCGATGATTATAGCCAAGAAATCCTAGTGGGCCATCCTATTCTTCCCCATGGGCTGCTATAATTCAACATGGACTTGTTAGCACACAGCAGCAACAGTTCTTTTGGAGACCAAATGGGCAAGAATTGCCAACATTTTAGTGCTAAGGGCATGAGATGGATTTTCAGTGGGATAATACTGGGCTAAGCGCTGCCTTCACACAAGTCAAGGTGATGATGAGTTGGCTTTCTTTGGTATATGTCAAAAATTAGGTTCTATTTCTCTTGTCCTGATGAGAACTAAATTACTTTTTCCAACCCTTTCCAATTCTGATGCTCCTACCAGTATTTCATCACCACTTCCGTTAGCATGTGAAACACACTATAAGGAAGAGTGTTTCATTTAAGCTACTGACTAAAGTAAAATTCTACATTATATTTAAGCTGTTACTTGCTTACTAGGGAGAATAGAGTTATTGGAGTTATTGAGTTATTGGAAGGGCAGGAAATGGGACTTTCCAAGATGCAGTATGTGCAGAATGTAAAGGGAATGGAGATGGTATGTGTGGCTATCAGCTCAGGACATCATCATTACTATTAACTGTAAAAAACAGCTGGTATTGATATTAGTTGACTTTATACCTAATCCTTTTCTGCCCTGAACATTCTGTGTAAGCATAAACAGCATAAACAAGCCACACAAGCCACACAGCAACTCTGTGTATTGCTAATCTTCCAGAGTTAAGGCAAATATAGGGAAATAGGCCCATTTTCCATGAAGATGGTGGCCTATCTGCCCACTGCCTATCCTCTACTCTCTGGGTAGAGGACTGTGTGGACTGGGAGGGAGGCAAGGGCAGGATAGAAGTCAGGGATACTTGTGAGAGGTGAGGGGCGTGGAAGAGACTGCAGGAGGGAACAGGAAGGGACCTTCAAAGTCAAAGGCTTCCCTGGGAGTTAGCATGGCGAGGAGGTCAAACCCAACCTTTGAGTTCATTCATCAAGTGGGGCAGGGATGGGACCTGCATGCTAGTTTCCCTCTTACTGACTGAGTGAACTTGACTGAGGTAGAACAGCACTCTAGGCTTTAGTTTCCCTGTATGGGAAGGTAGAGTAAGAATATCTTTCTTAAAGGGTTATTTGGAGTAATTAAAGGGATATCGTGTATGAAAAGGCACTCAGGAAATGTTCTCTCTTTCTGAAATCACTTAAAAGTGGCTTATGTTGCAATGTAATTTGTGTTGTTGTATTTAAGCCTCTGTAAATGTACTACTAATGTTGCACCAGGGATCATTTAGAAGGATTAACTAATTCACAGAAGCAACACCGATGGAAGTACTTCCTGGGTTTTCTACCCTAAAATTCCATACATCGAGTCCTCTTCCCTACCAGGCAGACCCCCATCTCCTTCCATTTGCTCCTGCTGCCCTTCCATCTGGAAAGCTGCACATTCAGGCTCTAGTCATTGCCAGCTCTTCCCTTTCATTTCCAGTGTTCCTATCCTTCCAAGGATTTCAATTCACATGTGATTAAAGACCTCATAATGCCACGGTCTGCCCAGGGACACCCTGATGGAATGCGACCTTTCTGTAGGTAGCATCTGACACCAAATAATAACAGCAACCACGTACATGCGCCTAATGAAACACGTCGTTTGTCTATTGCTTCCATGAGTGTTGATTGTGGATTCAAGCAAAATGAAGTCTTGGATCATTTCAATCTTTTTTCCATTTATCATGATGGTATTTATTGGTCCAGTTGTGAGGATTTTCATTTTCTTTATATTGAGAAATGCAGTCCGTATTGAAGGCTGTGTTCTCTGATTTGCATCAGTAAGTATTTCAAGTCCTCTTCACTTTCAGCAAGCAAGGTTGTATCATTTGCAGCGCCTTCCCGTGGGCATCTAGTTTTCAAGACAGACCAAGCAGGCAAATGCACATTAGAGCAGGCCACTGGCTTGGGTTCAAAGAACAGGAGGTTGGAGGATGACTCAGATACAAGATCCAGATCCAGCAGAGAAGAGTCTTTCCTGCATGTCTGTTATATTGGGAGCAGGTCACACCCTCAAACAAGCATCTTTTCAATTGATTCGCTGCTCATAGTCAATCATCATAGAGTTAACTATGCCTGCTCATAGCCAATCACCATAGAGTCAACTGTCAATGGCCAAACAACTGGGAATCCTGGCTCAATCAAGTGGACACAGAACCTGTCTCAGTCTATATACAGGTTCCTTATGAGCACAATTAAGTGTTTTAGAATACCCATTCTTCACAATGGGTTCCATCATTTGTCATGATCCACATAGTCCAAAGCCTCTGCATAGTCAATAAAGCACAAGTAAACACCTTTCTGGTACTCTCTGCTTTCAGCCAAGATCCATCTGACTTCAGGAGTGACATTCCTGTTTCATGTCCTCTTCTGAATCTGACTTGAATTTCTGGCAGTCCACTGTTGAAGTACTGTTGCAGTCATTTTTTTATCTGTCTTCAGAAAAATTTACTTGCATGCAATATTGATATTGTTCGATGATTTCTGCATTTCGTTAGGTCACCTCTCTGGAATGCGCACAAACATGGATCTCTCCCAAACTATTTATCACTGTCTCTTCCAACAGATGCAGTCAGTTTGATTCCTGAGTATTCTATCTGGTGAGGTCCATATGTATAGTCATCTTTTTATGTTGTTTAAAAGAAGGTATTTGCGATGAATGAGTCATTGGTCTTACAAAATTCTATCATGCTATCTCCAGCATCATTTCTATCACCAAGGCCAAATTTTCAAACTACTGATCCATTCTCTTTGTTTCCAACCTTTGCATTCCAATCACCAGTAATTATCAGAGCATCTTAATTACAGGTTGATTAACATCGCACTGAAGAAGTTGGTAGAATTCATTGATTTTCTAATTACTGGCATTAGTGATTGGTGAGTAAATGTGAATGCTAGTGATATTAACTGATGCTCCCTATAAGCATATGAATGTTATCCTATTACAGACATCATTGTACTTCAAGATAGATCTTGATATGTTCTTTTTGATGATGAAATCCACGGCATTCCTCTTGAATTTATTGTTCCCAGCATAGTAAGCCATATGATTGACAGATTCAAAATGGTCAGTGCTAGTTTATTTCAGCTCATTAAAGACTAGAATAGCTATCTGTATGCATTCCATCTCATTTTTGACACCTTCCAATATTCTTAAATTCATATCTCATACATTCCACGTTCCAAGCATTAATGGGTATTTGACCCTTTTCTCTTCAGTTTGAGTTGTGCCCCATCAGCAAATGAAGGTCCCTAAAACTTTGTTCCAGTCACATCAGTTTGGTCAACTCTGCTTTGAGGAGGTAGCTCTTCTCCAGTCATATTTTGAGCACCTTCTAACCTGAGGGGTTTAATCTTTGGCACTATATCTGACTATGTTCCACTGCTATTCATAAGGTTTTCATCTTACAACACTATATATATCATGATGTTCTTATGCTATACATAAGGTTTTCAGTGACTAATCATTCAGAAGTAGGCCACTTCTCCTTCTTCCTAGTCTGTCTTAGTCTGGAAGCTCCACTGAAACCTGTCCATCATTGATCAGGCTGCTGGTATTTTAAATATCGGTGGCATATCTTTCAGCATTATAGCAACATGCAAACCAATACAGTATGACAAACAACAGGCAAATATTGGAATTATTCACCATAGACTATTAAGTAAGCTTACCTTGGGTTCCCTAGAGAATCAAAGCCAATGAAGTGTGTATCTAAGAAGAAGCTTATATCAAGGCAATGGCTCACACAGTTGTAGAAACGTGCAAGTCCCAAGTCTGTGGTGAGATGAACAAAGATCAGCAGGTCAAATGGTAGGTAGACATATTGTGCAGATAAAATGGCAGGTTGCTGATGACTCTCGTAATCAACAAGTAATAGAGTAGGCTGCTAGCTCAAGTCCAAAGAACCAGAGGTCAGATGACAAGCCAGATGCAGGATACAGACCCTAAGGAAAGCAGGCAAGCTTTCCTTAGGACACACCGCTGAAGAAATTTACTTTCAATAGATTGTCTGCTCACAGCACATCTCATCATGGCATTTGTCTTAGGCTGGGTTCTCTAGAGAAATAAAACCAGTTCTACATATATAATATATATGTTGTTGTTGTTAAGTGCCGTCCAGTTGGTCTGACTCCAGAGTCCACATCTTCACTTCTGCTGTGTTAGTATTACTAGTTCTGAGTGTAGCATCTGCTCCAGAGTATGTGCTTACCATTCCCAGTGCCATCAACTCAATTCCAACTCATATAAACCTTGTAAGACAGAGCAGAACTGCACCGCAGGCACTCAGAGGCTATAAATCTTTATGGAAACAGATTGTCACATCTTTCTCCTATGAAATGACCGATATGTTCAACCCACCAACCTTTTGTTAGCAGGTAAACACTTAACCCACAAAATATGTGTATATAAATTACCTATTAAACAAATTAGGAGTCTCCGGGTGCCCCAAATGGTCAAGCACTTGACTACTAACCAGAAACCCTATGGAGCAATCCTACGCTAAAGCACATGGAATCTCTGTGAGTTGGAATCGACTCAATGACATCTAATATTGAATTAATTAGAACAAATAACCAAAGATCTACTTTGATAGTGTAGTGCGTTACAAATTAAATAGTGCGTTAATCTCAAGATCAGGAGTTCAAATCTACCAGCCACTCTGAGGAAGAAAGATGAGGCTTTCTGCTCCCATAAAGATTTACAGCCCCAGAACCCTCAGATAGGGGCTCCGTGTTAACCTCATGGCACATAACCACCAACCACCATGTAGAAAATGTTAAGTTTATGTATTAACAACCAAACCCATTGCCACTGAGTAGATTCCGAGTCCTATTGGCCGGATAGCACACAGTAGAGTTGCCCAGTAGAGTTTCCATTTCATAACCTGTACAGAGACGGACCACCACACCACCCTCATGGCTCAAACCACTTGCCTTTCAATGAGCAGCCATACTCTTATTTGAAGGAAATAGTAATGCAATGAATTTACATCTATAAGTCATAGGAAAAGCCAATTTTAACACTTAAAGTCATTTTCCTCTTATAAATAATAATAATAATAAACTATATAATGCCCTTTTTAGGGGAACTAGAGGATAGGAGTAGGAGTTACTGTTAGGCCTAAGACTTTGTTTAGTGTTAGAATTGTGATAAGGGTTAGGATTAGTGTTAGGGGTAGGGATTGAACTAGTGTTAGGAGTAAGGCTTGGCTTAATTTTAGGGTTGCTGTTAGTTTTATTTTTATTTGTCATTTTATTCCTGAATTCTACTTGATTTCCTCTTCATTTGGACATTCTGTAACTATATTATTCCCTCTTTTGACTTTAATGATTGTTGTTGTTGTTGTTGTTGTTGTTGCAAACTGATATATCTGGTTTCCTATTTTCAGTCTTGTAGGTTTGCTTTACTTTGAATACTTCTATATCTGGGTTATATGAAAAAGAATGTGGCATCCACAGTGGAGGAAGACTCATTAACAATCAGATGTTCAGATGATACAACCTTGCTTGCTGAATGTGAACATGACTTAAAATACTTACAGATGAAGATCAAAGATCACAGTCTTCAGTATGTGTTGTACTACAAAGTAAAGAAAACAAAAATCTTCACTTCTGGGCCAGTAAATAGCATAATGATAAATGGAGAAAAGATTGAATTTGTCAAAGACTTCACTTTGCTTGGATCCACTATCAATATTCATGGAAACATGAATCTAGAAATCAAATAACATATTATATTAGGCAAATCTGATGTATAAGACCTCTTTAAAATGTTCCAGGGCAAAGATGTCAGCTTGAGGACTAAGGTGCTCCTGACCCAAGCCATGGTATTTTCAATAGCTTCATATGCATGTGAAAGTTGGACAATGAATAAGGGAGATCATAGAAGAATTGATGCATTTGAGTTATGGTGTTGGAGGAGAATTCTGAAAGTGTCATGGACTGCCAAAATAGCAAAATCTGTTCTGAAAGTAATACAATCAGAATACTCCTTAGAATCCAGGATGGCTAGAGTTTGTCTCTGATACTATGGACATATTGTCAAGAGATATCAGTCCATGGAGAACATCAGTCTTGGTAAAGTGGAGGGTCAGAAAAAATGAGGAAGACCCCCAGTGAGATGAATTAGCACAGTGGCAACAGCAATGGGCTTAAGTTGACGGATTGTGAAGATGACCCAGGACAGGCAGTGTTCTGTTCTATTGCGGGTAAGTTTGCTATGAGTTGGGACACACTCAACAACATGTAACAGCAACAACAATATCTGGATTGAGTTTTGCGTGATAGTGTCATGTATGTTAGTCTCAGGTTGTTTTCTGCTGTTAGTGGTTCTCTATCCAATAAACTGTCTTTAATATTTTTTGTAAAAGTTGGTCTGGTTTGTGAAAAATCTTAATTTTCTTTTTGTTTGGAAAGGTCTTAATTTCATTGTCACATTTGATAGACAATTTTGCTGGGTATATGATTCTTGGTTGGCAATTTTTTTTGCTTCAGAGTTTTAAATCTGTCATCCCATTTTCTTCTTGCTTGCATGATTTCTGCTGAGAAATCAGAGCTTTGTCTTATCAGTTCTCCTTTGTAGGTAACTTTTCATTTTTCCTGAGCTGCTCTCAGGATTCTTCCCTTGTCTTTAGTTTTGAAAACTTTAATTATAATATGTCATGTTGATTTTCTTTTGGGGTCTGTCCTGTTTGGAGTTCATTTAACTTCTTGAGTGGCTGTCTTTCATGATGTTAGGGAAAGTTTCTTCCAACAATTCTTGGACAAGTTTCTATATATACACAGAAATATACAGGATATATATATATATGTATGTATGTTTGTGTGTATGTATATTTATTTACTTATTTTTTCCCCATAAACACACAGATATACTGTCCACTTGCTATCTGCTCCCTTTCCTGTGTGGGGATAAGCTAAGATCATCTTGGGGAGTAAGATTCCAACACAGCTCTTCGTGTCACTATAAGGAAATTCCAATGGTTCTTCCTGTTCTGGAATTCTAATCACACATAAATGATTCCTTTAGATGGTGTCTCAGATAAATCTTAGGCTTTCCTCAGATTTTTAATTATTTTTTCTGATTGTTCGTCTGCTGTTGTTGTTGTTGTTGTTACATGCTGCAGTTGTTCCGATTGTTCCTCTAGCAGATAAGTATTGCTTTTTCTTCAAGCTCAGTAATCCAGCCTGTCATTGATTCAATTCTACTTTTTTTGTCCTTTCAATGTGTATCCATTTCTGAAGAGTTAGTATTAATCTTCTGGTTTTTCTAATTGCTGTTTTTGTATGGTTTCCAATTTTTTCATTTACTTTGTCCATTTGTTCCTGTAATGTTTTACTTAAATTTTCTCAAGCTTTTTTCTGTGTTCTCCTTGCTGTCCTCAATCTTTCTCTCAATCTGTTGAAGGTACCTAAGTATCATTCTTTTAAATTCCTTATCAAGTAGCTCTGATAGCATTTCTGTTATTATATTTTCTCATTCTGTATTTTGAGGCATTTGGTCTTGTTTCTTCCTTAAGCTGAAATTGTCTGATTTCCCTAAGTGCTATTTAATTGATGATTGTCTGCTGGTGTGTTCTCAGGCACTCACCATGTGTGTCCTGGTGGACGTGTAGAGACTGGAAATGTGAGCACAGTTCTCTGGTCACTATTTGTGTAGCATAGCCCAGAACGGGTTCAGAAGCCTCCAGAAGCAGCAGTGGCAGCCCTTTTGGGGCCCAACCCCAGGCAGAGCTGAGGATGTGCAGGAAGGGGTGCCATTGACCACTGAGTGGGCAAGGTCAGGGACTGGAACACCCAGGGCTACAGGAGGTCATGGGAACAAGGGAGAACTACACCGTCCTTGCCATCAACCTCCAGCTATGTCTTGTGCTTTCAGGCCACTGTATTGACAGCTGCTTGCAAATCTCAAGGTGGCCTTGCTGCTTCATGCCAGTTGACAATCGGCCTGTTTTTCTTCCCTCTCATTGCTCCTGTTCAGCTTCCTCTTCTAGTCAGCACTTAATCCACCTCTCTGTCCCATCCTCTGAAGCTCAGGGCTTCAGGACCAGCATCTGTATCTGTATCGGTTGGTCTCCCATGTCTCTGTTTCAGAGGGCCTGCTCAGTGCTTTGCTTACTCTGCCATCTTTCCTTTCATCTATGTAGTGTCCTTTAGACATGCAGAAAATCACCTAACAGGGTGTAAACACACACTATCCACTGGAGTCCAAGTGAGACACTACGGGAGAAGCCCTGGACTACCAAGTCAGTGCAAACTTACCATCTGCTCCTCAGAAACCCTATTCAGGGTTGCTATGAGTTGGAACTGACTCGACAGCACTCAATAGCAACAACAGACTATCCAATTGTCATCTGCTCCCTTTCCTGGGTGGGGGTAAGCTGAGATCAATTTTGGGAGTAAGATTCCAACCCAGCAATCTGTGTTGCTGTAAGGAAATTCCAATAGCTTATGTGTAGGATGTTGCTTTCTTTGGAAAGCAGCTTGAAGTCCTACAGAGGGATGAGATAAATGTTATCATCTCTGTTGGATTTGGCTGTACTTTGACCTCAAGGTTACAGGGAGGCCAGAGCAGAAGAAGAGAGGAATGTTGGCTCCTGAGCCAGTCTGGATGTTGATCATCCCAAGCTTTCAGACACATTCACCTCTCTTTGCACCCCCACCCCACCCCACCCCATCTGCTATGTGGTGACAGTCTGCACCAGCCCCAGCACCCACCTCACTTCTCTTCACAGGAAGGAACCGCTCCTCCCACTGGGCAGGAAGACAGGAAGCAGGCCCTGCTCTGGCCCTCAGCTCTCTTGCGCAGGCAGTTCATCTCCTCTTTCACACAATAGAATCTTTCAGAAACTGGTTACCTCGATTCAAACTTTCCAGCCAAGCTTTTTTTGGTTTTGTTTTGTTTTTCCTTTAAGTTCTGCATCTAAAATACCAAATCCCGCTGTTGCTAAGATGGAGGATTTTCCTGTTCTTGTTCCCTTGGCCAAGTTTCTATTGACTAGGAAAGACCAAGGGATGGATTCCTGTTCCTTTGCCAAATACAGAGAGGTGTTTGAGCTTCTGAGTTTGCAGTGGGATTAGCCATTATTCAGGCCTGTGCTAATAAGCCTTAGTTACCCCTCACACTCTCACAAAAGTCTCATGCGAGCATATCGGTAACTAAGGCCTACGGAAACCACTCAGCCCTAAGTGCACACAAGAGAACCATGGAGTTGGAGTAAAAGGTAATTTAGTATGAATATTTATATACTGTACAAACCACAAGCAATGATTCACTCAGCTTATTTTCATTTTATGCATTTTCTTCCCATTTACAGTCTTTATTTATTATAAAGTTAGGACTGTTAGTAAAATTACACATTAGGGTGGGCTTGCTCCTTTTCTTTCCTGTTTCCTAATATTTCTGTGAGAAAATCTTCCAGGATAGCACCAGTGCCAAATCCCAAGGAACTGACAGAAATCTACTGAGCCCAGGGTTTCAGCCCCACAGTTCATGGGGGCTTGTGTGAGCCCTGTGGACACTGAGAAATGGCAGTCCATCACTGTTCAAGGAAAAGAGCCGGCCATTGCGCTGGGTCTGAAGAAATGCTACAGGCGTGTTTAGCCCAAGAGACCTTGGTTACAGCTCAGCCCTGCTGCTGATCAACTCTATGATGATGGGCAGCTGGTCCTACCATTTCAGTCCTCCATTTCCTCTTGAATCAAGTAAGCATAAATATAGAACCTTCTTCATGGAGGTTGGGACATAAGAAAATGCTTATGATGTGTAAGTGCTCTACTTGACCGTGCTAGCTCTAAACAGATGTGAGCTCTGGTTTCACACATGTGCTCTTCACGGGAGCTGGGGATGGTGATGAGGACGGGGTGCCCTGTTGTTAGATACCTTCGAATTGGTGCTGAGTCATAGAGACCTCCTCATGGACAACAGAACAAAACACTGCCTGGTCCTGCACCCCCCTCACAATCATAGGTATAGTTGAGCCCACAATTGCAGTCACCGTGCCAATCCATCTTATTGAGGGTCTTCTTCATCTCTGACCCTTTACTTTACCAAGTATGATGTCCTTCTCCAGGGACTGGTTCCTTCTTTCAACATGTCCAAAGAATGAGCATTGAGGTTTCACCATTCTTGCTACTAAAAGAATTTTGGCTTTACTTCTTCCAAGGCAGATTTGTTCTTCTGAAAGCCCATGGAACTTCGGTCTTGTTCACCATCACCATCATTCAAATGCATAGAGTTTACTTTGGCCTTCTTCACTTACTCATTGTCCAGCTTTCACATGAGTAAGAGGCGATTGAAAATACCATACCATGGGTCAGGGACAGCATAGTCCTCAAATCAATGTATTTGCTTTCTTCCAGTTTAAAGCAGTCTTTTACTGCAGATTTAAGGATGATTTAGTAAAGGAAAGTCCCCATTCAAAATGCACACACCCAATGCATTTTTTAACTAGCTGTCTAATCCACTTCTGCTTCATTTCAAAGCTTATGGCCTCTTAAGAAAGAAACACCAATATTTCTTGCTCCATTTTATCAGAGCCATTTGACATCTGGTGAATCAAAACTTTTGGAGGCCTTCACCATGAGGTTGGTGTTGGGTGCCATCAAATCGATTGAAAGTCATAGCGACCCCTTGTGACAGAATAGTGTTGGTACTGAGGGTTTTCTTGGCTATAATCTTTATGAGAACAGAGCAACATGTCTTCCTCTCACAAAGTCACTGGGTTAGTATAATGGTGTGATGTAGTGAATTATTTAATGTCTCTTCTACCCATAGTCTTTGCACACTCCCACCAAGCGACTTTTCCCTTATGGGTCAGGGTAAGAGAGAGTGAGGGGAGATACTGATGGAATCTGTGATTCCTATGTGAGTGATTGTTAACAGGGCTAAATGTAATTGGTCCCTTTTGCTGTTCTGTTGGATACGGAATGAACCATCTCAGAAGCAGAGGGGGGAATTCACTACCATCAGGGAAGATGAGTCAGGAGTGGAGCACATCCTTTGGATTCTGAGATCCTTGCCCATTGAACCTCCTCAACCCAGGGACAGGAAGCTGTAGCACTGAAGGAATATCAGAGGAATGACAGAGGAGCAACAGAAGCAGAATGAACGAGAGCCCAGTTACCAGACTGGGTGGTAGGCTTTTCCCAGACTACAAAGCAAGTAAAGCTGGGTGCTTAGGGCAAGAGACTGCTGTGAAGCAGTCTGCCTCTAGGCACTTAATTGGGGAGCTAGGTTTGCTGACCCAGGGAGCTGAGTGCCTTTGAATGGAGTGTTTTTGGCCTTAAAAGAACTCCCGTAACATTGCTGGTATAGGGCAGAGGCCAGGCCAAGAGACTAAGAATGGGCACACAGAGGCTGTCCTGGCTGAAAGAACAGTGTATTATTGAGCATGTTCTGATCCTACATTGTAACCTGTTGAAGTTCCCTACTAAACCCAATAGCTCTGAGTTCTGTGTGGTCATGGGAGGAATTATTAAACCCAGCCCAGTAAAGTGTCATGGAAGGAATGGTTGCTGGTACTTTATGCAGAGGGGTTTCAAAACGTTCAGGAAAAAAAAAAAAAATCCATTATTTTGTAATTCCACTTTTTGGCAGGAACATTTTGAAGCCCCCTTGTATCACAAAATAAATGATAAAAACCAGGAAAAAAAGAAGACTGAGCTGGGTTTTCTTTATCTATTGCTAAGGAATCTTGGTAAGATAAGCACTGTAGGATAAGCATGGGACTGCTAACTTCAGGGTCAGCAGTTCAAAGTTCAAACCCACCAGCCACGCTTCAGGAGAAAGATGAGAGACTGTTTGCTTCCATAAAGATTTACAGCCTGGGAAACCCTCTACAAGGTGACTATGAATCGGAATCTATTTGATGGCACTGGATCCATGCTTGCATAAAGCTAAATGCACTGTTTATAGACCCTGTCCTCATACTTTCTTTCTTGGCAGTGTACCCTTTCCATGGGAGCTACAATTCCTATCTCGCTGCTGCCCTCCAGAGCCTGGTGCCTGCTCACCTAATTCAGCTCCCCATCACACTGGGCGTGGCTTGGCCAGTTCCTGATGTTGGTTTCCAAGAGTAACAGATACTCACTCACCCTCCCACAGCAGGATCACCAGGATGCCAAGGTCTCTGGGAAACATACCATGAAGACTGGTTACAAGATCTAAGCTGAGAAGCCTGTCGTGAGGGAGAGAGATTAAACGTTATCTCTGAGGCTCCAGAGGGCAAGAATTGGGTAATAGGTGGAAGTTATCTAGAGGAAAATTTTAGTTCAGTTGGCCAGAGAGATTTCTGAGTCTGAAAACAGTTCAGCAATGAAACAAGCTTAGCTGAGGAGGTGAGTTTGCCACCCTGATGACTATCCTGAGGAGCTCTGGTCTGCAGTGCTTAAACGTTTGACTACTAACTGCAAGGTTGGTAGTTCAAACCCATCAGCCACAGTGGAGAAGAAAGATGTGACGATCTCTTTCCTTAGAAACCCCATGGGGCAGTTCTACTTTCTTATAGGGTTTCTATGGGTTGGAAGTAACTCAGACATACAACATGGTACCTGAAAAAAAGATGGAAAAGCAATTTTTAACTCCAGTATCTCAAGGATTTGTCTGCAGACAAGAAGATATCTAAGATGCCTTCCAACTGGATGATCCCAGCACTGTGGTTTATCTGATGTCTGCCAATTTGCAAAGTGCTTTCCTACCTTAATTTTCCTTCATTCATTCTCATGCAGTTAATCAGCTGATCGGAAAGCAGTTACTGTGCTCATAGTATACTGTATTCGTAGACAACAAGTCCTAGTTCTGATGAATACCTTAGGATGTATTGGACAATATATTGAACAATACAGGATTAACTGAACAAGAAAACAGTCATTATAGCAGTGCCCAGTAAGAGCTTTGATAAGGCACAAGGAGAAGTACCGGCTCTGCCTAGAAATGAGAGAAGACATCCTAGAAGAAGGGATAGCTCAGGTGGAACCTAACTGGAGCTGGTTAGGTGACAGGCAAGAGGGGCATACCAAGTGTTTTGGGTTGAATTGTCTTCAAAGAGATATATTGAAGTCCTGATTCCTGGTACTTGTGATTGTGACCTTATTTGGAAATAGGGTATAATCGAGTAAGTAGATGGGCCCTAAGCCAATATGATGGAACCCTAGTGTGGTGCTGTAGGATCAGCACTGGACTTTGAACCACAGGTTTGGTGGTTGGAGCCCACCAGCTGCTTTGGGGAAGAAAGGTGAGACTTTCTCCTCCTACAAAGATTTACTGTCTTGGATACCCTCTACAGGGTTGCCATGAGTTGGAACTGACTTGGCAACATTTAAACAACAACAACAATCCACTCTGACTGGTTTCCTTATTAGAAGAGGATAAGAAACACAGGCAGGCAAAGGGGGAAAGGTCAAGTGAAAGAAAATTGCAGTGGTGCGGCGGCAAGCCAGGGAATGCCTAAGATTGCTAGCAACCACCAGAAAACAGGAAAAGACAGAGGAGAATCCAGACTGGATGATGAGAAATACTTAGCCCAGTTTCCTGGTCACCCAGCCTAGCTGACCTGTAGTTGGTTATGGATGCCTGAGTAGAGCCCAGCTGAGCTCAGCAGAACAGTTCAGTGGGACCCAGTGCAAACGGCTGACCCACAGAAGCATGAACTAAATAAACTGTTGTTTTACACCACAAAGTCCTGAGGAGGTTTATCCTACGGTAAATTGATGTGACAATCATGGAGATTTAGAAAATCATGTGAAGGAATTTGGGCATCTGAGATATGTGTCTCAGAAAAATCAGTGTAGGAGCTCACATGGTTAGGTTTGGTCTTAGTCTCTTAGTTCTGCTACAACAAAGACCACAAGCGGGTAGCTCTAGTCAACAGAACTGTGTGTTCTCACAGTCACGGAGGCGAGTAGTCTGAACTCGGTACCAGCTCATTGGAAGTCTTTCTTTGCTCTGAGGGAAAATCTTGTCCCCATCAGCTTTTGTTCTTTGGTTCCATGGTGGTCTCCACTAGGCATCAGTTCTTTTCCATTTGTACTTCTTTCTTTGTACCTAATCTGATTTTTTTTTTTTTTTTTAAATCTTAAGGGTGATTGGTTTAAAACAAACCCTACACTGATGGGAGAAAGATGAGGATCTCTGCTCCTGTAAAGCTTTGCAGCCTCGGAAACCCTGTTTAGGGTCACTATGAGTCAGAACAGAACGGACTCCATGGTACTTAACAACAACAAACACTAACATTAACATAACAAAGAAAGCTCCAGTCCCAAATACAATTACATCTCCATAAGGAGACAACCAGACTCCTGGTGTGGTGTTGTAGGATCAGCACTGGACTGTGAATCACAAGGTCAGCAGTTCAAACTCACCAGCTGTTCATCAGAAACCTTATACAGTGTCACTATGAGATGTAACAGACTCGAGATAATCAGAAAAGTGCACAAAATTAGTATGTTTGTTCGTTGCAGCATAATGTAGAAAGTAAAGAAATGAACATTTTATCTACGAGTGGTCTCAAATGATATAAATAATTATACAACTACATGT
Organism: Chrysochloris asiatica; assembly: GCF_000296735.1. Classification (NCBI taxonomy): domain Eukaryota; kingdom Metazoa; phylum Chordata; class Mammalia; order Afrosoricida; family Chrysochloridae; genus Chrysochloris; species Chrysochloris asiatica. Next base: position 33,524,969 of record NW_006408519.1, read on the forward strand.
TCAGAAACTGCACATGTTAAAATAATGTTTTCAAAGAGACAGCACATAAATAAAGTTCACAATGTAGCAAACTAACTATAGGGGTACATTTGACAGTTTTCTACCAATATTCATTCTCTTTTTTACCTGGTGTGACACTGTGGGTTAATGTGCCAGACCGCAAATCCGTTTGATTTGCAAGGTCGGTGGTTCAAGCTCACCAGCTGCTCCTCCGAAACCCTATACAGGATTGCTATGGGTTGGAATAGACTCAATGGCACTTAACAACAACAACAACTTATACTTTAAAAAAAAAAAAGTATCTTGCTATTTAGCCAGACACTTGTCCACCCAACTAGAAACCTCAGTTCTCAGCTTCCCTGGTTGCTCGGGGTGACCATGTCATGAGTTATGGATGATATCATGTGACCAGGAGTGGTCTGTACCCCTTCCAGACTGTCCTCCAAATAGGAACTGATGGAGGTTCCCTTTGCCCAGTCCTCCTTTCTGAAGACTGAGTTGTAATTATACAGAGGCGCTTCAAAAACCCATGGAAACATTCCATTATCTTTGAATTCCATTTTTCCACAAACTTTTTGAAACCCCCTCATATGGATAGGAGCTAGAAGATCTACCTCGGATGCAGTCTATTGAGGGTCTTCTGTGTTGATGGAAGCTTTGCCCAGAGTGAACACTTCACCAAAGCTCAAATGACCCATGAGCTTGTCTCATGTTTGAGGGACACTCATTTGAAGGTCAGTGCCCAGGTGTGCAGGCAAGTAACTTAGAAAGGTCATATGCTCAATGAATGGCAAAATCTTGTCAAGCCAAGACTTTAAACTTCTAGCCTGGTAGTTTATCTCTAAGATTAATTAGGGCGTCATTGGCACTAGAAGCTTAGAGGCTGTGTGAGGATCTAAAGAAAGGACTGTCACAAGAATATAGTTGTGTATGTTGAAGTGTGCACTGATTGGGACTGTTGGTTTGTTTTTTGTTTTTTTTGGTTTTTGAGTCATTTCTCCTTTTACCTATTTCTATCGACCCTGGGCTCTGCTCTCCTTCTCTGGGAAGTCTAAGCATCTACATAAATGGCCCAAAAAGGTAGATCTGGCCAAGCAGCTCTAACCACTTAAATGGGTCCTGAGAGATTATGTGTCTGGCAGGGCTGGAGTCCTGATTTATGGAGTTCCCTCCAGCAATAATGGAAGAAGAATGCACAAGGTAAGACAAATCACAAGATTTATTAACACTGACTCCTACCAGGGTTATGAGAGAAAGTAACAGATAAGGGGTACCTGGAAGACCTTCTTGAGTGCCGAAGCCCAAGGACATGAGCCATATTCTCCATCATTTCTTCCTTTAAAAAAAAAAAAAAATGTTTTATTGTGAATTATGTGATAGTTTACATGGGAGAACATTTGTTTTTACATTCATCCTATCGTATATCATTTCATTGCCATGGTTACAATCCCCTCCATGCATCATCAACCAACCAAAGGGTATACCCTACAAGCCTGCTCCCCGGTCATCAGCACACAGCCCCTCTCCCTCTCTGGGTCTAAAATCCCCAACCACTCCATCTCTCCATGTCATTGTCTCTACCTCCACCTCTGGCATCACTGCTTCTCTGGGTAGGGTCCCGCTCTCCGCTCTTCTCCCTTGATGGTTCCAGGGACGTCCGCTCCTAGACTACAAAGTCAACCACTCCCCTCCTTGCTATAAAAACATCTACCTTTACATTTCCAACCCTCACAATCAGTCCTGATAACAATTATTCACTATTGTATCGCAAGAGACCTATCTGCATTTCCTTTCATCAGTCCCGTCTAGACAGATAGGATACTATTCAGTGGAGATTCGACCTTCCTCCATGCCCCCTGGATCTAGCTTCCCTCTTGAAAGCTTGTAAGTCAGTCACTTCTTGCCTCTGTTGTCCTCCTCACTTTGGGTAGCCAATTTCTAAGTTGCCCATCCCTGTCTACTCTGTGTATGGAGAGGGTGGGAATGATCCTCGCTGTAAAGATCTGTTCCCTCTTTTGAGCTACTGCTTCCAGAGGTGTAGGTCAAGTTCATCAAATTGTATCAGATTACTCTTTTTTTCCTCTTCTTTCTTCTTCTAGTTGCGCTCTGATCATCCAGTCAATAAAGCCAGGTCAAGTGGGTATTATCTGCAAGTGTGGGTATTCTTGTGCATATACCCTCTCTTCTTGTCAGCTGGATGTTTCACTCTCCACTGTAGTCCTCTGTGGCTATGTCACTGACTCTGGGCCCAAGAGTCCCCAGGTCTCGCCACACTGCTGACCAACGAAGTCTCCACCCAGGTTCACAGGAGTCTTTTGAATGTTGTAGGGCTTAGCTTGCAGCTTCATTGCTGTTTTTCCCTCACTTCCCCTTATCGGTGATGAATGTGGTCACCAATCAGAGCATGTATTCCCATTGAGTCATAGTCTTGGAAGGGGGTTTGCTCTGAGGGGACCTGACCACTTGCCTTGATGTCTCCTGGGTGAGCCACTTGCTTGTTCTTGTAGTAATCAGTCGGTCTGTCATTATTGTTTTGTATTTTTCCTGTCGGTCTTTCTTTCAAGAAGTATCTTCTGTTCTTCTAGCCACTCCAGGCTGGTCTGCCCATCCTTTTAAATGGAAATTTTCCACCTCTGAAGATTCTGGATGCTGTTCAGGATTCCACCTATAGTTTTATGTAATGCAGAGGCTCCACAGGAAACCTCCTTCACTGGGCACGTTGTAGCCCCATTTTAGGTATTCCAATCAGTTATAGGCAGAAGACAGACTTATCTCCATGATTTCTTTTTATGATATCATTCTTTTCTCTGTGACAAACTCCTCCAAATTTCTAACAGACCTTTGGGAAGGAGGAACAAACTGGACAAATGTGAGCATCATCAAAATCACTGTTTACTTCATTTTCATGTGTTTTTTTCTCATGTTAGCACCATTACCACAAGGTAGGGTCCCACAGTTAGGGCAACTAGAGATAGACAATGAGCAGAGTAGAGCCAACCAAGACTCTTCCTCCACTTTGTCAGATTGCTAACATGTTCTTGGCTAGCCTCTCATTTGTGATAGAGAGAATAGAACAATTTCAAGTCCTGCCTTGTTCTCACATATTTTATTTATTATTTTTTTTCAGAGCGCCAACCAAGTCCAATCTGACCCACAGAATTTCTAATGACTCATTTTATCACTTTCTCTTCTAGCTGACTGTGATGATGCTTTCCAGCTCCCAGTCCATAGCTTGTCCTGATACGAACTTCCAGCCATCAGTTTCCATGACGGCATCTTGGTGCCTGATACCCAGTCACAAGATCTATATGGCCTGTCTTGAGTTTCAGTCCAAACTAGACTGCGAGCTAGCTCTGTGACTATGTCGTGCATTCTTCAATCATTCTGCCAGTATGATGCTCTTCTGCAAGATGAAATGTCCTACTTTAAGATAATTAAATGAAAGAGCAGCAGTTATTATCTACGATCCCTCACTGTTAGTGTGAGACAGGAACTTAGGAACAGCATGACTGAAGTGGTGTGAGGTCTCTTATGAGGTTTTAATAAGATGTTCATTGCACCTTTAGTCATCTGAAAGCTTGGCTAGGGTTGGAGGGTCTACTGTGAAGGTAGTCCTTCCAAATGGCCCACCCGCATTAGCGCTTGCTGTTGCTGGGGAATGTTGGCACCTCTCCATATGAGGATCTCCACAGAGTTGTCTTAATGTCCTCATTAAGGCATTGCAGGTATTGCAGCTGCCTTCCCCAGTACTTCTTAAATCTGTGTGCTGAGCACATTATCTGAGAAGCTGGATTATATGGGGGAAAAATGTCGCATTAGGATTGGAAGAAGACTCATTAACAACCTACGATATACAGATGATACTATCTTACTTGCTGAAAGCAACTACTTACTGATGAAGACCAAAGACCACAGCCTTCTGTATGGGTTGCACCTCAATGTACACAAATAAAAAATCCTCACCAGTGGACCAATAAAAAACATCCATATCAATGGAGAAAAGACTGAAGTTATCAAAGACTTCATTTTTCTCTGATCAACCATCAGCACTCATGGAAGCAGCAGTCAAGAAATTAAATGATATATTGCAGTGGGCAAATCTGCTGCACAAGACCTCTTTCAAGTGTTCAAGAGCAAAGATGTCAGTTTGAGGACTAAGGTGCTTCTGATCCAAACCATGGTGTTTTCAATAATCTCATTCATATGAATATGAAAGCTGGACAGTGAATAAGGAAGACTGTATATGAATTGATGCATTTGAGTTATGGTGTTGGAGGAGAATATTAAAATTGCCATGAACTGCCAAAAACACAAACAAATCTGTATTGGAAGAAGTACATCCAGAGTGGTCCTTAGAAGTCAGGATGGCCAGACTTTGTCTCTCCTACTGCGGACATATTATCAGGAAGGACTGATCCCTAGAAAAGACATCATGCTTGTTACAGTGGAAGGTCAGGGAAAAAGAGGAAAACCCCCATCATGACGGATTGGCACAATGGCAGCAGCAAAGGGCTGAAGCATAGCAAGGATTGTGAGGTTGGCCCAGGACCAGACAGTGTTTTGTTCTATTGTGCATAGGGTCACTACGAATTAGTACTGACTAGATGGCACCTAACAACAACAACAACATCCACAATCTGATGGAGGGAGGGAAAGAGGAAAGGTAAAAAAGGGAGAAGAGACACAGAGAGAAGATAAAGGCAAGAGAGGAAGGAGTCAGACAAGAGAAAGACAGAGGCAGAGAGAGAGAAGAAATGGAGAAAGGGGGGAGACAAAGACAAGAAAGAAAAGAGAAAGAAAACAGCTTGTAACTACATAGCATCACTTCTACTACATTCTATGTGTGGAAATCAAGGCACTAAGTTCAGCCAACACTCAAGCTGAAGGGATTTAAAGACTTTACCTTTTAAATAGAGAAGTGTCAAAACAATTCATGGACATATTTAAAAACCATGACAGGCTCTTCATAATGGTCCACTTTTATAATGTTCATAAACATATAGGTATATTTTTGAGAGATAGACAAATATATGTCTTGGTATGTCTGTGGTTGTAAATTTATTTTCTCTGACTCTGATATGGACAAAATCAAACAGATTCTTTTTAGAATAGATTTCGTCTTGACCTAGCACCCCTTAACTATGGATGCTGAGGGGTGTAGTCGACTGGCCAAATGAAATTTGTTGACTGAAAAGATTGGTCTCCTCCCTTTTGAAAATGTTTCTTCAGTCTCTTTCAGATAAATCAGCCATTCATTTAAAGCTCAAATTCCTCCAGACAGATGTTTTTCTCATAGTAGGAAGCTTCTCATTTCCTTTCTTTTTGGAAAGATACACACCCCATCATTTCGTTTGGTCCCATCTGCATGAGAGTTTAAGCTTGAACTTTGCCTAGCGTCCTTGAACTCCTGACCCAGCTCACTCTTCTGGCCAGGTAATAATAGTTACTCACAACACATTTTTTCCATGAAAATATTGTTATAAGTGGCTTCAGGTCTCCAGGCTACTTGCCAAAGACCCATTTTTATAACAATGCAATTATCTAGCAATGAAAATATTTGGAAAACTAACATGCCACCAAAAAGATAAGTAAATGAAACAGAACAATATTGTTTTTTATTTATTAATGTCTTCTTAAATTACCATATATTAAAATTGATTTGGGGGGGAGGGTATTCAGTTCTACAAGTTTTAATACGTGTATAGACTTGTGTAACTGTTCTCAAAATCAGATGCTTAACAGTTCCAGCATCCCAAGAAACTACCTCCTTATAATCACAACTATCCCCTAACCACTGACAACCCCTGATGTGTTTGTTATGCATAACTTTATGTCACTTGTTGTTGTTGTTAGGTGCCATTGAGTTGGTACTGACTCATAACAACCCTGTGCACAACAGAATGAAACTGTGCCTGGTCCTGGGTCAACCTCACAACCGTTGCTAGGCCTGAGCCCATCCCTGCCACCATGGTGCCAATCCATCTCATTGGGGGTCTTTCTCTTTTGCTCTGACCCTCCACCTTACCAAACATGATGTCCTTCTCCAGGGACTGGTCTCTCCTGATAATATGTCTGAAGGATGAGAGCCGAAGCCTGGCCATCCTGACTTCCAAGGAGCACTCTGGCTGCACTTTTTCCAACACAGATCTGTTGGTTCTTTTGGCTGTCCATGGGGAATATTATAAAATGTAAGTTAAAAGTATTACTAATTGGGTCCCCAGTTTATACGTGCATGAGTTTATTCCAAACAAAATGTATTAAACGTATCTCTGCTGTCAGTGGATGGCTGCAGACAAATTTTCTCATTAAAATTTTGTGGAAAATCCCATTATTTTTCAATTTCATTTTTCCATGAACTCTTTGAAGCAGCCTCATTTATTAGTCACGTAAAAAGGTCCAATAAAAACATTGGCTTCTGAGGGGAATCATCTGAGCCAGTTAGATTCAACTGGCAGAGAGGTCAACTCAGAAGGTTATGACAACTATGTTCCAGGATCCTCAAGGAATAATCTTGACAGATTTTCTCCAAGGACACTGGATGACCATGGGGCTTATGAAGAAGTTTTAAGAAAATTGAAAACTGCATTGATGAGCAAAAGGTCAGGAAAGTTGTACTGAGACATTTTCCATCATGACAATATGTCTGCTTAGCCTTCCAGTGTAGCAAGGCCTTTCCTAGGAGAACTTCATTGGGAAACCTTACCACATCCACCCTTTAGCCCTGACCTTGCCTCTTCCATCTTCTTTTTGATCCCTAAACTCAAAGAACATTGCAAAAGAACCCAATTGTACTCCCTTGAGGATGTCAGAACTGTTATTTTGACAGGGTTTCTATCAAATAGCATAATATTTTTTGAGGAAGGGTTCAAGAGATGGAAACATCACTTTCCAAAATGTTTAGACTTAGATGGAGGGTGTGTCAAGAAACAGGAACTTCACATTTTGATATTTTTGTGTAATGAAGAGCAAATAAATGAATAAACAATCATATTGCTATGATGTGGTAGCAATACTTTTGGACTTACTCTTGTACAGGGAATCTTTTGAGATTGGCTTTTTTCTTTCTCTCAGTAGGGTTCCCTTGAGAACCTACCAGGTTGTGTGTATCATTAGTCTATGCCTCTTTAATGCTTTGTGGCATCCCATTATATGGATGCTCAGAAATTGTTTATTCATTTGCCCATTGAAGAATATTTGGGCTTGTTTTGCAATTAGGTATTGGACTACTGTAAACATTCAGGTACATACTTTTATGGGAAAAGAAATGTCTTAGTTATCTGTTGCTGTTAAAATAAAAATACTGCGAGTGGTTTTAATGAACAGAATTGTATTTTCACACATTTAGGAAGATAGGAGTCCCAAATTCAGAGTGTCAGCTTTCGAGGAAGGCTCTGTCTGTTTTCTCTGGGGGAATGTCCTCGTCTCTTTTCAGCTTCTATTCCTAAATTTTTTGGCAATCAAGTGACTTGTATCTTTCCCTTTATTTCCTGCTTAATCTGTTCTTTCATATCTTAAAAGAGACTGACTTAATATATATCCTTTACTAACAAAAAAAGCCCATTTCCAAATGTTACTATAACCAAAGGTGTAAAAAGAACCCAAAGCCAGCTCCACTGCCATTGAGTTGATTCAGACTCATATTGACCCTCTACACGGTGTCTGAGACTTTAAATCTTTATAGAAGCAGACAGACCCATCTTTCTCCTGTGGAGCTGCTGGTGTTTTAGAACCGCTGACCTTGGGCTTAGCACTCCAGTGCTTATCCTACAGTACCACTAGGCCTCCTGCGCCATAGGTTTGTTGTTGTTGTTAAGTGCTGCTGAGTCAGTTTCAACTCATAGCAACCATGTATAGGATTTCCAAGAATGGCTGGTGGACTTGAACTGCTGATCTTGTAGATACCAGTCCAGTGCTTATCCTACAGCACTGTACTGGGGCTCTTATTTAGTAGGGGTAGTTGTTATTGCTAAGTGCCTTTGAATTGGTTCCCATTCATAGTGACCCTGTGTAGGGTTTCCAAGGAGCAGCTGGTGGGTTTGAACTTCTGACCTTGTGGTTCAAGCTGACCTTGTAATTCAGTGCATTGTCCTACAATGGCACACCAGGAAGGACTCTGAACCACAGGTTTAGGGGTTAGCATCCTAAAACATAGTTTTGGGAAAGACAATTCAATCTGTAACAATTCAGAATTAATTTTGTAATGTTAAATACCCAGGAGTAGAATTGCTGAGTAGCAGTTGGTGTAGTAAAACTTTAGCCATTCTGAGAGATGTATAGAACTACTAACCTCAAAGTTAGCAGTTCGAACTCACCAGCCACTCTGCAGGAGAAAGATGAGGCTTTCTGCTCCTGTAAAGATGTATAGCTTTGGAAACTCTATACAGAGTCGCTGAGTTGGAACTGACTTGTTGGTAAAGCAGCAACAGCTGCAATACATGTGTAGTGGTATTTTCCTATAGTTTTAATTTGCAAAGGTCGGTGGTTCAAACTCACCAGCTGCTCCTTGGAAAGTCTATATAGGGTTACTATGAGTTGGGTCTGACTTGAGGGCACTCAACAATAACAACAACAAACAACTAATTGGTGCTGTAAGATAAGCACTGGACTGCTAACCACAAGGTCAGTGGTTCAAATACACTAGGTATTCCTTGGAAATCCTATACAGCGCCACTATGGGTCAGAACCAACTCCATGGTACTTAGCAGCAACAACAATGTCTAATCATGTTGGCAGTTTTTCATATGCTTTGTATTTTCACTACCTTTGTATTTTCTTAAGGAAGTATCTGTTCAAGTCTTTTCTCTATATTTTAATTGGAGTTTTTGTTTCCTTATTGCTAAGTTTAGAAAGATTTTATATATGTGTCATTGTTGTGTGCTGTGGAGTCAGTTCTGACTCATAACAACCCTGTATAGGGTTTCCAAGGAGCAGCTGGTGGGTTTGAACTGCTGTCCAGGAATCCTTTATATACAGACATATATACACATATATATTCTGAATATAAATACCTTGTCAAACATATAATATAAAAAGATTTTTTCTGCCATGGGTTCAAACACAGCAACAATTGTGAGAACAGTGCCAAACTGGGCAGTGTTTCATTTTGTTGTGCACAGAGTCAGAACCAACAAAATGCCACCTAACATCAATAACAAACCTTGTCTTTTCAGTCTCTTAATATATTCTTTCACTGAGCAAGTTTTTAATTCTGATGAAGTCCAGTTTATATTTTTCTTTTATGGATTGTGTTTTTGATGTCATGTCTAAATGTCCATTTCCTTCTTATCTCTATGGTTTCTGATGAGAAATCGTCCGTCATTCGGTTATTGCTACCCTAAAGGCAGTGTGCCATTTCTCTCTGGCTGCTTTTGTTTTGTGTTTCTTCATCCTTACTTTTCAGCAGCTGGGTTTTGATATGTCTCTGTAATTTTCATTGGGCTTTTCCTGTTGTTCATCCAGTTGTTTCTAGAAGACTTGTGACAGCTTTTTGGAACATCTGTATAGCTGCTGCTGTAAAATCTTTGTCAGATCATTCTAATATATGTTTCATCTTGATGTCTGCTGATTGCCTTTTCTTACATAAATTAATATTTCCCCTCCCCCCCTTTTTTTTAAAAAATATGTGTTGAGACTCTGAGAGTAGTCTGCACATTTTGGATGTTTTGTTATGAGACTGTTAGCTACATCTATTGAAAATGCTGATAGTTTTATTATAGCAGTTAATTGATCTGGTTAGGCTCAGACTGCAAGTTCTAACCTGCCTTCTGTGGGCTACAGTTCCAATGTCATTTTAGTTTTAAAGCCTTTGCAGTTCTATTCAGACTTGTCACCTGTTTGCACCCGACAGTGGTCAGCCTTCAGCCAAGGCAATAGCTAACTTATGTGAAGAAGAACATGGCATCAGGATCAGAGAAAACTCATTAATAATCTGCAATATGCAGATGATACAACTTTACTTGATGAAAGCAAAGAAGACTTAAACTATTCACTGATGAAGAACAAAGACTACAGCCTTCAAGACGGACATACACCTCAATGTAAAGAAAACAAAACTCCTCCCCACTAGATCAATAAAGAACACCACGATAAATGGAGAAAAGGTTGAAGTTGTCAAAGGTTTCATTTTGTTTGGATCCACAACCAAAAGTCATGGAAACCACAGTCAAGAAATCAAATGACACATTTCATTAGCAGATCTGTGACACAAGACCTCTTTAAAGAGTTAATGAGTTCAGGTGGCACTCTTGGCACTACGGTGTGCCTGACTTAAGTCTCTGTTCTCTTGATGGCAGATGTATAACTAATACTATCTTTATGCTTATAAGTTGTGATTAGAGTCTGTTTTCAGCTCACACACAAAAGTTGAGAACAGAAAAAATCATGGGGAATGTAAGTGTGAAACAGTAAAAGAATGATAATTAAAAAGATACTTTTCTCAGTTAATTTGCTTGGCATTGACTGAAGTAGAGTTCAAAAGAGAGTGAGGTAGAAATGGTTTAAATGAGAAGGAAAGCTATCAGAGCTCGAGTCTCCTTAATGGAAGAATGGGAATTAAATAAAGCATCATGTTATTCCTTGTTGACCACGTGGGGGCACTGTTGGCATGAGACAGTTTAGTACTTTAATCGGCAAAGATGTATATAATTATGTATATATTTTAAGGATCAAGAAAAGGAAAATATTAGTCACCAGAAGAAAATTCAATCATTTCTATTTAAACTTTTTTCTTAAAAATAGAAGTATGCTAACATTTTGTTATGTTATGTGCCATCGAGTCGGTTTCGACCCATAGCGACCCTGTATAGGGTTTCCGAGGGTGTAAATCTTTACGGGAGTAGAAAACCAGCATTCAATAGATACTGGCTTCATCATTTGATCAGTTAGATGGTTTTATGGTATGGCGCTTTAGGATAAGCACTGGATCACAAGGTCAGTTTGAACCTCAAGGTTGGTGGATCAAACCCACCATCCATTCTTGGGAGACCCTATATAGGGTCACTATGAATAAGAACCGACTCCACAGCACTTAACAGGAACAACATGTCACATTTGGTATGCAAGGATCTGGTAAAAACAATGCAAGTTCTGCAATCCACAGATTGTTGATGGCTCCCCCATTCATTTTTTTTTGTGTGACCGTATTGTGACTTAGTGCTGTTAACATGCTCTTGGTGAAATGTATTTATAGATTGTATCACCTGGTTTTAACTAAACTGTTCTTGTTAGGTACCCTAGAGCTGGTTCTGGCTCACAGTGACCTCATGTATAACAGAACAAAGCTTGCTTCTGCACCGTCTTCACAATGGTTCTTGTGTTCAAGGTCATTGTTGAGCCACTCTGTCTGTCTCTCTCATTGGAGGTCTTCCTCTTTTTAGATGACCCTCTGTTTTACCAAGTATGATGTTCTTCTCCAGGACTGGTCTCTCCAAATAGCATGTCCAAAGTTTGTGAGATAAAGTCTCACCATCTTTAGTTCTGTTCTGGTACGGCGCTGTGGGTTAACGCGCTAGACTGTAAAGTCAGTTTGAACCGTAAGTACAGTAAGATGAACCCTCAGGTAGGAAGGCACTCAAAGTACAACTGAGGAAAAGCTGCCTCCACGATGTACAGTTAACCATCATGATATGAATGGAGCAAAACTTTCAGGACCTTCATTTGCTGATGGGACAAAATTCAAAATGAGGAGAAAGAGCTGCAAGCATCCATTAATAATCAGAATATGGAATGTACAAAGTATTAATCTAGGAAAATTGGAAGTAGTCAGAAATGAAATGGAGTGCATAAAGTTCAATATCCTAGGCATTAGTGAGCTGAAATGGACTGGTATTGGCCATTCTGAATTATTCATGTGGTTTACTATTAATAGAATGTAAAATTGAAGAGGAATGGCATCACTTTCATCTTCAAAAAGAACATTTCAAGATTCATCTTGAAATACAATGCTTTCTGTGATAGGATAATATCCATATGCATATAAGGAAGACCAGTTAATATAGCTATTATTCAAATTTACTTACTACCTACTAAAGTCAGTGATGATAATATTGGAAAATTCTACCAGATTCTTCAGTCTGAAATTGATCAAATGTCCAATCAAGATGCATTGATAAATACTGGTGTTTAGAATGTGAAAGTTGGAAACAAAGAGAAAGGATCAATAGCTGGGAAATATGGCATTACTGATAGAAATGATGCTGGAGATCACATGATAGAATTTTGCCAAACCAATGACTTATTCATTGGAAATATTTTTTTAAACAACATAAAAGGTGATTATTTCATCTTTTGAGTGGCTACTGTAAATGGTATTATTTTCCTAATTTCCTTTGCAGCGCTGTATTTATTAGTATAGAAGAATCCAACTGATTTTTATTAATCTTGTACCTTGCTACTTCAATTTTCATATATTTGATTTTTGTTTCCTTGACCTCTCCATTGTTGTTTGTAATTTTATAGCATTGTGATCTGAAAAGATGCTTTGCAGGATTTTGATGCTTTAAAATTTATTAAGGCTTGCTTTGTGACCTAACATAGGGTCTATTCTAGAGAATGTTCCATAGGCACTGGAAAAGACTGTGCATTGTGCTATTGTTGTGTGAGGTGCTCTGTATAAATCTATGTGGTCAAATGGATTGTGTTGTTGAGTTTCTCTGTGTCTTTGTTGAGCTTCATTCTAATTCTATCCTTCATCAAAAGTGATATATTAAAATCTCATACTTAATTATTGCAAAGTTGTCTATTTCTTTCTTCAATTCTTTTAGAGTTTGATTTATATATTTTGACACACTTTCTTTGAGAGCATAGCTATTTATTATGGCTATATCCTCTTGTTCAATTGACCCTTTGGTTATTTGATAGTGTCCTTCTCTATCTCTTATGCCAATTTTTGCATTAAAGTTTATTTTATCAGAAATTAATACTACCACTCGTGCTCATTTTTTATTACCATTAGCAATAATTTTTTTTTTTTTTTTTATGTATCTTTGCCTTTGTGTGTAAGGTCTTTTAGACAACATATTTCATGCATAAGGTTTGTCTCTTATAGACAACATATCCATTCTGTTACTCTCTGTTTCTTGACTGTTGCATTTGATCCATTGATGATTGTGTACTTATCAATAGATATGAATTGAATGCAGTCATTTTGCTTGTGTGTGTGTGATGCGCTGTTTTCTTTGTTCCACTTTTTTTGGTCCTGAGTTCATTTTGTGTGTTTTATTGTCAATTTCTTCACTGCTGTTGTTATAATGTTTATATAATTTTTATGGTTTTTCCTTTTATTGATTTCATGTGAAGGTATATCAATTTTTTTTTGAGGACACCCTGTAATTTATCACTTTCTTCCTGATCTGAAGCAGTCTGTTTTATCTTGAAATCTTCTTGTCTTCCTTGCCATTTGGGATTCTGTAACTAGTTTGCCCTATTTTTTTATTTCATTAGTCTTGATTATAAATTGATATTTCTAATTCTCTATTTTTAATCTTGTAAATTGGCTTTACTTTGGATACTTCTATATCTGGGTTGAATTCTAGGTGGTGTTGCTGTGTATTGCAATCTCTGGTTGTTGTCTGCTATTGTTAGATCTCAATCCAAAGGAATCCTTTAAATTTTTCTTTTATTAAAGGTGGCCTGGTTTTTACAAATCCCTTTAGTTTCTGTTTATCTAGAAATGCCCTAATTTGTAGTCGTATTTGAAGGATTGTTTTGCTGGGTATATGATTCTTGGCTGGTCATTTTTTTCTTTCAGAGCCTTGTATCTCTCTCCACTGTCTTCTTGCTTACATGGTTTTTGCTGGGCAATGTGTGCTTAATCTTAATGGTTCTTCTTTGTAAGTAACTTTTCATTTTTCCTGAACAGCTTTCAGAATTCTTTCCTTGTCTTTGATTTTGCAGAGTTTAATTATGATATTTCTTGGTGATTTTCTTTTGGAGCCTACCCTGCTTGGGGTTCATTCAGTTTCTTCTCATCTTTCAAGATGCTAGAGATGTTTTTTTCCAACAGCTCTTTGTGACTACTTTTGTCTCTTCCTGTTCTGAAATTCCAATCCCCTGTAAATTATTCATCTTCATGTTGTCCCACATGAATTTAAGACTGTCTTCAGATTTTTTCATTCTTTTTTTCTGATTGTTCTTCTCACTGACAAGTTGAGAGGTTTATCTTCAAGTTAACTAACATAGGCTTTCATTTATTAATTTGCCCTTTCAATGTATTGTCCATTTCTGAAATCTTAGTGTTAATCTTCTGGATTTCTGTTTGCAGGTTTAGTATTATCTCCAATCCTTGATCTGTTTTGTTTGGTTGTTCCTGTAGTGCTTTCCTGAATTCTTCCTTGTTTTATACAACTTTTCTGTGAATCATTGATGGTATCTAAATATTATTGTTTTGAATTCTTTTTCATTTATTTCTGATGCCACTTTTTTTTTCTAAAAAGAGAAAAAAGAAGCTCTGCCTCTTGGTCACTTGTTGGAGCTACTGTTTCTTATTTCTTCATGTGAACAGAAATTGTCTTCCACTTTCAAGACATTGTGGTGTTGTTGTAGTTGTACTAAGTTGATGATTGTATGTTGGTGTATCCTTAGTTATTCACCAACTGCCTCCTGGTGGATATGATCAAGAGATGAGTTTGTGCACTGGTCTCTATAAAGTGTAATGCAGTTTAGGATGAATTAGGTTGATGTTGGTTTTTTTATGTTAATCCAGTGTATATCAGCTGGCATTGGCTCTTGCCTATTGGGCAGGGTTGTAGAGAAGACAGCTAAGCCTGGCTATATGGATGCAGTTGCAGTCTCCTGTTGGGTGAGGCAAGAAGAGAAAACACACATATGAGAAACAACGGAAACAAATACAAACCAGCAAACAACAGCTCAAAAAGTAAATAGTCAAGAGAAAAAAAAAGAAGCAGGCAACAGCTAGAAAATTAATCTAAACACTGGAGAGAAAAGAGGAAGAAGAAAGGAAAAATGAAAACAAAATGAAAGAGAGGAAAATAGAAAAGAAAGAAAAATCATAAATACAATTAGGTAGAGGAATGAGTGAAATAGAAAGGGACCGGAAGGTAGAACTGGACTGGAAACCACAAGGTCAATGGTTCAAATCCACCAGTCCCACCTCAGAACACCTATACAGGATTGCTCTGTGTTGGAACCAACTCAATGGCACTTAACAACAGTATTGATAATATGATATCTTGTTATTATTAGTTATTGTTGAATCATGGATAAAAGAAGGTGACATGTGCCACTGAGAAGATATTTTCTGATAAAATATACATACTTAATCCCTTTGAGGTAACATTAATGTGTTGGGCAATAATTGAGAAAGTAACAGCTGTGTGATTTTTTTTTTTTTAATTTTTATGTGAATTGAGTATAGATTGACAGAGAAGATCATTAATTTTACATTTAACAAATCATACACTTGGTTTAATTCTAAGATTGTAATACCTTTGATGTAACATCATGTGCTCCACTTCCTCCCTATGTTTCTTGCTTCCATTTCGCCTTCTTTCCTAATCCTTCTGAACTTTCTTCTTGGGTAAATGCTGCCCTTTTGATCTCGATTGGTTGACCATTCTATGGTGCGTGTACCTTATAGTGTTGTTAAGTGCCATCGAGTTGGCATTGAGCGCATAGGGTTGGCTTATAGCAACCCTATGCACAACAGAATGAAACACTCACAGTCCTGAGTAAACCTCACAATCATTGCTATCCTTGAGTCCATTGCTGTCGCCACTGTGCCAGTCCTTCTTGCTGGGGATCTTCCTCTTTTCTGCCGACCTTCAACTTTACCAAACATGATGTCCTTCTTCAGAGACTGGTCCCTTCTGACAATAAGTTTAAAGTATAAGAGACAAAGTCTGGTCATCCTGACTTTCAAGGAACATTCTGGCTGTACTTCTTCCATCACAGAATTGCTGGTGCTTTTGGCTGTTCATGCTTCTTTTAAATTCTCCTTTAACAACATAACTCAAATGCATCAAATCTTCTATGGTCTTACTTATTTGCTGTCCAATTTTCACATGCATATAAGATTACTGAACATATCAGTTGGATCAGGCATACGTCATTCCTCAAATTGGCATCTTTGCTCTTGAACATTTTAAAGAGGTCTTATGCAGCAGAATTGCCTAATGCAATACGTCATTTGATTTCTTGACTGCTGCTTCCATGAGTGTTGATAGTTGGTCAGAGCAAATTGAAATCTTTGACAACTTCAATCTTTTCTCCATTGATATGGATGTTATTTATTGGTCCAGTGCTGAGGAGTTTTGTTTTCTTTGTATTGAGGTGCAACCCATAGCAAAGGTTGTGGTCTTTAATCTTCATCAGTGAGTATTTTAAGTCCTCCACTTTCAGCGAGCAAGGCTGTATCATCAGTATATCTCAGGTTATTAATAAGCCTTACTCTGATCCTGATGCCATGTTCTTCATATAAGCATACAGATTAAATAATTATGATGAAAAAAAAAACTAACCTTGGCTCACATCTTTCCTGGTTTTGAACAACCACTTGTCTGTCCATTTCTTTTTTGGTTGTGGCTTGCATGTTGCTATGATTCTGGAAGCCATGCCACTGATATTTTAAATACCAGCAGGGCCACCTGTGGTGGACAAGTTTCAGCTGAGCTTCCAGACTAAGACAGACTAGAAAAAGAGGAGCAACGGACCACTGTGGATATTTAGTCATTGAAAACCTTATGATCGCATGGAATATTGTCATATAGCACCCCCTACATGTTGTTGCTGCTATGTGCTGTGGAGTCAGTTCTGACTCATAGTGACCCTGTACAGGGTTTCCAAGGAGCTCTGGTAGTGTGGTGGTTACGAGTCGGGCTGCCAACCACAAGGTCAGCAGTTCAAAACTACCAGCGGCTCCACAGGAGAAAGATGAGGCTCTCTGCTCCCATAAAGATTTACAGCCTTGAAAACACTGTACATGGTCGCTATGAGTTGGAACCGACTTCACAGCACATAACAACAACAACAACAAATCTTTACAGGAGCAGAAAGCCTCATCTTGCTCCCGCAGAACAGCTGGTAGTTTCGAATTGCTGACAGTGAGGTTAGCAGCCTGCTTAATAACCACTGCAATACCAGAGCCCCCTACATACCTATCTATTATTTGGCTGAAAATTGAGCCATAGGGGTGAGTTCTGTTCCAGAATTGGAAGGTGACCAAGGGCCATAGTCTCAGAGTTACAGCAGTCTGAAAGTAATCCTAGATTTTTAATTTTTTTTCCCATCAATTTGGGTTTTGAAACATAAAGGCTTTTTGAGAGAAATTTGTGCTTTGGAGAAAGACTTTGAGAACTTTCAAATTTTTTTTAATGAGGCATTATGTGATTTTGTTCCCAAAACTGATGGATGTGTGTTATCTACAAAACTCTTAAATTTCAGTTCTAATAATCTGAAACAGAGTTTCCCATTTGTTAAAAAACCTTTCAAATAATGCTTCAGTAGGTTGTGCGGCCATTTGGAAAAATAATTAAATATCTTCCTTTTTTTTTTTTTGCAAATAAAAAAATGAGTGACATTATGGAAAATGGAAATATATTAGTCAAATATAAATATACATTTAAAAATTACTGTTGGATGAAACAGAAAGAAGTCATGATTTAAAAATTAAAGTGAACATGATGATTCATCTGTGGAAACACATTTTCCATATAGACCTATATTCTTTGTGAAATATATTTTCCAGCTGTAAAAGTTCTAATAAATCATCAAAATCAATTTAGAACCAGCCCATGAAACCCTCATATCACAAAATGTTGGACCTATGCTTTCAAAAATAATGAAGCATACACAGTCATATTGATCATTAAAAGAAATGAAATCATTAACTTTTGATAAAACAAAACATTTTAATATTAGTAATTTACTTAATTAGTAATTATATATTTTATATATTTTTATCAGCAATCTGATTAACACTGTTTCTTTCTGTTGTGCAGAGTCGCTATGAGTCGGTGCCAACTTGTTGCCAACAACAACAAAACAATTTAACTCATATTTATCATGTGCCTTTAATTTTATTTCTGTACATGTTTTATAATAGAAATCACTACTAATATTAATATTTGATACTTTTATACATTTAACTTATATCTGGCATTGTTTCAATTGCTCTGCATATGTTAATGAATTCTCACAACAACCCAATGAGGTAAGTATTAATACTCCCATTTAAGAGATGAGGAAACAGAAACACATAAATTTAGAAACTAGAAAAAGACTACTTAGGTAATAATTGATGGAATCAAGATTTATTCACTATGATAATGCATATATTTAATTTTTATGTAAATTACTATATATTTTAAACCAAAAGAAGTGTGTCATTAAATCTTGGAGACAATTTTTCTAAAGTATACAGACATGATGGCAACATAGGAAAGAGTCCCCAGGAAGTATCACCTAACCATCTGTGTTGTGTAGTTGAGATTTACAAAACATTTTCACCAATAGGATCCTATTTAAATCCAACAATAATATTTAAACATTTTTATTGTGAATTGAGTGAAGGTTTACAGACAAAATCATCAGTTTTACAGTCAATAAATCATAGACTTTGTTTCAGCTCAATGATTGCAATCCCCTCCTTGCAACAACAATTGTGCCACAGCCTCTCTGAGGTTCCTATTTCCATTCCAGCCACCTTCCCATCACTTCTCAATTATGTCCTGAGGTCAATTTGCCCTGTGGATCTTGAATGATTGACCATTCCATGATAAGCATACTAATGTCTTTGTACCCCCTGTATACCTATCTACTGCTTGGCTGAAAATTGGGCCAGGAGAGTGAGCTCCTCTCCAGACCTGAAGGGTGGTCGAGGACCATAGTCTTAGGTTCCTCCAGTCTCTTTCTGACCAGTACTCACAGGTTTATTTTTGAAATAATTTTGGAGATTGTTCCACATTCTCTGCTGCTGTATCTGGGACCTTCTAATGGGATCCCTTTCAGAGATGGCAGTAGTAGCTGGCACCATCTAATTCTCCTGGTCTCAGAGTCTTGGAGACTGATATTCACATGTTCTGTTAGTCCATTAGGACTTGTTAGGACTAATTGATTCCAAGTCTCTTCAATTTTCATCTCTCTTCTGTTTTCCACATATGGAGAGATCAATAGCTACACCTTAGATGGCCACTCATGAGGTTTTAAGACCCCAGATGTTAATCACCAAAGCAGGATGTAGAATCTTGTCTTTGTGGACTATGTTGGGTCCATTGACCATGGTGTCCCTGAGACTATAGTCCTGAGTCACCAAGTCCAGCAAGACACATAATAACATTTTGAAGTAATCAAATTAACCTCATGAAGACAAATACAATACAAAAAATGGGTGGTAGAGTCAGATATTACCATTTATCACATCTATAAGCTAAAATATTTCTTAACCTTTCTGAGTTTTCTTTATCTTATTTCAAAGACTGGAAATCATATATTTTGTAGTATTAAATGACATACTGCAATATAATGTAAAGCAATGGTTTTTCCACTTATCTTCGGTTTGTCGTACTGTGGTGACTTGTGTGTTGCTGTATTTCTGGAATCTAGGCAACAGGTATTTTAAATACCAGCAGGACAGATTTTAGATGGATTTTGAGATGAAGACAAACTAGGAAGAAGAGGAGACAGACTACTTCCAAATATTTAGTCACTGAAAACCATATGAATAGCAGTGGAACACTGTCAGATATAGTGTCAGAAGATGGGACCCTCAGGGTGGCAGGTACTCAAAATGTGACTGGGAAAGAGCTGCCTCCTCAAAATAGAGTTGATCATGATGATGCAAATGGAGTAAAGCCCTCAGGACCTTCATTTGCTGATAGAGCACAATTCAAAATAAAGAGAAATAATTTTTTTAAACATCCATTAATAATTGGAACATAGTATCTACAAAGTATGAATCTAGGAAAATTGGAAATTGTCAAAAATGAAAAGTAACACATAAACATTGATACTCTAGGCATTAGTGAGTTGAAATGAAATGATATTGGCCATTCTGAATCTGAAAATCACATGGTTTACTATGCTGGGAATGACAAATTGAAGAGGAATGGCATCATATTCAAAATAAAAAATAACATATCATGAAGTACAACACTGTCTATGATAGGAAAATATCCATAGGCCTATAAGGAAGACCAGTTAATACCACTGTTATGAAAATGTATACACCAGCAACTAAAGCCAATGATGATGAAATTAAAGTATTCCACCAAATTCTTCAGTCTAAAATTGATCAAATATGCAATCAAGATATATTGATAATTACTGGTGATTAGAATACAAAGGTTGGAAACAAAGAGGAAGAATCAGTAGTTGGAAAATATGGCCTTGGCAGAGGGTAGGCTTGCAGGATGTGCCCTTTGGTTGTTTGAATGGTTATATATTCCTGAATGCTTTGGTGTGCCTCAAACATAACAAAACAAAACAAAACAAAAAACCCAGAGGGAATGGAAGAAAAGCTGTTGAATGATGATGCATGGAGGGGATTGTAATCATTGCAATGAAATGAAATACGATAAGATGGATGTAAAGCTGATGTTCTCCCATGTAAACTATCACTCAATTCATAATAAAACCTTAAAAAAAAACCAAGGCCTTGATGATAGAAATGATGCTGGAGATCGCATATTAGAATTTTGTAAGACCTATGACTTGTTCATTGCAAATACATTTTTTTAAAACAATATAAAAGACAACTATATACATGGACTTCACCAGATAGAATGCACAGAAATAAAATTGACAATATCTGTGGAAATAGATGGTGGAAATGCTCCATATCATCATCAAAACAAGGCCAGGGGCAGATTGTAGAACAAATCATCAACTGCTCATATGCAAAGTCAGGCTGAAGCTAAAGAAAATGAAAACAAGTCCACAAGAGCCAAAATATGACCTTGAATATATCCCACCTGAATTTAGAGATTATCTGAAGAACAGATTTGATGCATTAGACACTCAAGACTGAAGACCAGAGGAGTTGTGGGATGACATCATACAGGAAAAAAACAAAAGGTCATTAAGAAGACAGGAAAGAAGGAAAAGACCAAAATGGATGCCAGAAGAGACTCTGAACCTTGCTTTCCAGCTAGAGATGCTAAAGCAAATGGATGAAGTGAGGAGGTACAAGAGCTGAACAGAAATTTTCAAAGGTTAGCTTGAGAAGACAAAGTCAAATATTATAATGAAGTGTTCAAAGACCTATAGTTAGAAAACCAAAGGGAAGAACATGATGAGCATTTCTCAAGCTGAGGGAACTGGACAAATTTCAGGCCTCAACTTTAGGTATTGAAGGATTCTCTGGGCAAAGTATTGGATTATGCAGAAAGTATATATATAAAGATGAAAGGAATGCACAGAGTCACTATACCAAAAAGAAATAGTCAATGTTCAACCATTTCAAGAGGTAGCATATGCTAAAGAGCCAATGATCCCGAAAGAAGTCCAAAGTATATTGAAGTCATTGGCAAAGAACAAGGCACCAGGAATGGATGGAATACAAACTGAAATCTTTCAGCAAACTGATGCAGCACTGGGGATACTCATTCTTCTATGCCAAGAAATTTGGAAGACAACTACCTGGCCAACTAACTGGAGGAGATCCATATTTGTGCTCATTCCAAAGAGTGGTGATCCAATGGAATGTGAAAATCACCATTTGCATGACTGGTGTGAATATCACTGATATCCATGTGAGTAAAGTTTTACTAAAGGGAATACAGAAATGGCTGTAAACATACATTGACAGAGAATTTCCAGAGGTTCAAGCTGGATTCAGTACAGGATGTGGAAGGAGGGATATCATTGCTGACATCAGGTGGATCTTGGCTGAAAGCAGAGAATACCAGAAAGATGTTTGCCTGTGCTGTATAGACTACACAAAGGCTTTCAACTGTGCGGATCATGACAAGCTATGGCCAACATTGTGAAGTATGAGTATTCCAGAACACTTAATTGTGCTCACAAGGAACCTGTACATAGGCCAAGAGGTGGTTGTTTGAACAGAACAAGGCAACACCAAGTCATTTAAAATTAGGAAAGGTGTGTATTAGGGTTGTAGTCTTTCACCATACTTATTTAATATGTATGCTGAGCAAATATTTCAAGAAGCTGGATTAGATGAAGAAAAATGTGGCGTCAGGATTGGAGGGAATCTCATTAAGAACGTGGGTTATGCAGAGGATACAACCTTGCTTGCTGAAAGTGGAGAGGACTTGAAATACTTACTGACAATGGTCAAAGACCACAGCCTTCAGTATGGGTTGCATCTCAATATAAAGAAACAAAAATCCTCACATCTGGACCAATAAAACATCCTTATCAATGTAGAAAAGATTGAAGTTGTCAAACACTTCATTTTATTTGGATCAACCATCAACACTCATGGAAGCAGCAGTCAAGAAATCAGGCCCGGACAGGTAGTGTTGTGTTGTGTTTTGTTGTGTATAGGGTCACTATGAGTCAGTACCGCCTAGATGATACCTAACAACAACAACAATGGTTAAGAGAGTAGATTCTTGTGCCAAACTGTCTGGGTTTGAACCCTAGCTCTGCCACTTATTTATTGTAACTTTTTTGCTAAATTATACATTTTCTTGGTGCCTTAGTTTTTTAATCTAAAAAACAGGCAAATAATGCCAACAAAATTTACAGTTTTGTGTGCATGTGTGTGCATTCATTCATGTAATGTACTTAGGGCTTGACACCTTATAATTGGAATCAAACATACCAGTGATCGTGAAGATAGCATAGCATTAGGCAACATTTTGTTCTTTGTTACAATGAGTTGGAGCCAACCTGACTGCAACAATCAACATCGTCCACCCAAGAATTGTTCAATAAATGATGGCTATTAATAATAAATGAAATACTCAGCACATGATTGGAACTGAGCAAAGTGTTGTTATTGTTGTTAAATGTCACTGAGTCAGCTCCAGCTGGTGAGCTTGAACCTCCGACCTTGCACTTCAAACCGACGTTGCAGTCCATCACATTAACCCACAGCGCTTCACCAGCAAATAGTAACTGTTTTTTAATTTTAACCAGTGGAGAGCATTACTCAAGATTACTCAGTTAAGAAGTATCCAAGTCTCTTGCGTTGAGATCTTTAGGCTGTAAATCAGTAGCATGTACATGGGGAACACTCTTTGGAAAACTATAGGAAAAAAATATATTCCTGGTGAGAGAACACTTAGGAATGAGCTTAGTAATGAAGACTTCGAACTTCTGGGATTTGGACAGGATTTTGAGAAAGAAAAAACATGGAGGAATTCAAGGGAAGAAGAAATGGTACAAAGACTGGGGGGAGGAGAAAAACCATATGTAAGGAAGGTGAGTAAATGATTTTGACTGTAGCAAAACTATCTTTTAGATGAATCTGGGTGTGTTATTAATTAGACTTGTTGTTAGGTGCTGTCAAGTCGGTTCTGACTCATAGAGACTCTATGCACAACAAAATGAAAAACTACCAGTCCTGTGCAATCCTCACAATTGTTATGTTTGAGCCCATTGTTGCTTTGTTATTCCATCTTGTTGAGGGCCTTCCTCTTTTGTGTTGACTCTCCAATTCTTCTCCAGGAACTAGTCCCTCCTGACAACATGTCCAAAATGTAAGAGACAAAGGCTCACCATTCTCATGTCTAAGGAGCATTCTGACTATATTTCATCCACGACAGGTTTGCTTGTTCTTGTGTCTTGGTCTGTAAATAGGTTCCTTGTGAACACAAGACAATCATTCAAACAGATAATGAATGGTTTAAAATCAGGAAAGATGTATGACAGGGTTGTATTCTTTAACTAATCTTATTCAATGTATGCTGATAAAATAACTGAAGACGCTGGATTATATGAAGAAGAGTGTGACGTCAGGATTGGAAGAAGACTCATTACCTATCTATGATATGCAGATAATACAATCTTACTTGCTGGAATGGAAAACTATTTGAAATACTTGCTGATGAATATCAAAGATTAAGGTCTTCAGTATGTATTATACCTTACAATGTATGTGCACCTAACAACAACCACAAGCCATCGTTTTTGTGCCTCCCATATAATGGTTAGGTGAGACTGCAAATAAGGTGCTTGTGGCCCCCTCAGAAGATTGGACAGCTTGCTGCTAATGCAAATAAAGTGTATGATTAAGGTTATGTATCAACTTGACTGGACCATGATTTTCAGTGGTTTGGCATTAATGTAGTTATGTAATTTGACAGCTATAGTGATGTAATTGTCTTCCATTTTGTTATGTGCTTCTATGTCTGTGGTTAGGGTCCCATTTGGGAGTCCGTTGTCTGTTATGTTAATGAGGCAGGGTTATGTTGTGATGCAATACTCTTGTACGACCTTGCTCAAGTAAGGAGTAGTTCTTTAAATGTATGTATGAACACTCTGGCAGAGTTCTCCCTTTTGCTCTAGATACTGCATTTAGCTCTAGTTCTTGGAACTTGAACCAATGTCCACAGTATTGTGAGCCAGCAGTGATTTGGCAATTTGGCATCTTACCTACCAATTTGGATTTATTAGCCCCTATAACCATGTGAGGAGTCCTGGTGTGGCATTCTAGGATAAGCACCACTATGTTGATTTGAACTGCAAGGTCAGTGGTTCAAACTCAGCAGCTGCTCCTTTGAAACCTGAACTAGAGGTTCTATGAGTTGGAAACAACTCGGTGACACTTAGCAACAACAACAGCAACCATGTGAGTCAAAAGAAGCCTCTAGCAATTTGGGATTTGCCTGCCTCCCCAACTGTGTGAGCCATTTCCTTGATGGTTCCTGAGTTCTGGGAGACACTGTAGTGAATTATGGAACCCAAAGGTGGGAAGGAAATACTGAGGTTAGGAGAATTAGTTGATGTTAGAGATGATGGAGTGGTATAGCAGCTAGAAAAAGTTGGACATCTGGGACATCTTTAACCTGTGCCTCAGAGAAGTCACCTTTGTGTGCTGGTCCTTCTAAGATAAATCATTCAAGTAATCATACATAACGGTGACATTGTAAGAATATTTCCCATCATGTTCATTCATTCACTTATTCTCCTTCCTTCATTTATTTGAAGTGCATTACTATAGCTACTTCTGCACTGGTAGACTTGCTGGTGTTGTTAAGTGCTGTCAAGTCAGCTCCAACTTGTAGAAGCCCTGCATAGGGTTTCCAAGGAGTGGCTGATGGGTTTGAACCACTGACCTTGTGGTTAACAGTCTAGTGCTGATCTGACAGCACCACACCTAGGAACCTAAAAATACTTATTGTCTAAATTAGTCTAAGCCAGGGAACAGCAATTATCTCTCAAGATCTGAAAGTATGTGGGGACAGTTTTTGGTTTTCTCATCGACCTGGGACACACTGTTGACAATTAGTGTGCAAAGAGGATTTCTGGTGTGGTGCTGTGGATCAGAACTGGACTGTGAATCACAAGGTTGGCAGTTCAAACCAACCAACTACTCCTTGGAAATCTTATATAGGGTGACTTGACAGCACTTAACAACAGCAACAATGAAGTGTGCAAGGAATGGTCAGGGATACTAAATGCCTTGCACAGTTCTTCACAAAGAAGAATTGACCAACACCAACCAGTGGTGTTTCAGTTGATAAACAAATGCTAGAATATTCATAATACAGTGAAACCTGGAAGAACTAGAACTTGACAGAGCTGCTGTGTTTTTCATGGTCTCTCAAGTTTTCTGTCTTTGACAAGACAGTCTTACCACTTTTCCATCGCTCTCTCTTGTTGTGAAGTGCCAATAAGTTGGTTCTAACTCTTTGCAACACTATATAAGGTTTCTTAGAAGTGATTGATGGGTTCAAGCCACCAACCTTGTGGTTAGCAGTCCAGTGCTTATCCTAGAGCATCACACCAGGACTCCTTTGCTGTCTGTTAGTGGAAAACATTTGAATTTTCCTCCTCTGACAAGTTTTCTTTTCTGTCAAAGACTTGGTTATGTTTAGGCTCTCAATTTAACAATGCAGCACTGTAGGATAAGCACTAGACTACTAGCTGTAAGGTCAGTGGTTCAAATCCACCAGTTGCTTCTTGGAAACCGGTTACAGGGTTGCTATTAGTTGGAACAGACTTGATGACACTTAACAATCCAACAATGTGCCTAGCGACATAAATACTCTTCAAACCAATGGAGGAAGGAAAACGAGTGAATGAACAAGCATGACAGTAATTGTGCTTCACAGGTTTTAATTTAATTCTGGCTTCGCAGGTTTTACTGTACTAGTTTTTATTGCTATTGCTGTTGTTGTTAAGTACCCTAGGGACCCTGTGTAGAGTTTCTGAGGCTGTATATCTTCCCAGGATCCGATAGCACTAGCCGTTTATTACATACTTGCACTGTTTTAAGCACTTTGCCCGTACTGTCTAATTTAAGCACACCATGACACCAATTCATAAGGTTTATAGTGACTAAATGTTCGGAAGTAGTTCATCAATCCTTCTTCCTAGTTTGTCTTCATCTGGAAGCTCATCTGAAACCTATCCACCATGGGTGACCCTGCTGGCATTTAAAATACTGGTGGCATAGCTTCCAGAATCACAGAAACTCACAAAGCACCACAGTAGCTCATGAGGAATCTGTACACTGGATGATTTAAAATTAAGAAAGGTGTATGACAGAGTTGTCTTCTTTCACCATACTTATTCAACCTGTATGCTGAGCAAATAATCAGAGAAGCTGTGTTGCTTGAAGAAAAATGTGGCATCAGGATTGGAGGAAGACTCATTAACAGCCTGTGATGTGCAGATGATACAAGCTTGCTGGCTGAAAGTGAAGAGGACTTAAAATATTTACTGATGAAGATCAAAGAGCACAGCCTTCGGTATGGATTGCATCTCAATGTAAAGAAGACAAAAATCCTCACCACTGGACCAATAAACAACACTCTCATCAACAGAGAAAAGATTAACATTATTAAGGACTTTGTTATACTTGGATCAACTATCAACACTCATGGAAGCAACAGTCAGTAAACCAAATGATGTATTGCATTAGGCATATCTGGTACACAAGACCTTTTTAAAGTGTTGAAAAGCAAAGATGTTAGCTTGAGGACTAAGGTGTGCCTGACCCAAGCCATGGTATTTTCAATAACCTCATATACGTGTGAAAGTTGTACGGTAAATAAGGAAGACCATAGAAGAATTGATGATTTTGAGTTGTGGTGTTGGAGGAGAATATTGAAAGTGCCATGGACTGCCCATAGAACTAACAGTTCTGTGTTGGAAAAAGTTCAGCCAGAGTGCTCCTTGGAGGCCAAGATGGCCAAACTTCATCTCTCATACTTCGGACATATTGTCAGGAGGGACCAGTCGCTGGAGAACAAAATCATGTTTGGTGAGGTGGAGGGTCAGAGAAAAAGAGGAAGACCCCCAGTGAGATGGATTGGCCAAATGGCAGCATCAATGGGCTCCAGTGTGGCAACAATAGTGAGGTTGGCCCAGGATTGGGCAGTGTTTCATTCTGCTGTGTCGGCGCCAACTCGATGGCACCTAACAACAACAACATGACACCTAGCTCCCTATTATGGAAAAGCTTAAAGAAAATAAACAATTTGCTCAACACTGGACTCTTAGTGACAATGAACAAGATTTTAAAGAGTGTCCTAGAATTGACCCTAAATAGAGGCCATAATCCTAATAGCTGTGTCAGATAGCTTCCCAAATTAAAGACAGATTAGATTTTGGAGATTATCTCTAAGAAACCAGAGGGCATAAGCTATGGTGTATTCATTCTTTCTTTTGCCTCATACCAAGATTGCAATACTACCTGTCCTTTACTTTTATTTTTTCCAGTGTTCATTTTTACAAATAAAGACAGCTGAATTCAGGAAGGTAAAGCCCTGCTATTATGCAACAAAGATGATTTTAGAATCTGGGAAAGCTCTTTGTCAGTCATCAACAGCTCTGCTGGTCAATTCCCTAATCTGCTTATGTTCCTTGTCTCTCAGTCCCTGGCATTGATTTGCACCAGGTGTCAGCAATTTTTCTATAAGGGTCAAAGAGTTGCTATTTTCGAGTTTATATACCCTCAAGTCTTTATTGGAGCCCTGGTGTGGCGCTGTGGGCTAACGCACTGTGGGTTAACGCACTGGACTGCAAAGTCGGTTTGAACCACAAGGTTTAAGCTCACCAGCTGCTCCTCAGAAACCCTATACAGGGTCGCTATGGTCAGAACCCGCTCGACAGCACTTAACAACAACAACAATAGTCTATATTGTGGCATTATAGCATTAGTGCTGGGCTGTAAACCACAGGGTTGGCAGTTCAAGCCCACCAGCTGCTCCTCAGAAACCCTATACAGGGTCGCTATGGTCAGAACCCGCTCGACAGCACTTAACAACAACAACAATAGTCTATATTGTGGCATTATAGCATTAGTGCTGGGCTGTAAACCACAGGGTTGGCAGTTCAAGCCCACCAGCTGCTCCTCAGAAACCCTATTCACGATTGCTATGAGTTTGAACCCACTCTAAGGTTATGAGTTCGAACCCACTCGAAGACAATTACTAGCACCAACAACAGTCTATTGGAATCCTGGTGTGGCATTGTAATATAAGCACTGTACTGCTAATCTCAAGGTAAATTGAGGGTCACTATGAGTCTGGATTGATTCACGGCACTTAACAGCAACATAATCAGTTACAGCTGCTCAACTTTGCTGTTGTAGTGAGAAAGTAGTCATAGCCAATTCATAAACAAAGGAGCTTGATACGAATCGGGCTGCTAACCACAAGATCAGCAGTTCGAAACTACCAGCTGTTCCTCAGGAGAAAGATGAGGCTTTCTACTCCCGTAAAGATTTACAGCCTCGGAAACCCTGGACAGGGTCGCTAGGAGTCGGAACCGACTCCACGGCACATAACAACAACAACAGGTTCTAATAAACGAGTTACCAAAAGAAATGGGTTGGATTTGGCTCATGAACTATGGTTTGCAGACCCCTGATCTACATTACTGTCTCCTTTGGTGGGCTTTTGTTCAGTTAGATTAATTTGCGCTTGAATCATCTTTGGTATCTGGGAATTACACTGTTGAATATTTAGTGCACTTCCCAACACTGGTTGGTGAATATTTGGAACCTGTTGAAAATTTACAGATGTGCCTTGTTTGTGTGCTTCACTTTGCTGCGCTTTATAGAGACTATAGCGTAGTGGTTACGAATCGGGCTGCGAACCTTAAGGCCAGCAGTTCGAAACTACCAGCTGTTCCGCGAGAGAAAGATGAGGCGTTCTGCTCCCGTAAAGATTTACAGCCTCGGAAACCCTGTACAGGCTCGCTATGGGTCGGAAACGACTCGAAGGCACTTAACAACAACAACATGAAGTTTACAAATTGGAAGTTCTGTCAGCCCTGCACTGAGCAAGTCTATCGGTGCCATTTGTCCTACAGCATGGGTTCACTTCGTGTCTCTGTCACATTTTGGTCATTCTCACAATAGTTCAATGCGATCACACACTTGAGAGATCACTGTTTAGTGCAAATGTAACTTTAATATGCATTGGAAACCTAAAACAATCCATGTGACTTGCTTTATTGCGGTATTTATTTTACTGCCATCTTCTGGATCTGAACTGAGGTCTGCCTATGTTTTCCTGAGTCCCACTCCTAGATTCTGATTCCGAATTTCTGCGGGAACTTGGCATCTTTTATTTTTTGTCCCTGGCTCTAATATACAACAAAGTTTGAAAAACATAAGTTTAGGGCCTCAGTAGATCATTTTTGTCAAGGAAATAGTCTAAAAACAAATCTCTGTGTCATTTCAATTTCACCCACAATACTAACTTGATGCCAGAAACTCTGGTTTACTGAGCAGAATGTCTATTTTATCTTGAAGCCTCCCATCATTCCATTCTTTCCCCATTTATTCAGAGGCAGACACATTTAAGTAAAAATAATCACTGTCAGAATACTAATGGGCCATAAGCTAATGTAAGGATATTTATTCAGCTGAATGTAATTACCAGTAAAGCCTTGTTTTCTAAGCAGTGTGACTGTAATCCAATTTAGGTCTCTTAACCCCTGGTGATTTTTGTTTCATTTTGCTTTGTGATGGGTGGAAACCAAGCATGGTTGCTGGAGGTTGTCAAAGCAAGAATGAAGGAGAAATACCACCACAGGCAATTTTCAGTTGCAGTAAGTCACTAAATCTCCATAACCACAGGTTGCTCTACATGATTCTGTTGCTAATTGAAATTTTTCCCAAGTAGAATGAAGGTTCATTTTGCATCAACATGATTTTACTTTGTGATGGTTGTTGATACAGTCAGTTCAATTCAAGTTTTTCCAGCCCCCACATCCAACACTGGTATCAGCGCTATGGCCAAGGATTTTGCCAAGAAAAGATGAGATGCAGAAAAGATGGTCTCAAACTCACTGAATTGGTACAGGCTAGATGGTTGGGAAGGTTTTTTCACATAAATGCTACCTTATGCCTTTCTTTCTTATCAGGAGATATATGAGGTTTATATGTTTTGTTTCTGGTGATATGAACATTGATCATTTGGTTAAGTAGTATATACCATGCTTTTTTTCTGTAAAAATTTAAACTTTTTCTTTGTAATTAATATGGCCACTATAGGGAGATAGTTTGCAAGTTTGTAAATTATTGAGTTGAGCTTTTTTGTTTTGTTTTTTATGTTTTTATTGTGAATTGAGTGATAGTTTACATGGAAGAGCATGAGCTTTATATTCATCCTATTGTATTTTGTTTCATTGCAATGATTTCAATCCCCTCCATGCATCTTCATTCAACAGTATTTTCTTCCAATCCCTCTGTTTTCTTTTTTTTTTTTTCTTTTGTATGTACACTGAAGCACTCAGGAATTTATAACCATTCAAACAACCAAAGGGTATACCCTGCCTGCAAGCCAGCCACCCCACCCCCACCCCCACCCCCGCTGGCCTTCAGCACACAGCCCCTCTCCCTTCTTGAGTCTCGAGTTCCCAGTCACTCCATATCTCCATGTCATCGTCTCTGCCTCCATCTCTGGTGTCACTGATTCTCTGGATAGGGTCCTGCACTTGGCTCTTTTCCCTTCACAGGGTCCTCCACTCCTAGACTGCAAGATCAACCCTCCCCTCCATTTGTTACAACATGTCTACCTTTACATTTGTAACATTCTCAATCAGTCCTGATAGCAATTATTCACTATTGAGTCTTATCCCCATCTCTTTTCACCAGTCCTATCTAGACAGGTTGGAAACCACTCAGTGGAGATTCTACCTTCCCCCACACCCTCTGAAACTAAGCTCCAGTCACTTTGTGCCTTTGTTGTCCCCCCTCCCCATTTTGGGTAACCAATGTCTAAGTTGCCCATCCCTGTCTACCCTGTGTACAGAGGGGGTGGGAATGATCCTTGCTGTAAAGATTCATTCCCTCTTAAGCTACTACATCCATAAGTATAGGTAAAGTTTGTAAAATTGTAGTAGATTACACTCTTTTTCCTCTTCTTTCTTATTCTAGTTGAGTTCTGATCATCCAGCAACTGAAGCTGGGTCAAATGGGTAATATCTGTAAGTATGGGTGTTCTTGTTCATCTCCCCTCACTTCATATCAGCTGGATGCTTCACTCTTTGCTCTAGTCCTCTGTGACTATGTCCCTGTCTGTAGACTCAGGAGTCCCCAGGTCTTACTATACGGCTGGCCACTCAGGTCATGATCCAGGTTAACAGGAGTCTATTGAACGTGATCAGACTTAGCTCACAGCTTCATTGCTGTTTTTCCCCCACTTCCCCTTATCAGTAGACCAACATGGTCACCAGAAAGATTACATGCCTGTTCGTGTATTCCCTTTGAGTTTCAGTCTTGGAAGGAGGGTTGCCCTAAGGGGACTTGATTGCTTGCCTTGATGGCTCCCCAGTGAACAACTTGCTTGTTCTTGCAGTAGTCAATCAGACTGCTTTTATTATTTTTGTTTTTTCCTGCTAATCTTTCTGTCAAGATGTATCTTCTGTTCTTCTAGCTGCTTCAGGTTGGTCTGCTTGTCTTTTCAAGTGGGAATTTCCCATATCAGAAGATTCTGGATGGGAATCAGGATTCCACTTATAGTCTTATGCAATGCAAAGACTCCACAGGAAGCCTCTTTCACTGGGAAAGCCCCATTTTAGATATTCCAATCAGTTATAGGCTGAAGACGGACTTACAAGCTTTCTGACTATTCCTTTCTCTCCCCCTCAAGCGTCTGTTTTACAATAGTAGGCAAAGGAAACCAAGATTCATAAGACAGTCAAGCATCTTAACATTATTTCCCCTCTGTTACCCATTCAAACCATGCCTCAATACCTGTATTATAGAGCTCTGTTGTTCCAAGGTTGAGCATACATCACTATTTGTCTCTGTTCCACTTAACCCATGAAAACCTGCCAAAATGTTCTCCCATCTGCCTTGTTCTTCCATTTCCCCTCCCCTTCTTGTGTATTGCCCACCCCCAGCACCCCAACTATCATGTGTCTCTTCCCTACCCTGTGCTCCACCTTCCTCTCCCTCCCCTACACCCTGGTAACCAACAAAGAACTTTTCTTTTTTTCTCTTTTAGTGCATGTATTTTTTCTTAAGCTTTTACAATAATAGTCCTATGCAGTATTTCTCCTTTTTGACTGACTAATTTCAATCAGCATAATGTTTTCAAGGTTCATCCATATTATGCAGTGACTTTCAGATTCTTTGTTATTCTGCAAGGTAGCATAATATTCCATTGTGTGTATGTACCAAAGTTTGTTTATCCATTCTTCCATTGATGGGCACTTGGGCTGTCTCCATCTTTTTGCTGTTGTGAATAGTGCTGCTATGAACATTGGTGTGCATATATCTACTTGTGACA
The DNA here is from genome assembly GCF_000296735.1 of Chrysochloris asiatica. NCBI lineage: Eukaryota > Metazoa > Chordata > Mammalia > Afrosoricida > Chrysochloridae > Chrysochloris > Chrysochloris asiatica. The sequence continues at coordinate 33,557,806 of NW_006408519.1, forward strand.
TGGCTCATATTTCTTGTGGATAAATACCAAGTAGAAGGATTGCTGGGTCATAAGGTATTTTGATTTCAAACTCTCTGAGGAAGCTCCACACTGTTTTCCAGAGTAGTTGGACCATTTTGCTATCCCACCAGCAATGTAGGAGGGTCCCAGTCTCTCTGCTTCCTCACCAGCATTTATTGTCCTCTTCTTTTATGAACTTGGCTGTTATTGTTGGTGTGAGATGATATCTCATTGTTGTTCTGATTTGCATCTCTCTAATGGCTAGTTTTTCTATGGGTCAGAACCAACTCGTCGGCACTTAAAAATGCAACTACAGTGGCTAGTTTAAGGAGCTCTAGTAGCGTAGTGGTTACAAATCAGACTGCTAACCTCAAAGTCAGCAGTTCAAAACTACCAGCTGTTCCTTGGAAGAAAGATGAGGCTTTCTGCTCCTGTAAAGATTTACAGCCTCAGAAACCCTGTGCAAAATCACTGAGTGGGAACCGACTCCACAGTACTTAACAACAACAACAACAATGACTAGGGAGGCACCCTGGTGTGGCACTGAGGGTTAATGCACCAGACTGCAAAGCCATTTGAATTGCAAGGTCAGTAGTTCAAGCTCACCAGCTGCCCCTCGGAAACCCTATACAGGGTTGCTGTGGCTCAGAATTGACTCGATGGCACTTAACAACAATGGTTTAGTGATCATAAACATTTCTTCATATGTTTGTTGGCTGCCCAAATCTCTTCCTTGATGAAGTGTCTGTTCATGTCTTGTGCCCATTTTTTAATTGGGTTATTTGTCTTTTTCTTGTAGAGATGTTGGAATTTCCTATATGTTTTAGAGATTAGTCCCTTGTCTGATGTGTCCTTGCAAAAGTTTATTTCCTATTCTGTGGGCTCCGTTTTTATTCTTTTGGTGAAGTCTTGATGCACATAAGTTTTTCAATTTTAGTATGTCCCAATCATCTATTTTGTCTTCTTTTGTTTGTGCAATTTTCACAATGTTTGGTAGTCTGTGTGTGCCCTCAAATTTGTCCCTATTTTTTCATGGATGGTCTTTATAATTCTGAGATTCACATTCAGGTCTTTAATCCATGCTGTTTATTTTTGTATATGGCATGAGCTAAATGTTTTGTTTCAGTCCCTTGCATATTGCTTTTCTGTTTTCTGCCAGCACCATCTGTTGAAGAGACTATCTCCTCCCCATGCAATACACTTAGACCCTTTGTCGAAAATCAGTTGGTTGTATGTGGATGGGTTAATTTCTGGATTCTCGATTCTGTTCCATTGATCTTTCATTGTACCAGCACCAATCTTTTTTGAACACTGCACCCATGTAGTAAATTTTGAAATCAGAGAGTGAGAAGATTTCAACTTTATTCTTCTTAAGATGTGCTTTGCTTATCCTGGGTCTCTTTTCTTTCCATATAAAGTTTTTAATTGTTTTTCCCATCTCTTTGAAGAATGTCCTTGGAATCTGGATTGGGTATGCATTATATGTGTAGATTGCTTTGGGCAGTATTGACATTTTCACAATGTTAAGTTTTCCTGTCCAGGAGCATGGTATATTC
>NW_006408519.1:33559606-33576794 GCF_000296735.1 Chrysochloris asiatica
ATCATACATCTTGTTTCATTTCAATGATTACAATCCCCTCCATGTACCATCAGTTATCAGTATTTCTCTCTATTCACTTTTGCTCTATTTTTGTTAAATACTCAGGCATATATAATAATTTACACCACCAAAGGGTACATTCTGCAAGTCTGTCTCATGGCTGCAATCTCATAGTCCCTCTCTGCCCATGAATCTATCTATATTTCTCAGCCACTCCCTCTCTCCATGTCTCCATCTCTGCCTCCATCTCTGGTATCGTTGCTTCTCTGGATAAGGTCCCACATTCTGCCCTTGCTCTTCTCCTTTGATGGTACTAGGGTCCTTTGTTCCAACTGTTTTTTGTATGTTGATCTTATACCATGCCAATTTACTGAATCTTCCAATAAGGTCTAGTAACTTTTTTTTACTGAGTTTTTGAGGTTTGCTATGTATAGGATCATATCGTCTGCAAATAGAGAGAGTTTTACTTCCTCTTTGCCAATTTGGATGCCTTAAATTTCCCTATCTTGCCGAATAGCTCTGGATAAGATTCCGAGCACAATATTGAATAAGAGTGGTGACAAAGGGCATCCTTGTCTGGTTCCTGTTCACAGAGGGAAGGTTTTCAGTTTCTCTCCATTGAGAGTAATGTAGACTGTTGGTTATGTATATATGCTCTTGATTATGTTGAGGAATTTCCCTTTAATTCCTACTTTGTTGAGTGTTTTTATCAGGAATGGATGTTGGATTTTGTCAAATGCCTTTTCTACATCAATCGATATGATCATGTGGTTCTTTACTTTTTTCTTATTTATATGGTGGATTATATTGATTGTTTTTCTAATGTTAAACCATCCTAGCATCCCTTTTATGAATACCACTTGATCATGATGCATTATTTTTTTGATGTGCTATTGGATTTTGTTGGCTAGGATTTTGTTGAGAATTTTTGTGTCAATGTTTTTGAGGAATATTCATTTATAACCTTTTTTGTTAGTGATGTCCTTCCCTGGTTTCGGTGTTATTTGCGTCTTCTCCCTCTTTTCTTTCGTTAGGTTTGCCAATGGTTTGTCAATTTTATTAATCTGTTCAAGGAAACAGCTTCTTGTCCTGTTGATTCTTTCTATAGTTTTTTTTTGTTGTTGTTCTGTTTTCTATCTATTTCTGCTCTGATCTTTATTATTTCTTTTCTTTTGGTGACTGTATGTTCCCCCTGTTGGTCTGTTTCTAATTGTTGGAGATGCTGTGTTAATGTATCAATTTTGGTTCTTTCTTCTTTTTGGATTTGTGTATTTATTGCAATAAATTTTCCTCTCAGCACTACTTTTGCTGTGTCCCAAAGATTTTGGTATGTTGTGTTTGCGTTCTCATTTGTTTCTAGGAACTTTGTGAGTTTATGTTTAATTTTTTTTACTACCCAGTCACTTTTCAGCAGGATGTAATTCAGTTTCCATGTATTCGACTTTATTTCTTTGGTCTTCTTATTGTTGATTTCTAGAGTTATAGCATTGTGGTCTGAAAAGATGTTTTGTAGTATTTTGATTTTTGTAAGTTTATTGAGGCTTGCTTTGTGACCTAACATGTGGTCAATTCTGGATAATGTTCCATGTGCACTGGAAAATAATATGTATTGTGTTGTTTTGGGGTTGAATGCTCTGTACACATCTATGAGGTCAAGTTGGTTGATTGTGCTGTTTAGTTCCTCTGTATCTTTGTCGAGTGTCTTTCTGGTTGTTCTGTCCCTTTTGAAAAAGTGCTGTATTAAAATCTGCCACTATAATTGTAGATTTGTCTATTTCTTTCTTAAAATCTAGTAGGGTTTGCTTTATATATGTTGGTGCTCTTTCATTGGGATCATAGATATTTATTATGGTTATGTCTGCTTGCTCAACTGATTACGAGATAGAGTCCTTCTTTATCTCTTTTGCTGGTTTTTGTCTTAAAGTTTATTTTATATGATATTAGTGTTGGCACTCCTGCTCATTTTTTATTGCAATTAGCTTGGTATATATTTTTTTCCATCCTTTAAGTATTAGTCTGTGTTTTTCTTTGTGTGTAAGGTATGTCTCTTGCAGGCAGCATATTGAAGGGTCTTATTTTCTTTTCCATTCTGCCACTCTCTGTCTCTTCACTGGTGCAATTAAACCATTGACATTCAGTGTAATTATCAATAGGTGTGAATTAATTGCTGTCATTATGTTAATTTTTTTGTGGTGCTGTTCATTCCTTTCTTCTTCATGACTTCTTGTGCTGAGTTCATTTTTTTTGTGCTATTTCTTGTCAGTTTCTTCTTAGTTTTAATGTTTCCTTGTTCTACATGGATCTTCATTTTCATGGTAAATTGTGAAGTATTAACTTTCTTTGAGATTACCCTATAGTCAAATAACTTTTCCCTCCATTTAAAACTGTCTATTGTATCCTGCAATTTACCTGACCTCCTCACCACCTGGATCTCTGTTCCTTTATTTTTCCCTTGTCAACTGAATTCTGCGTGGTGTTGCCATATCTGTCAATCTCTGGTTGTTGTCTGTTCTTGTTGGTTTTCATTCCAAAGAACTCCCTTTAGGATGTTTTGAAGTGCTGAATTGGCTTTGACAGAATCTCTTAGATTCTGTTTATCCTGGAATGTTTTGATTGCACCATAGTATCTGATTGACAGTTTTGCTGGGTAGACGATTCTTGATTGGCAGTTTCATTTTTCAGGGTTTTATATCTGTCTCCCCATTGTCTTCTTGCCTGCATAGTTTCTGCTGAGAAGTCAGAGCTTAATCTGATTTACTTACCTTTGTAAGGAATATTTTTCCCTGGCTGCTTTTAGGATTCTCTCCTTGTCTTTGATTTTGGAGAACTTGATTATGATATGTCTTGGTGATTTTCTTCTGGGATCTATCCTTCCTGGGGTTCTTTCAGCTTCTTGAATGCCTATATTCTCATCCTTCAATATGTTAGGGAAATTTTCTTCTAGAAGGTCATCAACTATATTCTGTGTGGACTTCTGTGATTCTTCCTGTTCTGCAATGCCAATAATTCTTAAGTTATTCCTCTTCATATTATCCAACATTAATCTTACACTCTCTTCATACTTTTTTTTTTTTTTTTAATCCTTTTTTCTGCTTGCTCTTCTATCTTAGAAGCATTGAGAGATTTGTCTTCCAGCTCACTGGTTCTGGCTCCCATCTCTTCAATTCTACTCCTTTGCCCTTTCAGTGTATTGTCCATTTCTGATATTTTATTATTAATCATCTGGACCTCTTTCTACAGGTTTTGAATTGTTTCCAATGCTATATCTATCTTGTTTGATTGCTCCTGTAGCACATTCCTGACTTCTTCCTTATTTCTTCCACACCTCTGTGAAATATTTGGATTTGTCTCCATATCCTTCTTCTGACTTCCTTCTCAGGCAGATCCAAAGCCTGCTCTTCTTCTAATAGGAGGTGTATGTCTGCCTCCAGCTCATTTGTCTCAGATACTCTTTTCTGGTTTTGGACACGTTCTGAGATCTTTTATTGTTTTTTTTTCTTGGACATTTGCAATAGTTAGATGCATTTTCAATGATTAAATGAATATATGTTGCTGTGTTGTTAAGCTTACTGAGTGTCTCCTGATGGATGTCATCTGGAGATAGGCTTCTCGTTTCATGTCTCTTATTACTCAGCTGCAGACTATCTTAGCTGGTGTTGGCTATCTGTGTAATGCCTAGCAGCTGGTATTGGCTCCTGTCCGGGTTGTAGAATATGGGGTATGCTTGTAGCTTGGCTATATGGCCACAATTACTGTTTCTTTTTGGGTAACAAAGGGAGAGAAAGCTCCCACCCCCAGAGAAAAAAGTGAGACCAAAAGGATCAAACACAGAAACAATATAAAAGCAGAGACAAAAACCACCACTCAAAAGCAAAAATAAAACTGTACCCTTAGCTGCACAGATCAGTGTGCATGTACAGTAGAAACCTCTAGCAGTGGGTGGTCTTGTCCACTCTCTCAGACCTCTCCTCTTCCACACCATGGAGGTGAACAGATAGAGATTGAGAAATGAATTAAAGAAAGATTGTCCACTATATTTATCTCTGAAGGTCAGGTTGGTATCTGCATATGCACAGCTGCGTCCTTGTAGATAGTAGCTGTGTTCTCAATATAGCTGTGTCCTTGTAGATAGTAGTTGGGATTGGCTCTTGCCTTTTATGTTGGGGTTTTACAAGGTGCAAACACGGTTTGGCTGTATGGCCACACCTGCTGTCTCTTGTTATATAAGGCAGGAATAAAGGGTCCCATCTAGGTCTACTTTAGGGCTAATTCCCAGAGTCAGACGTCTTAAGAAGCAGCCACAGGATTAGCTTGTGGACCGCTGGGGCTTTCAGGGATTTCCTCTTTGCACCATGGGAAAATTGTACCCTGTGGGCTCAATTTTGGGTGGGGATGCCTCCCAGCTGCCTGAAGTGGCCTGGGCTGGGCAGAGAGGGTGCAACAGGGGAGAGGAGGAAAGAAAAGTGAAAAACAGCTGTCACATCTCTTTTTCCAGATGCCAGCTCCATGGCTTTAGTGTTGTATCAGCCTGGCTGTGGCCCCACCCTCTGATCTCAGCCCAGGCTGAGGGGCCCACAGGCAGCATCCCGATCAATTCAGAAATCGCTGTATATTCACACCACAGGCAGATTTCTCCATCGGTGGTCTCCGAAAACAGATTCCCCCGACTTTATATTAGATCTAAAGCACTGGAACTGTTCTGGCAAAGTGCCTTCTCTGTTTTTTTCTTGCCTCCACCAAGAAGCCTTCCCTGCCTGTCTCTGCTTCTCCTGCCCCCAGGAGTTATTTTGTTGCATGTCCCTGAGTATGGGTCTAAAACTTTATTTGAGTACACAAGGTAATGCATAAGAGAAGTGTTACAACCATCTCTGTACATCATATGTATATATATATATATTCAGAAAGTACCTAAAATCAACTTGCTTCCTTATTGATAAAATTATTTGTAGTTCCTTAGTCAAGTTTCTGTCTGACAAGTTTCTTTACTATAAATAATTGTGGTTCCCTTTGTAATTATTAAATATCTTCTGGGAAGATACTCTGCGATTCTGTGAACATTCTGTTTTCATCACACTTTTACCCATTAATTTTACTACCCATCAGAAAGCCTTCCTTGCAACAGTGATTGCCATGCTGTTTACTAAATGGTAACTTTTTTTTTTTTTTTTTGTCTGAGGAACTGTCTCAGACTTCCAATTTACTTTATTATGCAATTATTTCATAATATTAGCATGACTTACAGATATTTACATTAGTAGCTCTGGTAGTGTAGTGGTTACGGATCGGGCTGCAAACTGCAATGTCAGCAGTTCAAAACTACCAGCTGTTCCGTAGGAGAAAGATGAAACTTTCTGTTCCCGTAAATATTTACAGCCTCAGAAACCCTGTACAGGGAGGGTCGCTATGAGTTGGAACCTACTCCATGGCACATTACCACCACTACCACCATCATGGGTTATAATCTATTGTTAACATCATTTGCTCAAATTTTCCCAGAAATAGTCACTGGGAGTTTATTCAAGTTGGCACTTTGTCATTCTGACATGGCACCATCATTTTTGGAGCACTTCCTGCCCCCCCCACCCCCAAATATTCCTGTCTCATATTTTCCCTACCTCTACCTCTAAACTGGAGTCCTGGTGTGGTGCTGTTGGTTAATGCACCAGAATGCAAAGCCGTTTGAACTGCAAGGTTGGCAGTTCAAGGTCACCAGCAGCTCCTCTGAAGCCCTATACAGGGTCATTATGGGTCAGAACCGACTCAACGGCATTTAACAACAACAACAACAGCCTCTAAATTAACAATTTCTTCAAGGATCCCTAGATCCTTTCATCAAAGAATGGTAATTAGAAACCAAGATATGGGTACTTGTATGCTTGATGCTACTGAGGTGGTTTTGCAACAAAATGTTATGGAATATGAGCATATTTACTCAACACACACATATACATTCATGTATATGTCTATCTGGCTATTTACACATGTGCACACATATGTTTTCTTTTTAGATGCCATTGAGTTGGTACCGACTCATAGTGACCCTTTGCACCACAGAACAAAACATTGCCTGGTCCTGGGCCAACCTCACAATTATTGCCATACTTGAGCCCATGCTTCCACAGTGCCAATCCATCTTGCTGTGGGTTTTCCTCTTTTTCTCTGACCCTCCACCTTACCAAACATGATATCTTTCTCCAGTGACTAGTCCCTCCTGAAAATATGTCTGAAGTATGAGAGATGAAGTTTGGCCATCTTGGCCTCCAAGGAGCACTCTGGCTGCACTTCTTCCAACACAGATCTGTTGGTTCTTTTGGCAGCCCATGGCACTTTCAATATTTTCCTCCAACACCAAAACTCAAAAGCATCAATTCTTCTATGGTCTTCCTTATTCACTATCTGGCCAACTGATTGGAAGTGCACACACATACACACCCATATAATCACACATGCACACATACATACATGCATACTCCACAAGAGGGACTGACACAATGGGTTCAAACATACCTTACTCTGTGAGCATGGTGTAGGTTTGGGCAAACTATTTGTTCTGTTGTACACATGGTTGCTGCAAGTCCTTTTTCAGGTCCATTCAACTCAAGGACACTTAACAAGATCAATATATATATATATTGTAATGCATATACTGACTCTTAACTTATAGGAATGGTTAGGATCCAAAGACTAGGCTGTTGTGTGAAAACTGATGTTTCATGAAAATGGAGGCCATACTATGAATTACCCTCCAGGACTCGGCTGAACTTACCTCCAACCTCCTTCTCCCTTGTGTATTCTCAGGAGATCCCCCACTGCTATCTGTAGGGAAGACCACTCAGTCTTCCAGAGCCAGGGTGGCCCAAGTGCTTCCCCCCTTACCCTCCTGGGGTTCTCTCCCTCTTCTGCCCTCACTGTATTTTCAGGATACAGGACCCTGACTCATCACCTCAATGACCCTTGGTGGCATTGTCTCCCAGTCTGTGGGCAGGAGGGATTGCGTACTGCAGAGGGTGTGCATGCTGACAGCAGGCTTCCTCCACTAGCCCCTTGCCCAAGCATCCTCCATGTCTCATTGGGCATCCCTGCCATCCTTTACCGCATGTCCCCATACCCCCATGAGATTTGACATTCTGGAAAGGGCCAGGCCTGGCTTCTGCTTGACCTTAGACTGTAGATAACACTGGCCACTCACCTCTAACCCCACCTCTGTGACCACCCAGGAGGGGGCATGGAGGAAGCATAAAGGGCTGCACAGTTGCTGGTCAGCTGCTATGGGGTTTCTAGGTCCCAGGCACCTAAGTGTCCCATTTCAGGGCTCCTTCTGACCATGGTTTGTCCTTGCTCTGCCCCTCAGGGCTGAGACTGGGCTAGACCTTGGGCTCTTGCTTCCTCCCCTGGCTCCAAGCATGTCCTACCCTCAGGAAACCTGTTGCTGCTGGCCACCCTGACCTCAACTCCTGTGGGTACGAAATACCCACTGGCCAGTATGTCATCCCACCAGTTCTACTCCAGTCCTAACTCCCCTCCACCTGGCACTCTGGTGGCTTGAAAGGACCATGTCCCCTCTTTGCTCCAGGGGTTGAAATACTATGCAATAGTATTTCCTTTCTATGCGAACTCGGGCTCTATTCCTTGAAGTCATCTTAAAACCAAAAAATAGTTTCATTTACGTAGTGAAAAAAGATCTGCTTGAACATTGTATTTTTAAAAGAACTCTTTATATGGGATCAAATGGACAACAGTAACTCAAAAGATTAAGTAGGAGCATTGAGGGACAGTGAGTTTATGTGAAAGGGGGAGGGACAACTCAGGAAAGGAGGATGAGCGTGGTTGTACAACTTAAAGAATGCAATCAATGTCACTGATGTATACATGTAGAAACTACTGGATCGGTGGATGTTTGGACATGTATATTCTCAACAATAACAGAAGAAAATTTAGGAAGAAAGCAAATGACAAGTACAAGGAGCACAGTCCTACTCTGACACACTTGGGTTGCCAGGACTCAGAATTCTTTTTTTTTTAATTTATTTTTAATTCAATTATATTTTCTTTCAACCAGGTAAAACCCTTGTGATCTTTTGGGTTTTACTGAGATAAGGCTTTCTGTTCCTAGGAAGAGTCAAAGATGGAAACCCGACACAGGGTTGCTCTGAGTTGAAACTGACTCCACAGCTTTTAGCATAAAGTGTTCACACATGGAGCTGTCCCTAACTCTGCCTCCTAGTCCACCAACGGCACTCTGAAGAAATCTCCATCCATGTGCCTATATGCTACATTACACTGAACTTTGCTTCTTCCTGCACCTGTCTCTTCTTCTCCAGGTCCACCCTCTACCTTAGATTTGAATACTGCTTTCTGGTGACCCTTTGATCGGCGTGTTATATTGTCATGATCTTGTTCCATCTCTCTGACTTCCAGACCTTTGAGAACAGCAATGCTGTTTGAATCATCTTGTCATTTCAAGACCTAATCTGGAGCCTGGTCCATAGGAAGTGATCAATACATGTCACTAAGCACATTTACTATGTACCTGGGGACAACTGGAGGAGAAGGTCTGGTTACCTAAGGTCACTGTAGCTGGTTTTCTCCACTTGTAGAACTGACACGGTATTTCTCACAGATAGTCTTCTCTCATCTAGTTGGCTGTAATAGGAATCTGAGGTCAAGCCTTGTACTGAAAACTCCCCAAAATGCTCTGCCAGAGATTAGATTCCAACGCATAGTGACCCTGCAGGATGGAGCAGAACTGCCCTCTAAGGTTTCCAAGGCTGGAAAATCTTTACAGAAGCAGACTGCCTCATCTTTCTCTCATGGAGTGACTGGTGGGTTCAAACCATGGACCTTTGATTAGCAGCTGAGCACTTAACCACTGCTCCACTAGGGCTTCTCTGAACACTTGGGTGCTGTTTTATGAGATGCCTTTGCAGGAGCTCATCGGTGCTTCTTTAACATGAAGTGTTGAAGTTATTTTAATCTTGGTAGTCTTGTTTATTTTGGGTAGTCAGACGAACACTGAGCCATGTGTCTTACACCAGTGACTGTTGAGTCGTCCACCCCCCTCCCCCTGTCTTGTCCTACACTCCCTTGGAAAATTTGTCAGACCGTGGCCTGGAGGGAATAAAAAGAGGTCAGACAGTCTCTGTGAGATCCCAGCCTGACCCCTTCTCTCTCTTAGCTAGACAGACTTACTCATTAGGAGTGTGAGCATCAGGAAAACTTTGAGAGAGCCTGCTTCTTACTCTACTCAATGTAGAAATGAGGTTTTATATTCAAGACCAACAGTTCAGACATCAGCACAGTGCACATATTAGAACTGCAAAAATAAAGGCTGTAGAAACTAGTGCAATCTAAGGAAGACGATGTTTAGCTTTGTTGTTACTAGGTGCCATCCAGACAGTTCCAATTCATAGCAGCTTTATGTACAACAGAATGAAACACTGCCCAGTCCTGCATCAACCTCCCAATTGTGGCTGTGCATGAACCTATTGCTTCTGCCACTGTGCCAATCCATCTCGTTGAGAGCTGATGTTGAGCTTAGGGAAGAGAACACTTGTGGGAACATGGTCACTATTGCCCAACATTTGTTTTTTTTTTTTTTTAAACATATTCTGGGGGTTTCTAAAAAGTTAAATTAGGGCTCATGAATGGGTGAAAGAAGGAGGCAATTTAATTTAATTTTTTTAGTTGAAGTAAAATTCACATAACATAAACTTACACATTTAAAAGTGTATATAAGGCAGTGCTATTTATTACATTTCCAGTGTTGTACGACTACCTAGATCAAATTCCAAAACCATTTTCATCACCCACACCGAAAGAAATCGCTACCCATGAAGTAATCACTTCTTCTTCCACATCCCACCATCTCCACCACCTCAGCCCCAGGGAAATACCAATCAGCGTCTGCCTCTACGAGTTTCTGTGTTCTGAATATCTCATAAGAATAGAATCTTATAATATGTGGTTTTCTGTGTCTGGCAATTTCCACTTGGCATCCTGCTTTCAAGCTTCATCCTCATTGTGGCATACCTGTGCCTTTTGATGGCTGAATAAGGTTCTATTGTGTGAATGAACCTCATCTGTAAAGAGGCAGATTCTGGCTTAGGCCAAGGGAAAGTATGAGTCTACTTTGCTTGGCCTCAGTGAGTATAATATCTCATTTCACATTACAACAACCATGGCTTCTAAAAGATCACCATTCCTGTTTTACCAAAAGACCAAGACTCAGAATGTAACCTCTCCCTGGTTACTCTTCCCATGGGGTAAACCTGGATTAAAACCCAGTTTCACAGACCAGAGACTGTAGCCTTTCCCATATGCCTCCAGAGCTGGCAAGCTGAGCCACTCACTGTTGCCATAGGTCCTTCTGAGCACCAGGGACTCCTGCTTCAGTAGAGGTGAACAGGGGACTCAGTTACCCCAGTCATCCTTTCACTGGGTGACATATAAGACCTGTACCAAATAGCAAGGAGTCCTGGTTTGGTGTCATAGGATAAACACTGTACCGCATGGCTAGTTTGAACTACAATGCCACCAGTTCAAATCTATCCAGCTATTCCTTGGAAACCCTATACAGGGTAGCTATGAGTTGGTAACCTACTCGAGGGCACTTAAGAACATAACCACCATACAACACACTGGATGATTCTAATTCAACACAAGGCATAAATAACCAGGTCCTAATTTGAGAACTTCATGCTGTCTTTAGATTTTTCCTCTCCTTCCCCAATTAACACATCTAGTGTTCCAGTGCTGTGAAATAACCTTGAACGCACATCATGGTTCATATCTCATTCTCTTCCAGAACCTATAGTAGCTCTCACATTCCTATAAAATAAATCAAATAAATAAGTAAGTATTTAAAAACAAATGAACAAACAAAAACAGGCCTTATTTCCTCTTTCAAAACCATTCTGCATTGCCCCTTTTCAGTTGACATTGGCTCCCTTTGTGGAGCCTATCCTGCTAGGAAACCTTTGTTTTGACCCTCCAATGATCCACACTCAGCCACCAGATTTCCTCTCCCTCTGGACTGAGTTCTCCCAGACAGCTATACCTGAATTCTATCCCTCCTTGAAGTATCTCTTCTGATGTCACCACTTCCATGGGGTCCAGCCACAATGGTTTCTTCATCATTTGAAGCTAATGCATATCTTGAGCTCTCTTATACCATGTCATCTCTCTCTATGCCAATTTAGGGTTGTGGGTGCCCTTGTCTTCTCTCCTGATTATATCATAGGCTTCTTGAGCACAGGAAATGAATGGATCAGTGTCATTTCTGTCTGCACCCACCCTGCCCAGTTAAGTGCCATCAGGTCGGTTCTGACACATGGTGACCCTGTATAGAGTTTCTGAGAAGCAGCTGGTGAGCTTGAACTGTTGACCTTGAGGTTCAAACAGATTTTGTAGTTCGGTGCATTAACCCACAGCACCACATCAGGACTCCCAACTAACCAGGATTTGTCCTGCTTAGCTTCTGTGATCAGAGGAGATCAGGTACATTCAGGTCTTCTGGCCATAGACCAATGAGCAATACACACCAGGTAATCCATGCTTACTGGAATCTGTGGAGGTGCTAACAGAGTCAAGTCCTCAAGTCAACTCCCAGAGAAAACTATTTAAAGTGTTGTCATTCTTGAAGAATTTGGGGGTAATGACAGTTGACTGGAGAAGAGAAAGAGGAGGAGGAATATGTTTTGCCTGTTAATTCTCACTCTGGTATTTTCAGTCTCCTTATAAAAGATAAAAACGAGAAAGTAAAAGTTCTGTCGACAGTGCAAAGCAAACACTGATTACCCTTACCAAATCTGCCCGTGCTCTTCTCATGGAGAACTTAATGCATCTTTTCATGAAGATCCCTGAAGTTATTCCCTTCACAAATGTGTCCATTTGGAAACAATTCAGTCTCAGAAGTTAATGAATTTTCCCAAGTGAATGGCAGATCTGTTGGACCCAATGATTTCACTTCTTCTATTCCACCTGGCCTCTTGGGTCTTTCCAACAGTCAGGAAAATGAGGTGTCTTTGGGGTACTGTCCATTGCCAGGTCCTTTCCATGCATTTAAACAAACAAACAGAATGCAGCTACTACTCAAATTTAGCATATTTAACTTTCCCCCTGATTTGTTTCATAACATTTTCCTAGACAGAGAGAGATACTTCTAAAATCTGCCTCCCTGCCTTTAATTTTTCCCTCTTTAACCAACCATTAACCCCATCTTTATAAAACGGAATGACAGAAGACAGCATCACATTCAGCCCCTGGAAAATGAAAGAAAAAGAAACAGAAGTACAAGTAACATATGTATTCAGCATTTGCCTTATTTTATTATACCAAGCTATGCAGAATTTTTTTTTCCCAAGTTAAAAAAGGTCATGTTATAATCTAAGATTCTCTTTACCATGATCCTGCTTGGCCTTGAGAGTGACACGAGAGACCTGCTCTGATTTCTGGAGTTGTTAGCAGCGCCCTGTGAGGAAAAGGCATTGGGGTCCCAGGCTGATTCTGCTACCATTTGATGGGCAAGATGGCCAAGACAGTTCACCTGTTTAGTTCTCATATCTACAAGTGGATTTCAAAAAGTTTGTGGAAAAATAGAATGAAAAGATAAGGGAATGTTTCCACAAACTTTTCTAAATCCCCTCATATATATTTTTAATTTGTAAAAAGAAAACACTGTGTGGTGCTGTCCTGTGCATTGAAGGGTATTTAGAAGGATTTCTGGCCTCTACCCACTATCAACACTCATGGAAGCAGCAGTCAAGGAATCAGGCAAATCTGCTACACAAGACCTCTTTAAAGTGTTCAAGAACAAAGATGTGCATTTGAGGACTAAGGTGCGCCTGACCCAAGCCATGGTATTTTCAATAACCTCATATGCATGTGAAAGTTGGACAGTGAGTACGGAAGACTGTAGAAGATTTGATGCATTTGAGTTATGGTGTTCAAGAAGAATACTAAAAATACCATGGGCTGCCAGAAGAGTCAATAAATCTGTGTTGGGAGAAGTACAGCCAGAGTACTCCTTAGAAGCCAGATCATATTATTAGGAGGGACCAGTCCCTGGGAAAGGACATCATGCTTGGTAAAGTGTGTGTGTGTGTGTGGGGGGGTAATTAAAAAGAGGAAGACTCCCTGTGAAATGGGTTGGCTCAAGCTTAATAACGATTGTCGGGTTGGTGAAGGAGCAGGCAGTGGTTTGTTCTGTTGTGTATATAAGGTTGCTATGATTTAAAACTGACTCAATGAATGGCACCTAACAACTGATGTCTACAAATTAGATGTCAGTAACAAACCACTTCCTCCTCCTTCTAGTGACAATCAAAAATGTCTTCAGACATTGCCAAGTTTCCTACACTGTTATAACCAAGTTTTACAAATGGAGTGACTTAGTACACTAGAGATTTATTCTCTCTATTTATTCTCTCACCAGACTGGAGGCTAGAAGTTTGAAATGAAGGTGCTGGCAGGACCAGGCTCTCTCTGAAGTCTATGGGGAGGAATCTTTCCTTGCCACTTCTAGATTCTGGAGGTCCCAGGTATTACTTGGCTTGTAGAGGCATTGCTCCAATCTCTGCTTCCATCCTCAGAGGGCCGTCTTTCCTCTTGAGCTCTCTGCATGCCCTCTTTGTATAAAGACACAAGCTACATTGGATTAGGTATGACTCTACTCCAGTGTGACCCCACGTTGACTAATTACATCTGCAAAGACTGCTTCTAAACAACGTCAGAGAAACAAAGACCTATAGAAAGAAAACTACAAAGAACTACTACAAGAAACTAAAAGAGACTTAGAAAAATGAAAGAACATACCATGTTCATGGGTTGTTGTTGTTGTTGTTATGTGCTGTGGAGTTGGTTCTGACTCATAGTGACCCTGTACAGGGTTTCTGAGGCTGTAAATCTTTACAGGAGCAGAATGCCTCATCTTTCTCCTGCGGAACAGCTGGTAGTTAAGAAGACTTAATGTTGTGAAAATGTCAATATTACCCAAAGCAATCGATAGAAATAATTCAATCTCAATTTAGATTCAAATGTCATTCTTTAAGGATGTAGAAAAATTGATCACTAATTTTATATGGAAAATAAAGAGACATCAGGTAAACAAAGCATTACTTAAGAAGAACTAAGTTGGAGGTCTCTCATTTTCTGATCTCAAAAATCTACTACAGAGCCACAGTGATCAAAATAGCCTGGTATGGGTACAATGAAAGATAAATAGATCAATGGAATGGAATTGAGAAAGCAGAAGTAAATTCATCCACATAAAGTCAGCTGATCTTTGACAAAGGGCCAAAATACATTAAATGGGAAGAGACAGTCTCTTCAACAAATGGTGTAGGCAAAACTAGAAATCCATCTTCAGAAAAATGAAATAATACCCATATCTCACACAATATACAAAAACAAACTCAACATAGATTAAAGAACTAAATGTAGAACTTGGAATTTTAAAGATCATCAATGAGGAAATAAAGACAAAATCAAGGGCTTTGATACATGGCATAAATATACTGTCAAATACAACTAAAAACACACAAACAGTAGGAGACAAAAATAGATGATTGGAATCTCCTAAAAATTAGACACTTACATGCATTAAAATACTTTTCCAAAAGTTAAAAGAGGGCCCCAGACTGGGAAAAAGTTTTTTGCAATGATATATCAGACAAGGGGCTAACCGCTAAGATTTATAGAAAATTACAACATTTCTACAAGAAAAAAAAACACACCAATTTTTAAAAGGGTAGGGTAAAGAGGGTATTTGTACATGGGTATTTTCCTTTGTTGCAAACACACTTATGAATGTGGTGGAGCGTGTTGTTGTTGTTGTTAAGTGTCATCGAGTTAGTTCCGACCCATAGCGACCCTGTATAGGGTTTCCAAGGAGCTGCTGGTGAACTTGAACCACTGACCTTGCAGTTCAAATGGCTTTGTAGTCTGGCGTAGTGCCACACCAGGACTCTGTGGTGGAGCATACAGGGGCCAAAATGAGGAAAACTTATGAGATATTATCAAACATCTTAAGGCAATGAGTTGCTGGGCTTGAGGACTCAGGACCATAGTCTCAGGGGACACCACGGTCAATTGGCATAGTATCGTCCACAATGGCTATGTTCTACATCCTACTTTGAGGAGTAGAGTCTGGGATCTTGAAAGCACTTGAGCAGCCATCTAAGGTGCAACTTTTGGCCTCTCCAGGTGCAGAACAAAGAAGAGTGATGAAAATACAAGATGCTTGGAACCAACAAATCCAATGGACCAATGGAGCAGATAGATGATCATCATTCACTATGACTGTGGTACCAGAAGAATTAGATGGTGTTCAGCAACCACTATCAACTGCTCTGAAAAGGACCACATTAGAAAGTCCTAGCTAGAGTGGGAGAAAATGTACAAAAAAACCTCAAAAGTCTAAAAAAAGACTGGGTTTACTGGTCAGAAATAACCTGAGACTATGGCCTGTAACCACCTTTCAGGTCTGGAATGAGCTTGCCCTTGTGGTCCAATTTTCAACTTAATAGTATTGGTGATGGTGGTATGCCATGGAGTTGGTTCTGACTCATAGCAACCCTGTATAGGGTTTCCAAGGCTTTAAGTCTTTACAAGAGCAGAAAGTCTTATCTTTCTCCCTTGGAGCTTGAAGTTAACATCACAACTCATACAACTATGCTACCAGAGCTCCTTTCAGCCAAGCAATAGATAAGTATATATGAACATCAACACTACTAAGATATGCTCACTATGGAATGGTCAATCATTCAAGATGAAAAGGGCAACCTTTACCTAAGCACAAAGTTGAGATGGAATGGGAAGGAAGGTAGACATAGGAACCACAGGGAGGAACTGGGATAACTTTTGTTGCAAGGAAGTGATTGCAATCAATTAGATGAAACAAAATGTATAATTTGTTGAGTGCAAAACTGATGACCTTGCCTGAAACCTTCACTCAAGTCACACAAAAAAGGTTTTAAAAAAAACAATGAAAAGTGGGCAGAGAACATGAACAGACACTTCACCACAAGAAGACACTCAGGTGGCTAACAAACATATGAAGAAATGTTTTCAATCATTAGTCATTAGAGACACAAATCAAAAATTGAGATATCATCTTACCCAAGTCCAAAAATAAAGAAAACAACAAATCATGGCAAGGATGTAGAGAGACTGGAACCCTTTTACATTGCTGGTGGGACTGTAGAACGGTGCCACCTCTGGGAAAATGGAATGACACTTACCCAAAAAGTTGGAAAGAGGAATACTGTGTGGCCCAACAATACCTCTACTTGGTATATATCCATAAGAAATAAGAGACATGACATAAGTAGACACATGCCTACCCATGTTCATCACAGCAGTATTCACAATAACAAATGATGGAGAGAGCCTAAATGCCCATCAATTGAAGAATGGATAAACAAACTTTGGTACATTCACACAATGGAAAACTATGCAACAGTGAAGAATAATGATGAGCCTGCAAAACACCTTATAATATAATGAACCTGGAGGGCACGATGCTGAGTGAAATTAGTCAATTACAAAAGAACAAACAGTGTATGAAACCACTATTACAAAAGCTCAAGATAGAGTTATCATTGATAAAATAAACATTCTTTGATGGTTAACAGGGGTAGAAGGGAAGGAAGACTAACTTACTGGCTAGAGGGTAGACACATGTTAACTCAGATGATGGGAAGGGCAATATAGAAAAAGAGGGAGGTTGACAGAATGATGAAGACAGCTAAAAACACAGGGAGGAATGAAAGGACTAAAGGGGAAAGAGTTAAATACTGTTATACACACAATTCTGGGACAATAGTATTCTACTAGTAGATACACGGGATGAACACATATTGGATGGAAAATGGGAGTACACTCACAAATATATAAGTGTTGCAGACTGTGTAAAGCTGGTCGGAAGTTCGAGGCCCACTGGGCCCAAGTGTTGCAGACAATGCAGGCCACAGGCTCTGAGGAACAGATTCTAGCCACCTAGCAGTTATGGCAAATTGTTTTTCGTCTTAGTATCTAGTGATGTTTTTTACTAAATGCAGACATGAAGCCTTGATATCCACAGATAAATGTAATATTTTCCTAAAGCCGAGACTGTAAAGGTTTCAAGGTTAAACCTTTCTCCAAAGGATTAACTAAAAATAGCTTAGCTACTTCCCAGTTCTTTGTTCTA
>NW_006408519.1:33577004-33578560 GCF_000296735.1 Chrysochloris asiatica
AAGTACAATGTAAAGTTGCCTGAATGTCTGGAGAATTATGTATGCTAGCTGTACCTTGTCTTAGTCCCTCCCAGCTTGGTGTGAAGCTCCTCCTCTAAATAAAACAGAGGCGCAGGCTGGCCCAGGTGTGTATTACAGGCAGGTGTGAAAGGGTGCATTATGGCTTTCAGCCTGGGCATTACAGCTGGCTAAGTGTGCCTTACAGATTGGAGGGCAGTGAGTTGCTGCCAGCAGAGGCCACGATGCCTGTAGTCCCAAGTCTGCCCACCAGTGATGCATCCACCCTGGTTTCAGGGTGTCTCTTTGTCTCCCTCTTTCTGTGTATTCTTTTGCTATCCCTATCGCTGCCGGATATCCCCTCCTCGTGAACCAAACACTCATGAATCCAACACCTATGTCGAGGCCAGTCCCCTACATATAAGGATTTGAAAGAGGATATTTGTACATGGGTATTTACCTTTGCTGCAAACACACTTATCCATGTGGTGGAGCATACAGGGGGCAATATGATGAAAACTTCTTAGATATTATCAAACATCTTAAGACAATGAGTTGCTGGCCGGGGGGCTCAGGGTTCAGAGAACACCATGGTTGACAAACGTAACTTAGTCCACAAAGACAGTGTTCCACAACCTACTTTGCTGAGTGGTGGTGGTGGTGTGCCATAGAGTCGGTTCCAACTCACAGCGACCCTGCATAGGGTTTTCTGAAGCTGTAATCTTTACCAGAGCAGAAAGCCTTATCTTTCTCCTGCAGAACAACTGTTAGTTTCGTACTGCTGACCTTGAGGTTAAGTAGCAACTGTAATATTAAAAGCTCATGACCTGACATCTAAAGTACAACTATTGATCTCTCCGTGTGTGGAAGAAAGAGTGATGAAAATCAACTAGTCTAAGGGAGTCCTGGTGTAGCGCTGTGGGTTAATGCGCCAGACTGCAAAGCCGTTTGAACTGCAAGGTTGACTGTTCAAGCTCACCAGCTGCTACTGGGAAACCCTATACAGGGTCGCTATGGGTCGGAATTGACTCGACGGCACTCAACAACAATGGACCAGTGGAACAGGTGAACATCATTCACCACGACTCTGATACCAGAAAATCTAAATGGTGCCCAGTGACCACTACTAACTGCTCTGAAAGGGATCACATTAGAAGGTTTCAGATAGAATTGGAGAAAATGTGGAATAAAACACATTTTAAAAAAAAAGAAAAAAGGGGTGTGGAAGTGGCTTATTGGTTACAAAAGAGCCAGGGAACCTCAGCCACTCCTCAAGTCTGAAATGGAACTCACCCTCATGGAACAATTTCAGGCAAGTAGTAGAAAGGTAGATAGTGGGGACAACAACACTAGTAAGTTATGCTTACCATGGAATGGCCAATCATTCAAGATCAAAAAGGGAACATTTATCTAAGGACAAAGTTAAGAAGAAATGGGAAGGAGGGTAGAATGGAAACAAGAACTACAGGGACTAAGTGGGATAGCTGTTGCTACATGGAAGGGATTGCAATCATTGAGATGAAACAAAACGTATGATTTGTTGAATATAAAACTGTTGA
>NW_006408519.1:33579729-33581944 GCF_000296735.1 Chrysochloris asiatica
CAAGTGGGTATTATCTGCCAGTGTGGGTGTTTTTATGCATATGCACTCTCTTTTTATCAGCTGGATACTTCACTCTCCACTCTAGTCCTCTATGGCTATGTCACTGACTCTGGAACCAGGAGTCCCCAGGTCTTGACATACTGCTGGCCAACCAGGTCTCCACCTGGGTTCACAGAAGTCTATTGAACACGGTAGGGCTTAGCTCACAGCTTCCTTGCTGTCTTTCCCTCACTTCCCCTTATCGGTGACCAACGTGGTCACCAGTCAGAGTGCATTTCTGCTTGTATATTCTCCTTGAGTCTTGGAAGGAGGTTTGTTCTGAGGGGACTCCACCACTTGCCTTGATGTTTCCTGGGCGAACATCTTGCTTGTTCTTGTAATAGTCAGCCAGACTGCATTATTGTTTTGTATTTTTCCTGTCGGTCTTTCTTTCAAGAAGTATCTTCTGTTCTTCTAGCTGCTCCAGGCTGGTCTGCTTGTCCTTTCCAGTGGAAATTTCCCGCCTCAGAAGATTCTGGATGAGGTTCAGGATTCCATCTATGGTCTTATATAATACAGAGGCTCCGCAGGAAACCTCCTTCACTGGGCAAGTTGTAGCCCCATTTTAGTTATTCCAATCAGCTATAGACAGAAGATGGACTTACAAGCTTTCTATGGTGATATTTCTGTCTATTCCTTTCTCTCCCTGTATCATTTATTCTTGATTTGTTCAGTCACTCAACAAGTACCTACTGAGTAGCTCCCATGTGTTTGACACTGTGGTTGACATTGGGAGCATAGTTTTGAGACTATTGTTGTTGTTGTTATGTGCCGTGGAGTCGGTTCCGACTCATAGAGACCCTGCACAGGGTTTCTGAGGCTGTTAATCTTTACGGGAGCAGAACGCCTCATCTTTCTCCCGTGGAGCAGCTGGTAGTTTCGAACTGCTGACATTGTGGTTTGCAGCCCGATTCGTAACCACTGTTAATAAAATGGATAGTTACAAAAATTGAATTAAGTAATTGCAATTGTAACTTTTCTTAGACCTGGGAGACTCTGAAAAGCAATGTGAGCTGTTTAAGCTTGTGTCAGTCCTGACAAAGATCATCCTGGATCAGGGACACAGATACTATAATAAAGGAAACAAAACAACTGGTACAGTAATCACTTCATTCCACTTCTCCTTGAGCACAGACTCAATGTGGAATGAATGTTGAGTCATATGAATTTGAAAATGAAGCATGGGCTTCAGGTAGAAAGAAAAATGAGTTTGTCTCTGCGGGCAAAGACCCGCTATTGTTTCTGGGGATCAATGATATTGATTTTGCTCTACAAACATGTAAGAGCAGTAGTTTTGAGATGTGGATGTTGACTAACAGCAAAAGGTCACGGCTAATAGCTGTGGTTACGAGAGAAAACTGCTAGAAGTTTCTGGCTACTAACAGGAAGACTTTGATTTATCTCTGTTGCTCCGATCTCAAAATTTAGAAAAACTGTACACATAGTACCTTAAAAAATGAGCCTAGCAGAGGTGACAATGTTATACATGGAGTGACTGGATCAACCATTGGTACTTGAATTAAGATCAGACAAAAGGCATGGGAAGAAAGACCAGAAAAAGCTTGTTCCCCAATTTGCTTGTTCACAGAATTTAGGGCTAGTGTCAGTTAACGATACCCCTAAATTTATTGCATAACAACCACACACAGGTCATTGACATGCAGCAATAAGCATTTTCATTCATTTGATTGTGGGTTGTCTACATTGAGTTGAGTCCTGTTGAGAACCACATGTCATCTTTCTCCTGGGTCAGTGGTTTAACTAGGGCATGCTTTTATTACGACAATGTTGAAAGTGCAAGTACCAACCCAAGTGTGCAAATGCTCTTCAAACTTTGGCCATATGATATCCACTAACATCCCACAGTAAAGAGCATGGATATGAGGAAGAGGGAAGAATTGGACCCCTTCATGCAATCTACTCCAAAAGACTTTTATGATATATCATTAATGATTGAATTGTGTCCTTCAAAAAGATGCATTGAATCCTAACTCTATCCATATGGATGTAATCTCATTTGGGGATAGGCTCAGGGTTTTTCTTTGTTATGCTAATAAGGCAATATCAGTGTTGTTGTTGATAAGTACTGTGAGTCTGTTCTGCCTCATAGCAACCTTGTATAGCATTTCCAAAGAGTGGCTGGTGCAGTCCAGTGCTTATTTTATAGTATCACACC
>NW_006408519.1:33584209-33584735 GCF_000296735.1 Chrysochloris asiatica
CATCACCACAATCAATTCTAGAATGTTTTCATCAACTCAAAAAGAAACCTCTTACCATTAATCCCCAAATCTTATCTCCCCAGTTTTTGAGGCATGGTTTCTGATAATTCTCAGAAGACTTCTCTCTTCTATGCTCTCCAGAGTTTTGGAAATAATCGCATTGTAGCACTTATCAAAATGTAAAGCTATTATTTCCTTCCTTTTCTATCTCTTTTATGAATCTGTACATTTCTTGAGGACAAAATATTGTACCTTATAGAATTTTTATTTATACTTATACCTTATAGAATTATGGTTGGTAAATCTTGAGGTTTAAATAGTTATGGAAGGAAAGAAATAATGGAGGGATATAATGGAATTATTAACAGAGATTTGGGTTTAACCTATAAAATATAGTCCAGGAAGAATACCCCTGTGATCTATGTAGGTAAATATTCCTGA
Source organism: Chrysochloris asiatica (assembly GCF_000296735.1). NCBI lineage: Eukaryota > Metazoa > Chordata > Mammalia > Afrosoricida > Chrysochloridae > Chrysochloris > Chrysochloris asiatica. The sequence continues at coordinate 33,584,651 of NW_006408519.1, forward strand.
AGCTGAGATTTGTGTTTTTTTTCAGGGTTTTCTAAGCTGTAAATCTTTATGGGAGCAGAACTTCTCATCTTTCTCCTGTGGAACC
>NW_006408519.1:33586435-33587853 GCF_000296735.1 Chrysochloris asiatica
TGGGCTCAAACATAGAAACAATTGTGAGGTTCACGCAGAACCTGGCAGTGTTTCATTCTGTTGTGCACAAGGTCGCTATGAGTCAGCACTGACTTGATGGCTCCTGTCAACAACATCATGAAGAAAACAAAAAGAAAGAAAATACCAAAATGGATGTCAGACTTTGAAACTTCTTGAACATAGAGTAACTAAATCCATGGAAGAAATGACCAAGTAAAAGACCTGAATAGAAGATTTCAAAGAGCAATTCCAGAATCAAAGTAAAATATTATAGAGAAGTGTTCAATGGATTGGAGTTGGAAAACCAAAAGAGAAGAACACTCTATATTTTTCAAACTGAAAGAACAGATGACAAGGATAATATGGACAAAATATTGAAAATGCATAAAACATGAAGACAGATAGAAGGAGGGGCTGAAAAAACACTGGTAAGGTATGCTCACCATGAATAGACAATCATTCAAAATCAAAAGGGCAACATTTACCTAAAGATCAAGTTTAGAAGGGGTGGGAAGGTGAGTGGAATGAAAATTGTGGGATAACTGTTGTTAACATGGAGGGGATTGCAATCATTGAGATGAAACAAAGTGTATGATTTGTTGAATGTGAAACAAACATAAAACAAAGATGGAAGGACTATACATAAACACTGTGCCAATAATTGGCCAATGTTCAACCATTTCAGAATACAGCTTATAATCAAGAACTAATGCTATTGAAGGAAAAAGTCCAAGCTGCACTGACAGTATTGGCAAAAAACAAAGCTTGAGAAAATGATGGAATGCCAATTAAGAAGTTTCAACAAACATATGCAATGATGGAAGCACTTACTGGTCTATGCCAAGACTGGATGAAATCTATATTTGTGCTCATTGCAAATAAAGATGGTCCAATAGAATGTGGAAATCATCAAGCAATATCATTAATGTCACCTGTAGATCAAATTTTGCTTAGGATAATTCAAAGAAGGTTGCAGTGATACACCCACGGGGAACTGCAAGAAATTCAAACCAGATTCAGTAGACATGGAACAAGAGATAGCATTGCTAATGTCAGATGGATCTTGATTGGAAGCAAAGAATACCAGAAAGATATTCTCCTGTGTTTTATTGACTATGCAAAGTCATTCATTTGACTGTATGGATTAATACAAATCATTGCAAAGAATGGGATAACATTGCAAAGACTAGGAATTCCAAAACGTTTAATTTTGCATATGTGGAACCTGTATACATACCAAAATACAGTTGTTCAAACAGAAAAGTGGGATACTTCATGGTTTTAAATCAGGAAAGGTATGTGTCAAGGTTGTATCCTCTTACCACTTATTCAATCTCTATGCTGGGCAAATACCGTGAGATGCTGGACTCTATGAAAAAGAATATGATATGAGAATTGGAGGAAGATGCATTAACAAA
>NW_006408519.1:33589038-33607461 GCF_000296735.1 Chrysochloris asiatica
TTTCTGATAGTCTCTGTTTTCAGCCAAGATCCATCAGACAACAGTTAACATAGAGAAAACAAAAATCCCCATGACTGAACTAATATGTAACATAATAAATGAAGAAATGATTGATAAAATTATCATTTTACTTATATCCACAGCCAATGCCCATGGAAGCAACAGTCAAGAAATCAAAAGATGTATTGCATTTGGACAAATCTGCTGCGAAAGACTTCTTTAAAAGGTTGAAAAGCAAAGATGCCACTTTGAGGACTAAATGTGTCTGACTTAAGCCATGATATTTTCAATGGCCTCATATATATGCAAAAGCTGGAAGACCAAGGAAGAATTACCTTGAATTATAGTTCCCATTGAATTATAGTGTTGGCAAGAAAAACTATTGAATAATTAATCTACTGACAGAAAAAATGAACAAGTCTGTCTTAGAAGAAGTACAGTCAGAATGTTCCTTAGAAGTGAAGGTGGTGAGACTTTGTCTTGCCTCCATTTGAACATATTACCAGAATGACTCAGTCTCTGGAGAAGAATATTATGCTTGGTAAAGTAGATAGTCTCTTGAAAGGGGATGACCCTTAATGTGATGCACTGATACAGTGGCTACAACAGTAGACTTAAACACAACAACATTTGTGAGGATGGTCACATGTTGTGTTCTGCTGTACATAAGATCACTATGAGTTGGAACTGACTAGATGGCACCTAACAAAAATGACAAGGATTCCAGTCTTGGGAAGCCTGTAGGGCTGCTCTACTCTGCCCTATTAGCTCAGTTGGAATAGACTCAACAACATTATGTTTTTATTCTGGTGAGCCGTGTACCCAGCTCCAAGAGGAGTTTTAATTTCTGTTTCTAAAGGAAATGAGAGAGAAGCAATATTAGAAGACATCCAGCAATGTCTCACACTCTGTCTTTACAGGTGCTAATAAGCAATGTGAAACCAAGTTCTTGTTCATTTCTCTTGCTTTAAATTTTGTGTATTAACAAACCCTGAGGCCTGAGAAATCATTGTGACTTTTAAATGTATTTTGGTGCATTCTTTACATCTAGATGCATTTTGTGGCATTAAATGAAAGCAACACCGTTTCAACGTTGTCTTCTGTTTTTATAACTGCACATATATTTCAGCTAAATTACAGAATAAATGGGTTTGGGTGAGCTAGCTGGGAAAATTTGCAACCATTTACAATATTATCTCTATAGGAAAATGGCTTTGGAATTCTTAAAAAGAATCTGAAGAAGAGATGTATTTTAGAGTTAAACCCCTTGGAAAGTTGGGAAGTGCTCAATGCTCTTTGGTTTGCACACAAGGTAACAGATGAGTTTAGTACAAAGTGTTCTAAGAAATGCCTTACACAACACTGTGGTAGTTTCAGTGCTCAACCAGTATTTGCTATGTAATGTTTCCAGAGCATTCTGTAAAAGCTCTTGTCTTTGATTTCTTACTGTACCCTTTGGGCCTTTGTGGCCACATGGCCTTACATGCCATTTATATATACCAAATTGAAACTTGAAAACTTAATAACTTGCCTCTTGGGAGAATGCATCATGGATAAAAAATACCTCTGCCTTGGGTTGGTGGTTTTCTGAGAATTCAATTTCAATAGCTTCTTCCATATTAGGCTGCTTCCATCTCAGAGGAAATAATTATCTCCAGGTTTGGCTCTGCTCAATGGGGCATACCTGCCCCAGAATGGGTCTCTTTCTGAACAGAAAAAGAAAATTGAAAAGAAGAAGAAAAAGCCCCATACACCAAACCTCAAATTATCTAAATCCATTTTCAATAAATAACTTGATGATTTGGTAAGATGATGGCCATGGAAGGAAAAATCCATGGAAAAACCTCCTTTCTGACGCTGTAAGTTTCAAAGAATAAATTGCACAGTAGGAGGAGGTGGCATGATCCTTTCGACATGTAATAAAGCAGGTGGCCTCATTTGAATTTTCCCATTAGGTCTCCTGGAGCGAGCGCAGAAATATGTTAGACTTGCAAACGGTAACTCAGCCTTGTCTTTCTGTCTCTAGGGTCCACACAGTTTTTCCTGAGCAGCACAGAATTAGAGAGCTGGAATATTGAAACGTCCAGCAGGAAGTTATTTGTTATAGTTTTGGGTTTCTTATTTGCCACAGAATATTAGATAGGTTTCTTATTTTCCACAGAAAATGAATAATCTGACTTGCTAGTGGGCAGCTGTGTTCCCTCCCTTCTCTCATTTGTTTCCCCCAACACAAGGGTCAATGGGGAATGCATTCAGGGAGGGGCTTTCTTAATGGAGCATGACCAACTTGTGGTTGAAAGCAGCAATAATCCAGCCCCAAATGTAGGCATTCCCTGGAGAGCTCTGAGGAAATAAACAATGGAAAGTTGGTTGTATTGCTTTGTTTATTAAACCATTGTATGCATATTGAAGTGACTTGACAAGTGAGGCCTTTGCCTTCATGTGGCCCTTGCCCTCATTCGGGACACAGACAGACCCTCAAGAAACAGAGAAACGATTATTGCAGTTTTGAAAAAAAAAAAGTTATGAAAGAGAACTATAAGATGCAATAAGGCACATCAGTGGGACTTGCGTGTTATATGTATGGGTGTTCCAAGCAGGCTAATAATTTGGTATACTTTCAAACAGATTAAGAAACTGTAGTTGTTCATCTTTTATTTAATGGAGACTAGAAGAAACTAAACCAACTTTTCATATCATTATGCTGAAGTGACAGGAAACAGGCTGTTCGAAAGATACATATGTTGGTTAATACGCTGGTCTGCAAAGTCCGTTTGAACCACCAGGTTGGCAGTTCAAGCTCACCAGCTGCTCCCTGGAAACCCTATACAGGGTTGCTATGAGTCAGAACCAACTCAACAGCACTTCCCAATAACAATATGCTGATGTGGGCACCATGGATGTGGTTTTTATTGGGTGGGAAGCCGTCCTCCTCAGACTGAGCAGAACACTGTCTGACTCCCTTGCTCTGGACACATCTTTAAGAGGTATCAGTAATTGGAAGAGAAAGGCTACGTCATGAAGTAGAGGGCCAATGAGGTCAAGGGAGACCTTCATGCGATGGATTGACACAATAGTTCCCCCACTGGACTTGAACATTGTGAGGGTGACCCAGGACTGGGTAATGTTTCATTCTGTTGAACACAAGGTCACTATGAGTCTGAGGGGACTTGATAATCTCTAACAATGACTTATGGATCAGGGAGCTCTTTGACGGCTGGTGTTGCCCACTTGATTCCAATTCACAGTGATTCTAGAGGACAGAGCAGAACTGTCGGATAATGTTTCCTAGGCTGAAACTCTTTACAAGAGCAGGTGGCCATGTCTGTCCCTAGTAGAGTCACTAGGTGAGTTTGAACTGCTGAACTTTCAGTTAGCAGCCCACCTTGTATGGTTACATCACAAAACCAGGACTCCTTATTCTTTGAAGGTAGGTCCCTGGCTCACAGTGGTGGTGGTGGGTGTGTGCCATCAAGTCGGTTCTAACTCACAGCAACCTGGTATAGAGTCTCCAAAGCTGTCAGTTTTCATGGGAACAGAAAGCCTCCCCTTTCTTCTAAGGAGTGGCTGGTAGATTAAAACTGCTGACCTTGCAGCTGGCAACCCACTTTATAATCCACTGTGCTATCAGGGCTCTCTTGACTCACAGTACGTCTTCAGAAAGTGATGGAGGAGTAAATGGAGCACACTTTACCCTGCTGGCTCTGACAGGATTCACATGGACTGGGAGCTGGTGAGTAATCTTGTTGGTGGGAGCAGGGGAATAAAAAACTAAACAAAGCACTGATGGTGATCAAGCCCGTGACCTTGCTGGATGGGACATACAGGACTGAAGGAGGAGGGGCATGGACAGAGAGTCCATCCAGGTGGGCTGAGCCATAGGTACACACACATGCGCCAGACTCTGACTTGTGAGAAACTTAGAAACACTGAACGAATGAACAAAAATTGTCTACCAAAACGATTTCAATCATGAATTCACTTCCAATAATGGGAGCAGAATCAATGTTTCGAAATTTTTAGCATAACTGTTCTTCACTAAAATTGATCTACATTGTAAATCTTCACCCAATTCACAACATTTTTTTTTATTTTTTTATTTTCCACTTTTTGTACTTGTTGTTCTTACAAGCCAGACAGCATTTTGGAGAATATGTTAATGAGTCAAAACACGACAGTAAATCAAAAAGCATTGTTCTAAGGGTCCCAGTTCATATGTTGTTGTTACTGTTGTTAAGAGCCTTTGAGTCAGTTCCGACACATAGTGACCCTGTATAGGGTTTCCGAGGAACAGTGGGTGAGCTTGAACCACCAACCTTGCAGTTCAAAGAGACTTTGCAGTTCAGCGCATTAACCCACAGCTCCTCACCAGGACTCTCACAGTTCATATGTTGTTGTTAAGTGCCGTCAAGTCGGTTCTGACCCATAGCAACCCTGTATAGGGTTTTCAAGGAGAAACTAGTGAGCTTGAACTGCTGATTTTTCAGTTCAAACTGACATTGCTGTCCAGCACATTAACCCACAATGCCATACCAGTTCATATAGTCATATTTTTCCCCCCAAACAAAACATGTCTCTGTGATCAGTGGATGGCTGCAGACAAGTTCTCTCAGTAAAGTTATTCTCTTTCCAAAAAGAAAACAAAAATGATTCTTTCTGTGCCATGGGGGGTGGAGGGGATGGGACTATTTTGAGGTGAGGGCTAGTATTAAAATTTAGAATAAAGCTAATTTGGCATCTTACCAAATCATTAAAGGACTTCAACAAGTCAACAGGGATGTTGCCCCACATAAAACAAGAGTGTTCAGATGGATCAAGCATTTTAAAGAAGGCCAGGAAGATCTCAGATTCAAGGTAGAGAGGTCAGTTCAGAAGGTAATCATTGTCATTCCTCGTTAAGTGCCTTTGAGTCTATTTGGACCCATAATGACTCTGTACAGGGCTCCCGAGGAGCAGGTGGTGAGCTTGAATCTCCCACTTTGTGATTCAAACTGATCTTGAAGTCCAGTGCGTTAATCTGAAGTATCACACCAGGACTCCTCAGAAGGTTATAGTGACTTGTGTTTTTGGGACTTCCAAGTGATACTCTTAATAGATTGTCTGAAAAGTCACAGGATGATCATGGGAACTTATTATGAAGAAGTGTTAAGAAAAGTGAAAAGTATGTCGTTGGAAAAAAGGCCAAGAAAGTTGTACCAAGGAATTTTTGTTTTTCTCATCACAACAGTGAACCTATTCATTATTCGAGGGTTAGCAAGGGCTCTCCTATGAGAATTTCATTGGGAAAACTTAGCCCATCCATCCTAAGACCCTGATCGGATCCCTTCAGACTTATTTTTTGTTTCCCAACCTCAAAGAACATTTAAAAGGAACTTGATTTGAATCCTCGGGGATTCCGAAACTTGAGTTTTGACATGGCACACAGAGAAAAGCTCAGAATTCTTTGGGGGAAGAGTAAGAGAGATAGAAACATTCACTTCAGAAGTATAGAGCTACATACTTACATGTAAGGCAAGTCCAGACACAATAGATGAACATTTTGATATTTTTTTTAAAACCAGTTTTCTATGATATTGTAACAATACAAAATATACTCATCCTGGTATAGACTATAAAATAAACCATTTGTTCTCAGTTCACACCCTGGTTATTGGGATTCATGCATCTTAAAAAAAAAAATAAATACACATAGCACAAGAAACATCTGCTTCAATTTACACTCAATGGTGTGATATCTTTTTCTGGGATCAAGAGCAATTTACACGTTGCCAGTTTCATAAGGACTTGACTACAGGAACTTGAGTTAACCTCTACTTGATTTCCTTTATTAAGATGTTCTAGAGCCAAACTACACAGTACACAGGCCACATCTGGCTCACCCTGGTTTTTGTTTTTTGAACTTTTTATTTTGAATTGAATGAAGGTTTACAGCACAGATCATCGATCCCACACTCAACAAATCATGTGCTTTGTGTCATTACGATTGCAATACATTCCAAGTATAACCTCCATTCACTTTCACTCTTGCATCCTCCCTGTACCTTCCACTCTGTTTTTGTAAATAAAGTTTTATTGGAACAGAGCCACATCCATGTTTTTATGTATTTTGGATGGCTCCTTTCACACTACAATGGCAGTGTTAAGTTAGTAGTGACAGACACTCTAGGGCTCATAAAGTAGAAAATATTTATCATCAGATCCTTCCCAGAAAACTGTACCATTCCTTCTTATAGTGCTCTGTGTAAATTAGTGCTCAAGCAGCTGGACATCTGACTGGACCCTGAACCCACTCTTGAAACTCACCTCCTCTGAGATACCATTGACAATGATCTCCAAAAGGTAAGTGGAAAGGAGTTAGATGGGAATGGGAAGGTTCAAGTCTTCCAGGCAGATTTGGAAGTCCTTAGTCAATGAGAGATCTGCTTTTGAAGAACTAAAAGGCATCTCTGAGTAGATCCAAGAGAACACAAGCATACTTGCTTCCGGTGGCTGTTGTAACAAAGTAATGTCTGGAAACAACAGTAACCTATTCTCTCACAGTGCTGGACGTCAGGCACCCAAACGAAAAGTTCTGGCAGGGCCGTGCTCTCTGAAAAGTCCCGTGTCTCTTCCAACTATTGGTGACCCCAGATGTTCCTTGACTTATGGCAACATGACTCTGGTCTCTGTCTCCCATTTTCACATAGCCAGTGCTCGTCTGTGTCTCTTGTCTACTTTTTGTAAGGACAATGTCATATTGGATCGGGGTCCTCCTTACTCTAGTTATGACCCTATGTTCACTAACCAAATATGGCTGTGGTCACAGCACCAGGGTTAGGAAAAGTGGTCCACAATCAGGCTAAAGAAACAGACAGAAGTCATATCCCACAAAGCCTTGTAAGCCATGGTAAAGTTTGTAGATAGTTGGCCCATTTTGGCCCTTCATTGTTCAGAGAACATATATATGAATTTAAAACCTACAAGCAAAAAACAAAACAAAAACTCCAAAATCCCCAGGGTGCTGTCTCTGCTACTTCTTCCATACCAGCTATATCCAAAAATGTGAACTACTCCCAGCCCTCCTCACTCTGTCAGCCTGGCCAGGTCTCCCAGAGATTCCTCACAGGCACACAGCTGCATATAGGCCTTTGGCAGGGAGGTACAGTTAACACAATCAGCACATTCTCTGAGGGCTGGCAAGCCCAGATTTGTGCTACCAGGCTTGGGCTTTGCAGTCATCCCATATTGGGGTGTCTGTGAGCTTTGTAGATGGCACCGAGCCTGACTGGAGTGGGTATAAGTCTGGCCAACGTGACCCACAGAGGCTGGGCCCTGCTCTACCAGCTCTCATGCTCTGAGCATGAGCCTTCCTGACAGTGCACAGAAAGAAGCATTGCTTCTGGCTTCCATTTTCAAGGGATTCAGCCTGAAGACAGGCTGCACATACAGGAAATAGTTGATGGTGGAAATTTAAAGCATGAGCTTTGGAGTTAGAAAAATCAGTAGTTGTCTGGTTGATTCTGATTCATCCCATCTGTTTCTGATAAAACCGTTCTCCGCAGGGTTTCCAATGACTTTCCAGAAGGAGATCACTTCTGAGGTGCCTCCTGGGTTCAAGCAGGCAGTTTTACAGTTAGGAACCGAGCACTAATGGAACGCTGGTGGTGCTGTAGGCCAAGTGTTGGGCTGCTAACAGAAAGGTCAGTGGTTTAAAACCACCAGCTGCTCCGCAGTAGTAAGATGAGACTGTGTGCTCCTATATGATTTATAGTCTCGGAAACATTACATATGGCTGCTCAGAGTCAGACTTGACTTGATGGCAGGGAATCTGAATTTTGGTTTGAGCTGAGCACTTAACTGTTTGTGCCATCCATGTAGGGGCTCCGGGAGCTGATGAGAAGAGGATTTGAATTTCTGCTCTCAAATGTACAAAATGTGTGACACTAGGCACGTGACCGTATCTCCTGAGTCTTAGTTTCCAGTTCTGGTGTAGTGCTGTGGGGATAATGCACTGAACTGCAAAGTCGGTTTGAACCACAAGGTCAGTGGTTCAAAACTTACCAGCTACTCCATGGAAACCCTGTACAAGGTTTCCAACTCCATAACACTTAACAACAACAACAATACAAATTGAGTGGCGGTAATGCTGGTTGTGTGCCACTGGACGTATAGTAGGAATTTCTAGGAATCTTTACAGGAGCAGAAAGTCTCATCTTTTTCCTCCGAAGCCCTTGGTAGATTCGTACTGCCACAGTGTGGTTAGCAGCCCAGATTGTAAAGCACTAAGGCAGCCAGGGCTCCGTAGGAATCAGGTAGGACTGTGATAATGACATGAGGGACACAAAATGTGTACCGCAGTTCCTGGCTCCACTACCCGTGGCTATTCATTCAACCTGATTTCACTGGGCTTTTGCTGGATTTTTGCATACAGCTCTCCCTCGTCTACCAAAAGGACAAACATTACACAGAATATTCAGCTCGTCTGAACTGATAACGCAGGGCTATCACATGCTTGCACTGCGTTGGCCCGGGATTACATCAGAGACATCATCCGCTCTGTGCTTCCCAGCATGCCTCTCACCACGCCTTCAAACAAGTGCTCAGACTGGCACAAAGTCCAAGAAAAGGTTCCGGTCCCTTGAGATTTGAGAAGAAAGCAACTGCAAAGAGACAAGCTATTAATATTAATGTTCCAGGAAAAGGAGAGTAGGGAAAGGACACGGGCGCCCAGAACGAATGACTCCATATGGCTTTGATGTGTTCGTTTCCACAGGATAGGGAGCAGCCTGGGGAATACAGAATTGTGCCGAGGAGGAGGAGGAGGACGGTGAGGAGGTGGAGGTAGCCTGGCAGCATCCCAGAAATGACATGAGCTGTGGGGAGTAGGTTTTGTCTAGACAAAAAAGTGACCCAGCCATGCTGCCATTTACAACCATTGAGGACCAGAGAGGGAGAAGGAAGCCCCAGGAGTCTCTGTTTGCTCCCATTAGTGGGTGTAGGATATTTTCTGTTAGAGCCTAGTGTATTGTGCTAAATCTGGGGACTCCCTGGCATTACTAAGACCCCTCTTCAGTGTCTCCTCTATGTGGGCCTCCTTAGGCAAAACTCTTTAGTCCTTCCATTGAAGTCCTGTCTTATCTTTTATTTCCTCACAAGGATCCACTGTCTGATGGTTAAAATTCAGAAATGTTTGGCAGTTTTAACCTAGATTGAAATCCTACCTCCTCCTCTATCTGGCTGGGTTATCTCAGGCAAATTACTTTACCCCTTGGAGCCTCTGTTTCTTCTTTCATAAGTAGTTTAAAAGTAAGTTTATAGTAAGGTCAAGAAGTAGTTTGTGAGGAATTCAAAAAGTAAATGGGATCTAACAACAGAATGGCAAGTGGCAAGCACTGTAAAGGTTAACAGGAGCCCTGGTGCCATTGTGGGTTACATGCTGGGCTGCTAACTACAAGGTCAGTAGCTCGAATCTACCAGCCGCTCAGTGGAAAATAGATGAGGCTTTCTGCTCTCGTAAAGATTTACAGCCTCAGAAACTCTATACAGAGTCATTGTGAGTTGGAACCAACTCAATGGTACACCACCACCGCCATAAAAGTTAAAGCCCTGGTAACACTGTGGGTTACGGCTGCTATCTGCAAGGTCGGTGGTTCAAACTCACCAGCTGCTCAGGGGATGAAAGATGAGGGGAGGCTCTTTGCCCCTATGAAGCTTTGTAGGCTCAGAGACTCTATGTAGGGCTCACTTGATACCAGTAGGTTTGGTTGGAGTTGGGAAAGTTAGACGCCATTCTCTGTCTCTTCCTCACACTGAAGATTTCAGAGAGCCAAGACTTGAAGACCCTGCAGCTAATGAGATAGTAGTAGGTCATTAGCACCACAGGCATTGGTGGATCCTGTTGGAGGAAGCTAGTTTTCTGCTGGCAGAGTCTGTATACATTGGGTGGACACTGAGCCTTTTTTTTTTTTTTTTTTTTTAAGTTTTTATTGTGAGGTTTACATGGAAGAACATCAGCTTTATACTCATCTATCATATTTCGCTTCATTGCAATGATTCCAATTCCCTCCATGCATCGTCAAATAACCAAAGGGTAGACCACACAGCCCACTCCCCGGCTGCCAGCACACAGCCCTTCTCCCTCCCTGAGTCCAGTTTCCCTAAACAGACAGAAACTAAGAATGCCCCCCCCCCCACCAAATAATTTCCTTAAAAAAAATAAAGATACATAACACAGAAAGAAATGTTTCAGCTTGGAGCAACATGGAACAGGCAACATTAAATAAAATGAATTTACAAATAGCAAAAGCAAGAGGAATTGGATATGAGCTATGATCATATCTAGCTAAGAGGTGTCATCATTTCCTTAGAGAATGAAGAACACTGGCAGTGTATAGCAGAAGTCTACCAAATAGCATTTTATTGATCACAAAGCTTTCGTTAATTGTCAAGGGAAGTCTATCCATTTGCAATATGAAAGAGTCCTTTCTGTCTTTTTCCATTATTCAGTCTTTGCAGAATTTCACATTAAAGAATACTTTAAAATATTCAACTCAAGGTAAAAGGACTCACCTGAATATTGTAGATGACATTCTGTTTCCCAGGGAGGACAAGATCTCATTATAGAAGTTCCCTTAAGGATGTTGCAAGAGAGAAAACACTTTCTCGGGAATTGCTGAGATGAAGAAAGCCCTTCTAAACCAAACACAAAAGTCAAAAGACATTAGAGAAGAATGTGATGAATTTGGCTACATAAAAAGGGAACATTTCTGCTCCCCTTCACTGCAAAATTCATAAAGAATGGCAAAGAGCATGCCAGATGAAGGAGTAAAAAGAAATATTAAAAATCAATAAGAGATCAATTGATCAACAGAAGAAAGGGTAAGCATGAACAGGCTGTTCTATGATGAAAAAGAAGAAAGAAAGAAAATTGATATTTTGTTGTTGTTAAGTGCTGTCTAGTAAGTTCCAACCCATGTTGTTGTTGTTGCTAGGTGCCATAGAGTCAGTACAGACTCATAGCAACCCTGTGCACAACAGGACGAAACACTGCCCGGTCCTGGGCCAACCTCACTATTGTTGCCACATTTGGGTCCATTGATGCTGCCACTGTGCCAATCCATCTCGCTGGGGGTCTTCCTCTTTTTCCCTGATGCTCCACCTTACCAAATATGATATTCTTCTCCAGGGTCTGGTCCCTCCTGACAATATGTCTGAAGTATGAGAGACGAAGTTTGGCCATCCTGGCCTCCAAGGAGCACTCTGGCTGCACTTAATCTAACACAGATTGGTTTGTTCTTCTGGCAGCCCATGGTACTTTCAATATGCTCCTCCAACACCATGATTCAAAAATAACCTCAATTGGGAAGGTATTGTTACATAAACTAGTTTGCATCAATAAAATGGAACACCTCACAGCTATAGGTGTGGCGCTGTATGATAATCACTGAACTGCAAGATCAGCGGTTCAAACCCACCAGCAGCTCTCTATACAGGACTGCTATGAGTCAATACCAACTAAATGACACTTAACAACAACAACAGACAGCTGTGGAGTTCTGGTGTGGTACTGTACGACAAGCACTGGACCACAAGGTTGATTTGAACCTCAAGCTCTATGGTTCAAACTCACCAGCCACTCCTTGGAAACCATATACAGGGTCACTATGAGTCAGAATCCACTCAGTGACACTTAACAGCAACAACAACCACATGGTAAAGAGAACATACAGGTACCGATATGGAATATGTTGCTATGTTATGAAAAAGAAAAAAAAAAAGGGAAAGTTAAAGTAATAGATATAATATCCTGAGAGGTAGAACATTTCTCTATATTAGTAAAATAAGTTTGTTACAGAGTTTGCCTTTGGGGAGAGAAATTCTGAGTGGAGCAACATTACTCTTCATTTTTTTAAAACTTTTTATTGTGAATTGAGTGAAGGTTTACAGAGCAGAGCAGTTTTCCATTCCATAATTCATATCCATCTTGTTTCACGTCACTGATTGCATTCCCTACAATGTATCAACACTTATCCCACTTTCTCCCTGTGTTTCCTGTTCCCCTTCCTCCTTTTTTTGAACTTTGTGCTTGGATAAACACGACACCTTTGATCTCGAAAGGTTGATTATTCTAAGGTGTGCTTACCACACAAGTGTTATTATTCCCCTTCATAGAACCGTCTGTTGTTTAGCTAAAAATTGAATCATGAGAGCTGAAGGAACAATACTTTCACTATGTACTCTATATGCTTTGTGCAGTTTTTTTTAACCAGCATATGGATTGCTTTTATATTGTTGTTGTTGTTAGGTGCCATCTAGTTAGCACCTACTCATTGCAACCCTATGCACAACAGAACCAAACACTGTCCCATCCTGGGCCATCCTCACAATTGTTGCTGCATTTCAGCCCATTGCTCAGTCACTGTGCCAATTCATCTCACTGAGGGTCTTTGTCTTTGTATCTGACCCTCCATTTTACCTTCTTCAGGAACTGGTCCTTCCTGATAATATAAGCGACAAAGTCTGGTCATCTTGGCTTCCAAGGAACATTCTGGCTGTACTTCTTCCAGCACAGACTTGATTGTTCTTCTGGCAGTCCATGGCACTTTTAATATTCTCCTCCAACACAATAACTCAAATGCATCAATTCTTCTATGTTTTTCCTTATTCACGGTCCAACTTTCACATACATATGAGGTTATTGAAAATACCATGGCCTGGTTCAGTTAACTTAAGATGCATAAATTGCTGGTGTATGGTGGATTGTTTTTGTTTAGGTGACCTACATGCTACACAAAAATCTGGGGCTAGAAATGTCAAGAGCAAGATTGTGTATGTGTGTGCACACATGTAAATACAGAGACAGTGATGTGGAGAGTTATTTTTAAAGATGAAATTTCCTCTGAAATTGAATTCAATACAAATTCAATAATAAATACTATCAAACTTTTAAAATAATTTAAACAATTATTGCTAGCATTTAGCTTAGTAGCTTACATATAGTATGTACTCAAATACTGAGTAGATGAAAAAATGAAGTCCCCGAGTGGCACAATGCTTAAGCGTTCAGCAGTTAAGTGGTTTGAAACCCCCAGAGGCATCTTGTAAGACATGCCTTTGAGTTTGCTTCCATAAGATCACATCCTTGAAAACCCTATGGAAAATTTTGACTCTGCACAAACAAGGTGGCCATGGGTTGGAATCAATTGAATGGCAACTAACCATAGCAACATAGGAAAAACTAATTTGGATGAAACATCAAAGGAAGGTATTTCTCTAATGAGACTTCACATTTACTTCCTTAAAGTGTATTTCTAGAAACTAGGTTTAGATTTGGGTGCAAAATTCTTTTATTTTAACTTAGAATATTGTGACTCATTCAATTCAAGAAACATGTAATCATCTATCTTTGTATAAGAATTTAGAGTAAGTTATAGACCCTGCTTTCAGAGAGCGTAGAGACCCGTGGGAGGATAGGTTAAAAAAGAAATGATGATGGTAATATGATTAGAACTGATAGAGAGGTGATTATAGATTCCTACCAGTATTCAGACAAGGAAAAATTAATTTGGTTCAGAGATTTAGAGGAAACTACATAGAATATCTTTTTTATTTCTTGGATGAAATTTAAAAATTAATAGAGATTTCTAGAAAGACCGCATGAAGCTTTCTTGTTGATGTTATAGGTAGGTAGCCTAATTAGGAAGTTGATATAATAATGTCAATATGAAATATTAGGAGTCAGGGCTACAACATTCTGCAGAGGAAGGTCCAGACAAGCAATACCACACACATGTAAATATCTTAGAATATACAAGCTGGCCATTTCATCTAACAACCTCATTTTACAGGTGGGGAAACTTAGGCATAAAGTAAAGAGTTCTGGTGTGGTGCTGTAGGATAAGCAACAGACTGCTAACCTCAAGGTAGGTGGTTCAAACCCATTAGACACTCCTAGGAAACACTGTGCATAGAGGGTTGCTATGAGTCAGAACTGACTCAAAGGCACTTGAAAAAAATAAGCAACAGACTGCTAACCTCAAGGTAGGTGGTTCAAACCCATTAGACACTCCTAGGAAACACTGTGCATAGAGGGTTGCTATGAGTCAGAACTGACTCAAAGGCACTTGAAAACAACAGCAAAGTAGGGAGGGGATCTGTTATCTTGTCCGTGGGAGAAGATGACACATTTCTATCTTGGACAACATGAGCATCTTTATAAAATAAAGAAAGGCTATGTGGCTTTGTATATTTTCCCTAGTTGGTTTTTAAAAAATATTTTAATCTAATGTTCTATTTTAAATATTTTTTAAACATTTTAATCTAATGTTCATTGTGAAATATTTTAAAGCTTTACATAAAAAGAAGAAAAAAAATTATAGTGGGCCTCTGTATTCTGTGATGTCTCAGAACCTATTTCATTCTTTCTCCATCTCTCTGTTTATTTTTTCCTTTAAGATAAAGTATTTCAATTTGCTTTTGGGACTTATTCTCCAACAACGGATTCACTTTTGGCGGGACTTTGATCCATGTCTCTAACTCTTTGTATTGAGAAAGGCCAATCATGCGCTTCCTCTCTGAACTGGACCACTGGTTTGTATGATGTTATCACAGACTATGAGGGCAGTGGACTTTACTCATTGAGCCTGAAGAGGCTGTTCTTGGCATCTGCTTTCATTTGCCTACAATGCCCTGATATTTATCCTTGCTGAGAACTTTTACCTCCTCTTTTGATTCTATTATGAATCTTCTCCATCTTTCCAACAAATTTCTTTATTCACTATATCAGCTGGAGTCAGTTTCTGTTGGCTTTCTAATTGATGTACAAATAACAATTCCAAAACCCAGGCATGGTGGTGGTGGTTATGTGCCGTGGAGTTGGTTCTGATTCATAGTGACCCTGTACAGGGTGTCTGAGGCTGTAAATCTTTACCGGAGCAGAAAGCCTCCTACGGAACAGCGTGTAGTTTCGAACTTTCGGTTCACAGCCTGATTCATCACCACCCAGCTAATACCTTCATATTCTTCCATTCCCTTCTTTAACCTCTTTTATTAGGAAGGCAATGCCTTTCAAAAAGTGCAGAAAGTAGAATATACAGCTCAATGAATTATGACAGAAAGAGCATCCTCTATTTCCTTACCTGTCAAATGGGTAGCATTGAAAAATCATCATGTCATTGTGCTCTCCTTCTGTGACCCTCTGATGTGAAAACCGCAGAAGGCTCTGTTCAATAGCAGCCTGGTAGATGACAGAGTGTGATCAGATGGGGATGAACACTGCCGTGTGGATTGACTGGTGTATCGGAGACCTGCAGGCATCGTCAGAGCCCAATGGCAGCTTCCCCAGAGTCACTGCCATTGCTTCTATTGCCCTGGGAACACTGGGGGTAGAGACAATGGTAGCACTCTACATGCAGTTATCAGTTGGCCAACATTCTGCAGGATTTGGGCATAAAGCTGCCCAGTGGAACCTGCCATAGCTTCCTATGAGCTCTCTCATTTATCTTAATCTGAGCTTAACCTGAGCTTTGGTCTAGGTCTGAAGAGATGGCAGGCAAACTTTGGGTCCTGAGTGTGTGGAAGTGCAGTTCTATGACTTTCTTGGGCCATTCCCTTGTTGGTCTGCAATGGTCTGACCCAAGTTGGTTTGATTTGGGGAAGGATGGCTTTTAGAAGCAATATACTTGCCATGCCAAGCTCCTCTTGGCAGCACTAGATGTGAAAACCAGTGTCCTTGAATCAATTCTGACACATAGATACCATATTGGATTGAGTACAATCTTAGGGTTTCCAAGGCTGTAAATCTTCATTTTGCTTGTATCCATGGAAACATGAGTCAAGAAATCAAATGATGTATTATATTAGGCAAATCTGCTGTATGTTCCAGAGCAAAGATGTCAGTTTGAGGACTAACGTGTGCCTGATCCAAGTCATGGTATTTTCAATAGCTTCACATGCATGTAAAAGCTGGGCAATAAATAAGGAAGACCATAGAAGAATTGATGCATTTGAGTTATGGTGTTGTAAAGAATATTAAAATTAACACGGACTTCCAGAAGAACAAACAAACTTGTCTTGGAAGAAGTTGTTGTTGTTGTTGTTGTCAGGTGCCATCGAGTCGGAACCGACTCATAGCGACTCCATGCACAGCAGAACGAAACAATGTTCGATCCTGGGCCAACCTCACCACCGCTGCCACCCCCGAGTCCATCAATGATGCCACCTGGCCGATCCATCTCCTTGGAGGTCTTCCTCTTTTTCTCTGACCCTCCACCCTACCCAGCATGACATCCTTCTCCAACGATTGTTTCCTCCGGACTACATGTCCAAAGTAGGAGAGACGAAGCTTAGCCATCCTGGCCTCCAAGGAGCACTCTGGCTGCACTTCTTCCAAAACAGATCTATTGGTTCTTTTGGCAGTCCATGGCACCCTCAGTATTCTCCTCCAACACCACAACTCAAAGGCATCAATTCTTCTACGATCCTCTTTATTCACTGTCCAGCTTTCGCATCCATATGAGGCTATTGAAAACACAATGGCCTGGGTCAGGCGCACCCTAGTCCTCAAGCTGACATCTCTGCTCTTCAATACTTTAAAAAGT
This sequence comes from Chrysochloris asiatica, assembly GCF_000296735.1. Classification (NCBI taxonomy): domain Eukaryota; kingdom Metazoa; phylum Chordata; class Mammalia; order Afrosoricida; family Chrysochloridae; genus Chrysochloris; species Chrysochloris asiatica. Next base: position 33,605,616 of record NW_006408519.1, read on the forward strand.
TCCTGTGCAGCAGATTTGCCCAGTGCAATACGTCGTCTGATCTCTTGACTGCTACTTCCGCAAGTGTTGATAGTTGATCCAAGAAGAATGAAGTCCTTGACAACTTCAATCCTTTCTCCATTGATAAGAATGTTGTTTATTGGTCCAGTGGTGAGGATTTTTGTTTTCTTGACATTGAGATGCAATCCATATCGAAGGCTGTGCTCTTTAATCTTCATAAGTAAATATTTCAAGTCCTCTTCACTTTCAGCGATCAAGGTTGTATCATCTGCATATCGCAGGTTGTTAATGAGTCTTCCTCCAATCCTGATGCCACGTTTTTCTTCATAGAACCCAGCTTCTCGTATTATTTGCTCAGCATACAGGTTGAACAAGTATGGTGAAAGAATACAACCCTGTCTCACACCTTTCCCAATTTTAAAACTTTCAGTGTTCCCATGTTCTGTTCGAACAACTGCTTCTTGGTCTAGGTACAGATTTCTTAGAAGTACAATTGGAAGAAGTAAGACCAGAATATTCCTTAGAAGCCAGGACAATCAGACTGTCTCTCATACTTCAGACTGGTTATCAATAGGAACCAGTCCCTGGAGAAAGATATCATGCTTGGTAAAAAAAAGTCTGAGAAAAAGAGATGGATTAACACAATGGCAACAGCAAGAGGCTCAAATGTGGCAACAGTTGTGAGTTTGATGCAGGAATGGGCATTGTTTCCTTTTATTGTACATAGGGTCATGATGAATCAGAACCAACTTGATGGCACCTAACCTAATTCATTACAGCAGTTCATCTTACTCCCACCAGAGATAGGTTCATCTTTCTCCTGTAGGGCAGGCTGGTGTGTTTGAACAGCTGGTCTTGTAACTAGCGGCCCAATGTCTAACCTATTGTGCAGTGCGCATTGATGTCTGCTGAGAGCATCTCTGTGGAACCTTGTGTGCAGGCTCCGAGTTGTGGTGCAGTACCTGGCAAGTGGGTTTTGCAGGCAACGTGGACTTCCTGAGTGACCAGAACCAGGGGTGGCAGCAGGTTAGTGGCCATGATGACCTGAACAAATGCTTACTGCTTTATAAAAGGCAAATGGCAAGGTTTGGTTCTCTTGAAGGGACTGGTCCAGACACATTCTGGGATGTGGATGGAAGCATGATGATCATGAGTGATGGAATCTCCAACAACAAAACCATTTACTTAGTCTCCTAGTGCTACCACAAATGAGTGGCTTTAAAGAACAGAAAGTGATTTTTCACAGCAGGAGACTCGAAGTCAGAATTCAGGACAGCATCTCTGGAGAATGGCTTTCCTTGTTGGCTCTGGAGGTGAGCCTTGTGTTGACTTCTGTTGCCTAGCATGCCTCAATTCCCTGGTGAGCTTTATGAGACTTTTGCCTCTCTCCCACTTTCTGTGTCTCTGCTGCGCTGTTTGCAACTCAGAAATTGTTAGGTTTTAACACACCCTTAGCTGATATGGCCTCATTAGCCTAACAAAGAAAACTCTGTTTCCAAGCCGGGTTCCAGTCTGCCCTCTGCCACATCCTCAGATTCAACCAACCTTAGATGGAAAATTCTGGGGTGGAGGTGAAGCCATTAAGTGGTCAAAGCAATCTCCCAAAGGCTAAGAAGGAGTATAAAGTGCTATTCACAAAGCATTTGAGTTGTATTATAATTAAAGAGTACTGGAGGGTATATGTAGGTTGAGGAGAGAAAGTTGGGTTGCTAGACGAAAGGTTGGCCATTCTGTGCTTGGGAGAAAGATTTTGGCAAAGATATATTTAGAATCTCAAAAACCCTAGGGAACAGGTCTACTCTGTTCTTCTACAGGGTCACTGTGAGTTGTAAGCCATTAGATTATA
>NW_006408519.1:33607602-33612093 GCF_000296735.1 Chrysochloris asiatica
GTGCTAGATTACAAAGTCAGTTTGAACCACAAGATCAGGAATGCATGCTCACCAGCCAGTCCTCAGAAACCCTATGGGGTTATGATGGGTTTGACCCAACTTGATGGTGCTTAGCAACAATATATTTGAAGTTATGTGCAGATACTATGCTATCTTATGTAAAGGACTTGAGCATCCCCAAATTTAGATTTCCAGGGGTGGTCTTGGAACCAATCTTCCCCAGATACCTAGGGCCAGTTGTACATCCATAGGGGTAAGACTTGGAACACCAATACATATTTTGGGCAGACAAAATGCAATCCAAAGCAAACACCTACTGCTCATAAGTTCATTTGGAGAAGCTATAAATTCACTCTAGAACAGTAGGAAGATTCAGGAGTGGATCCTTTTCATACTGCCAACATCTTACAAGTAAAGCAAAGGAAAAGTTGTATATATATACACAGTCTTTCATGTTAATGCATTTTGGAGTCCTGGTGTGGCATTGTAGGATAAGCACTGGACCACAGGTCAATTTGAACTGCAAGGTCTGGGGTTCCAACTCATCAGCCACTCCTTGGAAACCCTATACAGGGTCGCTATGAGTTGGAACTGACCCAACTGCACTTAGCAACAACAGTAACTTTTTCTAAACTACCACAATAAAAATATTTGCTGAATCATGTCTTAGAGTAGTCCTGGTGTGGCACTGTGGGTTAATGCACTGGACTGCAAAGTCAGATGCAACTGCAAGGTCAGTGGTTCAAGCTCTCCAGCCACCCCTTAGAAACCCTACACAAAGTCACTATGGGGCGATATTGACTTGACCACACTTAACAACAACAATAACATCAACAATGTCCTGGAAGGTGCAATTGGACAATATTGATGGATGACTTTGTAGGGCTGAAGGCAGACAGACCTGTGAACCTAGAGTGTTTGACTGTGGTTTCATGCCTTCGAGTTGGTTCTGACTCATAGCTACTATGTATAGGGTTTCTGAGGAGCGGCTAGTGAACTTGAACTGCCAACCTTGTGGTTGAAACCAACTCTTAAGTCCAACAGATTAACCCACAGTGCCACATTTATGACTGGCAGCACCAATCGGCTCTCCAATACTCCCAAGTAGTCTCTCTGGTTGAGAGACTGAAGTGACTTGGGGTGTGAGGTGGGAAGACAGGAATGTTTCAAGTTTACGCAGGGGAAGTGAGAGTAAGAAGACCCAAGGCTTTATGCTTGTGTGAGAAAGAATAAGTGGGGGGAAGGAGAGAGAGAATGGCAGAGAGGTAGAAATCTGTAAAGCAAGATTTTAAGACCAGAAAGACTGGGGAAGGATGTTCTTTTAGGAAAGTATTTGATGATAAGGAAGACACTATATAGCATGGAATCTTGACCAGAAACCATTGATGTCAGCTTGTTGGTGGTAGTTGTTGTGTGCCACGAAGTCGGTCTGGTTCATAGCAACACTGTATAGGGCTTCAGAGGCTATAAATCTTTGCTGTTGTTACTATTAAGTGCCTTTGAGTCAGTTCCTTAGGGGATAAGAAAGCCTCATCTTCCTCCTGTGGAGCAACTGGGAGGTTTGAACTGCTGACCATGTAGTTAGCAGCCCAACTCATAACCCACTATGCTACTAGGGCTTTTGATACCAGGCTAGTCACATAAAATGGATCCTGTAGGTAGCTGGGGAAGATTGAAGGTTCCAGTACAGGACTGGGTCATGTCTCAGTCATGGGAGATAAAGTTGAATTAGCAAGTTAGTTAGGAAACAGGGTAGATATTATCTACAACTAAAGCATTATTATGTTCAATTCAAGAACAATCCCCTGGCACAGAGCCTCATGAACTCAACATATGCCTACTGAATTTTTATTTTGAATATGAAATTGCTGTAACCCAGATGTCATCTGCCTTCCCAGTGTCTTAATATAAAATGACTTTGCATTTTATTTAAACCTGAAGCAAGTGACACTCCATCTTTTCTCTTGTATGAACCCAGTCAAAGGGTGGGGTGAGGTTACACATCATGATGTCCTCCCAGCCTCCTTCCTTCTCCTGCCCTCTGCCCTCAGTCAAATTCCTCTCTTTTCTCCAGACACTAGATGAAAATGAAGCTCGCTGGTGGTGGTGAGAGAATGTTTTTCTTTGACGGCACTGTTGGACTCTAGCTCTGTCAGCTGAATGTCTCTTTTATACAGCTGCCATTTGGGGGATTGCTGAATAGGTTGTTTAAAATGGGACTAAGTGCGATTTGAAGAATTGGGGAAGCTTTAATGAGAAAGGTGGGTCTTAAACTGGGATTTAGTTACAGGGTAGTTTTGAAGAGAAAAGATATGGAGAAATGATGTTTTAGAAAGGACGTGTAGGAATTAGTACAGTGAATTAGAAGCACAAGGACTTTGTCATCAGCCAAGGTCCAATTCTGATTTTGCACAGAACAGCTCTGTGAGCCCAGGGGAAGTTCATTACTGCTGTGTGCTGTATTTGTAGACCCTGGGATACTTGTACCTACCATACAAAGTGTATGTGAGGATGAAGCTGATGATAACATGTGAATGAACTTGAAGCAATATCCAACATTCAGGTTTATCTATTTTCCTGCCTTTGTCTTCATTTTGGTTCACCTTTTCACTCCTCTCACCTGCAATTTAAAACTAGTCCTAGGTACCTAATGTGTTGAAAATTTCACTGGGTTCACGTTGAGGAGTGATAACAACTCTTCATATGTATATAGTACTTTGCTGCCTTGAAAATGCAATTTGTCAGGATAACAATTATTCACGATTGAATCATAAGAATCTTATTCCATCTCTTTTCACCAGATCCATCTAGACAAGATGAAAACTATTCAGTGGGGATTTATAGTGTTCTCTTAACCTGATTTTCCAGAGATGTCATGCAGTTTGATCAGCATGAAATACAAACACTAGAACACACTGCATCATGAAGGGAGTTCCTTCATGTTATGCTGTGGTTGTTAACTGCCATCCAGTCCTTTCCAATTAATAGCAAACCTGCGTAGGGTTTCCAGGAAGCAGCTGGTGGGTTCCAACTCATACCAATCCTGTTTACAACAGAACAAAATGCGGTCTTCACAATCGTTGCTGTGTTTGAGTTTGTGTTACAGCCACTGTGTCACCCTTATTTTGAGTGCCTTGTAACTTGAAGTTGATCAAACATGGAATAAAGATACATTGATAATTATTGGAGATTGGAATGAGTAAGTTGAGAACAAAGAAAAAGGATCAGCAGTTGAGATATACTTCATTGGTAATAGAAACAATGCCAATCGTCACATAATAAAAATTTTCAAGACCAACAACTTATTCATTGTAAATACCTTTTGTCAATAACATATACTATGAATATACATGTGGACCTCTCTGGATAAAATACACAGAAATTAAATCAACTACATCTGTGGAAAGAGATGATGGAGTAGCTAAACATCATCAGTCAGAACAAGGCCAGGGCCTGACTGTGGGACAGACAAGTTCAAGTTGACATTGAAGTAAATTCAACAAGTCCATGAGAGTCAAAATACAACTCTGAATGTTTTCCACTGAATTTAGGGAACCTCTTACAAATAAATTTGACACATTGAACACTGATGACTAAAGACCAGATGAATTTGGGAATGAAATTACAGATGTCATACATAAAGAAATCAAAAGGTACTTAAAAAGACATAAAGAAAGAAAACAATGATGTCAGATGAGACTCTGCAACTTGCTCCTAAATATAGAGTTGTTGTTGTTGTTGTTAAGTGCCGTCGAGTCGGTTTCGACCCATAGCGACCCTGTACAGGGTTTCCGAGGGTGTAAATCTTTACGGGAGTAGAAAGCCTGATCTTTCTCCCGCGGAGCAGCTGGTAGTTTCGAACCACTGACCTTAAGGTTCACAGCCCGATTCGTAACCACTACGCTACCAGAGCTAAAGCAAATGGAAGAAATGATGAAGAAAAAGAGCTGGACGGAGGAATTCAAAGGGCAACTTAAGAAGACAAAGTAAAGTATGATAATGAAATATTAAGACTGGAGTTCGAAATCCAAAATAAAAGAACACACTCAGCCTTTCTCAAACCAAGAACTGAAGAAAATATTTAAGCCACAAGTTTCAATATTGAAGGAGTCAATGGGAATATATTGAATGACAGAGTAAGCATCCAAAAACCCCACGAAAGACCATACAGTCAGGATACAAAAAAGAAGTGGCCAATATTCAAGCTTTTCAGAAGCTAGCATATGAATAATAACTTATGGTATTAAAGGAAGATGTCCAAGCTGCACTTGAAGGCATTGATGAAAACAAGGCTTTAGAAATTGATGGAATAACAATTGGAGATTTTTCAGCAGATGTAATGCTGGAGGTGCTAACTCATCTGTGCCAGCTGTCTAGAGGAGATCCATATTTGTGCCCTTTCCAAAGCAATGTGTTCCAACAGAATATGGAAATTGTCAAATAATAAAATTAACAACACATGCAAGTAAAGTTTTACTGAAAATAATTTTT
>NW_006408519.1:33614100-33615353 GCF_000296735.1 Chrysochloris asiatica
GTAGAATTCCTCAATTTCATCATCGCTGACTTTAGTGGTTGATGTGTAAATTTGAATAATAGTGGTATTAGCTGGTCTTCCTTTTAGGTGTCTGGATACTATCCTATCACAGACAACATTATTCTTAAGATAGATATTGAAATGTTCTTTCTGCTAATGAGTTCGGAGCCATTCCACTTCCATTTGTTATTCCCAGCATAGTAAACTAGATGACTGCTATATTCAAAATGTCCGATACCAGTCCACTTCAGCTCACTAATGCCTATCTGCCAGTGTTCCACTGCTATTCATAGGTTTTCAATTGTGAACCATTCAGAAGTAGTTTGCCTCTTCTTCTTCCTAGCCTAAATCTGAATGCTTAGCTGAAACCTGTACACTCTGGGTGACCCTGCTGGTATTTAAAGTACTGGTGGCATAGCTTCCAGCATCACAGACAACTGTGTGACAAACTGACAGACGAGTGGCGGTAGTGATGTTGTGTGATGAGGCACTGACTCACACCTCAAGCATTGTGTTCCAAGTAAAGCTACCAAGTTTTGGAGTGTTTGGTTATGGACCAGTACATGATTGAAACATAGGACATCAGAGTTGGTGAAGAAGAAGGGAAGGAAATAAAGGAAAAAAACAAAACAAGAGACTTTATTCTAGGACACCACAAAGAAGCCCAGGGATGCACTCTGCCTTCCTGAGTAGAGACCAGGAGAGTGTGTGAGGGCTGTAAGGAGCGTGTTTGCACGTGCATTTTTGTGTGCATGCATGTGTGAGCTTCTGATTATCTGGGATAGTGAGGAGACAGCACTGTTTACAAGAGGCTACAGATGGAGGCTTCAGTGACTTGGTGTTGAAGCATTAAGGGGTAGGCCCTTCTCAAGCTTGCAGGGGCTTCTAAATAGAGGATGGGCAAGGCGAGTAATATAGCACAGGGAAAATGAAATGGGGGCCTGAAGTAATGTACAGTGACAAACGTTAAGTGTAGCCAAATAGCCACCTAGTAAAGACTGCTGCCATGAGGCAGATTTATGGTGGGCAACCAACCAAAACCCACTCCCATTGTGTTGACTCTGGTGGCACTGTATAGGACATTGTAACTCTTTACGGGAGCAGAAAGCTTCACCTTTCTCCCTCAGAGCATCTTTGAACTCCTGACTTTGCAGTTAGCAGCCCACTGCTTAACCCACTGCACCATTAGGGTTCCCTTGTAGTGTGTGTTGTTGTTGTTGTCAGGTGCCATTGAGTTGGAACTGACTCATAGC
>NW_006408519.1:33615453-33624593 GCF_000296735.1 Chrysochloris asiatica
GGGACATGGAACAAGGGATAGCATTGCTTATGTCAGATGAATCTTGGCTGAAAGTAGAGAAAACCAGAAAGATGTTCATTTGTGTTCACAGACTATGCAAAGGCATTTGACTGTGTGCATCATGACAAATTATAGATAACATTGCAAAGGATGTTTCATTGTGTTCATGTAGAACCTATACATAGACGAAGAGGCAGTTGTCCAAAAAGAATAAGGGGATATTATGTGATTTAAAGTCAGGAAAGGTTGTATCCTTTCACCATACTTATATAATTTGTATGATGAGCAAATAATATGACAAGCTTGACTATAGGAAGATTGTAGGGACAAAAGCTGAAGGTTCCAAAATGGCCACAGTAATGTCAACCCAGAAGTGACTTTTTCACATCTTCTCCTTTCCCCCTCCCCTCCAGCATAGATCCCTAACCTTGCATACCAGAGTTTTGTGTTCCCACAGACCAATTAACTATCTGCTAAGGAGCAGAGAGCAGCTGGAGCCAGGCTGTTTTACCACAAGTCTAGGCTGGAGATAAAACCCTCCTCATACAGCTCCTTCTCCACTCGGCTTGGAATATAAGACTTATTTAACACATAGTATGCACTCCCCGTCCTGTGAGGAGATGTTGAATGTACAGATGGTAACCACTGGAGACAGCTGACATATTCTGTTAGCAAGTTCCCTGTTGGTAATCCATCTCTCCTTTATTTTCCTTTCTGTAATAAACTAATATCTCAGATTGGTTTTTGATAATTTTTTCAGTCTCTTGGCACCTACATATGCAGAAAGCTTTTTCCTTCTGGGCCTAGACCCCAACAAAGATGAACAAGGTATCAACTTTGGAGGAAGACTCTTTAACAACCTGATGTATGCAGATGACACCACCTTGCTTGTTGAATGTTGCTTCCATGAGCATTGATTATGGATCCACGTAAAATGAAGTCCTTGACAACTTCATTTTTTTTCTCCATTTATCATAATGTTGTTTATTGGTCCAGCTGTGAGCCTGTTTGTTTCCTTAGATGTTGAGTAATCCATCCTGAAGGCTAGAGTCTTAGATCCTCATCAGTAAGGGCTTCAGGTCCTCTTCACTTTCAGCAAGCAAGGTTGTGTCATCTGCATATGTAGTTGTTGTTAAGTGCTGCTGAGTCAGTTCTGACTCATAGTGACCCCTGTGTAGGGTTTCCGAGAAGCAGCTGATGGGTTTGGACGACTGATCTTATGGTTAGTAGTCCAGTGCTTATCCTACAACACCACACTAGGAGTCCTTAGTAATAATGTTGTTGATGTTTATAAGTGTCATCAAGTAAATTCTGACTCATAGTGATACTGGATAATGTTTCCAAGGAGCAGCTGATGGATTTGAACAGCTGACCTTGTGATTAGCAGTCCAATACTTATCCTACAGTACCATACCAGGAGCCTTTAATAATAATAATAATGTTGTTGTTGTTATTGCTAAATGCCATTGAGTTGATTCTGACTCATAGTGACCTTGTATAGGGTTTCCAATGAGCGGCTGGTGGGTTTGAACTGCCAATCATATAGTTCACAGTCCAGAGCCAATCCTAGTGCCACACCAGGAATTCTTATAATAATAAGAGCTATGAATTTCTGGACTGCAAGATCAGTGTAAACCACAAGGTTGGTGGTTCAAACCAACCAGCTGCTTCTGGGAAACCCTAGATAGGATCACTATGAGTCGGAACCGAATTGACAACACTTAATAGCAACAATATATGCATGACCTTGCCTGCCAAAAGTGCAGAGGTTCTGAAGCCCTTACTGGCTAGGATCTAAGACTACAGCCTTCAGTATAGATTACTAACATAGAGAAAACAAACATCCTCACAGCTAGACCAATAAATACTATGATTAATGGAGAAAAGATTGAAGTTGTCAAGGATTTCACTTTACTTGGATCCATAACCAATGTTCATGGAAGCAGCAGTTAAGAAATCAAATGACATATTGTGCCAGACAGTTCTACTTGAAAAGACTTCATTGAAGTACTAAAAAAGAAATTTTAAAAAGATGTCACTTTTAACTCTAAGGCACTCCTGCCCCCAAGCCATGGTATTTTCAATTGTCTTGCATGCATGTGAAAGCTGGACAATGAATGAGGAAATCTAATTAAGAATTGGTCCTTTGAATTATGGTATTGGTGAGGAATATTAAATATACCATGAACTTTCAGAAGATGGAACAGATAATGTGCGGGGAAAAGTCCAGCTAGAATGCTCCTTAGTAATGAACATGGCAAGACTTAGTCTCATGGACTTTGGACATGTCTTCAGGAGGGACCATCTCAGAAGGACGTCATGCTTAGTAAAGTAGAGGATCCCTGTAAAAGAGGAAGCTCCCCCAATGAGATGGATTGACACAGTGGGTGCAACATTGGCCTCAAACAAAGCAATGATGTGAGAACGGTAGAGAAACAGGCAGTGTTTCAGCCTGTGATAATGGGCCTCTAGGAGTTGGAACTGATTTGACGGCACCTAACTACAACCTCCTGGAGTGGCGCTGTGGGTTAATGCACCAGACTGCAAAGTCATTTGAACTGCAAGGTCGGTGGTTCAACTCACCAGCTGCTCCTCGGAAACCCTACACAGGGTTGCTATGGGTCGGAATCGACTCAAGGGCACTTAACAACAACAATAACTACAATCTCAGGGGCTCGTTTTCCAGCACTCTATTAGACAATGTTCCACTGCTAGTTATAATGTTTTAAGTGGCCAGTTATTTTCAGATGTAGACCACCATATCCTGCTTTCTAGTCTATTTCAGCCTGGAAGAGCCACTGAAACCTGTCCACCATGAGTGACCCTGCTGGTATTTGAAATACTGGTGGTATAACTTTCAGCATCATAGCCACATGCAAGCCAACATAGTAAGACAAACTGATAGCTGAAGGGTGATCTTTTATGCTACCAATTCTTAATTGAAGGTTATGTTGTACCTGGTTAAGTGTTAGTAGTAAACTTTTAAGGAGGGAGAGAATTATCCATTTTCTCTTTCCTCTTTGCCAGACATCCAGTTCCTATATTAAAATTAGTCAACATTTCTTCCCCTCTTCAGCATTTATCCAAATGGCTTGCTTACAACATTCTGACTCCTGTTTACTGATTTGACATGCATTTTGTTGCCTATCGAGATGTGTTTCTTGATTCTCATCAAACTCTTGTACCTGCTGTTATAGAGACTACAGCATCTAGCCTCAATTTAGTCGTCTCAGATCTTCTATTCTTTCCTCACTTCAGCAAATTTACAACCAATTCCTGGGATAAGGACCACCATTGGCTCTTGTGGTATCATCTGATACTACCTGTGACCAATAACCAAACCTCTAGGTCTCCCAGAGTTCGATTTTCATGGCTAATGCATTGTGAAACTGATAGAGAAGGAATGAAGCTGGATAAGATGTCCCTGCATCAATGCCATATGACTCTCGTTGAGAGTCAGCATCTATCACAGGGGTCTGCCTTGACAAGATATTGACACTGTTCTCTCCATGTGTCCAGAGCCTCGTCATATGAACTAATGATTAAGAGAAGATGGATGACATGAAATCCAGTTTAACTAACATTACTGAAATATTATTTATGGTGTTCTAATTGCCTAAGGATGTATTCCTTGTCCTTTAAACCTTTGTCTACCATAAAAAAAGAAAAAGAAAGAAAAATTAATTGTGCCACTTGCCTTATGTTATTTGTAGGGAGCTGTGAAAACTAATTAAAAACAAAACCAAAAGCCACAGATGTAATTATTAAATAATGAGGTAAGGATAACATTATCTGATGCTATTATATATACCAAGAGCGAATTTTAATTGGAACCCCAGGTGGCAACTGAGAAACCAGGTATAAAGAAATTTTACCTTTACTGTCTATTTGCAAAATAATTATGCATCACAATTATTGCCTGGGTGTAAACCAGAATCTTCGGGAATGTTCATTAAAAGGAAGGATGCATGTGGTCCTGGCCTGTGCAAAACAAATAAATAAACTAAATACTCATACATCATCAAGACCCGTGCTTTCAATCTGACACTGCAGACATGCAAGATTTAGGACCATTTGAAACATGTAATCATCTAGTACCAAAAGATTAGATTCATTCTTTCTAGTTTCTGTAAAGTATAAATATGAGATGCATCTGTTATGGCGATGAAATAAATATTTGAAAGCGTCTACTCCTGCCTTTACACATAATTTATAATGCTATTTTATGACTGTGTGTGTGTGTGAAATACAAAGTTCTTTCCAGTGAAATATATCAAAGTAACTGAATATACTTCTGCATGTTATGCAATAGTGCTGAGTGAGTGGAAAAGCTTTCCAGCAAAGGGCATTGTGCATCGCCACTGTCTTGTGGATAGGAAGTTGAGGGAGGGCAAAAAGTCAGTAATACAGGTACAAGCAGGTGTGCATGTGACTTTTACCATCTGGTGTTTGATGGGAGATGGATGAGATGCTGTACTGGGAGGAACCTAGTCTGGGGGAAGGTGTACCGTAGTGGACAGTGGTTGACTGATGTCTGCAATGTCATGGTGGCAGCCATGTGCACATAATCCATTTCCTGGTTTGGAGCCAATGAAAGAACTCACTAAATTGGACCCCAGACTTTTGTGTTCTAATCTCAGCCACCAGCTGCCCCAATAACTAAGTAGCTCTGTGAAGTTTGGAGAGCCCTTTAACCTCTCTTAGCTACAGTTTGTCTGTCTTTGAAATGGGAATGTGGACCCACATCAGACCTCTTCTTAGTGAAGCATGAGAGGCAACAGTGAAGCAATCGGTATAAAACAATTTTAGTTCAAAACCTCAAACGAACTCCAACACAGCTAACATGAGCTTAGTCTTTCTGTTTTTCCTTCATTCAGTGTAACATTTAGGTGAACACAGCTCAAGAGGGAACATTTAGGAGAACCCAAAAGAGGGAACAAACAGCACACCTCTGATCAGTTTGACATCTTGTTTATGAGTCTCGATTAAAACTAACAAACCAACAAAACAATCACCTGCAAACAGGTGTAAAGATAAACTTCTGTTTAGAAATATTTAGACACCACGAGTCGGGGCTGACTCGACCACAGTTCTATGCTCCACTATGTTGTAGATGTTTGGGATGCTTCAGTGAATTGATGATGCTCTTGGGTAGTTAACTTTCTAGTGTGGAGAAGCAGACAATACACAAAGATGTAAGTAAATACATACATAAGTAAGAAAAAAATAAGTGCATTGATAGGTGAACATATGCTACTCAAAGACATAAGTAAATATATAAATGAATAAGCAAACATAAATGTACGTTTGTTGTGGTTGCCACGTACTGTTTAGTCAGTACCGACCCATAGCGATCTTGTATAGGGTTTCTGAGAAGCGGATGGTGAGCCTGAACCACCGACCTTGCAGTTCCCACCAACAATGAAGTCTAGCGCATTAACCCACAGCGCCACGCCAGGATTCCCATATAGATGGGTAAGTAGATAGTATTACAGTAATAAGGAGTCCTGGTGTGGAGCTGTAGGATAAACTCAGGACCAGAAGTTTGGTTTGAATCACAAGGTCAGCGGTTCAAACTCACCAGTCCTTCCTTGGAAACCTTATACAAGGTCATTATGAGTTGGAACGAGTCCACGGCACTTAACAACAACAACAGCAATGAAGCAATAAAGTAGCATCGAAGATGTCAGGCACTATGAGGCGGCTAAGTGATATGAAGAATGAATACACGATTGGGAGAGTGTGACTGGGAGGGACTCAGGTCCCTGATGGCTAAGGTCACCATGTTGAAGGGGAATGTGTTCTGTGGGCTCAGGGACCAGGAAGGCAGCTTTTCTGCTCCAGTTCGTTTTTGAGATGTGGCTCTGCCAAATGCCCAAGTCTTTCAGAGACCAGGAAATCATGCCTGGTGCTTACTGCTATTGATCAATTTCTCTTGTTCACACTGCCAGAGGACATTCCGTGTCTACCATTATAAATGTTTATTCTGATCCCAGCAGTGTTACTCCCACTCTGGAAATAAGTAGATTCCTTTTTTTTTTTTTTTGCAGTTATGGATCTTGATTTATTATTTCAGCCATAGAAACAAACAGTAGCATTGCTTAAAAGGGGTCATCTGTCAAGCAATTGACTATGCCCCTGGCTTATGCTGGGAAGGGGTGTGGAAACCATGTTTGATTCACCCTTCTACTGCTTGGTTTTTCTTCCTCCTGCTCTTCTTGGCCAATGTCTCACTCAGCCTCTGTAATCATTACACAGCTACTCTTTGTTACAAACCCATTATGTGCTAGGTAGTGTTCTACATGGCTTATACACATTTGTCCAGTTTTCTCAGCCTCTACTGGGGTATAATATTGAGACAGATCACTTAAGATTAGGGCAAGTCAATGAAATAAAGTACACCAGACGTTCAGCACGGTGCTTGGTACCTAGAAGATTCCTAAAAAATGGTAGGCATTATTATCACAGTCTGATTTGCCCTTCAAAAACCCTAGGAAGTAGACATCAGAGTCCTTCATTTATAGGCTCAGGGAACTTGAATCACTGCATCAAGGTCACTCTGCTAGTTTCACCTGAAGTTAGGGTTCAAATCTCAGTCTCCTCTGTTTCTCATTGTGCTGTCTTTCTGCTTTCCATTTTTTATTTTATAAAATGCAAATTATATATGTATGTATATGCATTTACACACAGTTATAGTTCACACAGGTGTTTTAGAGGTTATATTATAGAATCTACTATTGTTATTGTTGTTAAGTGCCATTGAGTTGGTTCCAACTCAGAGTGACCCCATGAATTACCAACCTTGAGGTTCAAGTCAACTTTGCAGTTCAGTGTTTATCCTACAGGGCCACCACCAGGCCTATATTTATATATCTATATCTCTATATGGAGTCCTGGGGTGGCGCTGAAGGATAATGCACTGGACCACAAGGTCAATGGTTCATAATCAACCAACCAACCTCACACCATAGATACAGATAGACACAGATATATGGTGGTGGTGGTCGTGGTGGTGTGCTGTGGAGTCGATTCCGACTCATCGCGAACCTGCATAGGGTTTCCAAGGCTGTCAATCTTTACAGGAGCAGAAAGTCTCATCTTTCTCCCATGGAACAGCTAGTAATTTTGAACTTCTGGTCTTGACTTTAGCAGCCAAACTCTTAACCACTCCACTATCAGAGCTCCTTCTCTCTCTCTTTCGAACCCTGGTAGTATAGTGGATTATGAGCTGGGCTTCTAACTGCCGGGTCAGCAGTTTGAACACACCAGCTACTCCATAGGAGAAATATGAGGCTTTCTGCTCCTTCAGAAATTTATAGCCTCAAAAATCCTATGCAGAGTCGCTGTGAATCAGAACCAACTCAGTGGCACAAAACACCACAAACACTGTGTACTGTGTGGTGCTATAGGGAAAATACTGGACTACTAACCACAAGGCCAGTGGTCCAAACCCACCAGACACTCTTCAGAAAACCTATGCAGCATTGCTATTAGTCAGAACAGAATAGGTGACACACAACCACTACCACAATATCTATGTACATACACTGTACTGTGTGGTGCTATAGAGTAAATACTGGACTACTAGCCACAAGGTCAGTGGTTCAAACCTGCCAGGCACACCTCAGAAACCCTATACAGGTTTCTATGAGTCAGAACTGACTTGATGGCACATAAAAATAACATCATATGAATATGTGGCAAGGTTGGCATCTCAAACCCACCAACCTCTCTTTGGAAGCCTCTAGAAAGTTGCTATGAGTTGGAACCAACTATACAGCACTTTACAACAACAACAACATATGTCAGTTCCCATTCATAATGATCCTTTGCACAGCAGAATGAAACACTGCGCAGGACTAAGTTGTCTATCTTCACAAGTATTACGCTCGAGTCCATTGCTGCTGCCACTGTGTCAATCCATCTCCATGGGGGTCTTCTTTATCGCTGACCACATTCTTCTTTATTCGCATTACCAACATGATGTTCTTCTCCAGAGAATGGTCCCTCCTGATAACATATCTGAAGTATATATAAGCCATTTGCTCACAGCAACCCACTGTGTGTCAGAAGAGTAGAATTGTGCTCCTTAGTTATTTAGCTATTTATTTGTTTGGTTTTTGAAAATAGCTTATTTTTTGGAAGTAGAATGCCAGACCTTTCTTTCAATGCCTCTGGATGAACCTGAGCTTCCAGCCATTTGGCTTTATAGCCAAGCCTGTTAACTGAACATCAGGACTTCTATGTATATGTGACTACATGTGTGTAGATAGAGGGATGAATGGTTAGATAGTTACATGGCAGAAATAGAAATCTGTGTGTCCAAGAAAGCATTATTAAAATGCCAATCAGTTTTATGATTATCTTGTTTCATAAAGCAAAATGGAAAATAATTAAAAATAGACTGTAGCTGCTATTACTGTTGTCAGGTGCCATTAAGTCAGTTTTGACTCATAGTGACCCTGTGCACAACAGAATGAAACATTGTCTAGTCCTGCGATATCCTCACAATCATTGCTAAGCTTGAGCCCATTGCTGCTGCCACTGTGCCAATCCATCTTCCTGGGGGGCTTCCTCATTTTTGCTGATCCTCCACTTTACCTACTATGATGTCTTTCTCCAGGGACTGGACCCTCCAGATACTATGTGTGAAGTGTAAGAGATGAAGTCTCACCATCCTGGCTTCCAAGGAGCATTCTGGCAATACTTCTTCTAACACAGATTTATTTGTTCTTCTAGTAGTCCACGATACTGTTATTACTTTTCTCCAATAATACTATGACTTGGGTGAGGTTGTTAGTCTAGTCCTCACACATCTTTGCTCTTGAACACTTTAAAGAGGTCTTTGGCTAATACAATTGTTGTTGTTGTTAAGTGCCATCAAGTCAGTACTGACTCATAGCAACCTTATGCACAGCAGAACAAAACACTGCCCGATCCTGAGCCAACCTCACTACTGTTGCCACACTTGAGTCCATTGATGCTGCCACCTGGCCAATCCATCTCACTGGAGGGTCTTCCTCTCTTTCTTTATCCCTCCACCTTACCAAACATGATATCCTTTTCCAGTGACTAGTCCCTCCTGACAATATGGCCAAAGAATGAGAGATGAAGTTTGGCCATCTTGGCCTCCAAGGAGC
>NW_006408519.1:33627718-33645824 GCF_000296735.1 Chrysochloris asiatica
TTTAGCCATCTTGGCCTCCAAGGAGCACTCTGGTAGTGGGTAAAAGTAATGAATTTAAAATAGTGTCTCTTTTTTTTTTTCTACCCTAGTTGAGTCTCTTCGTCATCAACTGATGTCATATGTATTAATTATATATTGGCACATAACAGATCACTACAAAAGTAATGATGCTTTTCTAGCAGTAACAAACACTAGGGAGGTACACAACCTTCAATCATCATCCATTTGAGATCAAAAGGGCAGCATTTACCTAAGAAGAGAGTTCAGAAAAATGAGGAAAGGAAACAGGAAACACAGGGAGAAAATGGAAGTGATGTTACTTTGAGGGGATTTTAATCAATGACACGAAACCAGATGTGTGTGAATTGTTGAATGGAACACTGATCTGCTCGGTAGACCTTTTCACCCTATTCACAATAAAAAAAATTAATAAAACAAAGTAATTATCCTTCCTTTAAATATCTGTTGTGCTTCCTGAGGGTCAGGAATTCAGGAAAAATCTGGCTTGATGGTTTTGGTTCAGGTCTTGAAGATGGCACTGGATCGGCAGTGTTGCATTCTAACAACAATAAAGCTAGGCTATTTAGCTGACATCATTCCTGTATTAGTAGCAGTAAACAGAGTGTTTAACTTTATAAGTCCTCAAAGCATATTTAGAGAAAGCAAGTGATGGAGGGTGAGTGAGTTATTTAAAGAGTAGTTGGAGAAGTGGATAGATGGTGAATTGGTACCTAAGAGACTTAACACCTATTTCTTTTCAAAGCCATTGCCTTTTTACTTCGACCTGTCAATACCTGTGGAATAAAAAGTCAAGGTATGGTGGGTCTTGAACAACATGACTGGGATTCTCCACCTTCCAGAAACAACAGAAGATTCTCATTCTCACTCCCACTGAGACCACATCTGGAACCTGCCAGAATGGTGATGTGAGGGAACAGTATTTAGGATTCATCTTTCCTTAGTCTCCTCTCTGGTTAACTGGAAATTTCCTTTCCTTTCTCCTCCCTGTCCCCCAGACACCCGCCCCTAAGGCTGCCAGAAGTGCAGAGTCTTACAGAACAGCAGGCACAAGTTAAGCACATGAAATAAAATTATGTCCATCACTGAGATAAGAGGAGGGCTGTTTGCAGTATGGTCCAGATCTGAGCCAGTGAAATGAAGCCTGTTTCAAGAACATTAAGAATCATTATGGTGTCCTGGTGTGGTGATGTAGCATAATCACTGGACTGCTAACCACAAGGTGGACGATTCTCCTGGGCAACCTTATACAGGTTCACTAGGAGTTGAAACTGACTCAATGCCATTTAACAACAACAACAAGAATCAATAGAGCGTTTCAGAACACACAGAAGAGCAGTTTACATCCCTGAGAACCTGTGCTTGATTTACATCCCTTCATTTACTCATGAGAGGTCACAGAACACAAGACATTGTGGAGGTAAGATTCAGAGTCTGGACTTCCAAGCCCTGGGTTGCAGTCCTCTTTCTAACCCTTTCTTTCTGTATAAAGCCAGACAAGTCACAGACTGCTTCCAGGTTGTTGTTGTTGTTAAATGCTGTCAAGTTGGTTCCAACTCGGAGCCACCTGTGTATGGTTTTGTGGTGTAGCATTGTAGGATAAGCACTGGACCACAAGGTTGGTTTGAACTGAAAGATCAGTGGTTCAAACTCACCAGCCACTCCTTGGAAACCCCATACGGAGTCACTATAAGTCAGAGCTGACTCGATGGAACTTAATAACAACAACAACATTAGGGTTTCTGAGACTTTAAATCTTTGTGGAAGCAGAAAGCCTCATCTTTTTCCCAAGGAGCAGCTGGTGGGCTTGAACCAGCAACCTTGTGGTTCACAGTCCACTGATTATTGTAGGGAGACACCATGCTCCCTCTCTTCCACATAGTAGAACTATGTAATGACACAGGACAAACAGGGCTAAGTGAGAGAATGACAACAAAAGTACTCTGAAAACCTTTACAAAGTTGTCCTCTCTGTAGGACCCAGCCTCTTCGATGATAACGTTTAGACCCATCAGTACCTATAGGATAAAGGCCCAGGGGACAGTGGAATGACATGTTTTTCAGTGGTCTCCACACTGCTCCAACCATGGAACCACTTCAGGCTACAGTGGAGAGATAGGCTACTCAGGGGGGTGCTCCTCCCCAGATTCATTACTGAGGACACTGACTCTTGCTTGAATCTCTTTTATATAATGGGATTCCCAAGGAAACTTTGTTTGGTAGATAATCTTCTAAAATAAATATATAAATATGTGGCATTGGAGGATAAATACTGGACTGTTAATCATAAGCTTGGTGGTTTAAACCCTCAAAGCTGACTCTTGGAAACACTCTCTAGGGTCTCATGAATTGGAACAGACTCCATAGCACATGACAACAACTACATTGAATACTTGATGAGTTGCCATAGAGCTTTAGCCTGCTTTTCTTCCACAGTCCCCAAGGAACTTGTGATGAAGTCAGGGGGAACACACACAGAGTCAGATAGGATTCCAAGACAGCCTCACTGGCATGTCAAGACAGTGGAAGTCAGGTCACATGGCTCTGTAACCTTTTGGTCTCAGTTTCCTCCATGTCTCAGATGAAGATATAGTGCCAACTTCTCATGGATGCTGAAGGAGGCATGGAGTGGATACTCCTGAAAATGTCCAGCATAGTGATTTGTACTTGGTCATCCCTATAAACAGTAGGATATTCTGGGATATTGTACCTCCAGCTAGCAATGTTATCAAATATCAACTGCTGTACAGTACAAGCTGGTATGTTAAAGCACTCAGATACATGTGTGGATGCAGGACACATCACTTGTGTTTGTATGATGATTTACTAAAATGCATCAAGCAATGCTCCAACTGTGGTGACCATTGACAAAGAGGAACAGGTGAGCTCTCCTGGGCATCAAAGAGTGGCCTGGTGGCTCGTGTATTTACTCCTATCCTGCTGTTTTATGCATTTGGCATTTAGCCTCAGCTCTTTACATGGCATTCATCATTGTAATTAAGTAAGGGACAGAAATACTCAGATACTCTTTGGCTGAGGGCTTGTCTGAACCTTGTTTTTACATTGGCAGGAGCTGAGCACAGGCGTTGTGACTTCCTGATGATCTTGTGTTAAAGCAAGCTACACTGTTTAGAGGATAGGAGAGAAGCAAGTCTGTGCAAAGTTAGCAAGAGTATCCCCGAGGTAAAAGACAGAGTCGCTCCATAGTCTTCTTATTACTCACTGTCCAATGGACTTAAGAGCAAGTGAACTCTTTATGACATCACTCATTGATTTAATAAAATTCACTGTAGGCCATCCTGTGTTGGACATCCTCTGTGAAGAACTGTTCTTAATCCTCTCTATATTCCTAGGTGGTAGCAAGTAGCAGTATTCACACTTTATTGAAATGTGCTATATTGTTGCTAAGGAGCTTTGGTAGCATAGTGGTTAAGAATCGGGCTGCGAACCTTAAGGTCAGCGGTTCGAAACTACCAGTAGCTCCGCGGCAGAAAGATGAGGCTTTCTACTCCCGTAAGGATTTACACCCTCGGAAACCCTGTACAGGGTCGCTATGCGTCAGAACCGACTCGACAGCACTTCACAACAACAACAATATTGGTGTTAGTTGCTGAATAGTCAATATTGCTAGGTTTTCTTGAGTTGCCTCCAACACACAATGACTTCCAACACACAATGACTTTATTCATAACAGAGCAAAACACGATCTGTTCCTCACCATCCTCACCACCATTGCTATGTGTGAGAGCTGAGTTGTAGGTGCTGTTGTAATCCAATTCACTGTTGCTCTTCATCACTATTTTGTTGACTTTAGCAACATGATGCTCTTCTCCAAGGCTTGCTCACTGCTAATAACATGTCCAAAGTACATGAAACAAAATCTTGCCACCCCCTCTCGTAAACAGCATCCGTAAACATACTTCTTCTAGGATAGATTTATTTGTTTTCTCACAGCCCATGGTATATTAAATAGTCTTTGCTAACACTATAAGTCAAAGGCATGAATTCTTATTTGCTCTTCCATATTCATTGTTCTGAGTTTATCTGCATCTAAGGCAAGTAAAAATATAATGGCTTGGATGAAGCACATCTTAGTCTTCAAAGTAACAGTTTTACTTTTTAACATTTTAAAGAAGTCATTTGCAGTAGATTTGCCCAGTGCAATTCATCTTTTGAGTTCTTGAAGGCTGTTTCTATGGACATTGAGTGCGAATACAAGTAAGAAGAAATTCTTGAAAACTTCCATCCTTTTTCTGATGTTGTTTATTTGTCATGTGGTATTTTTTGTTTGCTTTATGTTAAAGTAATTACTGCTCTTTCTTTTTAGCTTCCAACATATATATCCCAATCACCAGTAATTGTCAATGCATCTAGAGTGTATGTTTGAGCAATTTCAGACTGCAGAAGCTGATAAAAACTTTCAATTTCTTAATCTTTGACATTAGTGGTTAGTTTATAAATTTAAATAACAGTCATATTAACTAGTCTTTCTTGTGGGCATATAGGTATTATCTTATCACTGACAGTGTTGTACTTCAGGATAGATTTTGACACACTCTTTTTGACAGTCAAATTCCTTTTTAACTTGTCATTTCTGGCATAGTAGACTATATGATTATACAATTCAAAATAGCTAAGACCAGCCTATTTTGCCTCTTTTATTTTCATTTGTTTTAGCTACTGTGTGTTCAAAAAACAGTTTCAGAGTCATCCATTTCATTTTCGACAACTTTGGATTTTGCTAGATTTCGTACTTCATGCATTCTCAGTTGGATTGGCAATTATGTTTACAGCTGTTCCTTCTTATTTTGAGTCATGCCTGATTAGCAAATGAAAGTCCTGAAAACTTTACTCCATCCACATTACGAAAATCGACTTTGCCGTGGGCAGTTCTTCCCCATCATATTTGGAGCTCCTTGCACCAGGAGGACTAATTTCAGGCGCTGTATCAATGTTCTGCTGATATTGATAGGTGTTCACTTTCCGGTTTTTGGGGAAGTAGTTTGCCAGGACCTCAGGACTAGTCAGCATACATCCAAAACCACCTGTTCGTTTGTGGCTTCAGTGGCTTTGGGGAGACTTGAAGGGATGTTGATGAAAGGCTGGATTTTGTTGAGTTGCTAGGAGTTGCCATGCTGAGGGAGACGGAGAACCTTCAAGTGAAGAAAGTGACAATGCTCTGAAGTTAAAGGGCCTTGCAAATCAAAGGCATCATTAAATGATATCATGTTTCAGGGAGAGAGCAACTATTCTATAAAAAGCTCCAAGATTCAGGAGTCCTGGTGTTCAGTATTGCTGGAGTCATAATTAGCATGTCTGTTAATGATATTTAATCTCCTAACCTTCATCTATCCAATGGCAAGAACACACCTGTTCTCTCTTCCTCTCAGGTGCACTGCACCCTGCTGCCCACAGGGCACATGAGAAGCAGAAAACATCCATCTGATACTGCAAGTCTTCCATGCATTCTGACTGTTGATTAGTACTATAAACCCTGACCCATGAGTTGACTGCTTGTATACCTATGATACAAGGACTTCTTTAGTATGAAGCATTCTGCCATCTTTAAAGCTCAGACAGTTGGATGGAAACATGTACAATGTAGGCCTGTCTGTTCAGTTCACAAGCTTTTAGTCAGTAGCATGCCAGATGTCACAGGCTTGCAATAAGTATGTGTCTGGGTGGGGAAGTTAGTGAAGACACAGAAACACAGGGGAGTTTTTAAAGGAAGAAGACAACAGCTTCCCTGATACCCATCCCCTGGTCTTCCTCCTACTTTCCTTGCTGTTCCTTCTGAATCGCTCATGCTTCTCTTTTCCTGCCCCACCTAACACTCTTGGGACTCCACTCTTGGACCTTTCCTGCTTTGATTCTGAACTCTTGTAGCTGTCATTTAGAAAGAGTCGACCTCCCTGCGCTACACAATGAGTGAACTTTACCTGCCCCCTCACCGTCCTTTCCTACCTGCTGTGTTAGCTAGTTCTTCCCTGTCCATTGAGACATCTCAGACCAGCGCCAGGACTCTCCTGGTTACTCTCAGATAATTAGAAGCTCTCTGGTCACTTTCAGTCACTAAACAGTCTCACTTGAATAATTAAAATATCCAGGCCTATGTAATTATCAAAGCTCCATAGTTCATTTGAAGTGAGAATTGCTCTCTTTTCCACCAACTACTTTCTCTTTCAAGGTAGAAGTCTGTCTTGGGAAATGGGCTCACCAATTATTCTCTATTTTCTCACCTAGCACTTGTCTTCCTCACATCCTCTCATTCCCACAAGTGTGGTCATGCTTTTCTCTCTCTCTTCCAGAGCTGGCGGGGAGAAGAGAACGAAGGGAGAGGAAAGGTCTTACTTGTATGGTACACTTGTAATCGGACAACAGCATTTTCTAGATTTGACACATGACCATGGGCTATGTTCATGGGTTCCTTGGAGATCCCTTCCTTTGCATTTCCCACCTGCACCCCCAGTGCTGTGGTCATTTCTGACTGGACACTTACAGCTTTCCCCTAAGCCATTATTTCCAGCCCTTCTTTCCAGTTGAGTTCATATCATCCCTCTGGGTGGTCTTGGGAGGGTTTGAAATGGTTACAGGGTGTCATGACTCTCCCTTGTGGCTGTCTTTAGATCCTCAAGAAATCCTCAGTCATTGCCGTTCTCACTGTTGGTGGAAATGTAGCTAAGTCCCTATGCAGCCCAAGTTCTTTCTCTGCCCTGATGCTTTCAAGTGAGCACGGTCACGCTGTAGAGCTTTGGGGTTCATGTCTGTCAGCCTGATGTGCTCCCCAAACTCCAAGGGACACATAATAAGCTATCTGAGTAATTTCTTTGAAGCTCCTTTCACAACTGAAGTAGGAGAGTGTGTGATCGTATGGTCCCCTTTAGTGCAGCGTAAAGGACTGTCACAGAACGCCTACAACTCTCTCCTAAGCACACTCTCACTGAGGCTGCTTCTGAACATCAACTCCCTGATGCCTGGAGATGGGATTGCATTGCTGTTGTTGTTAAGTGTTGTTGAATATAGGGTTTCCAAGGAGTGTCTGATGAGTATGAACCACCAGCCTTGTGGTTCAAAACAACTTTGTAGTCTAGTGCTTATCTCTTACAGTGCCACACCATACATTAGGGTTTGAAAACTATCCTGTGAAACATTCTTAACCAGTCTTGCCAAGGTGGTCCAGCACTGTGCTTTGGAATTTTTGGGGTTGGCGCCAGGTTAGGCAGTGTTTCATTCTATTTTGCTTATGGTCACTATGAGTCAGAACCAACTCGACAGCACTTAACAATAACAACCCACTTCCTGGTTATTAGTCCATTGGAGCAGATTATATCACATGCTGCTGATTAAGTGGATTTATAAACTATACAAGTCTAAACATCACAGTTTCAACTATAGTGAATATGCAATGAGCATCTTTTCTATGGTTTTCCTCATAAAAAAGAACTGAAAGGACCGTCAAACTTAAAAATGAGTTAAACATGTTTCTCTTTGTAAAATATCTGGCCTTTTGGTGATAGAAAGTGGTGGTCAAAATTATGTTTCCTAGTATGTATTTTGAAAAAAAGAGAAATTAATATACTTTATCTGTTCCTTCAAGATAAAGGTGATGTTTTAACAAATGAGACAATAGCTGCTTTGTAAATGAAACATGTGTTATGAGCAGAACATTTAAAACCAGATGCGTAGAAATATATTCAATATCATGTGATACTACACCTGTTTTTTAATGAAATAAAATAGTATAAAACCTGTTATCTCTCACATCTGTATTTATAAAGCTGGGAAACAAAGCTTTCGCCCCTTTTAGAAAGTCTTTAAATAGAAAGTTTTAGTGGGATATGAATACATTTGATTACACACACACAAAGCTATACATAAATAGACAATGCATTCTTTAAGATTGTGAGAATCACCGATTAGCACCAGGGAAGATAGACTTTTATTAAAGACCTATGCATGATGGGTAGATGGGATTGAAAACTGACCATCTTGATTCCCTAAGTACAGATAGTACTGCACTTTTTCTATTGGATCAATGTATCTTTGTGAAGTCTATTTTTGCAGCTCTGGACTTCAAACCACAAGATCTGCAGTTCAAACCTGCCAGTTGCTCCTTGGGAGAAAGATGAGATTTTCTGCTCCTGCAAAGATTTGAAGCATCAGAAATCCTATACAGGATCTCTATGAGGTGGAACCATGATAGAAAGACACGTAACAAAAACAACCAAGCCCATGGAAATTAAGTATCAAAATGAACTAAATTTAGAATGGGATACTTAGATTTTTATATCACAAAGGAACAAAGGATTAACACATATTCATTCTCCCTTAAAGGATAATTTTCAGAAAGATAAAACCATGAAGTTCATATACATTACAGAATTAACATGTGTCAAATATTTTATCTAGTTGATCAATTCATGAGAAGACATGTGAAATGATGAATCTAGTTCACAGAAAAATCTGGAAGGCAAGCTGTAGTGACAAGAACACAATAATACTAAAGTGAGTTTGTCATTAGATGCAGAACTGGCTAATATCCCATTGGTCAATAAGCTGTATTTTTCTATGAGCAGACATTAATTGTATCTCTACTGGACAAAATGTATTTGCATTTCTATGGATGAAAATAATTTGCTTTATTATCAGTTCTTTACTCTTTACATTTGCTAAACTGCCTCTCCAAAGACAATCACAACATTTTATAGGATCAGATAAGCCTGAAGAATTTTCTAGACAGTGCTCAACATTCTATTAGAAGGAAGCCCAATAATCTTTTACAGATTTAAAAATCTTCTATAAATTTCCTGATACATTATTTTCAATAAAATAGTAGAGATAATATGTTTAGTAAGCTAAAGATTTTGCTGGCACTAGTAACTATATTTGGAGTCCTGATGTGAACTGCAAGGTCAGTTTAAATCACAAGGTCGAGAGTTCAAGCTCACCAGCTGCTGCTTGGACACCCTATACAGCGTCGCTATGAGTCAGAACTGGCTCAATGATGTTAACAACAACATACATATATGTATATGCATATATGTTTACTTTTTATAAAATTAAAGTTTTATATTGCTCAGATCTTGCTTATATTTGAAAGCATGGACTATAGTTTCATATATAAATTTGTTGTTGTTAAGTGCCATCGAGTTGATTCTGACCCATAGCGACCTTGTATAGAGTTTCCAAGGAGTGGCTGGTGAATTTGAACTGTCAACCTTGTGGTTCAAACCAACTTTGCAGTCCAGCACATTAGCCCACAGTGGCATATCAGGACTCCTCATATATAAAAGCTAGAAATAAAAATGCTTTAGAATAATTTTAAATATACTTATTGCTGTTTTTGTTAAGTGCCAACAAGTCAATTCTGACTCATAGGATTTTCGAGGAGCAGCTGGTGGTTTGAACCTCTGACCTTTCGGTTAGGAGTCCAATGCTTATCCTACAGTGCCACAGCATGATAGTGTGCATATTGAAGTATACATATTATGTACATATATATACGTGTGTGTGTGTGTAGTCAAATATGTACACTATATATGTATATGTATAAAGCCAAATCCAATACCATTAAGTCAATTCCAACTTATAGTGACTCTGTATAGGGTTTCTGAGGCTGGAAATCTTTACAGGAACAGAAAGCCTCATCCTTCTCACTCAAAGCAGCTGGTGGGTTTGAACTTGCAGTTAGAAGTCCAGTGCTTATTCTACAGTACCATTAGGGTTCATGTATATGTATTATTGTTGTTGTTAAGTGCCATCGAATTGCTTCTGACCCATAGTGACCCTGTATATGGTTTCCAAGGAGTGACTGGTGAGCTTGAACTGCCAACCTTGTGGTTCAAATTGACTTTGCAGTTCAGCATATTAACCCACAGCCCCACACATGCATCTTAGATTACGTAAGTATTATTAGGTATTTAAGATTAAAAACTAATAATATTACTAATGGGGATGCACTGTCATGATATTTGGAGATCTCCAGCAGAGCTGAAAATCAGAGTTGTCAGTATCTACAGAGACTCATTCTCTTGGCAGAAGCCTCAATATGCGCTTTGCCTTTGTCACCCAGTCAGGCGAGGTCCCAAGGCTGGGTTCCTGCTCTGATGTGGTCTGGCTGCTCAAGAGCATTACCACCATGACAGTCTTGAATGCTGGCTTCTATATGCCACGGTAGGGGAGGTCACACATTGTCAGTAGCCTTAGTAGACCTATGGCATGAGAGATGACGGTAAAGGAAAGATATTTATGAGGTTTGAGGGGTTTAGGTCATAGTGGGTTTTTTAATGCAGAGTTTAGAATGGTTTGGGCAAGTAAATGACAGGACTGATGACCACAGCTAAGTGATGGTTTCAAAGAAAATCGTGTATACATTTGAAATGTATTGCTCTACGAAGAGGGCCTTTAACTAGCAGATGCTGAGGGGCCATTCATTGCTGTCATGTTAGTGCTGATGGATGGTGACGTCATACACAAGATACAGTGCTGTCCAGAGCTGCACCATCTTCATGGTCATCGATACATTGGGGTCCCTTGAAAAGTCTAGTCTGCTGTATTTTAAGGTACTTCCTTGTGTTCATTTCCTAAGGCTGTTGTACCAAACTAGCACACACGGCCTGTTGTCTCACAAGTCAGGAGGACACAGTGCTGAAACCAAGGAGCAGACGGGCCTTTACTCCTTCAGGAGGCTCTAAAGAAGAATCTTTTCTTTGCTTCTTCTGTTGGCTGTTGGCATTCTTTGGCTTGTGACCACTCTGTCTTCATACTTTCCTCTGTGTGTCTTTCCCCTAAAATCCCCTCTGTTTGTTTCTCATTAGGATACATGAGATTGCATGTAGGGTGCCTAAATCATATCTTTGGCCAAATAAAGTAATCGTATCCATTCTTTTGCCACATAAGCTAATATTTCCAGGTGCCATGGATTTGACATGGATATCTTTTGGGGATCCACTTTTCAGCTTACTATGTCCCTGAAACAAACATTTCTTCCTTCTGGAAAAGAGTTAGTGAAAAAGTACAGTCATATTAATCAAGACTCTTAGTTCGTTATCCTACTGTGCCTTCTGACTGGTTTCAACCTTGCTAGACAATGGGAAAGACCTTTCTTATCCCATTGTCTAGATGCAGTCATCTGGGATGTTGGAGCCAGGATGACCTTAGCCATCATTTATCTACTCCATAAACCCTTGACATTGTTGTTAGGTGCCATCGAGTTGGTACCAACTCATAGCAACCCTGAGCATAGCAGAATGAAACACTGCCCAGTCCTGGGCCAACCTCATAATTGTTGACATGCTTGAGCCCATTGATGCTGCCATAAATCCTCAGCCCACTTGAATTCACCTGCACTCTGATGGGCTGTTCCTTATCTGATGAGGCTTCCCATCTCAAGTTCCTATGTCTCCTGTCTCTCTCTTGGGGGGATTTGCTGGTACTCTCAACAGTCCTTGCTCTGGCTCTTGTCTAATGGAAAGAGTTATTCCCCCAAGGCATAGGTTGGTTTGAACTACAAGTGCAATAGTTGAAGCTCATCATCTATTCCTTGGGAATCCCATACAGGGTCCCTATGAGTTGGAACTGACTTGAAAGCACTCAAAAGCAACAACAACAATAGAAAAGAGTTGGTAGGTGAATGTCCCAAATTCTGTATTGATTCTGAGATATATTCTGTGCTTTGTATTTCGACTTTTTTTCATTCCTTTTATTACTTTCCTTACTTGCTCATTTTGCTTCCTGTTGTCACCTCCCAAACAGAGATACTACCCACATGCAGCCCCTTTTCTCAGGACCTGTGTTTGAGGCAGCTCTGCTAGCACCAGACACCATTGAACTGCCATGGAATCTATTCCCCACTCTCTCTCCCAAACTCTTTAACTTCCTTTCTACAGACTGTAGTGGCAGGTGCATCCTACCATGTGTGGCTGCTGTGTCCATTGGCCCGTGTCTTAGATGTGCAACCTCATCCACATGATTTTACAGATACTTTTGCAGAAATGAAGGCACTAAATTAGGAGAGAGCACTTCCAGAGAAGTCACATCTGGATCACAAGGTCCACGCACCATTTCCTCTTCCTTCTGTTTGAGTCAGTCAGGCAGAAAATTACAGAGGTTTTCTGATTGGGCAGAACTTCTAGCCTCTTAGTGAGGCTATAGTTCATATAATTATGCTCCTAATAGCTCTTGAAAAGTCCTATTTTTCAACTTGCTTCTATCCTTTTTTTTTTAACCTTAAAGTCAGATGGTAATACAGCCGAGAGAATTGGGCTGGAGAATGTGATGATGTGTTAGTTTTTCTGTTTCCCCTTCCAAATCCACCTTCTGTCCTTTGCCCCCCTGCTCTGTATTGAGCACAAGAATATAAGAACTGCATTACCCAGAACACTTTGCCTATGACTTCTGGTTGGGTTCAGTCAATGGACTTTTAGGACTAGGGTGGTCACAGTTGCCATATTTTGGGTACCTATAAATACCTTGGAGTCCTGGTGTGAAGCTATGGCTTAATGTGATAGACTGCAATGTTGATTTGAACCACAAGATCAGCTTGTGGTTCAGAACTGACTCGATGGCACTTAACAACAACAAATAAACACCTTGGAGTCCTGGTGTGGCACTGCAGGTTAATATGCTGGACTGCAAAGTCAATTTCAACTGTAAGAATGGTAGTTCAAGCTCCCCAGCTGCTCCTTGGAAACCCTTTACAGGAGCACTGTGGTTAGTAACTGACTCAAGGTCACTTAACAACAACAACATAAACACCTTTGATATGTAGTCTTTTCATTAAAATTCTTTTTGTTGTTAAGTTGGTTCTGAACCATAGTGATCATGTATAGGATGTCCAAGGAATAGCTGGTGTGTTTGAACTGCATACTTTGTGGGTAGTAGTCCAGTGCTTATCCTACATTGTCTCAACTCACCCCTGTACCTGTGGATGTGAGCTTGTTTGAACAGCTCTCTTTTGTTATGCTAATGAGATCATATCAGTGCAGCTGTGTCCTTAACCATGTCCCTTCTGAGTTATTAAGAGACATGCAGACATACTGGGGAAGACAGATACCATGTGAGGATTTCCAAGAATCAAGTAAAGTTAGGACAAGGAAGGAATTGACAAGGCTGAGACCTTGAGGTTTGGACATTTAGCTTCCAGAACTGTGAGAAAATAAATTTCTGTTTTTTAAAGTTACTGGCTTCAGTATCTGCGGTACATCAGCCCCAAGAAACTAAGATTGGGTGTCATCAGTGTCCTTCCAGAATACTGGTTCACATAGGCTTAAAAACCATGCCACTTTTTTGCCTTGTTTTATTAAGAAAGTTACTTTGCCTTCCCTCTATAAAAAGGAGGTTAAAATGTCTCCTTCTCAGGGGTGTTGGGGGGCATGTAATCAGTGTTGGTTTTCTTATTTTCTTCCCTCTTTCTTGTTCTCATGAAAAGGAGTTGGGTGGAGGGGTGTTGAGGGAGCGACAAAAGAGGCTTAGCACTGAAAGCAAGCATATATATATATATATATATAGTTGGTTCAGATAAGGGAATTGCTTTTGTATATATGTGTACTTGCTTTGTTTAAACTGCAGTTATTCAGTGTTGATTTTGACACCGTCTCTTATTCTACCCAAAGCCAACATTTCAAACTGTGCATTAGCCTCGGCCCATCTCCCTTCCATTTGGGAACTTCCTTTATTCAGACCGGTGCACATGCTTGAGAAAGTGTGTCACCCCAACCCGTGGAAAGGAAGCCCCATTGGGCTGGGTGTCTGTTACTCTTATCATTGTGGAAGTCAGTGTGAATCTGTCTATGTGAAGGACCAGCTTGCTAGATATAACTTACACCCCAAACCCTACCTCACCATAAATAACTTCTGGCAGTTTCATTATAGCCTGGGGTACCCCAGCTGACATTGGCAGCTAACTTAACATCAATCAATCTTTCTAATTCCTTTCATGGTCTGCTTTCATTAAGAGCTGGAGCCATCACTCACCCTCTGCCTGCTTGGCCACCATGTTGATTTGTGTCTCCTTATTGTGTGAATGAATATGTATCCCAGAAGACCTCAGATTTCCTCAGAAAGACAGTTTTGTTGAGTATTCCCGATTTATTGCTTAGTGGATGAATATATATTACCTTTTATTACATGGTCATTAGAGAGCAAAATCTGGGGGGAGATTTGCATGGGAGTGCAGTGAACATAATTCTAAGCATGGGACAATGTGAAAGGTACCCTTGCGAGACTATTCGCTGAATTATCAAACAGGCTTTTCTTCTGGTGACGGATGAATTCAGAGCCCACATGAGACCAGTAGGGTTTCACCCCTGTCTTATTTCTGCTTTTCAGGCTTTGTTTAGCTCTTATTTATGCCCCTAGATCTAGCAGAGAGTCAGTCCATTTGAATGAAAAAGGGACTGCTCCCAGCCTGCTGGTAAAAATCCCAGCAAAACCAGTTGTCTGTCTATCATTTCTATGCTGGGTCTGAGGTGAACACACACACTGAGGGAGAGAGGAGAGAGGGAATGGGAAACAGTGTTTCTCTGACAGAAGAGACCAGGAGTGACTTTATCCGGCTCAGCACAATTACCAGTAATGTGGTCACTTCAACCTGCCCCCCAACACCCTTCCCTTATTAAAACGGGGGTGCGGGGAGAAAAATTGGTACTTAAGTTAAAGCTTCAACCAAGCAATTTTCAATTACATAGCTAGTATGTGCTCAGCAGATCCTAATGGTCCACACTAACCTTGGCAGGGTCTCAGTGGCCGTATTTTCACAGTTGACTTCTTCTTGAATAATTTCTGCAGCAAATTAGGCCTAGAAAGCTTTTCCACTAACCTCAGTCATGCATCTTTATTTTGGTCTTTCTACATAATTCCTAAGTCTCCTCCCTGGAGTTTTTATCATAAAGGCCATAGGAGAAGCCGCTCAGCTTTTCTGTCTCCATCTTCACATCCACAGTGAACCTCAACACGTGGACTGGAATGGGTTTAACCAGGGCTCACTGGAGGCATAATTGAATAGTCAATGGGATATTTCTTCCAAGTTATTTCCCTTACACCCACCTGCTACCTTAGTTAGTGTCAGGTATAAACTCACCCTTACTTCTCACATCCCTTCCAGACACCTCCGTGCCCTCAGGTGGCCAGCTGGTTGGTTGGCCTTCTCTCCATTCCCTTGTCTTCATCTCTCTGCTCACCCCCAAATAAATTTTGATGTACACCTATCTTTGTACTCTCTGGGACCAAACACACACACACACACACACACACACACACACACACACACACAAAACTTCAGTCTCTTTGCTTTCAGATCCAATGATCAAAACTAAGTGAGTGTGTGTGTGTGCACATGCTGTGTAGTGATGTTGTCAAAATAAAATCAGAATCTCTAGTTACGGTGTATAGTTTTAAAGAGCCCGTAGTCAGCACTGTGATTTTACATTTAGAAAGGCAGGATAAGCAGGCTGTTCTTTTATTTGACAAATCATGGCTGTTAGTAGTCACCATCAAGTTGGTTCTAACTGGTGGAATGAAGCATTGCTTGGTCCTGCCCTAGCTTCATGATCTTGACACGCTTGAGTTCACTGTAGCGGCACTTGTGTCTATCCATCTTCCTGAGTGCTTTCCCAATGTAAATAAGACTTGACAGATCTTAGAGAAGACTACAAGAACATTTTTTCTTCAGTTTCAGAATGCACCAAATGATGCAGTTGAACTATGGCCTGGAGAAAAGCTGGACATGAAGGTGCCTGCCACTGCAGAATGGGAAGGGCACAGATTCTTGAAGAGAAGGCCAACTTTATGGAGGAGAATTGTATGGACTTTGTTTGATGTTTCTTGTTTTTTTTTTACAAATAGAGACTGCACATTTGTAGTGAAAGCCTGTTAACTTCCACGAGTAAAGCAGATTGACGCTAAATGTGGGAATACCAGAAATGGGGACAAGTGGGGATACTGAGGCAGTTTCAGGATATGTGGCTTCAGGTGATGAGGATACTTTTACATTCTTGCCAGTTACCTAAATTTCAAAAACCTTGTGGGCCTTCCTTGAGTTTAGAATTTCTTGCCCATTGCTAAAATGTAATCGCTGGGAGTTGTAGTTCTTTTAGACAGTAACTGTAGGACTGCTGATGTGGCGCTATAGGATAAGCCCTAGACTGCTAACCTCAAGGTTGGCAGTTCCAACCCTACAGCTACTCCTTGGAAACAGTACACAGGGTCGCTATGAGTCAGAACCAACAGGACTGCAACTAACAACAACAAAAATCACTATCACTTAGGAGTTGATTGGATTCCTTCCTAAGACTAAAAATTGTTGTTGTTAAGTGCTGTCGAGTCCGTTCCCACTCATAGCAACCTTGTACAGGGTTTCCAAAGAGCAGATGATGGATTTGAACCACTGACCTTGCAGTTAGCAATACAGTGCTTATCCTACAGCACCACACCAGGACCTGTAGCATTCTGCATTTACTAATCTAAGCCCAGTCTAATTTTATTATCATCTGTGCCTTGTTACCTATCTTCTCTCAATTTAACTATATTGAGATATCCTGGAATCAGGAAACTCATTTGTTTCAAATATAATTGGATGAATTAGTGCATTAAGATTGTGGTCAAGATTCACTAAAGTCCTCTATTGGTGAAAGCCTTATCTCAGGCACATAGAATGCTAAATTGAATGGAAATTGGCAGACAATATAGTCCAATTCCAAATTTAAAAAATCTAAGCCCCCTCAAAGATTAATGTCCTCAGAGATGTTTATGTAGGAGATGCTAAACTGGATAGCTCTAAGAGAATTATAAAATGACAAGTGTTTCTATCCACCCTCTGCTTTACTAAACAGGGTATTTATTATTGAAACCTATACTTCAACCAAGCCATTCAAAACCAAGACCCATAAAAGAGGAAATATATGGGTCTATGAATCTTCATTTGCAGCTCTTAGGAGTATAATATTGACCTCTGGGTTAGCTATTCCCAGGAGATGCAGCTAAGCTGGTGCTAATGGCCCTTCAACTATCTACTAGGACATCAGCCCTTTCCAAGAAGACATTAATCCCTAGGAATTCCTTAGTGCCTCACATGGTGAGTTCCATCATTCATTCCATGATTCGTAAGTAATATTCATTAATGGTCCCCAGGGCATTTAACCTTTGTCTGTATTGAGCAAGTATCTACTGTCAGCAAGAGTACTGAATATAGGGCCAGTGCCCTAGTTTAAATCATGAGCTTTCTTCTTAGAACATTTTAAAAACTTAAAACCAATATTCTTCATCATGAAACAGCACACACACACACAAGTATGCACACAGAGACATATATGGGGACAATTTGAAATAAGAGTTATTTATACTAAAATATTATTTAGTTTTGTCTATTTTAAGTCTACAGCATGCTGAACTATTCCAGTATATTTTACTCCCTTTGGATTTATTATTTTTAATACAGGTCATAGTCATTTTAACTAATTTTCAACCTAAAGACTGAAACACAATACTTAATTTTAAACAAATATAAGCTTTTGTATGGTTATGTACTTTTAAAAGAGTATTATTTAATTAACTTTTACAAATATCACTATGTGTAGGTATATAGAACTAGACTTTTTTTTTTTTGTTTCTTCGTTTGTTTTGCTTTAGGTGTGACAAGGTTCTGTGGCTGCTTTAGGAATTCAGACTTGGAAAAATCCAAAATCACATCACTGACAAGATACCAGACACCATGTTTTATAACCTATTTCTTTTTCTTTGCTACTGTTGTTGTTGTTGTTGTTAGGTGCCATCAAGTAGGTACCGACCCATAGTGAACTTAGGCAGACCAAACAAAACACTGCCTGATCCTGGGCCAACATCATTACTGTTGGCCACGCTTGAGTCCATCAATGCTGCCACTTGGCCAATCCATCGTGTTGGGGGTCTTCCTCTTTTTTTATGACCCTCCACCTTACCAAACATGATATCCTTCTCCAGCAACTGGTCCCTCCTGACAATATGTCCGAAGTATAAGGGACGAAGTTTAGCCATCTTGGCCTCCAAGGAGAACTCTGGCTACACTTCTTTCAAAATGGAGCTATTGGTTCTTTTGGCAGCCCATGACACTTTCA
>NW_006408519.1:33648349-33668742 GCF_000296735.1 Chrysochloris asiatica
ATAGTAAACCATATAGTCATCAGATTCAAAATGGCCAATACAAGTCCATTTCAGCTCACTAATGCCTAAGATATCGATGTTTATACATTCCATTTCATTTTTGACAACTTCCAATTTTCCCAGATTCATACTTCGTACATTCCATGATCCTATTTTCAATGGATGTTTACAGCTGTTTCTCTTCATTTTGAGTTGTGTCCCATCAGCAAATGAAGGTCCCATGGTTTTTCTCCAATGGGCTTTACTCCATTCGCATCATCACAATCAACTCTACTTTGAGGAAGCAGCTCTTCTCTAGTCGTAACTTGAGTGCCTTCTCACCTGAGGGGCTCATTTTCTGACACTATATGTGACAGTGCTTCTCTGCTATTCATAAGCTTTTCAGTGATTAAATATTCAGAAGTAGTTCGTCACTCCTTCTTCCTAGTCTGTCTTCATCTGGAAGTTCATTTGAAACCTGTCCATCATGGGTCACCCTGCTGGTATTTAAAATACTGGTGGCATAGCTTTCAGAATCATAGCAACTCACAAACCACTACAGTATGACAAACTGACAGACGAGTCATGGTTCTCTGCTATAGGCATGACTCTATCTATATTATTCATATGTTCTGAATTTTTAAAAAATGGGGTGTTTTCTTGACAAGAAGAATATGGTATTTAACATACGGTTAAATATGGTGGCTGTGTGCTGTGGGGTTGGTTCCGACTCCTAGAGACCATATACAGAGTTTCTGAGGCTGTAAATCTTTACAGGATCCCAAAGCCTTATCTACTGTAGAACAGCTGGTAGAGTCCTACAGCTGACCTTGAGGTTAACAGCCCGATTCATAGCCACTAGGTTACCAGAGTTCTTGTTTGATATGGAGACTGACCAACAACAAGGACAACATTCAAAACAAAAGAATCTGCAAAATCTCCCTGCCTATGTGGCATTGTAGGATAAGCACTGGACTGCTAAGCACAAGGTTGGCAGCAGTTCAAACCCACCAGCTACTCCTCAGAAACCTTATGGTGATGATGGTGGTTATGTGACGTGGAGTCGATTCCAACTCATAGAGACCCTGTACAGGGTTTCCGAGGCTGTAAATCCTTATGGGAGCAGAAAGCCTTATCTTTCTCCTGTGGAACCACTGGTAGTTTCGAACTGCCAACCTTGAAGTTCGCAGTCTGATTCATAACAAGTCATAATGTGTCAGAACTGACTTGATGGTTCTTATTAACAGCAATGCACAGTTCTCATATGCTTTTATGCCTTGGACATTGTTGGCTTATCCCTGAATATGGTGGTTTTTAAATTTAAGTAAAGAACAGAGGCTGAGCTACTTGTCCTATCTATTCTGGCTAGTCGTTATCTCTGAGTGTGGCACCTTGACAGGACAGTGGGACAGTGTTCTAATCAGTCTTCAGAAGCTTGAGATACTTATAGCACCTACATTTTAATACTCTTTTTTTTTTGGTATCCATCTTCAAAAATATTTCCTGTTCACTTCTGTTTCTCTCTGAAAAGGTTTTCTTTCCCTCTGGCTTTTGCTGTAACCCTCTCTTCTTGAAGTTCACGTGCCTGCCAGAGTACTTGAACTTCTCAGAACACAACTTACTTATTTTGTTTCCTTTTCTTCACCTGTGCTATTTTCTCTGCTGTAATAGTTTCCTCTCTCTTTGGCTGATGTATTACTTCTTCTGGATCCTTCCCCAAATGATCCAAACAGACTTGAGGGTCCTGTTTAAAATGCTCCTTTTGTATGCAAATATGTTATATAAATTTGTCATATTGTTTTGCTATTTTGCAAAACAAATTCTATATCACTGTAGCTAAGAAATTAGTGTTGTCCTTAATTTATTATTCCTTGTGCCAAACTCCTGTAGTACACATCTGTCATTCTAGCCTACCCAGCATCCATATGGTTTATATCTAAAGCCTGAGTTGGCGCTTTGACCTTGGGATTTGCTCTTCCATTGCTACAGCCTTGGCAGAACAGCCAACCAAGATGATAACTTATCGTGTTCAAGGGTGAGCATATAACTAAAGCTAGATGAATCAGATAGTCTATTTTTCCCTAGAATTTGAATCTTGAGTAAAGTGCACAGAAACCAGAAATGGTCCATTTATATTTTCTTGTATCCTCTTAGCGTAAATATGTGACACATTAGATTATATAGCTTAATACAAAGATAACCATAATTTCACTACTTGACTTAAAAAGATAGACAGCCCATTGAAATAAAAAGTGTGACTAAAATCAAGGATACTGGTAGCTGAGAATTTGAGTTTCACCTGCTTCTGAGATCTGCCCAATATCGCCATGGGCTGTAGCTCTCAAGCACCTTTAAAAATTTTAAACTTCTGCATAATTGAAAGGCACCATAAAAAGTGAAAAGACAAGTCACAGATTGGGAGATGATATTTACAACAGTCATAAAAGTATTCGAGTCCAGAATATACAAATACATTTTGTAAATCAATCAGGAAAAGATAGTCAGCTAAGTAGAATAATTGGTAAAGGATCTGAATAGGTAATTCATGAAAAAATGGAGAATAAGCTTAGGAAAAGATGCTTGATCTTAGGAATTAACAGGATAATAAACTTAAAACAATGAGATACCACTTTGTACTGCCATTCTCCATCTGCTTGGGTCATCCAGTGCTGTGGATTCATCACTGTGTCCTTTGTGCAAATTGTCCTTGTATACTGAGAACTGCTTCACCCAAGACTATGGATTCTTCCAGGGCAGCCTATTCCTGAATACTGTTTGATCTGGTAATGGGAAGATGTTCCTACCTCATGTTTGTTTGGGACAATTCTGAAGGTCCTCTCAGCTCCGGAGCTCCCTCTGGGATAGTAACCTCTCCTGAAACCACATCTCAGTGAAGCTTCCCTCTCTGCCCAGTCTTAAGTTCGGTTCCCAAGAATAGTCTCTAATAAGCCTTGTACATACAACCACACACCTCTCTATTTGAAACTCTAGTTTCAGGGAACTTAAGCTAACACACAGAATGGGAGAGGAGGAAGGGAAGAAAGGAAGAACGAAGGAAGGAAGGTGAAGGAAGAAATGAGGAAGGAAGAAGGGGACATTAGGTTTGTTTAGATAATGAACTGTTAAACCACAATCAAAATTAATAAATTAGACTTGCAAGAATTAACATTTGTCACTCAAAATTCAAAAACCAAAATGCTAGGCCAAATGAGCAGGTCACAAAACAATCAAATGCATATTCAGTTTGTACAAATATAAAATCATAATAGAGAGATGCATGGAAAGACTCAAAAAGTCATGATTGCTGGGAGTGAAGAATAGACAAGAAGAAGACAGGAAATGTTCACATAGTACTATAGTTTTAGCTGTAGTATTTCACCAAAATAGGGCAACGTGGTCATTTGGTAATGTTGGGGAGTAGGGACGTTGTTGTTGTTAACTGCCCTCAAGTCAGTTGTGACCCTGTATAGGGTTTCCAAGAAGTGGCTGGTGGGTTTGAACCACCAACCTTGCAGTTAGCAGTCCCATGCTGACCCTACTAGTGTCGTAGCAGGACTTCCAGTGGGAACATAGTGACTTGTTATATTAATTTTCATACTGGTCTTTCTGATCACTTGAAAATGTCTAGAATGTGGGGAAGGAGAAATAAACAGAACATGATGGCATCGACTCCACCTCCATGGTGCATTCGGGAGAGACACATTCCTTATTGAACCCGGAACTTGGGCTACTCAGTCACGGTCCTTTAGTTTGTACACTTGTCTCTTCAGTTCTCAACAGAGACGGTTTCTTTTGTTTCCAACCAAAGGGCACTCAGCGATACAACCTTGTATTCACTGCAGTGCATTAATTCTCAATAGCACAGTAATGCATGAGAAAACACTTAATAATCTCTAAAGAACAATTTAAATATTAAATGGAAGTTCATAACCATGTCAATCAAATTCTGAAATATGAAGATAAAGTAAACCCTGAGGAAAAACCATCAGATCTGATCAGATAGTCTTGCTTCATCTACAGGTGGTAACCCTTTGCTAGGGCATTTCAGGCTTTGTACCACCTGGCCCAAACAATCCAGACTCACCTCCCACCTTTTTAGCTGGTTCCTTTGTGTTCCTGCTCATCTTCTTCCCCTCCTACGCAGCCTCTTTCTGGTAAAATCTTACACCTCCCTCATGGTTTTGCTCCAATTATATCATTTGTGAGCCTCCCCTGCTCTCCATTACTGGTAGGATGCCCCACATTCACAGCACAACATAAACACTCTGAAAGTCGCTTTCATACTGTGACAGGGAACATGTGTTCAGAGGCTGTCACTCTTCTCCAAAATTAATATTCACAGTGTGAGTTTCCAACCAACATGCATGGTTATAATAAAGGATGATATCTTTTTCCTTCCATAACTGGTCCCCTGATCCCATTGGCTACCTAACAATGGACCAGCATGTCACTGACTAGGATTTGTTGTGTGTTGACGATTCTCGTGTGGCTAAAGGTTATTGTGACGTTAGGAAGAGGACATTTTTAAGACACAAAAGAGGATGCTGCATGCCATCTGTATATAAGCAATCTTGTGATGCATTATGGCCACCATCCTTCAAAGGGGTGTCATCAAGCCTTCTGGTGCTCCCTGTGACCTCCTTTGGGCCATCTTGGTCTGTTGTCCTTGAGTAGGTGCCAGACTCTTACTTTGGAAGGTCCATCCCACAACGAGAGGATCCTAAGACCCTCCTTAAAGCTAAGGAGGGAAGTTTGTCACTACTTGTGGAGTCCTGCTGTGTGCTTGAGCCTGGTGTGATTCTGAATATTGGCTCGGAGTGGTTACGAATCAGGCTGCCAACCTGAAGTTCAGCAATTCAAAACTACCAGCAGTTCCACAAGAGAAAGATGAGGCGTTGTGCTCCTGTAAAGATTTACAGCCTCCGAAACCCTGTGCAGGGTCACTATGAGTCGAAACTGACTCCACGGTACTTAACAACAAGAACAATCATAACATTTGACAGATGAGGAGACTGAGGCTGGGAAAGGTGAAGGGGCTTGATCAGGCTCACTTGGCGAGGAAATGCTGAGAAGTTGGGTCTGTCTCATTTAGCTCTTCCTATTACGTCCTTACATCTGGAGAGACGTCTTGTAAAATTCCACTCCAACCTCTTGATTAAATCTCTCTGAAAATTTACCCTAGACTTTTATGATCCAAGGCAAAGTGATGAATGACTGAAGAGAAATAGAAATCATCCTTTAATCATCTCCAAGGCTATAAGATGCACTTTCCAGGGCTGGGGGGAGGGGGAGCAGCAGTGTTTTCAGAGGGCAGTCTCAACTCTAGCTGAATAATATCAATAAAAATAGCACAGAGAAAGCAGGGGCCATGTGGAGAAAGCCCATGAGGGCTTTACCACAATCAGAAGTTCACATTCAATGAGGGACATTAATATTTCACACTGAATTCCTTTATTAGCCTAGACACCCAGAGGTAACTTGGAGAGATTTTTCAGGCAGCCAGCCTTACAATATTTATCTGGAGGAAAGACATCCGGCCAGAGAAGGATGTGAGATAGTAATTAGCAAGCTCATGTAACAGTTGCCCTATCAGAACTACATGTCAACTCAGATTCACTTGACTTTCAGTTGCTTCTTGTGAATGGAAAGAATGAGTTTTCTGACTGAGATACAGGAACAGGTGTGCGTGTGTGTGTGCAAGAGAGAGATAGATAGATATGAATTCCTAGCCAACTGAAAGTATCTCTTCCAGGGGCTGTGTCTATTTTTTTTTTTAAGCTTTTGTTGTGAATTGGGTGATAGTTTACAGGGAAGATTATCAGTTTTACACTTAACCAATCATATTTTGTTT
This sequence comes from Chrysochloris asiatica, assembly GCF_000296735.1. Taxonomy (NCBI): domain Eukaryota; kingdom Metazoa; phylum Chordata; class Mammalia; order Afrosoricida; family Chrysochloridae; genus Chrysochloris; species Chrysochloris asiatica. Next base: position 33,654,180 of record NW_006408519.1, read on the forward strand.
CATTGTAACGATTACAATTCTCCATGCACCATTGTCTATCGGTACTTACCTCTAATACCCCTCCCCCACTTTTTTATGTACAGGAAATACACAGAAAATATGTATTCATTTAAATGACCAAATGGCACATTTTTCAAGCCAGCCTCCTGCCTGCAGGCACATAGCCTTTCTCACTCTATGGGTCTAGAGTCCTCAGCTGCTCTATCTCTCTATGCCATCACCTCCACTTCCATGTCAGCTGCCTCAGCTTTTATGGTTACGATCCCAAGATTCATTTGTGCTGCTCCCTCTTGATGGTCCTAGGAACCTCTGTTCTTGGAATGAAAGATTAACTACTCCCCCCTTTTTATTTCATATCTCCTACATTTAGAGTTGTGACATTCACAAGTAGTCATGATAACAGTTACTCACTATTGAATCAAAAGAATCCTATCCCCATCCTCCCCCATCCCTTTCACCAGACCCATCTGGACAAGAGGAAAGCTATTCAGTGGGGATTCTAAACTAAGCACATGCTTGAAAGCTTGTAAGCCAGCCACTTAATGACATCATAGCTCCTCATATTTAGTAGCCAATGTCTAAGTTGCCCATCCCTATCAACCCTGTGTACTGAAGGGACAGGTTTGATCTTTGATATGAAGAATTCTTCCCTTTTGGTTGGAATTTTGAGCAACTACATCCATAAGTTAAGGTCCAGTTCATCAAATTGTAGCAATTTAAACTTGCTTCCTCTATCAATTTCCTATAGTCAAGTTCTGATCAGCAAAGTATCCAAACTAGGTCAAATTGGTACTATCTGCAAGTCTGGGTGTTCTTGCACACCTCTTCCCATTTCAGACCAGCTTGCCACTTCACTCTCAGTTCTAGCCCGCAGTGGCTAAGTCAGTGACCATTGGCTCGGGAGTTTCCAAGTGTCCCCAAACTTCAGACCAGCCAATCCTTCCTCTTCTCTCTCTCATCTCAAGGCTGATGAGTGTCTATGGAACATGGTCAAACTCAGCCCATGTCTTCATTGCTACATTTCCCCACTTCCACTCACAAGAAGACCAAGGCAGTCACCAGCAAACTGATAAATCTGCTTAATCTGTTTGTGTGCTCCTATTGAACTTCAAAACCTTGACGGGCTGACTTTTCTTGCCTTGATGGCTCCAGGCAAACAGCTTGCTTAATCTTGTAACAGCCCAACAGCCTGCTTTTTTTGTTTTTTTTTCCTTGCTGGTCTTTCTTTTAAGAACTATCTTCTGTTCCACTAGACGCGCGTATAACCTCCAGGTTGGACTTCATGACCTTTCAAGTGGGAATGTCCCATCTCAAAAGGTTCTGGGTGGGGCTCAGAATGCCACCTAAGGCCCCATATTCTAGAAAGACTTAACAAGAAGTCTCTTTCACTGAGAAAAATCTAGTATTCTTTTAACTACTCCAATCAATTATGAAGATGGGCTTACAAGCTTTCTGTAACTTATTTCCCAATATTCCTTTCTATTCCAATTAAATGTCAATTTTATAATAATATTCAAGAGAAACCAATATCCTTAAGACAGTCAAGCACCTTAACATTATTTTCCCTCTTTGACCCATTCACACTATGAATTTATCCCTGTTTCACAGAGCCCTGTTGTTCCAAGGTTGATTATACATAGCTATTTACCTCTATCCCACTTAGCCCATACAAATCTTCCTTAGTCTTTCCATATCTTCCTTGTTCATCCACACCCACTCCCCTTCTTGTGTATTGCTCTCCTCCTCCTTGTATATTGTTCTCCCCAGCACCAGAGCTATCATGTGTCATCCCGCTAACCTCTGCCTTACTCTCCACTCTCTCCCACCTCTGGCAACCATCAAATAATGTTTCTTTTACTATAGAAATCTTTTCTGAAGATTAAAAATATGGAATGCTTCATGAATTTGCCTGTCATCTTTGCGCAGGGGTCATGTTTATCTTCTCTGTGTCGTTCCAATTTTAAAATATGTGCTGCTGAAGGGATCACTGTGTCTTATATTTAAATCTGTTGAAAGTGGAGATTATTCAACCAACTGGAGAAACCCTGGTGGTACAGTGAGTTTAAGCATTAGGCTGCTAACCAAAAGGTAGGCAGTTCAAACCCACCAAAGGAAATGGTTAATGTTCAACCATTTCAAGTGGTCGCATATGATCAAGAGACAATAAAACTGAAGGAGGAAGTCCAAGGTGCATTGAAGGAATTGGCAAAAAAACAGGCACCAGGAATTGATGGAATAAAAATTGAAATCTTTCGAGAAAGTGAGGCAGCACAAGAGGCACTCACTCATCTCTGCCAAGAAATTTGGAAGACAACTATCTGGCTGACTGATTGGAAGAGATCTGTATTTGTGCCCAATCCAAAGATAGGTGATCCAACAGAATGTGGAAATCATTTGACAATCTCTTTGATATCCCATGCGAGTAAAGTTTTACTAAAGGTAATACAGAAATGGCTGCAAGCATACATTGACAGAGAACTTCCAGAGGTTCAAGCCGGATTCAGAAGAGGCTGCGGAATGAGGGATATCATTGGTGATGTCCGATGGATATTGGCTGAAAGCAGAGAATATCAGAAAGATGTTTACCTGTGCTTTATTGACTACGCAAAGGCTTTTGATTGTGTGGATCATGAAAAGCTATCGACACCACTGAAAAGCATGAGTATTCTGGAACACTTAATTGTGCTCATGAGGAATCTGTGCATGGACCAAGAGGCAATTGTTTGAACAGATCATGGTAACACTGATTGGTTTAAAATTAAGAAAGGTGTGCGACAAGGTTGTATTATTTCACCATACTTATTCAATTTGTATGCTGAGCATATAATCCAAGAAGCTGGGTTGTAAAAAGAAAAACGTGGCATCAGGACTGGAGGAAGACTCATTAACAACCTGCGATATGCAGATGATATAACCTTGCTTGCTGAAAGTGAAGAGGACTTAAAACATTTACTGATGAAGATCAAGGAGCACAACCTTTGGTATGGATTACATCTCAATGTAAAGAAAACAAAAATCCTCACTACTGGACCAATAAACAACATTCTTATTAAGGCAGAAAAGATTGAAGTTGTCAAGGACTTCATTCTTCTTGGATCAACTATCAACACTCATGGAAGCAGCGTCAAGAAATCAAAGGACGTATTGCATTAGGCAAATCTGCAGCACAAGACCTTTTTAAAGTGTTAAAGAGCAAAGATGTCAGCTAGAGGACTATGGTGTGCCTGACCCAAGCCATGGTATTTTCAATAACCTCATATGTTGCGAAAGCTGGACAGTGAATAAGGAAGACTGTAGAAGAATTGATGCTTTTGAGTTGTGGTGTTGGAGAAGAATATTGAAAGTGCTATGGGCTGCCCATAGAACAAACAGATTTGTGCTGGAAGAAGTGCAGCCAGTGTTTTCCTTAGAAACCAAGATGGCCAAACTTCGTCTCTTGTACTTTGGACATGTTGTCAGGAGGGACCAGTTGCTGTAGAAGGATATCATGTTTGGTAAGGGGGATGGTCATAGATAAAGAGGAAGACCTGCAACGAGATGGATTGACCAGGCAACAGTGGGAACAGTGGTGAGGTTGGCCCAGGATCGGGCAGTGTTTTGTTCTGTTGCGCATAGGGTCGCTATGGGTCAGTACTGATTAGATGGCACCTAACAACAACAACAACAACCATGCCGTGAGAGAAATATGAGGCTGACTGCTTCCATAGACATTTGTTGTTGTTGTTGTGTTGCTAAGTGCTGTTGTGTTGGTGTTGACTCATAGTGACCCTGTATAGGGTTTCCAAGGAGCAGCTGGTGGGTTTGAACTGCCAAACTTTTGGTTCACCATCCAGTGCTGATCCTACAGTGCCACAGCAGGAGTTTTAGTCTTAGAAAGCCTATGGAGCAGTTCTAGTCTTTTTTCTTGGGTCACTCTAAGTTGGAATTGACTCTAAGTGGATTTATTCTGGGGGGTGGGGGGTTCTAGAAAGCAGACAATGAAGGACAGAGGCAAGAAGATGAGAGCAGGCCTGTGTGCATCTGCAGCATGTGAATGTTTTTCCATGAGACAAGTCTAAAATATTCCTTAATAGTTACACTTCCACTAGCATGGGCCTGACAGACTATACACATTCACACATACATGGTTTTGCTCACTCTAGGATCACCAACTGCAGAACCAGAGTTGGGTAGGATGTTACATTCATGGAATACTTATAAAGCCTACAATGAACTAGGAAAACATGGAAGGAAACCAAAAATGATTAGGAGAGGAAGCATTTACAAGGTGGGTAAGAAGGAGGAGGCATTAAAAGAGTGATAGGACAATGCAATCCAGAAAATGTTCAGGACAAAATGATTCATAGGCTCTGGAACCAAGTAGACTGGGATTCAAATTCTGTTGCCATGTCATGAGGACAGTCAACCATCAGAAGCCCATATGGTGAGAAATACACGGTTCCTACTAACCTCCAAAACGAACTCACCAGACTTGTGGAAACAGGTCTTCCAGATCCATTCAACTTCAGATGACCACAGCATCAACTGACAGTGTGAATGACCACAGGTCACACCAGGGTCCTCACCTGGTCCTGATACCAAGCCAGAACCACCTAACTGAGCCATTCCCAGATTCCCGATTCTCAGAAACTGATATGATAATACCTGTTTCTTTTTCAAAACTGTTAAGTTCTGATGGTAATTTGTTATGTGTTGTTGTTGTGAAATGCTGTCAAGTTACTTCTGACTCATAGTGACCCTGTATATGGTTTCCAAGGAGCAGCTGGTGGGTTTGAACTGCTGCTCTTGTGGTTCATAGTCCAGTGCTGATCCTACAGTGCCACACATAACAAAGGATAAGTAAGACACATGCACGTATACTTGTTCTATGAAAGAATGCAAAATTCCTTTGTAGACTATCAATGGTTTAAAATTAGCAAAGATGTGCATAGGATTGTATCCTTTCACTATATGTATTCAAGCTGTCTACTGAGCAAATAATTAGAAAATCTGACTATTATGAAGACAAAAATCAGGTTTGAGAAAGACTCATCAACAACCTGTGATATGCAGATGACACAATTTTGCTTTGGGAAGTGAAGAGGTCTTGAAGTTCTTACTGGAGAAGATCAAAGACCATACATAGCCTTCTGTATGGATTGCACCTTAATGTAAAGAAAACAAAAGTCCTTACAACTGAACCAATACATAGCATCATGATAAGTGGAGAAAAGACTGGAGTTGTCAAATTTTCATTTTACTTGGATTCACAATCAGTACTCATGGAAAGAGCAGTCAATAAATCAAAGAACATGTTGTATTAGATCAATTTGCCACAAAAGGCCTCTTTAAACTGTTAAACAGCAAAGATATCACACAGAAGACTAAAGTGCACCTGACTCAAGCCATGGTATTTTCAATCATCTCATATGTATACAAAGTTGGACAACAATTAAGGAAGATGAATCTATGCCTTTGAATTATGTGTTGGCAAAGAACGTTGAAAGTACCATGGATTGCCAAAAGTAAAAATAAATTTGTGTCTGGAGAAGTGCAGTTACAATGCTCCTTTGAAGCCAGGAAGGCGAGACTTTGTCTCTCATACTTTGGATATAAATCAAGAGGGACTAGTCCCTGGAAAAGGATATCATGCTTGATGAAGTAAGGATGCGTGAAAAAGAGGACCTCCATGGAGATGGGTTGACACAGGGGTTGCAACAATGAGCTCAAATATGACAACGATTGTGAGAATGGTGCAGAAGCAGACATGTTCGTTTTGTTGTGCATATAGGGTTGCTATGAGTCAGAACTGACTTGAGGATGCCTAACAACATCACTAACAAACCCTATGAGTACATTTGGCTCTTTATTTCACTTGCCTCTCAGCAGTACTTAACAAGAAGTGGAATATGTCTTCCTTCTCTCCTGAAAATTATTAAGAAATACTCCTAGCATTAAATTCAAGTGTTTCATCAATCCCATTCTTCATCTTACCTTCCCAGAGGTAATCATTTTCTTGAATTTAATGTTTATCATCTCCATGCATATTTTTATGCTTTTACTGTATATGTAAGTATCTATAAAAAGATTTAGTACTATCTAGCAGTTTATTAAAATTTATGATTGGTAGCTTTCTACCACTTGCTTTTGTGTGTATGTGCAGCCTTATGATATTTATATTTATCTATTTGGTACGTGTAGCACAAACGTATGTATATTAACTATGGTCTAGTATTCATTCTATGACTGCACCAAGAATGATCTATCCATTCTCTTTTGGGGACATTTAGGTGGTTTCCAGCTTTTTCCTCATATTAATATCACTGTGTTGTCATTCTTGTACATAAATTCTTAACTTCATATCCAGAGTTTCTCTAGGGTAGATATCCATTTGTAACTCTCTAGATTAAAAAAAAATATTTTTCTTTCTGAAATGGTAATGCCAAATGATGCTCCCAGGTGATGTGAATAGGAGGCCTCATTTTTCTGACTTTCGCAGCAACTCCTCACATTACCCAACATGCTTTCTGTTGTTACTGTTTCCTTCCCTTTCTCCTTTCTTTCTTCTTTCCTTTTTTTTCTTGGAATCTGATGTCAGTTATAATTTTTGTTGTGTTTGTTGTATAGTGAAATGGAGCAGAGTTCATATGTTTTTTGCCAATTAGGTTCCCTTGCCTATTCTTACTTTTACATTTCACTCATTTTTCTCTTTGGTCATTTGATTCTTTTGAATTTATTCATAATAATTATTTAGATGGAGTTCTGGTGTGATGCTGTAGGATAAGCACTGGTCTTCTAACCTTAAGGTTGATGGCTCAAACAAACCAGCTGCGCCTCAGAAACACTATACAGGGTCGCTGTGACTTGAAACCAACTCAATGGAACTTAACAACCACACAAACAATTATTTATATATTCTGAATACACATATTTTCTTGAATAGGTCTTTAAAATATGGTATCTTAGTCAAGCAGAAATTTACATTTTTAATGTAGTAAAATGTAAAATCTTTTATAGTTAAGACATTTTGTGTTCAGCTTAAGAAATCATCTACCCCATTGGTATAAAGAGGTTGTGATATATTTCTGTATAAATATATTAGGCATAATGTCTTTGATATAGGTGTAATTGATAGGACTGGGGTGTGCTACCTGGATTTAAGTTCATTAATTTCTTATCATTAACTCACTTCCCTAGCAACATGGATAAAATTTCCCCACTGATGTCTCAAAACAAGGATGGAAATGATCATGGGCCTGTCTCTGTCTTAGTTCCAGTGGTCTTTTTCTGTCTCTTACCAGGAAATGCCACAATGCCCTAATTATCTTTTGGATCGTGTTTGGTTTGTCTATTGCTGAAACGTTCATTTAACAAATAAACATTAGAAACAGCTTCCAAGTTTTGTGACTAGCTCCTTGTGATTTTGATTGGAATTGCATTTAATATATAGACTAATTTGGGAGAATTGACTGTTATAATATTGTGTTCCTCATTTCATAGATATGGTTATCATAAAATTCATGTAGATTTAAAAAATGGTCTTGTTCTTGTTAAGTTACATTGAGTAGGTTCTGACTCATAGTGACCCTGTAGAGGGTTTCCGTGGTTTTAAATCTTCACAGAAAGTCTCATCTTTCTCTCGCATTGTTAAGTACTGTGGAGTTGGTTCCGACTCATAGTGACCCTGCACAGGCTTTCCGAGGCTGTAAATCTTTACAGGAGCAGAACACCTCATCTTTCTCCCACGGAACCGCTGGTAATTTTGAACTGCTGACCTTGAGGTCGGCAGCCCAATTTGTAACCACTACGCCACCAGAGCTCCTTGGGTGGTGCTGTGAGTTAAGGCACTGGTCTGCAAAGTTGGTTTGAGCCGCAAGGTCGGCGGTTCAAGCTGCCCAGCTTCTCCTTGGAAACCCTATACAGGGTCGCTGTGGGTCGCAACCGACTTGATGGCACTTAACAACAACTATTCTCTTGCATTAAGTGTCCTTAAAACACTGTAATATTTTCCTTAAACATCTTAAAATGGCATTCTTAAGTATATTTTAAACTTTCAGTTTCTGACATAAAAGTTGTGTAACATCACAATTGATATGTATATATTTTACCTCAACCTTTTTTTTTGTCAGCATTGATGAACTTCTTATTATTTCCAAAGGTTTGAAAATAATTCTAAGATTTTCTACTTAGATCATCATATTATCTGCTAAAAGTAGTGATTAAGATCCTTCCCTTTTCATCACTACTGTATACTTTCAATTTATTTCTCTGTTATTTCTCTAGCTAAGACCTTCCTTGGGAAGTCCTTGTGTGGCACTGTAGGATAAACACTGAATGCAAGGTTGGTTTGAACCACAAGGTTGGTGGTTCGAACACACCAACTGCTCCTTGGAAACACTATACAGGTCAGAACTGACTCAACGACCCTTAACATCAACAGTGATAGATGCCATGGAGGTTGTCATTAAACAAATAATTACAAAATACTTATATAGTTAAATTGTATGAGGCCCTAAGGAGGAAAATAAGGTTTTGATAAAGGTCTCTTCCACAAGTCTATAGCAAGCGCTCCTCTGAGTAATGAAAAATGAGAAACATTTGCTTCAATGTCAAGAACAAGTCAAATCTGTCTCTGTGGCTTCCACTTAACACTGTAATGGAAATCTTATTATTGTTGTTGTTGTTAAGTGCCATTGAGTCAGTTCCAACTCATAGTTATCCTGTATAGGGTTTCCAAGGAACAGTTGGTAAGTTTGAACTTCTGACCTTGCAGTTCAAATCGATCATGTGGTCCAGTGCTTATCTTACAGCACCATACCAGGACTCCAAGCACTGGGCTGCTAAGGTTGGTGGTTTAAACTTATCAGTCACACTCAGCAAAAAAGATGCAACTTACTGCTCCTATCAACACGTACGATCTCGGAAACTCTAGGGAGCACGTCTATTCTGTCTCAGAAGCTCACTGTGAGTCAGAATTGACTCAATGGTAGTGGGTCTAGCACTTTTTGGCATCTAGCATAGAAGCCTAATTTTGTAGCTAGCATGAAAATATTAAGTTGTAAGTGAAAAAGGGAAAATCTGCTGCTATTGAGTCGATTATGACACAGTGACCCGATGAGATGCAATAAAACTGCTCCCTACAGCTCCTGAGACTGCAAATGTTTACAGGAGCACACTGCCCCAGGTTTCTCCTGAGAAGCGACAGATAGGTATGAACTGCTGACCTTAGCAGCCCAATGCATAACCCATGCTACCACCAGCATTCCTAAGTTGTAAGTGGTAAGTATTAAGTAAGCAAATGAGTGCACTTGATCTTTTTACAGTCCCAAATGAAGTTCCAGTTATTACCTTTGCCTGTGGCTATAGCACTAAATATCTTAGTTGAAAAGGAACTAAAACACTGTCAATTATAAACCCCTTACATTTCAGACTGGGGATGTGAATATCAGAGAAGTGAGCTCCCCAAGTTCACACAGTCTGAGGTCTTCCAGAAGGCTTACAGCCCTTTCTGGTAAGATCCCAACACACCTGAACATCCTCATTGTTTGGGTATTCATCTCATATTTCTACGTGATATTTCTTGGTGTTGTTAAGTGCCATCGAGTCTAGTCTGACTTATAGTGACCCCATACAGGATTTTTTGAGGAGCAACTGGTGGATTTGAACTGCTGACTTTGAGGTTCAAACTGGTCTTGTGATCCAGTACTTTACAGTGCCACACCAGGACTCCATGTGATGTTTTAAGATGAGTAATTTATTTGCATTAGTAAACAAACAAATTCAGATGACTGACTTCTTTATTGGTGGTCTGGATATTTATCTGATACTTACTTTTGTATCTGGGAGAAAGATGAGTTTTCTGCTCCCGCTAATATTTATAAAACTCAGAAAACCTATAGGAGCCAGAGCTGACTCCACGGCACTTAACAACAACAAAAAGATGCTATGCTTTCTGTTTTCTCTGGGTCTTTGTATACAGCATTTCCTTTCTCTGGAACTATCTTCCCTTGCCTCCTCCAATTGTCATCACCCATTTCCTTCTTGTTCCTTGAATCTTAGTGCAAATGTCATTTTCTCAGAGAGTCTCTATTCGCCTGCTCTCAGAGGGGAAGCTGTAGACTTCATTACTACCACAGTACTTACTACCATTGACATTGTTATGTTTAGAATTATCTGCCAGTGCATTTGCTGTTGTGGTTGTAAGGTGCCATCAAATCAATACCAACTCATAGCGACCCTGTGCACAACAGAATGAAACACTGCCCGGTCCTGTGCCAACGTCACAATTGTTGCTATGCTGGACCCCATTGCTACTGCCACTGTGCCAATCCATTTAATTGAAGGCCTTCCTCTTTATCTCTGACCCTCCTCTTTACTAAACATGATGTTCTTTTTCAGGGACTGGTCCCTCCTGATAATATATCCAAAGTATGAGAAATGAAGTCTGGTCATCCAGACTCTTAAGGAGCATTCTGGCAATACCTCTTCCAACACAGATTTGTTTGTCCTTCTGACAGTCCATGGTACTTTCAATATTCTCCTCCAACACTACAACTCAAACGCATCACTTCTTCTATAGTCTTCCTTGTCCACTGTTGAACTTTCACATGCATATGTTGTTGTTGTTGTTAAGTGTCGTCTAGTCGATTCTGTCTTATAGCAACCCTGTATAGGGTTTCCAAGGAGCAGCTGGTGAGCTTGAACCACCGACCTTGCAATTCAAATGACTTTGCAGTCTGACACATTAGACCACAGTGCCACACCAGGACTCCACACATGAGTATGAGACTACTGAATATACCATGGCTTGGGTCAGGCGCATAGGACTGAAAAACTTCTCTGAGGAATGTTTACACACTAATCTGGTGCACATTGTCTTCCTAATTCCTAGCCGATGGTCCAACACACAATAAATAGGCCATCAGTGAATATGTTTTAAATCAATGTGTTAATTTTTCCCTTGTAAGCATAAAATGTCCATGCTTCTCTTAAACTGGAAACTATTCAAACCTCTGGTTGGAGATAAAGGTGGGTCTTGCTTGGTATGGCAAACGTGTTTCTGAAGAAGTAAATTGAATTAATTTAAATGCTCTGACCGAGATTGCTGTTTAAAGGGTCCATTTAGTGGCTCTTTTCACAAAGCAAAGAATGTGATTACAGAAGTAAGCATTGCTCATCCTTTTGCAGACTAAAGTTTGGGGAGACTGTAGAGTCCCAGGGGATTGGATGTACCTGCTCTTGGTTGTGCAGTCTGGGGTGGCAGCCCTGCTTGACTTTGGAGAAAATTAAACCCAGGATTGCTCACTCACCTCCACTGGTATAATTTTTTTTTTAAAGTTATCAGAAATTTGATTTCTTTTCATAGGGTACTGAGATGTGAATCTTTTTACTTTACAGATAAGAAAATTGAAACCACTTTCCTTTGCTTTGAAACAAATCAAGTATGGATGTTGTTGCTGAGTGCAGTCAAGTCAGTTCCAACTCATAGCAACCCTGTGTAGGGTTTACTGAGAAGCAACTGGTGGGTTTGAACCACCGACCTTGTGGTTAGCAGCCCATTGCTCATACCACAGCAATGGATGGTGGTGTACTGTTGAGTGGTTTCAACTCACAGTGACCCTGAATAGGGGTTCCTAGGCAGTAAATCTTCACAGGGATAGAAAGCATCATCTTTCTCCATGGAGTGCCTTGTAGTTTCAAACTGTCGACCTTCCAGATGGTAGCCCAACACGTAACTACTATGCTACCAAGGCTCCCCTCTATCCAGCAATGGACAGTCCCTAAAATTATCATCTCACAGAATGTCAGGACTGAAAGGGAATACCTAATTCAACTGGTCCAGAATCCTCATGGTACATATGGGGGAAACTGAGGTCCAGACATAAGGGACTTTACTAAGATTCAATAAGTGTTGACTGTTGGGACTGACAGCAATACGGGTCTTTGGACCCACAATCCAGGACTTTATGTATAAACTGATTTTCTCTTCAGAATCTGCATAGTCCCAGGATTTAGAGCCTTTAGAGTAAAGAGTATCTGTAGCCTGTTAGCTGAGAATGTAACATTTGAGATCAGAAAGTCCTAGCTTTCAGTCCAAGCTCCCATTCAACATATCTTTGACTTTAGGTAATTTGCACAAACTCTAGGAGGCTCATTTTCCTTATTTGTACAGAAAGTAATAAAACCACCTTATCTTGGATAAGACTCTGGCATATAGCCGTAGGAGCAACAGCAATGACGATGGCATTGATAATGGTGGTGATGACAAAAACCATGGTGGTGATGATGAGCACCGTTTTCTTAACTATTTCCAACACTACCACCACTCTTAGATAAATAGGCACAAGTTTGTTGTCTCTAATCTGAGACTTGTCCCTACCTAGATACGGCCAAGGTACTAAAAAATGAATCCTGAATTGCAGCAATCAACTAGAAAGAGCTGGTTCTAACTATCAAATGTTGTTAAGTGCTGTTGAGTCAGTTCTGACTCACAGTGGCCCTGTATAGAGCTTCCAAGGAGTGACTGGTGGATTTGAACCACCAATCTTGTCATTAGCAGTCTAATACTTATCCTACAGCCCCATACCAGGAGTTCAACTCTCAAACAGATAGAACTTTATTTCATTGAAACGTGTTAAATATTATTGTACTGCTATAGGCCCCAGTCCAACGGAGTGGATATCTAGCTCTTGGATTTTAAAAATAGCTAGGGAGAGACTGACTTGTTTTCTTCTCAAGTCAGCTTTTTTTTTTTTTTTTTAAAGTAAACGAATACACAGCCTCCAAATTAATAAATAAACAGCACACAAAGTCTTCCTTTAAACCCAGTTCCCAGCACGGGTGAGAGGAAGATTCTGTAGGCTCAAGAGCAAAGGATGCTCTTTGTTCCCTCTTGCTCTCTAGCTAGCCTTGAACAGTGCAAGGAAACAGGCCAGAGATGCTGTCGCTGTATAGCTGCCCAAAGAGCTGCTTCCTAGGGGCTTTTTGGTTCCTGAGGGAACATACCTCCTTTCTCTCCCACTCTTCTTAAAGTAAAATTCTATTTCTGCCTCTACAACTTAAAAAAAAAAAGTATTTTCTTCTCTTTTCTTTCCTCCAATAAAACTTGAGTTTGCACAACACAGAAGGGGAGGAGGTCTAAGGGAGAGATGAGATTGAGCCCACCCCAGTCATTTGAAAGAGCATTACCGTGTTGGAAGGACCAGCAGTGGCCTGTAGGTTCCGCGGATGGATTTTCAAGAGGAGTGCATAGGAAAACCTCAAAAGAAAATTGCAAGACAATAAAGTTATTCACTAATGTGTGTGCCCCACATCAGGACTTGCAGTAGAAGGCATTCACACCTTGGATCATTTTTTCTGGGAACTCTTACTGATTTGAGAGATTGTACCTCCTTCATTCACAATCATGTGGTTGTGGTGGTGGCTTCAAGTGACGGGATCTTGGTTGATGAAGGTGGGAAATGTTTCAGAAGCCAAGTCATTATTTTCCTCTGATATTGTTTTGACTTTCCACGGTGGGGGGAAATGCCATGCCTCTTTTGTTATAAGATGTGAATCTGAGCATCTCCTCCATGCTTCATCCATATTTTGCCTCTGCCCAGTGGATGACAGTGGTCCTTGAAAATCAGGGAGAAAGCAGCAGGAAGGAGGGCTGGAGGCCCCTAGTTTGAGCCAAGGCTTGTCACCCACAACTCCTGAGACCCGCAGGAACACAGCCCAACCTGCATTTATATTACCTGTCCAGTCACTTGCCTTGTGTACAGATGTGGACTGTACTTCTATGCAGAAAGTGATGAGCATTGGCTATGCCAGCTTCCTTTCCTCACAGACCTTTACCCTTATCTTTCCATTTAAAAATAGCAAAAACATGTCGAACACAAATTAGTCACAATACTAGTAATATATTATGTTTATACCCCTGCACTGGGGCATCATTAGTCATTATACTGTGGCAATAACAGCTTAGATGCGGCCACTCACTGGATGTGAAAACCCAGGGTGCATCACTCCTGTGGCTCTCTGCTTCCTTCTCTGTTCAGTGAAGAGTGTGCATCCGAGCTGGCTTCATGAGGGCTCTCCAGAGAAACAGAACCAACAGGAAAACATGTCTACACACACAAGAGGGTTTCAAAACATTCCTGGAAAAAATCCTTTTTTTTTCAATTCTGTTTTTCCAAAAAACTTTTGAAACTCCCTTATGTGTGTGTGTTATTTTTAGATGCTTTTGAGAAATTTCCAACTCATGGAAATCCCGGTGTGTGCAGAGAAGAAGTGCCCTGCATGTAGGATTTTCAAGGCTGTGACCTTTCAGGCGCACATTGCCTGGTCTGATTTCTGATATGTGCTGCTGTTCCTGTTGTTAAGTGCTGAAGAGTCAGTATAGCGACCCTGGACAGGGCGTCCAAGGAGCAGCTTGGGGGTGGGAAACACTGACCTTGAAGTTAGCAGTCCTGTGCTTTTTCTGTAGGGCCATACCAGGATTCCTATATGTTGTTGCTGTTGTCATTAAGTGCCATCAAGTTGGTTCCAACTCATAATGACCCTGTATAGGGTTTCCAAGGAGTGGCTGGTGAGCTTGAACCCC
>NW_006408519.1:33669432-33676693 GCF_000296735.1 Chrysochloris asiatica
ATAATAAATTGGCTTCCATGATTGGGAAGATTAGCATTTCCGAATGTTATCTGGAAACTCAGGCAGGATGTGAAGTTGTAGTCTTAAGTCTAACATTTATAAGACAATCTGGCAGACTGGAACTTGAGGCAGGATTTCCATGTCATAGACCTGAGACAGAAGTCCTTCTCTGAGAAATCTGAGATTTTGCTCTTAAAACTTTCAACTGATTGGATGAGGCCCATTCACTTTATTGAGAGTAATATAGTTAACTCAAAGTATATTGATTGGAAAAGATCATCACATCTACAAAATACCTTCCCATCAACACTAGACTAGTGTTAGGTTAAAATGACCCTAGCTGACTTGACATACAGAACGAACTTTCACAAAGGCCAGCTATCTTCACGGACAGCCTTGCATTGCAGTCTTTCAGACAGTGAGTATTAAAGGACTTACATTCTACATCAGGGCTTATTACTGGTCAGAAATGAGCATCATCAGGGATGGAGTGCAAAGGAAGCACAAAAATAAATTCCGTTGTTTCCTAAACCCATGCCAGTCTTCCTTATAGCCCACCCATGTACCTACCCAGTACTGGATCCCAGGAGAAAAGTCTGAAGTAAACACAAATAAATAGCCACCTCAGGCTAAAAGCAGGCTCCTGAAGCAAGCCCTGATGGGAGGAAGCAGGCTCTGGGAATCAGAAACCGGAAGGAATAGACTTCTGCAGCCAAAACCCAAGCGGCATCGCCTCCCAGAGTATCTATCCTGCCTCCTCCTGACTCTTTCCATACAATTATGCTTCCCATGGTTACCAAGGTGATATTTCTGAAACACAAATCCGATTACAACATCGTATCTGTTTAAAATCCCTCAGTGATTACTACTGCCTCCCTGAAAAAGCCCTAACTTCTAACATGGCATGCAGAGCTACTCAGGAACCCCATGCCTGTTCCCATTTACCACCAGGGGGCTCTGCCTTCCCTCCTGTCCAGAGTGATCTCCCACCCACCACCCTCACACACATTTGCCTGGCAAACTCCCCTTCATCTCCCATTGCAGGGAAACTGGGACCAGCCCACATCTCTCCTCATCTCGCTCTCAGGTTTCACACTTTATCCTGGTTTATTGTGTTTATTTACTTGCAGCTCCATCTCCCTGCTAGACTGTTAGCAACAGGAGAATCTGGTTCATAGTAGGTAGTGTTAAAAAAAAAAAAAAAATGGCAAGTTAAAAAAAAAAAAAAAAAAAGCTTAGTTTTGAAAAGACAATAATTCTATTTAAATAATACCATGATTAATTATGGAGCGTTTAAAAGAAATATGTTACACATAATGTCAGTTGACTTGTGTTCTGAAATGTATTCTCATTAACTGGAAAATGATTTTTGACAGAGAATCAGCAGTTTTCAATCCAGTGCCTCTGAGCTAGAGGATGAAGCTCATTTTCTTTTTCTTCATCCGAAGAGAAAGAGGATGAGAAAGAGTTAGCAGGCATATGGGTTCACTGAGGAAACTCCATAAAGCACCATCAACAGGTGACTTGTAACCGGTTAAGGCCTCAGATGTTTGTTGTTTCTGTCCCCAAGCTTCAGGGACCAATGATTTATGGAAGCAGAGTGACTTGACTGCATTAGTAACGCCTGCATATCTGTTGGAGAATACCAGGGGGCGACAGTAACTGCTGTGCATGTGCGCAGGGTCAGTAGGATTTCAGTAACTGCTGCGCATGTGCGCAGGTCAGTAGGATTTCAGTAACTGCTGCGCATGTGCGCAGGTCAGTAGGCTTTCTGAAAACCTTAGGTGACTCTGGGCAAGCCACACAGGTTGTGTGAGTCCCACCAGGTCACACTTTCAGGAGGGTTGTGGCACGTGTATCATTCACTCTGACATCACCTCCAATGGCTTCTACCCTCTCTTGCTACAGACAGATCTGATAGGTAGATAAAATAGGAGATGGAAGAGAATGTTTCCACTGTTGTGAAAACAGCAACATGTCTCTTTACACAAAGCGGTCAAGTCACTCTGAGGCTGGGCTGATTCCTTCTATCCACCTAGGACCATTCCTGCTGTGTCCCGGGACCAGTTTGTAATGTACACTTGCCAGTGGTGGCCTTTCTTTCCCAGTGGATGCTAACTTCCAGGAGGGCAGGGACCACACTCACTCCCAAATCCAGTACAGGGACTGACCTCGGGAGCCAGTCGCTGCAAAGAGATACAGTGGGTGAAGGATGCCATACAAGAGTAGGTGTGTCCGTGGGTGTGTAGTGGTCAAAGGGGGATGGGAGTATGCATCCGTTTCATGTGCATGTGAATGTTCATGTCAGCATTTGCTCTGGTAGCATAGTGGTTACAAGTAGAGCTGCTAACCTCAAGGTCAGCAGTTCGAAACTACGGAGCTTTCTGCTCCGGTAAAGATTTACAGCCTCGGAAACCCTATACAGGGTCACTAGGAGTCTTGGTGTGGCGATATGGGTTAATGCATCCGACTGCAAAGCCATTTGAACTGCAAGATCGGCGGTTCAAGCTCAAGAGCTGCTCCTCCGAAATCCTGTACAGGGTTGCTATGGGTCGGAACCGACTCGACAGCACTTAACAACAACAAATGAGTCGGTACCGACTCCACGGCGCACTACCACCGCCATCGTATTCACTTCATTCAGACCTTTTGATACAAATCAACACATTTATCCACTCGAATTCTGACAGTTTATAAAGGCAAAAGTGCTAATATTCCGTGCCAATATGTTTCCAACTATTTTCTCTGCAAGAGGATTTTTCTAAGCCTTCCTTTCTATAGTTTATGTTATGAAAACAATAGTTCTTTTCTTAAAAATGTGTTTTCTTGTAGACAGGTGCTGTTATCGTTTAAAATATGCCTTTAAAAAACTAGACAACTACACATTTCTTCCCTGTGCCCCTGGAGATATGAAAACATGGTCCTGGTGAAGTATGTCCGCCCACTTCTCTTACCACAAAAGGGTCACAGCAATTGCATAAGGGAGACGTCATACTGCTTGAGGACAGACAGGGCTGGTGTCCCTTGCTCACAAACCCTTCATCCTCAGTGCTTAGCACGGACCCAGGTGTACAGCAGATGCACAGCAAACACCAGTTTACTGAGTGACTCACTGACTCTTGCTTCTGCCACTGTGGTAGTACCAGATTTTGTTGGTCTGGTTTTGAACCCCTGGCTTTATGCCACCATACCCTCCCCCGTCCACCGAGGGTTTGCTGCGCCTCTGGTTTCTCTTGTCAGTTTGTGCCCCACTGTTCCTGTGAGTTGCCACTGAGTCAGCTCTGATTCATACTGACTCCATGTTTCTCAGAGGGCAACTGTTCTCTAGTGTTTTAGAGTGTGCTTTTCACAAGTAGATTGCCTGACCTTTCTTCTGAGGTGCCTCTGAGTAGACTCAAACTGCCAACCTGTTGGTTAGCAGCTGAGCACACTGACCCCTTGCACCACTCATGGACTCTGTTTGCTGTAGACCCTCTTTGTTTGTGGGATCTTACCATCCATAATCACCTGGAGGCAGGGCTCTTCCTGATTCCACTTCCTGCTTTCCTGGAAGCCACTATCCTCATAAGCACCTTAGCTTTTGTCCAGGTCTAGGGCCCTCTACTCCTTGTCTCCTTGAGATGGGGTGGGAGGTCTGGAAAATGCCCAGGCCACTAGAGTTGGAAAATATACCCAGAAGGTGGCTCCCCAAAGATGGTAACCATTTTCTGGGCTATCTGCTTCCTTAGTGGCATTTGTAGTCAGAGCCACATGATGTTGAAAGGATATTGAATGGAGAAGCCCTAGAAAGTGGGTTCTAGTCTCATTCCCTCCCCCTTGGGAAGTCTTTAATTACTGCCTGGTCTAGGTTCCTTCAATGAAATATTAAAGAACAAAACAAAACTGGATTTAGTCCTCCAACTAAAACAGTAAGTTCTGTGTTTAGGAACAAGTCTGAAAGGAAAGAGTCCAGGATCCTGAAATACAATGGGTATTCAAACATCCACCCCTTGACATCTAATGCAAGATCTGACACTTGGATGGCCTTCCTAATGGTTTGGCAATGGCACCGGAACACCTGGCTTTAAAAGGTGCCCCCTCTACTTGTTTGCTAAATGTAGTAATGTCTTCCTATATGAAAGGAGAAGGACATCTTCATTTTCATTCAGGTATTTATCACATTTTTTGCATTGCCAATAATATCCCTTGCCTTTTAATTTCCTCACTAATTTTCCAGTTCATCTTATCCCTAGATTTGATTAGTCTTTTGCCTTTCCAATCAATTTGGTTTTTGTACCATGGCCTCTATAAGAAATGGTTTTCCGGGAGGATCTGTCTGCAGGTGGCCTTCTTTAGATCAGCCACCTTCAGGTTCGCCCTGGTGCACGGTACAGACAGGACACATTTCGTTTGTCCTCGGCATTTATATTTTTGTAGGTAGTCCAGCATTAGATAAATTGTAGGGGTTATGTGGCTTCTATTAAAGTACAGACCTTGTGACTCTGCAACTCTGAAAAAAAAAAGGACCTGTGATAAATAAAGGAACACTTGTCTAGCGTTCAGAAGACACTAGAATGGATAGTTAAAGTGTAAACTCCAACACCTCTGCGTACCAGGTGTACATTGTAGTTAGCTGAAGTCGGATGTTAGGGATGGAATTATGTGTTATAAATTCTAACCTGCATGCCTGTAATTACGTTGCCAATTTGGGAATGAATTGTCTTTGTTTTAAGTGCAGGATACATCTTGAACCAATCTCTTTTGAGATATGAAAGAGAAAAAAACAAGTGAGCAAAGCAAAGATAGGGAAGAGAGATGGCAAAAGGCATGGAGATCTCCAAGGAACCAGTGAGGAGAATCAGAACAGATAAGTATCTTCCTCTAGAGCTGACAGAGAAAAGCTTCCCGTCAGCCAGCTCTGTGAATTTGGGCTTCTAGCTTCCTAAACTGTATAATATTAAGTTTCTGTTAGTTAATGCCTTCTACTTATAACATTTCTGATATAGCAGCAACTGTTGTTGTTGTTGCTAAGTGCCGTCGAGTCAGTTCTGACTCAGAGATCCGACCCATAGGTTTCCAAGGAGCAGCTGGTGAGTTTGAACTACTGACCTTCTGGTTCACACCCACCTTGTGGTCCAGTTCTTTAGCCCACAGCACCACCCCAGGACTCCTACTCTCTAGAACTAGGTCACCAGAAGACAGACTTGCAGATTCTAACACTTAGAGTGCCGAACAAGGATGTAGGTGATTGGCTTGTGAGGTCTTTGAACTAAAAAAAGGTAAAGATAAGATTTGTTGTTGATAATTGCCATTGTGCAGACTCACAGGGACTCTGTATAGGGTCTCTGAGGCTTGTTAAACCTTCGAGGCGGCAGAAAGCCTCTTCTTTCTCCTGCGGAACAGCTGGTGGGCTCGAACTACTGACCTTGTAGTTTGCAGTTCAATGCTTATTCTATGGAGCCACCATGCTACCAAGCTAAAACTTGTTCTTGTTATGTGCCGTGGAGTCAGTTCCAACCCATAGTGACCCTGCACAGGGTTTCCGAGGCTGTAAATCTTTACAGAAGCAGAAAGCCTCATCTTTCTCTGGCAGAACAGCTGGTAGTTTCAAACTGCTGACCTTGCGGTTCGCAGCCCAATTCGTAACCACTATGCTATCAGAGCTCAAACTAGCTACACCTATTTCCTGGTGGACTAGGAGTCTGGTACATTTACATATTTTTGGTTTGATGTAAAATGTCAGAATTTTAAAATACTAGGAATTCTTTTTTTTTTTTTTTCAATTCTGCAAAAATCAGCAAATCGTGCGTACAGTTCAGGTTCTAGCCTGCTTTAGAGTTTGCAAATTAGGATAACACCCTAGCCTGTTACAAAAAATAAATACATCAACATTAGCCAGGACATCACCCCCAGGCCCCTTCTCTTCCTTCCTCCTGTATCGTGGCAGAGGTGGGACAACAGCAGCTGAAGTGGAGCTGGGATTTATCCAGAAGCTGATAAACCTGGAGTAGGATTTCAAACCTGTTTGGACCAGTTCAGTCATGACCAACACAGCAGTTTGGAATAGAAGTGAATTTGTAAAACATGGGTGTACTGAAATGATAACCAAAATAGGAAAAATTATGGATTGAAGCCCTGGAATGGGAGACCTGGAAGAGGTGTAGCAAACCCTTTCAAAAGCTTGATGCAAGAGATTGGATTATTGTCACAACTATGGAGAGCAACACACATTCAAGGCATCCCAGTGGCTGCCGTCTTTGAGGGGACCACCATTGTTTCTGACTCTGCTGGTCATAAAATTTCATTATGTAGTGTACACGAAACCCTTGTTTCTTAAAAGGGAGAATACGTTTCTAGCAAGATGTCAAGCTATACTTTTCCCCATTTTGCTTAGTATTCTGGTACACCCACATTTTATCAATTCAGGACAGTTCTAGGATTGTTTCATTGGGCATGACTGAAGTGGGAAGAATCATTTTGAAGTCCTAACCTGAAGCCTCCAGTCCAGGAACTTCTCCCAAGGCCCTGAGACTGTCCATAAGATAGGTTGTTTGAAAATTTTGAAAAAGTCAGAAACCTTAACTGCAATGTTTTCAGAACAGTCTCTTTCCTCTCTCCACTCAGATTATCACTCTGCCATACTTATCCCAAAGGAGCTCTGGTAGCGTAGTGGTTACGAATCGGGCTGCGAACCTTAAGGTCAGCGGTTCGAAACTACCAGCCGCTCCGCGGGAGAAAGATGAGGCTTTCTACTCCCGTAAAGATTTACACCCTCGGAAACCCTGTACAGGGTCGCTATGGGTCGGAACCGACTCGACGGCACTTAACAACAACAACAACATACTTATCCCAGAGTCTGGTGGTGATAGAATGTTGGGGCTATATATATACATACATATAAAGACCCTACCAGCAAGATCCAGTTAGTATAGTTTTAGAAGATTTATACCACTAATATTTTGTACTGGATAATTCTTTGCCATGGAGTCTTCCCTGTGAATTGTAGGATGCTTAGCAGAATCCTTGTCCTCTACTTTGTGCTTGTTGTTAAGTGTTTTTGGGTCAGTTTCAACTCATAGCAACCCTGTATAGCATGGATGGGTAATGTACAACCCACGGGCCATAGAAAGCCTGCCAAATCATTTGGTCTGGTCCTGCCAAGACAACCTCCATTCTAGACATCACATTTTCGTAAGAGCCACAGAGTTGGTTCCAACCCATAGCGACCATGTATAGAGTTTCCAAGGAGTGGCTGGGTGAGCTTGAATGATCAACCTTGTGG
>NW_006408519.1:33678328-33690578 GCF_000296735.1 Chrysochloris asiatica
GCAGGTTGTTAATGAGTCTTCCTCCAATCCTGATGCCACGTTTTTCTTCATATAAACCAGCTTCTCAGATTATTTGCTTAGTATACAGGTTGAGTAAGTAAGGTGAATGAATACAACCTTGTCATACACCTATTTTAATTTTAAACCATTCAGTGTTCCCATATTCTGTTAGAACAACTGCCTCTTGGTCCAGGTACAGATTCCTCATGAGCACAATTAAGTTTTCCGGAATACTCATACTTTGCAATGTTGTCCATAGCTTGTCATGAGCCACACAATCAAAAACCTTGTGTAGTCAACAGGTAAACATCTTTCTGATATTCTCTGCTTTCAGCCAAGATCCATCAGATATCAGCAATGATATCTCTCATTCCACGGCCTCTTCTGAATCAGGCATGAACCTCTGGAAGTTCTCTGTCAATGTATGATTGTAGCTGTTTTTGTATTACTTTTAGTAAAACTTTACTCGCATGGTATATCAAGGTATATCAAAGAGATTATCTGATGATTTCTGTATTCAATTGGGTCACCTCTCTTTGGAATGGGCACAAATTAGGAGAGAGTTAATTACATATTTGACCAAATATAGCAGGCCAATTTTTAAGTTGATAACTTTGTATGGCCCATGAATGATGTTATAAATGTTGGCAGAAATAAATTCCCCACCCCTGCTGTATAGTAACAACTAGTGGGTTTGAACCACTGACCTGTGGTTAGCAAGTCTTGTGCTTATCCTACAGGCCCACACCAGGACTACTGTAATTACTGAACACCACACCAGGACTCCTAGAGTGGGCCTTCTGAAGTTAGGACACCCAAATGCCTCTGCGAGGGGGTAACATCAACCCCCTCCTCCTTTGAGAACTGCACTGAGTTAAAGCGAAGCTGATTTGTGAATAATTTAGTCTGGGTTGCATTATAATTATGCATTATAGGTATGTGTTCAAGGTCCCGTTGAATTTTGATTGCATTGTTGCTAACCATCCCAACATAGGCTTTCATAAAGACCCTGACTGTCCCTAGTGCCACTTCACTGGGCCTCGTGACACCAAGGTTCAGCACTACTGGGACCGCTCCCAGGTTGGAAACACAGGAGTGGAACAGAAAGAAGGCTTGGAAATGATGGAGCCAGAAGCTAGTTTCTATAACCTAGGAGTTTCTTAACTTTTTATGTGTGGAAGAGACTTGAGAAGAGACGTGAACCATTTTGATCAAATCTCAAGCACCTTCATGACTTGACTACAGATAGTTGTGAGGGTGAAAGGAAATGACCTAGCCTATCAATAAAGCAAAATCAATTAAAACACATTCCAAACAACCAAGCGATAGACTGGAATTTCTTTCTTTTTCCATAATAGAAAACAGTACAAATCCACCACTGTTGGGTCTGTTTTGTCTCACAGTAATGCTGTCTGGTAGTGTAGAATGGACCCAAAGTGTCTACCTGGCTACAAGTCTTCACGGAAGCCTACCTCCACATCTTTATCCAGAGGAGTAGCAGCTGAGTGCTTAACACTGTTCCAGAGGTGATTAATAAATACAGAGCTAAACATGCAGGGGAAATTATTATAGAGATAATCATAATTTCAGATTGTTAAGTTTTGTCGTTAATTGTCAGGATTTTACAATTGGTGTTTTGTTATGAATTATTAGAAATATCCCTTAAATATCTAATTTTGTATTCAGTTGTTTGGGGTTTTTGGTTTGTTTTTTTTTTTTGATAAAAACCGTGCATTCTCCTAATCTCCAGTCAAACTACATAAACTTGTTGTTAGTGTTATTAAGTGTCTTTGATTCGGTTCTGACTCATAGCGACCCTGAATAGTGTTTCTGAGGAGTTTGAACTGCTGATTTGTGGTTAGCAGTCCAGTGTGACCCCTTAAAGCTTGGATTTCTCCTGAATTTTAACATGAAAATGAGTTGCAAGAAAGGCATTCCTAGAGTTACCTGAAGTAATTCCTGGGGAGGGCTGCTAGTGTGCCGAGTTGAGTTCCCCACCCACCAGGGCCACCATGGGAGGAATGCTCTACTTTTGACACAACGTTCAGAGAGAGGACCACAAAGAAAGCTTGAGATTTAGAACCGTTGTTTCAGGAAAACCTAAAAGAGTCAGGCTGGCTGACTGTTCAGGCAGCTACACAGAGGTAAGGGGACAGCATGAGAACAGCGTCACTTAGAGTTCACTGGGGCAAAGAAGGTATTGAGTGTGGCCCACGAGGCAGATGTGGACTAAGGATGAGAGAGACCTTGGGCAAGGGCAGCTCTTTAAAATCCTGACCTAGAGGGTACTGACAGGCATGCAAGGCCTCCACTGAGGGCTCTGTGGAGCTGGCTGCTGAACACTGGGAGCTTGGCCTCCAGCCAAGGACACTGCCAGCTCTTGCCTGAAACCTTGACACTTAGTCCCAGAGAGAACTCATTAAGTGTGTGTCTACACTCTCCAGGATTCCACCTGACAACAGAAGACCCTCAGTTCCTATTTGTTGAGTGAAAACTCCTAAGAATGGCTTCCAGCGTGGCCAGAGCTCTTGAAAGATGGTCTGGGAAGCAGTACTGTCTCTTACTGGCAGGGTTCAAACCTACGCTCAACAAAACTTGGCAGTGATACTGTATGAGGATTTGAGATGTGGATAGTAGTTGAGTGGTTGTTGTTGTTTTAGAGCACAGACAGTGCCTTGTTTACAAACAGATACACAGGAAGTAACACTATACTTGGAGTCCAGGTATGGCACTGTGGGCCATACGCTAGACTGCAAAGTTGGTTTAAGACTCAAGGTCAGTGGTTCAAGCTCACTGGTCACTCCTATAGAAGGTCGCTAAAGGTTGGAACGGACTCAATGGCACTGAACAACAACACTATACTTGTATTTTTAAGGGGCAATTCTCTTCCTGTCCAGATCTCAGGCTGGGCTATTCATGGAAAGGTACCTAATTGTCTTATTTACTTATCATTATTATAGGAGTCCTGGTGTGGTGCTACAGGCTAATGTGCTGGACTGAAAAGTCAGTTTGAACTACAAGGTCAGTGGTTCAAGCTCACCAACTGCTCATCAGAAACCCTATAGAGGGTTCTTAGGGTCAGAACTGACTCGACAGCACTTAACAACAATTGTTTATTTTTTACTGCATATTTATTATTAACTTATGTTTGAAAGCAAAATCATCTTAGTAATCATTTTCTTATATGTAAAATAATTAAACCATGCTGGTTTTATTTCTGATAATAACACCAATTAAAACCTATTCTTAAGAGTTATGTGATTCCATTGTGGACACTAATCATCTCTGGGGCCATTTTACCTTAATTATATGACATCCCACCCACTGTCATAATATTTTACTGTTGTTTGGGTGAAAGTGTGCAGAGAAAATTAGTTTCCCAGTCAACAATTTATACACATTTTGTGTTATAGCTTTAGTTGCAATCTCCGCAGTGCGAAAGCATTCCATCCACAACCCCCTAAAATTGACAACTTGAAAATTAGAATTGTAAGTCCCACTGGCAAAATGAAAACAAGTATTTCCATCTGGATTATGTATTATGTAGAGTCAACCTTTATGTATTTGATTTTCTTAATGACCAGGCGACATTCGTATTTAAAAGAATATCACGTGGCAGGAAGATAGATCATTTAATTATACTAGGGAGCTCACCAAGTCTGTAGGAAAAATTCATTATCTTTTCAATCCATTTTCCCACAAACTTTTTTGAAGTTCCTTATATCTTTTTCTTAATTTTAGACTTCTTAAATTGAGTGTTCTTCTTTTTTTATGTTTGCTATTTATAACTGGTATATGTGTGTGTTTGGCATTTGTGTGTGCTTTCTCATCTCATGCTATTTAGCTTTTGAACCACCTAGTCCTTGTGTTCAGAGCCCTGGTGTGGTCCCATAGGATAAGCACTTGGCCTCAAAGTCAGTTTGAGCCATAAGGCCGGTGGTTCAAACTCACCAGTCACTCCTTAAAAACCTACACAGGGTTGCTACGAGTCAGAACCAACTCGATGGCACTTAACAACAACACTTTAAGTAGAAAAGGAGCTCTGGTAGTTTAGGGGATTACAAACTGGGCTGCTAACCACAAATCAGCAGCTCAAATCTACCAGTCACTCCTCAGAGAAAGAGGAAACTGTCTGTACCTGTGAAGATTTACAGTCTCAGAAAGCCTATGCTGGGTCTCTGCGTCAGAGCAGACTCGACGGCACACAGTAGCCCTCTAAGGAGCATCGCTTTATAAGGTTTCTGAGACTGTAAATCTAAGATAGCTTCATCTTCTCCCAACAAATAGCTGGTGGATTTGAACCATTGACCTTGTGGTAAATGTTCAATGCTTAACCCACAGCACCACCAGGGCTTCTTCCTCTATATTAGCTAGTCTTGGATAAATTAATCAGAAGCTCTAGGTCCAGTGTTAATTCTACATACCCACCACATTCTTGGTATCCATTAAGTATATATGGTGCTGCAGGCTACCGCACTGGACTGCAAAGCCAGTTTCAACCTCAAGGTCAGCGGTTCAAACCTACCAGCTGCTCCTCAGCAACCCTACACAGGGTTACCATAAGTCAGAAACAACTCAGTGACACTTAACAACAACAACAATGCACACACACACACACACACACACATATATCTATAGGACTTCTGGAGTCCTGGTGTGGTGCTGAGGGTTAATGTGCTGGACTGTAATATCAGTTTGTACTGCAAGGTGGGTGGTTCAAACCCACTGCTCCTTGGAAACCCTATATGGGTTGCTATGAGTCAGAACTGACTCGTAAGCACCCAACAACAACAACATGGAATTTCTGGTGTGGTGCTGTAGGATCAGCCCTGGATGCAAACCATGAGGTTGGTGGTTCAGACCCACCAGTTGCTCCTTGGGAATCCTATACAGGGTCACTATGAGTCAGAACTGACTTGATGACACTTAACAACAACAACATAGATCCATATAGGATAAGCACTGGACTGTTAACCACAAGTCCAGCAGTTCAAACCCACAAGCCACTCTTCATAAACCCTATATAAGGTTGCTATGAGTCAGAACCAACTCAACAACATGTAACAACTATAACACCAACATATATATACTCTTCTTAATAGTGGTTAAACTATAATGTAACAGAAATACTGTAGCTACAAAGCTAAATAGTAGTTAAAAATCAGTAAAATATTTCAGCAATCATATAATATATAAAGGTAAATCTTAAAGAAATATAGTTTTATTTATTTGAATGTTGAATTCATGTATTTAAATAATGAGCTCAGAAAAACAGAGATGGGATTTCTCAGCAGGAATCCTGCATATATTTACAGGTTTTGATGTTAGCCAAGTAGGAATTTTGTTCCTTCAAGGGGTCTACCCTTACAGAAAGTCCCAAAAGTTTGCATTAACTGGGAAGGTGAGAAAAGTAATAAAAGAGGAAGGGAGCTAGACTCTTAAAAGTAATTTGATGACATGTTGAAATGAGTGAGAAGAATAAAATTAGCTATCATTTTGGATGAAAAAATAGTTACCTGGCATGATATTAATCTTTATAACAATGAATATAACAAGCCCCAGAGAACTGGTTTTGTATTGTAGGATAAATCACTGGACCACAAGATCAGTTTGAACCTCAAGGTTGGTGGTTCAAACTCACCAGTCACACCTTGGAAACCGTACACAGGGTCCCTATGAGTTGGCACCGACTCAACGGCACTAAACAACATCATAACAAGACCTGGAGTCCTAGGTGGCATCGAGAGATAAGCACTGGACTGCTACCTGCAAGGTTAGTGTTCACACATAGCAGCCATTCCTGGGAAGTTCTATGAGCCAGGACTGATCAGCAACAGCAACAAAAGGAATTCTGGTGTCTCTGAAGGAGAGCACTGAACTCTCCTTCAAGCTCACTAACCATGAGCAGTTCAAGCCCACTAACCATTTTGCAGGAGAAAGTCGAGGCCCTCATGGATTTACAGATACAAATATTTCTAACATTGGGTAGAAATGAAATCAGTGCTATGAGTCAGAACCGATGTAATGGCAATGGGTATGGTTTCTGGTACCAGTGACAGGAAGGGAGACCTAATGGTGCAGTGACAAGGTGCTCAACTGCCAACAGAAAGTTCAAACTCACCAACCACTTCACAGAGAAAAATGTGGCGGTGTGTTTCCACAAAGGTTTACAGCTATGAAAATGTGAAGGGGAAGTTCTACCGTGGTCTACAGGGTTGCTATGCAAGGGAATTGACTCACCTGCAGTGGGTTCTGGGTGAAAGGTGAGACTTAAAAAAGGAAACAGTGTGGCGTAGGCAAAGGACACAGGGAGTTGCGGTGGGAGAAGCGCCTTCTATGGCATTGATTTCCACATGTATGACGTCAGCTGAGAACAGTACTTCTTCTGTCAGTGACATGTGGAGTCATTGAGGACAGGGTGGTGGGATAGAGTGGTCTTTCCTGTTCCTTTGAATTTCCAGTTCTCTAGTTGTGAGTCATATTTGCAATACAAATATAACATAACTGAGGCGGTGGCTCCATATGATAAGCGCTGGACTACAAACAATTCGAGACTGCCAGCTGCTTCTCAGGAGAAAGATGAGGCTTTCTGCTATCGAGAAGATTACAAAAGCCTCAGAAACCCTCTGCAGGGTCACTGTGAGTTGGTACCGACTCCACGGCACTTAACAACAACAACAATAGTTTAATGTGTCGACTTTCTCCATTTTAATTTGAGCTTTAGCTTTTGGAGTCCTGGTGCGGCGCTGTGGGTTAAGGCGCCAGACTGCAAAGCCGTTTGAACTGCAAAGTCGGCAATTCAAGCTCACCAGCTGCTCCTCGGGAACCCTATACAGGGTCGCTATGGGTCGGTACCGACTCGACGGCACTTCACAACAACAACATCCATTTACTGTAGACTCATGGGGACATCCTTTATTATTAAACAGAGTTAACTTTCAATTATGTCCCTGAGATAGCAACTAAGCAAAGTATAGCAAAAGAAAGCAAAACAGAACAAAATCTTGTTGCCGCAAAACTACCTTATGACTTAGTGTTAGTCTTTGTTAGCAAACATAGTATTATGAAATGGAAAGATGAAAAGGTAACAGTGTCATGAACACTGGAAGTAGGTTCTGGGCTTGTTGACCAGCAATCCCTGTGATTGTTCATGTCAAAAGAGCAACAAAACCCAGGGAATGTCATACCAACCTGAGAACACACACATTAATAGAACTCATTAAGATACCATCTATTCTGGGCTATTCTTCCAAAAGAAAGCGCTAAAATCCAAGACAAATGGCCAAATGCATTTTGTACTTGAGCACTGACAAAATCTTTCCACATTTAGTGATGAGAATCAATTTTGATTTTCTGTTTATCTTGGGGTTTGCTTTCTGCAAAAGGAAAAAAAAAAAAGACAGGTTTAGTCTCTATCTTCAAGGGTAGTGATTACAGGAAATCAAATCCAAAAGTTAATAATAGCAATTCATTGCTGCAAGAATATATTGAATGGTGCTCATTCGCTCAACAAAGACAGATTAAGCACCTATTCTATGCAAATCTCTCTGAGGAAATAATGATAAAAGAAGAATAAGACATTTTTTGTTTGTGCCTTTGAGTACTGCAGACTTTAGGAAAGGAGATGCAAAAATTCACAAATACTTCTAATAGTGGGTCGGAATGAAATGTGTGCCTTAAGAGAAGTACTGATAAAATGCTAGTGTGTATGGTTTGTTGTTGTGAGGTGCCATGGTGTCGTTTTTGAATCACAGGGAGCCTATGTACAGCAGAACAAAGTACTGCCAACCTGTGTCATCCTCACAACCATTGCTATATTTGAGTCTTACGTTGCAGCTACTGTATTAATCCATCTTGCTGAGGGTCTTTCTCTTTTTAACTCACCCTCTAATTTATTTACCAAGAATGATGTCCTTCTCCAGAGTCTGGTCAATCCTGATAATAAACATGTCCAAAGTACAGGAGATAATGGAGCCCCATTCTGGTTTCCAAGGAACATTCCAACTATACTTCATCCAAGACAGTTGGTTCATTTTTCTGGCAGCCCATGATATATTCAACAGTCTTCACCAACAGCATAACTCAAATGCATCAATTTTTTTTTTTAAGTTTTTATTGTGAATTGAGTGATAGTTTACATGGGAGAACATCGATTTTACACTCATCATTTCATCAATTCTTCTTTAGTCTTGCTTATTTACTATCCAGCTTTCATATGCATGAGGTGATTTGAAAATACCATGGCTTGGGTCAGGTGCACCTTAGTCCTCCAAGGGGTATCTTTGCTCTTTAACACTTTCAAAAGGTCTTTTGAAGGAATCTGCCCAATGCAATATGTCAATTGGTTTCTTGACTGCTGTTTCGTGAGCTGATTGTGGATTCAAGTAAAATGAAATCCTTGGAAACTTCATTCTTCTTCATTTATCATGATATTGCTTATTGCTTATGAAAGGAATACATGGACTTTGGGGTCCAAACTATCTGAGTTAGAATCCTGATTCTCTCACTTATTAAGACAATGGGTACACTATGCAATCATGATAAATCTCAATTTCCTAATTTGTAAAATGATTTCAAACACCAATTTCATTGTTTAAGTATAAAAAGGTTTAATGTATACAAATTGCTTAATACAAAACTAGGCAGAAATTGTTATAAGGGATGAATAGGATATTTTAAGTTAAGATAGTTGCAGGAGTTTCATGAAAGAAGTAATGCAGTTGGGCTATGAATCTTTTGAACACCATTTTGATCTCATGCTGATGGTTTCCCTTATCTGGATCATTTGTCCTATTGAAGGGGACTTCTCTACTTTAAAAATGGCAGGAGAAAGATGAGACTTTCTGCTCTTGTGAAGATTTACAGCCTCAGAAACCCTATATAGGGTCATTATGAGTCAGAATCAACTCCATAGCACACTAAACAACAATATTAAAAGAATTTGCTACACTCATACTGAGATTTGGAATCTGAATGGGAGGAAAGACATTATCAAAACAGCAGAGATGTGAAGGCACATGTCACATCTGGGAAATAATTGGTAGCTCACTTTAGTGCAAGAGGTAGAAGGATGATGGTGAACTGAAGAGACAGCTGAGTTGTGGATGTGGATTAATTTAGATGTTGGATTAGAAGGAGATTATACCACGGAGTCACTAAACTATATCCCACAGGTCAAACCCAGCCTGCCACCTGTTCTGTGTGGTTCATGACCTAAAATAATTTCCTAAATTATAAATGGTAGGAAAAAGATCAAAATAAGAGTGGTGTTTAGTGACATGGTACTGAAGGATCTGGACTGGACTACAAACCACAAGGTCTGTAGTTCAAACCCATCAGCTGCTCCTCAGAAACCCAACACGGAGTTGATATGAGTCAGATCTGACTTGATAGCACTTAACAACAACAACAAACATATAAGGAGTCCTGATATTGCAGCAGATTATTAGTTAGGTTGCTAACTAGTCGTTCTGTGAAAAAAACATGAGGCTTTCTGCTTCTTTAGAGATTTGTAGCTTTGGAAACCCTAGCTAGCCTTCTGCGAGTTGGGACCAAGTCAAAGGCACACAACCACCACCATCACACATATTCAAAATTCAAATTCCAGGGTCCATAGTAAAGTTCTGCTGAAATCAAACTCATATGTTTGTGTATTATCTATGGCTATGTGTGTTGCCATGGTAGAATTGTGTAGTTGTGACAGAGGGGCCATCTTGCCCCAAACCCTAAAATATATACTATCTGGTCCTTTACAGAGAAGTTTATCTGTGGTTGAGAATGTATTCTGCAGGCAATGGGAATGGTCAGAACAGGAATTCCAGTATAGGGATGTTGGTGGAAATGGGAATGGTTCCCTTTAAACAGTGAGATAATAAGCAAAGAGATCTTTTTTTAAAAAAAATAATTTTGCAGCTTAATTCATGGGTTCCATGATGTTTCAGGTGACAGTGGTAAGAGCATATCAGGAATGTGCAGACAGAAGAAATAAAAAAGGAAGGGGCTGATTAAAGAAATGCTTAAGTCCTGTTTTCATTCCCTGCTTCTAAGTTTCGCATACCTGCATTTTCAATCAATTCAAAAGTGCATATCGATGATGGTACTTCATTCACCAAGTACTTACTGAGCACCTGCTCGGAGGAACAGGTGAAAAGAAATTATGTTTACCTAGGAGTGACAAGGGAGCACAGTGTCTCCATATGATGAGCACTGGACGGTGAGCCACAAAGTCCACAGTTCGAGCCCATCAGCCACTCCTCAGGGGAAAACTGAGGCTTTCTGCTCCTATGAAGATTTAAAGTCTTGGAAACCCTAAACAGGGTAGTTATTAGTCAGAACTGACTCTATGGCACTTAACAACAACAACAAAGGGGTGAAGAGGACCTCAGTGTCTTAGTAGCCCCATTATTAACACCAGGCATGTTACTAACTCCATGCAGAGGGAAGACTGGGAGAGGGTTCAAGAGGTGAACTGTCTGTCTTGTTCCCTCTGCTTAACAAATTAGAGGCACTCCACTGAGCAAACTTGTTCTCTTCGGCAGCCACTGCCCATTGTCTCCACCAAGAGACAAAAATCCTTTGTAAAAGGAGTTTATTTATTTCTACAGCATGGAATATTTTGGGATCAAGGTATCAACTAAAAAGAGGTCAGCATCTAGCCAGCTCATCTCTGTCTTAGTGTTAAATATTTCAGAGATACTGGACACTCGGGGAACATTACTTACAGACCATTAATTATCAGGAGCAGCCCAAAGGAATTAGAGAAGACTTATCAGACCAAGGTGTTTTGTTTACGACTAGTCATTTAAAAAAAAATAATTGCCGTAAGGCCTTTCTATACCTTTTGCAATTTCTAAAAAACATTACAGTGTTACTTTAATATAAATAAATATCAATAATAATAAGGAGCTAAGTGGCACATCAATATTTATCATTGTGCTGCTATTGTCATTATATATTTATAACACACTTGATTCTCATTAAAAGCAAATGGCTTCTTCTGGCATGGCATTCATATGCCTTGGACAGTGTATCACCTGCTACATTTCAAGTGGTAGATTCTGTTGAATCTGCCTCAGACTTGACTATTTTGTAGGGTATATAGAGGCAATGGAATTCTGGTGAGGCGTTGTAGAGTAAGCACTAGACAGCTAACCACAAGGTCAACTGTTCAATCCCACCAGCTGCTCCTTAGAAACCCTAAAACAAGGTCGCTATGAGTCGGAAGTGATTCAACAGCACACACCAACAATAAATGACATCATACGTCTCTGGAGATGCATTTGGTAAAAATGATGGACTATACAGAAGAATTGCCGTGATGTGGTAAGTAGTTTTCTAGATTGCAGAAATTGGTCCGTGGTTCTTATATGACATGTAGCTAGTTTAATCCTGGCTCTACCACTTACCAAATATTTGACTTTGGGCAAATGTAGTGCATTCATTGGTTGGTTGTCTAGTCTATATCTCCCCTTCTTCCTTTCTGCCAGGAACCCATTTTTGTTCACATGCACCCATCCCCTTCATGACTCGGAGGGATGTGATCCCATTTCAGATGTGGTCCTCACTGGTCTTCACATTGCAATCCATAACACTGCCCTTACAATAATTGTTGAGACAGGAGTGATCCTTTGGCCGAAATTGTCCCAGTAAAGGGAGGAATAGATAACCCATAGGAGGAGTTGGGTTTCTCTCTCATACTGAACATGTACAAGGAAACAGCCTGGCAATCCATTTTGTTATCATCAGTGGGTACAAATATATAGCTGACACAGAAGAGAATGTAGATACTTATATTACATCAGGAAACTGCCATAAACCTACTACAGGTAGTTGTTGGTGATAATGCAAATTGTTTAAACAAGTCTGATTAACTTGTTTCTCCTGCTTGCCATCAAAGCATTCTAGTGGATTGTGAAATGGCCTCAAACCTTCATTCACGCATCTCTAAGTATACTCCTCATAGGGCGCTTGTGAGGATTAATTCAGAGTGCGCGCACAATTGATTTAGCAAACTCTATTTTATATTCCACTAAGCAGAAAGCATCTTTCTTGGCCCAATTCATAGACACTTCATCAAATTTGTTGATTCACAGTTTATGAGAAAGCTGCTCAACTTGTCAACTGCTCACTGGCTTTGTTTTTCGTTTTTTTTTTATTAAATGTTTTTATTTTGGATTGAGTGAAAGTTTACAGGGCACATCATCAGCTTCACATTCAACCATTCATATAACTTGTTTCATTACATTGATTA
>NW_006408519.1:33692777-33700044 GCF_000296735.1 Chrysochloris asiatica
CAACCTTCTGAGGAAATGCCATATTGTTTTCCAAAGAGGTTGGACCATTTTGCAATCCCACCAGCAATGCAAGAGTGTCTCAGTCTCTCCACATCCCCACCAGCATTTATTGTCTTCTCCATTTTTCATCTTTGCTGTTATTGTTGGTGTGAGATGATATCTCATTGTTGTTTTGATCACTGGCTTTGTTTTCATTCTCCTTTTGTTTCTACATTTCTTAAATACCTCACCAGAGAAGAGAATCCTGATATCTTCAACATCAGCTTTTAGAATGAAATGCTCCCCTGGCTTCCCAAGATGTTTTCTCTTCTACCCCTTTCCACAACCTTTCAAATGAGACAGACATCCTGGACAGAGTGGTACCATAGTCCAGGTCTCATGGAAGGGTGAGTTGTACTGACACCGTGCCTCTTACTTGTTAGTGAGGGGATTGGATTTAAAGCCAGAATTCACCTCATACTCTCCTCTCAATTTTGTGGTCCACTTTTGTTTGATGTTTTGTCGTGTTGTGGTGCTGAACTACAAAGTTGTTTGACACAATGCTGGCAGATCAAGTTCCCAAGTTGCTCCTTGGAAACCCTACACAGGGTCACTATGTGTTGAAACCGATTCAACACCACTTAACAACCACAACAATGGGTTGTATGGAGCTCTGGTAGCATAGTGGTTACGACTTGGGCTGCTAATCTCATGGTCAGCAGTTCGAAACTCCCAGTGGTTCTGTGGGAGAAAGATGAGGCTTTCTGCTTCTGTAAAGATTTACAGCCTCAGAAACCCTATACAGAACCGACTCTACAGCACACCATCACCACCAGCTACAGGTTCTGGTGTAGTGTTG
The DNA here is from genome assembly GCF_000296735.1 of Chrysochloris asiatica. Lineage (NCBI taxonomy): Eukaryota > Metazoa > Chordata > Mammalia > Afrosoricida > Chrysochloridae > Chrysochloris > Chrysochloris asiatica. The sequence goes on from NW_006408519.1 coordinate 33,693,616, forward strand.
TAGGATAAGCACTGGATAGCAGGATCAGTTTGAACTGCAAAGTTAGCAGTTCAAATTTACAAGTTGTTCCTCAGAAACCCTATACAGGATCACTATGAGTCAGAAATGATTTGACAGAACTTAACAACAACATAGGTCCTTAGGGAGTCCTGGTATGGCACTGTAGGATAAGCACAGGGCTGCTAACCACAATTCTGGTGGCTCAAACCCACAAGCCACCTTCAGAAACCCTATACAGGATCACTATGAGTTAAAACTGAATCACTAAGAGTTGGCACTGACTTGATGGCACTTAACAATAAAAATAGTAAGTGCTTAGGAGTCCTGATTTGATGCTGTGGAATAAGAACACAGTGCTAATCACAAGTCAGTGGTTCAAGCCCATCAGCTGCTCCTCAGAAACCTTATACAGGGTCATTATGAGCGGTAACAGACTCAATAGCACTTAATAACAACAATGTAGGTTCCTAAAATAATTCAATACTCTGAAGATGGCTCCAACAAGACAAGGGGCCTTAAAAAACTGTGTGGAAAAATGGAATGAAAAGATAATGGAATTTTTCTATGAACTTTTAGAAGCTCCCTTGTAAGTTTTTCTTGGCTTTATTCATCTGTTGGTCAGGGTATGCTAAGCTGTCATTTGGATTCTCTTCCTGTATCTTTGCATGAGCATTTTCATGATTAATCCTCTATCTAGGAGTGGACCCTGGGTGTATGATCGTAATGGTGCCATTAGATTTGTTGGTGTCATCCCCAGGAGCCCAGGTGGCCCAGGGTCTTGGGTAATATGTTTAATTACTTTGTGAAATGATATATACATCTCTCAAACCTTTTATTAAGCAAAGGCCCTTGGCTACTCGCCTGCAACAATTGTTCTGGACCAGTGAATTTCAAACTGCCTGTGCCCTAGGGATCTTTACAGGTGCTTGGGAGTCATAGAGAAAAATGAGGAAGAAACCAAAGGGTGTGAGGAGGCTGGCTGGTGTTAGGACATTTTCCAACACAACCTTTCTGATGGTCCTTACCAAGGGCCTGGAAATAGCATGCAAAACTAAGCCTCTGCCCTTCTAGGTCTAAAACATGCCTTTGAACCAGTTTATTGTGGTTTGATCGCATAATGAAAACTACTCTTTCCAGGTTAGGTATGGCAGTGGTGGTGGTGATCTGCCGTGGAGTCACAGAGACCCTATATAGGGTTTCTGAGTCTGTAAATCTTTACAGGAGCAGAAAGCTTCATCTTTATCCCATGGAATAGCTGGTAGTTTTGAACTGTTGACCTTGAAGTTAGCAGTCCAATTTATAACCACTAAGCTGCCAGAGCTCCTTAGCTATACTGAGTGGTTATTTATATTTTAACAAGCTCTCCAGTGATTCTTATGTAAATGGTGTTTGATGTGGTGACAATCACTTAAAGCTGTTCACTACAGATTAGTGAATGAGCTCAAGTCAACTTTTGTGCTGCTTACTCACTCCCCATCAGGGACTGGAAATCTGAAAAGAGGTTTTGGTTCTATAGGAAGATGATGTGAAGTTAAGAGACCCATCATAAGAATCTTTGATATGGAAAAAACATATAAAATTGTTCACTACAGATTAGAAAGTAAGCACAAGTTAGCCCACACTTACTTTTATATTAGGTAATCTGACATTCAGTACCACTTCTTTGGTACATGCGCAGTGGGCAACATCTGCAATTAGAAGATGGTCATGTGCCTTGTCCCCTTGCAATGACCTCATCCACATGTCTAAAATATTTTAAATACTTACTGATGAAGATCAAAACCCACAACCTTCAGTATGAGTTGCACCTTAATGTAAAGAAGACAAAAAGCCTCACCATTGAACCCATAAGCAACACCATGTTAAGTGGAGAACAGATTGAAGTTGTCAAAGATTTCATTATGTTTGGATTCACAATCAACACTCATGGAAGTCAAGAAATCTAATGACATGTTGTATTAAGCAAATCTGCTGCACAAGACTTCTTTAAAGTGTTGAAGAGTAAAGATGTCAGTTTGAGGACTAAGGGGTGCTTGACCCAAACCATAGTATTTTTAATAGCCTCATATACATATAAAAGTTGGAAAATGAATAAGGAAGACCTCAGAAGAATCGATGCATTCGAGTTATGCTGTTGGAGCATATTCAAAGTACCATGGACTGCCAGAAGAACAAAGAAATCTGTGTTGGAAGAGGTACAGCCAGAATGCTCCTTAGAAGCCAGGATGTGAGTCTTCATCTCTCATACTATAGACATATTATCAGGAGGGACCAGTCCCTGGAGAAGGACATCGTGCTTGGGAAAGTGGAGAGTCAGCGGAAAAGAAGAAGACCCCCAAGTAGATGGATTGGCACAGTAGTAGCTGCAATGGACTCAAGCTTAACAATGATTGTGAGGATGATGTAAGACCTGGCAGTGTTTTGTTCTGTTATACATAAGATTTCTATGAAATGGAACCAGCTCAAGGGCATCTAACAACAACATTCTCCATTCTGTTTTGACGCACATATTGCATTCTTTCTCCTTCCAGACCCCTGACTGTCAACAAGATCACCCCCACTGGGATCTGCAGCCATATAAGGCCCATCAACAAAGCAGCTGAGATGCTTTCCAAGCACGGGAAACAGATGATCTTGAGAAGAGTCATCAATTTGTAATAATGTACATTACATGTAAGAAACACTGAATAAAGAAAGACAGGCAACCGTCAGGCAATGTTCTCTCAAATGAATTCTTGAATTTGGCATTTCAAATTGGTGTCTAACAGGATTGGCTAGATTCTTCCCAGCATCCTGGGAAGACTGGGATTCCTTGCTTTGAAGGGGTTTGTAATCCACTTGTTTCTCACCATTTGAGTATGATATAGGCATGCTTGTCTGGGTTGAGTCTATGCAATTAAAACATCACATCCAATTGCCTTATGGTAAGTGCTTAGCCCAGCACTTACTTGTTGCTGTACAACAAGTATTCAGTTTGTGTTTCTTTGCTAAGCAATGCTTTCAATTTACACGAGCTTTCCTGAAGGGGCAGGAAATGTTAGTAGGACAGTGGGTAAGGGCGTGGGGTGACCGCAGGAATGTAATATGTTTTTGAGTTTGTTTTTCTATTCGAGTTGAGGTGTTCTCCTTCAATGTAGAGTTCAAGGTAAAATTGACAATGCTGTGGCTAAGATAGAGACAATTTCTCACATGAGCAGGAAGGTGTTAGCAAGCAGGAGAGAGGAATGTAAAAACACAAAGGTCACTAACAACAGTTCAGATGTCTCCTAGTTCCAGAGATTCAAGCCTTTTTGTAAAGTCCCAAATCATCAATACTTTCTCAGTTTTAGGCTAAAAAAAAAAAAATCATGGAAAGCTAAATAAAATAACTATCCATAGAACCATGGATTTTGAAAGGGATTGGAAAGAGTGCTTATTATATTAAGTAATGTCTTAAAATGAGCACACTGACATTTAGAAATGTTTTCTGAGCATTGTATGCAGATGCTCCTGAGTAAACATGTATCTTCATATCTGGGACAAGTGGGATTTTTGCACATTTCAGTGTGAGTACTTTTTAGACTGAGCTTATTTTGCATTATTTGTAGTTCTGTAGGATAAGCACTGGACTTCTAATCACAAAATTGGCAGTTCAAACTCACCAGTTGCTTCATTGTAGAAAAATGTGGATTTCTGATCCAGTAGACATTTACAGTAATGGGGACCCTATAGAGAGTAACTATGAGTTGGAAACAACTTAATGACACCTCAAAGCAACTGGCTGTACTTCTTTCAACACAGATTTGTTTGGAAATTCATGATTCTTTCGTTTTTCTTCACCAACACCACAATTCAAATGTATCAAATCTTCTACAGTCTTCTTTAGTTATTGTCCAAATTATATATGTATACAGTGGTGATGGGTGTGCCATGGAGTCGGCTCCTACTCAGAGTGACCCTGTACAGTGTTTCTGAGGCTATAAATCTTTATGGGAACAGAAAGCCTTATATTTCTCCTGTGAAATGGCTGGTAGTTTTGAATTGTTAACCTTGAGGTTAGCAGCCCAACTTTAACCATTATGCTACCAGAGGTGATTACATGTTATAAAGCTATTGAAAATACCATGGCTTGTGTCAGGCACAGCTTAGTCTCCTAACTGCTATCTCCTCTTGAACACTTTAAAGAGATTTTTTTGTAGCAGATTTGCCTAATGCAATATGTTCTTTGATTTCTTGAGTGCTGTTTCCATGAGTATTGATTATGGATCGAAGCAGACTGAAATCTTTGACAACTTCAATCTCTCCTCCATTTATCACGATATTATATATTGGTCTAGTCATAAGGATTTTCATATTCTTTACATTGAGGTGTGAACTATACTAAAGACTGTACTCTCTGATCTTCCTTAGTATTTCTAGTCTTCTTCACTTCCAGCAAGCAAGGTTGTATCATCTGCATATCTCACGTTGTGAATGAGTCTTCCTCCAATCCTAATGCCATGTTCTTCTTCATATAATCCATCTTCTCAGATTATTTGCTCAGCATACACATTGAATAAAATAATGTAGGAACACAATCCTTTCCTGATTTTTAATAATTCAGTATCCCATTGTTCTGTTCTAATGACTGCTTCTTGGTCTATGTACAGGTACCTCATGAGCACAATTAAATATTGTGGAATGGCATTCTTCACAATGTTATCCATTGTTTGTTATGATACATACAGTTGAATGCCTTTTGTTTTAAAGCACAAGTAAACATATTTTTGATATTCTCTGCTTTCAGCCAGGATCCATCTGATGTTAGCAATGATGTCCATCCTCTTCTGAATCTGGCTTGAATCTATGATAGCTCTCTGTCAATGTACTGCTGTAATCATTTCTGAATTATCTTCAGAAATTTACTTGCATGTGATATCAATGATATTGTTCAGTAATTTTCCTATTCTTTTGAGTCATCTTTCATTGGAATGGGCACAAATATGGATCTCTTCCAATCAGTTGACCAGGTAATTGTCTCCCAAATTTCATGGCATAGATGAGTGATTGTCTAGAGTGCTGAATCAGCTTGTTAAAAGATTTCAACTTGTATTCCTTCAATTCCTGGGGCCTTGGTTTTCACCAATGCTTACAGTGCAGCTTGGACTTCTTCCTTCAGTACCATTGGTTGTTTATCATATACTGTTTTGACTGATTATATTGAGCTTCATCAAAGTCTCCTCCCACAGATGTAGTCAATTTGATTCCTGTGTATTCCATCTGATGTGATCCATGTGGATAATCACTTTTTTTTTAGTTTTTTATTGTGAACTGAGTAATAGTATACATGGGAGAACATCGGCTTTCCACCATAATTTCATTGCAATGGTTACAATACCCTCTGTGCATCTTCATTCAACATTCAAAGTATTTGCTTCCATTTCCTCTGTTTTTGTTGTTGTTGTTGTTGTTGTTGTTGTTGGTGGTGGTGGTGGTGGTGGTGGTGGTGGTTTTTTATTTTGGAGTGTGGGGGGTTGTTAACATAAACACTCAGGAATATATAATAATTTAAACAACCAAAAGGCATATTCTGCAAACCTGACTCCTGGCTGGCAGCACCCAATCCATCTCTTTTTATGAGTCCACAGTCCTCAGCTGCTCCCTCTCTCTGTCTTCATCTCTGCCTCCATCTTGTGTGTTGCTGCTTCTCTGGATAAGGCATGGCATTGCGCTTGTGCTCTTCTTCTTTGATGGTCCTAGGGCTCTCTGTTTCTGGACTGTAAGATTAACTACTCTCCCGTTTTTGTTACAAAGCCTCTACCTTTACAGTTGGGACAGTCTCAGTTAGTCAGGATAACAATGACTCACTATTGAATCACAAGAATTCTATCCCCATCCCACTTCACCAGACCTGTCTAGACAAGATGAAACTATTCATTGGGCACTCTAACATCCCCCAAACACTCTTGAAACTAAACACCCTTTTGAAAACTTGTAAGACTGCATTTCATGCCTCTATCATCCCCTCATTTTATGTAGCCAATTTCTAAGTTGCCTGTCCCTATCTACCCTGTATACAGAGAGGATACGACTGATACTTCCCTCTCAGTTGGTACCTTGACCTACTACATCCATAAGTATAGGTCAAGTTCATCAAATTGTAACAATTTACATTTTTTTCCTTCATCAAATTATTATTATTATCTTCCTCTAGTCAAGTTCTGATTATCAAGCTATCGAGGCCAAGTCAAATGGGTACTATCTGCAAGTTTGGACATTCTTGTGCATCTCCTTTCACTTCATACCAGCTGGACGCTTCACTCTCAGCTCTAGTCCTACATGACTATGTCCTTGTCCATGGGCTCAGGAGTCCCCACGTCTCACCACACTTCAGACCAACTAGCCCTTCCTCCTCTCTCTCTCATCTCCAAGTCAACAGAAATCTATAGAACGTGGTTGAACTCAGTCCAT
>NW_006408519.1:33702119-33706080 GCF_000296735.1 Chrysochloris asiatica
TTCTAATTCATAGTGGCCCTGTATATGGTTTCCAAGTAGTGACTGGTGGATTTGAACCATTGACCTTGCTGTTAGCAGTCCAGCACTTTCCTACAGTGCCACACCAAAACTCGGGATGTGTCTCAGTAAATAAAATTCTTATCCATGTGCCTCATAAGGAATAGGACTCAACAGGTTAAGTGAAAGGTAGCCTTTTTAGAGACTAAATAGCAAATACTATGAAATTTGTATTGAAGCTTACTGATCATAGGCAGCACATATATCATTCTTCAACTGTGCCAAGCCTGTCTTAGTTGTTTACTTGAATTAATGCATTGGATCAGGAGGTGAGTGCTCTGATGTTCTGCATTTTCCTTATGAGGAAGCAGAGGCATGAGGAGGGTAAATAATTGTCTAAAGTCCCAGTAATATTTCCGATCCAGGATTCTAACCCAATAATTCTGATTCCACAGTATCCTCTTTTAACCATCGTACACAACAAACTTCCTTGGTATTCCCATGGGGAATCCCATTTTGGATGACTCAGGGACAAACCACCTCACCAGAATATGAAAAGGAGGAGACATTTGTCAACGTGGTTGCTAGTTCTTTAAAAGGAAAGTAATTATATTCCACACTCTGTCTTCTCATACTCCACACCCCAGTGATGTCTCCTCTATGCCTTGTCTTGTGTCTATTCATAAAATGGTGGTGGTGGTGGTGGTTATGTGCCATGGAGTTGGAACCGACTCATAGCGACCCCGTACAGGGTTTCCGAGGCTGTAAATCTTTACGGGAGCAGAGAGCCTCATTTTTCTCCCGTGGAACAGCTGGTAGTTTCGAACTGCCTACCTTGTGGTTCACAGCCCAATTTGTAACCACTAGGCTACCAGAGATCCTTATTCATACACAAACCAAATTATAAAACAAAACAGAAAAAAACTGACTTTCAGTGTCAAAGTCAATTAAACAGCTGTCATACTGAGCAACTTTAGATTCCCAGTCGTGGTCGGTAATTTTATTTTGAGGTTGGGAGGCAGGTATTAAATAAAATAGCAAGGAGAATTAGGATCTAACAGACACTGTCTCTATCTTATTAGAACATAAGCTTTTATCAGATGAAGAACAAAGTCTTATCAACCTGCATTTCCAAGATTCTGCCAAGCATCTTCTTGTATCTGATTAATGCTGTATAACTTAATTATTTCATCCACCTGAAAGTTTACCTCTGGGGACATATGGTCCATTAACAGAATGCCAATAGGTAACTAGAATTCATGTTCTGCTGACCTTTCTCTTGCTTTAGAGTATTCTCCATCCAAATAAACACACTGTTCCTTTCATATAATTGTGATTTAAATTACCTAAGACTGTTATTCCTAAAAGGTAGCCAAGTTGAAGAGTAAAGCCACAAAACCACTCTATTCATGATGAAAGAGTGAAGATGGCTGTCTTAGTCTGGCTTCTCTAGAGAAACAAAACCAGAGAAATTAACATATGTATGTATTTAGAAACAAGTTTATATCAATGAAAATGACTCACTGTAAAACTGGGAGAATCTGAAGTCTAGGTCAAATGAACCAAGACAGACAGGCAGGCAGGTGGATGTATCAGACAGACAGACAGGCTGATGATGAATCCAGGATTAACAGGTCAGAGAGCAGATTACTAACTCAAGTCCAAAGAACCACAGAATGAGCCAGACCTATGATCTAGACCCAGCAGGAAGCAAACAAGCTTTGCTTGAGTGTTTAATATTTTGGAGGTGGGCCACACCTCTGAGGAAACATCCTTTCAATTGATTATTTGCTCACAGAAATCTCATCACGGAGCCAATCAGATCCCATTATGGGAATAACTACATTTCAAGTGCCAAACCACTGAGAGTCCTGCTCCATCATAGCGACATAAACCTTAATCGCCACAGGGGCAGAGATACACACCTTAGGACTCTCTCACCTGGAGAGAGGTAATGGTGTTCAAGATCCTTTTAAGCCATTTTTTGAACAGATCTAAATTAAAAGAGCAGTAGGGAAAAGGTGGAGTTCTGGTGTCCCGCTGTGGGTTAATGCACTGGACTGCAAAGTCGGTTTGATCCTCAAGGTCAGCAGTTCAAGCTCACCGGCTGCTCCTCAGAAACCCTACACAGGGTTGCTATGGATCGGAACTGACTCGATAGTACTTAACAATAACAACAACAGGGAAAGGTGGCAAGTCTAAAAATGATCTTAGTGCTGGTATTGTTGTATCATCAGAACAATGTAAGTGAAATCATGAAATCCAAATCAAACTTGATTAACAACCAATCAACGCATAGCAATGAGTAAGTTTGCTGATTTCAGAGTTAGCTTTGTCTTGGTTAGACTCCCGGCCTTGGGAAAATTCATCTGTCTATACCCATGTCCTCACTTGAGGATGAAGATGCTGAGGAATGTAAAGCAAGATGTAAGATGTGTTCAAGGGACTTGTGATCATCTAACACTGCATAGGGGAGCAAATGTGCCCACTCCTGTGTGTGTGTGTGTGTCCATGTATGTGCGGAACATGAAGAGAGTAGGGGGAGTGATAATGGAGAGTGGAGGCAAGGATATAATCTTAAAGGATTGCCTATCAATTGCCCTCAGGTTGTCTCCTACTCACATATGTGTCAGAGTAGAACTGTACTCCGCAGAGTTCTTAATGGCTGATTTTTGAGAAGTAGGGATGTTTCATTCTGTAGCGCATGGGGTTACTGTGAGTGTGAACCAATTCAATGACACTTAATGACAACAGCAATAACAAGAAGGAAGTTGAGCACCAATTCTTTCTTCCAGGGCACTCTGGGTAAACTTGAACCATCAACCTTTTAGTGTTGAATCATGTGTAACACCAGGGATTCCACATCCATTGCTAAGGAGTTGGCCCTCATCCACACAACGATGACACTCCACAGTGCCATGAAGCCTTGAATGTATTTTAGGTGTGCTGCACAATTACCCACAAGCAGTCTGAGTAGGACCCAGGATAGCTACACCCCATGGCAGCTCACCTTTAGCTCCAAGAATCCTTGCTCTTTGAGCACAGTGGTCCATGAGACTATTCATTTTCTGCCAGTTCTTTAGTGCCAGTGAGTTTGGAATGTACTGTCTTAGGCAACAAGGACCCATGGAAGATTTTGCAAAAGTGGGACAGGTTCATAGGAACTTCTGTAACTTTATCAACCTTAGCACCATGCCTATTATACTGTGAGTGTCCCATTAAAGTTATATAAAAGTCATCTCTGGGTTCATTGAGAAGGCACACCATGAAAAACATGCGCTATGGATTTAGTAACAGTTAAAATGAAATCGGATTTAAAAATCACAATAGTTTTAAAGCACAATAGATTGTACACACAATTGATGCAGAATCTTATATAGAAGAAATTGATATATGAACATGTTAACATTGAATTCTTTATTCAGTGGCTAGAGTGCATTTGGCAGCCATGGTGGTCATGCACCATCAAGTCAGTTCTGACTCATAGTGACCCCATGTAGGGTTCCTGAGGCTGTAAATCTTACAGGAGCAATAAGTTTCATCTTTCTACCATGGAGCATCTGGTAGATTTGAAGCGCTGACCTTGTAATTAGCAGTCCAATGCATAACGCACTACACTACCAGAACTCCTTAGGATGCATATAAATTTGAGGAACTCTTAATAAATCATCAGTTGCTCAAGGGTTCTGACCCCCTAGTTTGGGATCCACTGTCATAAAAACTGGGGAGCCACCAAATATATGCTTAAATATATACCAGTGTTTTACTATTTCTTGGCCTTAGAGTAAGAACTAGGAAACATGGGGAATTGCAGGCCATCTTTTTGCTATTGTAAATAGTGCTGCTATGAACACTGGTGTGCATATATCTTCTTGGATTGTGGATCTTTTTTCTTGTGGGTAAATACCAAGTAGAGGAATTGCTGCATCATAAGGTATTTCTATTTTCAACCTTCTGAGGAAAC
>NW_006408519.1:33712338-33717047 GCF_000296735.1 Chrysochloris asiatica
CATGGCACATAACAACAACAACCTTAAGCCAGAGAAGTTAAGTAACTTGTGGAAATGGAAGCAACAGTCAAGAAATCAAACAGCATAATATTTGATTGTTGCAAAAGATCTCTTTAAAGTGTTGTTAAAGAACAAAAAGGCCAGTTTGGGCAGTAAGGTGCACCTAACCCAAGCCTTGGCATTTTCAATAACCTCATATGCATGTGAAAGTTGAACAATGAATATGGAAGATGGCAAAAGAATTGATGCATTTGAGAAGCATATTGTAAGTATTGTGAACTGCCAGAAGAACAAACAAATCTGTGTTTGAAGAAGTTCAGCCAGAATGCTCCTTAGAATCCAGGATGGTGAGACTTTGTCTTTGTTCTTTGGAAAAGTTGTCAAGAGGTACCAGTCCCTGGAAAAGAACATCATGCTTGTTAAAGTAGAGAGTCAACAAAACAGAGGAAGACCCCCAAAATATGAATTGACACAGTGACAGCAACAATGGGTGCAAACATAACAACAATTGTGAGGATAGTGCAGGACCGGACAGTGTTTTCTTCTTCTGTGCACAGGGTCACCATGTCAGAACTAACTCAATGTCAGGGAAAAGCCTCTATTCCTAACTTCTAAGAATAATGACCTTCCTGTTTCCTGAAGTTTACCAGAAAGTTTTTGGCCATTTCACCGTATACATTTTACTCTTCAGAGTCCAACGCTGAATTCTCTCCATTGCCACCACTCCAAAGGCCAGGTGCTTCTTAGGTGTGGGATTAAATTCTAGTAAAAACATTGCGTTTCTCTACTTAGTGAGTAGTATTCTGATTTCAAAAGTGATCAATTGATTTTAGAGAGTAGAGAGAGATAAATTGTCATGGTCCAGTATCAGCTACTCTTCTGTGGGTTATTACTGGGAGATCAAGCTGGATTAATGAGGAATAAAAACTCCCTAGAGAACACTATATTCTTATCACATTCTGATCCAATGTACTGAATATCTTATTTGTTAGCTTTGAGACTGCCTGCTATGGTCTCTATTTGACGAAGAGAAATGAACAAAGAGAGACAGAAACCATCATGAAGAGAAAAGAGTTTGTATAGTACTTCTGTGATGGCTCACCTTTAAATTTGGTTGTAGAAACACAGGCAGTTCACTCAAAGTGGTATCAACTGACGCGAATAATATGATCCTTAGACTTAACTAGGGACTTAGCCAAGGGGAAGTCATATGGGTAAGTAGTTGCTCTAGAGCCGTGGTTTGAATTGTCAGTCCCTCTTGGGCCTCAAATGGTTTTAAAGAAAAACGGCAGTTGCTTTCCAACAGCTTACAGCATAGAAGCAATTGCTTCTTTTGAAGATATATCTAAATAAAATGTCAAGATGATACATGCTTTTTAAAGGAATGTTGGTAGAATGCTCAACACAGCTACGACTCTTTCTGGCACAATTCAATAGCAGTTCTCAATTTCCTTTGAAGGGATATATGAAGCACGTATGGAAACCCACACTCTTTAGAGATGGATAAGCACAGTTGCCAACTCAAAGCTATATTTTTAGTTACGAGTCAGTATATGAATTTAGAATGTTAGTGGTGAATTGTTTTTCTGGCTAGTTCATCAAGCTCCTATTAATGCTAGCCTATGGATTTCTTATCACTTTTTCCTTTTGGGTATTTGTATAAATTACTAGAATAGAGAATATAATGAGAGAACAAAGAGAAAGCAAAATAAGATTAATATTTTCTCTTTTTGAATGCACAGGGACCTAGGAGCCTTGAGCTGTAGTTTTGGTATTATTCAAGGAGTTATTTGATCTTATGTTATTTAATTATTCTAGCCCTCACTTTCCTAATTTACAAAATGAGAATAATGAAAACAAACTCAGTTGTTATAGGGTATTGCTGAAATAGTGTACAGACGTCTTTATTGCAGTGTCACCTTGGGGAAATGACCTTTTTCATTTATTTTTTGACTAATTTTTATTCAATGCTTACTATGTGCCAAGTCTGTGCTTGGCACAAGGGATATATTGTTGTTAAGTGCCATCGAATAGATTCTGAACCATAGAGACCCTGTAAAGGATTTCCAGGGAGAAGCTGGTGAGTTGAACCACCAAACTTACAGTTCAAAAGATTTTGCAGTCTGATGATATAAATCTCGCTCTTTGTACTATAGTATTAATACTAGTCTGTTAACCACAACGTCGGCAGTTCAAACCCAACAATTTCTCTTTTGAAACCTTATACAAGGTCGTTATGAGTTGGAACCAACTCAACAAGAAAAACAACCATATATACACTGCATACTGATATAGCTCTGTAGGGTAATCACTGAATGATAACCTCAAGGTCAAAAGTCCAAACCCAGAATCTGGTCCTTGGAAACCCTAATACAGGGTTGCTATGAGTTGGAAACTACTTGATGATACATAACAGAAACACCCACAACAACAACAGCAACAATATATATACACATTGTTGTTGTTTGTTGTTGTTAAGTTTAACTAGTTGTTTGTTTGTTTGTTTTTTTCTCTAGAGAACCCATCCTAAGACAGGCAATATTCTGTAAATACACTGCAAAAGCTTCAATGATTTGGGAAGATGTCCACTGAAGTTTTGTTAAAAATTTAGTGTTAGCCTTGACCTCGAAATTGTTTTTATTCATGGAACAAAGTATCCCTTTCTTTTCTGTTTTCCTGAAGGTACCTAATTAGACTAAAACAAATGCATTACACAGACAAACATGTCTGTCAGTTTCTTGTACTGTAGTTGCTTGTGAGTTGCTAAGATTCTAGATGATATGCCACGGGTATTGGCTGTTTTAAATCTGACAACCACATGGTTTACTATGCCGGGAATGACAAACTGAAGACAATTGGTGTTGCATTCATTGTTAAAAAGAACATATCCATATCAATCATGCAGTAAACTCTATCTGTGATAGGATAATATCAATGCACCTACAGGAAAGACCAGTTAGTACCACTATTATTCTAATTTACACACCAACTGCAAAAGCCAATGAGGATGAAATAGAAGAATTCTACCAACTTCTTCAATCTGAAATTGATCAAACATTAAATCAAGATGTATTGATCATTACGGGTGATTGGACTGCAAAAGTTGGAAGCAAAGAGGAAGGATTAGTAGTTGGAAAATATGGCCTTGATGACAAAAATTATGCTGGAGATCACATGATAGAATTCTGCAAAATCAATGATTTGTTTATTTCAAATACCTTCTTAAGACTGCATAAGAGTTGATTATACACATGGACCTTACCAGGTGGAATACAGAGAAATCAAATTGACTACATCTCCGGAAAGAGTAGACGGAAAGGCTCTATATCATCCGTCAAAACAAGACCAGGGACAGATTGTGGAACAGACCATCAATTGCACATATGCAAATTCAAACTGAAGCTGAAGAAAATGAAAACAAGTCCATGAGAGCCAAAATATGACTTTGAATATATTCCACCTGAATTTGAAGATCATCTGAAGAACAGATTTGATACATTAAACACTAAAGACCAAAGACCAGAAGAGTTGTGGGATGACATCAAGAACATCATACAGGAAGAAAGCAAAAAGTCACTAAGAAGACAAGAAAGAAGGAAAAGATCAAAATGAATGTCAGAAGAGACACTGAAACTTGCTCTCCAGTGTAGAGATGTTAAAGCAAATGGAAGAAATGAGGAGGTCCAAGAGCTGAACAGAAAATTTCAAGGTCAGCTTGAGAAGACCAAGTCAAATATTACAACAAAATGTATAAAGATCTGGAGTTAGAAAACCAAAAAGGAAGAACACACTCAGCATTTCTCAAGCTGGAGGAACTGAAGAAAAAATTAAGCCTCGACTTTCATTACTGAAGGATTCTCTGAGCAAATTATTGAATGATGCAGAAAGCATCAAAAGAAGATGGAAGGAATGCACAGAGTCACTGTACGAAAAGGAAATGGTTAATGTTCAACCATTTCAAGAGATAGCATATGATCAAGAGTCAATGATACTGCAGGAGGAAGTTCAAGGTACATTGAAGGAATTGGCAAATAACAAAGCTCCAGGAATTGATGGAATAAAAATTGAAATCTTCAAGAAAGTGAGGTGGCACTGGAGGCACTCAATCATCAATGCCAAGAAATTTGGAAGACAACTATCTGGGCAACTGATTGGAAGAGAGCCATATTTGTGCCCATTCCAAAGACATGTGACCCAATGGAATGCAGAAGTCATCGGACAATATCTTTGATATCCCATGGAAGTAAAGTTTTACTAAAGGTAATACAGAAATGGCTGCAAGCATACACTGACAGAGAACTTCCAGAGGTTTAAGCTGAATTCAGAAAAGGCCGTGGGACGAGGGATATCATTGCTGATGTCCGATGGATCTTGGCTGATAGCAGAGAATACCAGGAAGATGTTTCCCTATATTTTATTGACTATGCAAAAGCTTTTAATTGTGTGGATCATGACAAGTTATGGACAACATTGGGAAGTATGAGTATTCTGGAACGCTTAACTGTGCTCTTAAGGAATCTGTACATGGACCAAGAGGCAGTTGTTCAAACAAAACATGGTAAGACTGAATGGTTTAAAATTTTTAAAGTTGTGTGACAAGGTTGTATTCTTTACCATACTTATTCAACCTGTATGCTGAGCAAATAATCCGAGAAGCTGGGTTCTATGAAGAAAAACATGGCATCAGGATTGGAGGAAGACTCATTAAC
>NW_006408519.1:33717787-33719706 GCF_000296735.1 Chrysochloris asiatica
CACACACACACATACTTATTGTTATTCTGGCAGTTCTTGTCTAAAGAATTTGAACAATGAAAGAATTAACATAAGTGGAATAGAGTGCCTTAAACAAAAGTGTCTAGAATAAAGTTTCAGAATCCCAAAGAAATCAAACTAAGGTTTTTCTATCACAATCTTATACTTTTAAGCTGATTTGGTTGTCCAAGCAATGAAATGGAGTTGTGGATACTTAAAGTAAAAGATCATAATTGCCTTGTAACTCTGCTCTCCTGCTGGCTCTACCTCTCTTCTGACCTGCTCTATTTGGCTCCTGGTGATTGGCTTTGTCTTCTCTTTTCAACACAGTTCTTGTACCTTGGGTTTGACGACCAACTTGATTTTCTTTGCTTGTGACTTGCTGTGTAATATGTCTATGACTAACTCTCTATGTTCTTCCCAACTCTGGTCACTTTGAGTAGTGTCTGCTGCCCTAATTTTAGCCCACATGTCCAGAACTCTGAAAAGTATTTGGATCATCATGTAGAGCATGGCTATATTGATTGGCATATTGACTGCAGATTGAAATCATGGTAAACAAGTGTCAGTGGAAACCTAATAATAGATCAGTGAAACAATGTCATTGGAGTTACCCTTAGGGAAATGCTTGGTGTATCATTAATCATTGAGAAGATTGATAACAGCCCAGGATAACTATGAGCAGCTAGTTCACATAATCCTGTTACATATTTCTGATCACTCTGCTCATGAACAATACTCCATCAAAATTCTTACTGTACTATACACTGATGTCAGCCAAATCTCTGAGTCTGGTGTGGAGCTCTCATGAAGGTTAACTTTCTGGTGGCGATCTCCATTTAAATGACCAAATAACAGCTGGTAATTAATATGTCCAAAATACTATTTGTTAAGCCTTTTATAATTTCTTACCATTTCTTCTATATTTTCTGTCAACCTAGTCACTCCAGTCAGAAACCTGGGCATTGCTGTTTATACCTCTCCCACTCACTCACCACCAAGACCTAGCCATTCTAGCAACTAAACAGTCTCTTAAAAATCTCCCTACTGATTTCCATTCTCAGTTGGTTTTCTTAGAGTGCCTAATTTCTAACCTGGAGTCCTGGTATGGTACTGTGGGTTAATGCACAGGACGGCAAGGTCAATTTGAACCACAAGGTCAGTGATTCAAGCTCATGAGCTGCTCCTTGGAAACCCTATACAGGGTCGCTATGAGTCAGTACCAGCTTGATGGCACTTAACAACAACAATAACAATTTCTAGCCCATAAGTTTATATCTGACATCTACTTGATTTTCTTTATTCTTTTCTTGCCTTCTTCCATCCTTCCCCATCTAGTCTCCATTCTTTAGCAAAAAACCACGTTTTTAAATTTCTAATTTTCATACTGACAATGTCATTTTCCTGCTTAAAAACCCTCTCATACTTTCTTATGGACAGCTGGATATAACCAGAGGGAGTGGTTAGCATGGGCTGTAAAAGGACTACAATGAATGGTAGTGGCAGTAAAAGCAGGAGTAGGGGTGACAACAGTGGTTAAGAAATGCTGCAGCTGAGTCTACTACTGAAGAATGATGGACATCTTTGGTTAACTTCTAACGAATTTACTGATTTACTCACCAAATATTTTTTGAGCTGGTATTCTATGCCATGTGGTGTACTTTATGTTGTTAATATGAAAACAAGAAAGAATATGTGTTTTCTGAACCTGTTTATTGTGTGGGTAAGGATACAGACAGGTGAACCAGCAATATCCACAATTGGTTTGAGAGGGTTGTTGTTGTTATTGTTAAGGGCTTTTATTTAAGTGGATGCCAACTCATAGTGACCCTGTAAATAAGGAAGACCATTCTATGGTCAAAATTGATGTTTTTGAGTTATGGTGTTGGAAGAGAATATTGAAAGTGCCATGAGCTGCC
>NW_006408519.1:33720011-33722473 GCF_000296735.1 Chrysochloris asiatica
ACCACTAACCTTTCAGTAAGCAGTCCAGTGCTTATCCTACAGTGCCATCAAATCACTTCTGACTGATAGTGATCCTATGCACAACAGAATGAAACACTGCCTTGTCCTATACCCTCCTCTCAACCATTGCTAGGCTTGAAGCATTGATGCTACTAATACGTCAACTCTTTCCTTTGAGGAGTTTCCTGCTTTTCAGTGACCCTCACTTTACTAATGTCCTTCTCCTGACAGCTTTTCCAAAATATAAAAGATGAAGTCTTGTAATACTTGCTGCCATGGAACATTTTGGCTATCTTTTTTCCAAGAGAGACGTGTTTATTCTTCTGCCAGCCCATGGTAGTTTTAATATTCTTGGTCAACTCCATAATTGAAATACATTCATTCTTCTCCTTTCTTTCTTCTTCACTGTCCAACTTTTGCATGCATATGAGGCAATTGAAAATACTGTGGCTTGAGTCAGCATGCCTTAGTCCACAAACTGATACCTTTGCTCTTTGACACTTTAAAGAGGTCTTTTGCAACAGATTTGTCTACTGCAATACATCATTTGATTTTTTCCATGCTACTTGAATGAATGTTGATTGTGGATTCAAACTAAATGCAGTATTTGATAAGCATAATCAATTATCCTTTTGATGTTATTTCTTGGTCTAATTGTGATCATTTTTTAATTTCTTTATATTGAGATGCAATCCATACTGAAGGCTGTAGTCTTCGATCTAAATTGTTGTTGTTGTTGTTTTTAAGTGCCGTTGAGTAGATTCTGACCCATAGCGACCTTGTATAGGATTTCTGAGGAGCAACTAGTAAGCTTGAACTGCCAACCTTGAAGTTCACAAGGTTTTGCAGCCTGGTGCATTAACCCACAGCGCCACACCAGGGCTCCTTCACCTATACAGTAGCACTTCAAATACTCTTTGCTTCCAGAAAGCAAGGTTGTGTCATCTGCATAAAACAGGTTTTAAGGAGTCTTCCTCCAAACCTCATGCCACATTCTTCTTCATATACTCCAGTTTCTCAGAGTATTTGCTCAGCATAGAGTTTGAATAAATACGGTAAAAGGATACAATCCTGACACACAGCTTTCCTCTTTCAAACCATTCAATATTTCCTTGTTCTGTTCTAACAACTGCCTCCTGGTCTATGTTCAGGTTCCTCACGAGCACAACTAAGTGTTCTGCAATTTCCATTCTTCACTGTGGTGCCCATAGTTTGTTATGAGCCACATAGTCAGATGTCTTTGCATAGTCAGTAAAGAACAAGTAAACATCTTTCTGGTATTTTCTGCTTTTAGCCAATATCCATCTGATGTCAGCAATGATAGTCTCATTCCATGTCCTCTTCTGAATTCTGGCTTGAATTTCTGGAAGCTCCCTGTCAATGCAACCTTACTTTCGAATGGGCACAAATCTCGATCTCTTCCAATTGGTTGGACAGGTAGCTCACTTGACACAGACAAGTGAGCTCCTCAGGTACTGCATCCGCTTGTTGAAAGACTCCAATTTGATTTCCATCAATTCTTATAGCCTTGTTTTTCACCAATGCCTTCAATGCAGTTTGGACTTCTTCCTTCAATACAATTGGTTTTGATCATATGCAACTTCTAGAATTGATTGAACATCAACCAGTTCTTTTTGGCACAGTGACTGTGTGCTCCTTACATCTTCTTTGAATGCTTCCTGCATAATTCAATATACTCACCATGTTGTTGGTAAGTGCTGTCAAGGCAATTCCAACACATAGCAACCCTGTAAAGGGTTTCTGAGGAGTGGCTTGTAGGTTTGAACAGCTGACCTTGTTGTTCACTGTAAAGTGCTTATCTGATAGCGCCACACCAGGAGTCCGTATTAGCCATGTTGTTGTTAGGTGCCGTCGAGTCGGTACTGACTCATAGCGACCTTATGCAAAACAGAATGAAACACTGTCAGATTCTGGGCCAACCTCACAATTGTTGCCATGCTTGAGCCTACTGATGTTTCCCCTTTGCCAATCCATCTCACTGGGGGTCTTCTTATTTTTCTCTGACCCTCCACCTTACCAAACATGATCTCCTTCTGCAGCAGCTGGTCCCTTGTGACAATACGTCTGAAGTATGAGAGATGAAGTTTGTCCATCTTGACCTCCAAGGAACTCCACTTCATCCAAAACAGACTGTTCTTTGGCATTCCATGGCACTTTCAATATTCTCCTCCAACACCATAACTCAAATGTATCCTTTCTTCTATAATTTTCCTTATTCACTGTCCAGCTTTCACATGCATATGAGGTTATGCAAATACCATAGCTTGGGTCAGGCGCACCTTAGTCCTCAAGCTGACATCTTTGCTCTTCAACACTTTAAAAAGGTCTTGTACAGCAGATTTGCCTAATGAAATACATTGTTTGATTTCTTGAATGCTGCTTTCATGAATGTTAATGGCTGACCCAAGAAGAATGAAGTCCTCGGCAACTTTAATCTTTTT
>NW_006408519.1:33724094-33725762 GCF_000296735.1 Chrysochloris asiatica
TATGATGTTCTTGATGTCATCCCACAACTCTTCTGGTCTTTGACCTTTAGTGTTTAATGTATCAAATCTGTTCTTAAGATGATCTCTAAATTCAGGTAGGATATATTCAAGGTCATATTTTGGCTCTCGTGGACTTGTTTTCATTTTTTTTTAGTTTCAGTTTGATATTGCCTATGAGCAATTGATGATCTGTTCCACAATCTGCCCTTGGCCTTGTTTGGAATGATGATATGGAGATTTTCCACCATCTCTTTCCATAGATATAGTCAATTTGATTTCTGTGTATCCTTTGTGGTGAGGTCCATGTGTATAGTCATCTCTTATGCTGTTTAAAGAAGGTATTTAAAATGAACAAATCATTGGTTTTTCAGAATTTTATCATGTTATAGCCAGCATAATTTTTGTCACCAAGGCCATAGTTTGCAACTACTGATCTTTCCTTTTTGTTTCCAACTTTTGCATTCCAATCACCAGTAATGATCAATACATCTTGATTGCATGTTTGATCGATTTCAGATTGAAGAAGTCGGTAGAATTCTTCTATTTCATCCTTACTGACTTTAGGATGGGTTGGTGTGTAAATTTGAATAATAGTGGTATTAACTGGTCTTCACTGTAGGTGCATGGATATTTTCCTATCACAGACAGCATTGTACCTCATGACTGATCTGAATATGTTCTTTTTGACAATGAATGCAATACCATTCCTCTTCAATGTTTCCTTCCCTGCATAGTAAACCATGTGGTTGTCAGATTCAAAATGGCTATTACTAGTCCATTTTCACTGTCTAATGCCTAAGATATCAATGTTTGTGCATTCCATTTCATTTTTGACAATTTTCAATTTTCCTAGATTCATACATTCCTACATTCCATGCTCTGATTATTATTGTATGTTTATAGTTTACAGCTGTTTCTCTTCATTTTGAGTTGTGTTCCATCCGCAAATGAAGGTCCCAAGGGCTTTACTCCCATGGGCTTTACTCCATTCACTTCATCATGGTCAACTCTACTTTGAGGAGGCAGCTCTTCCCCAGACTCATTTTGAGTGCCTTCCAACCTGAGGGATTCATATTCCGGCACCATATATGACAGTGTTTCTCTGCTATTCATAAGGCTTTCAGTGACTAAATATTCAGAAGTAGCTCCTCTCTCCTTCTTCCTAGTATGTCTTTGTCTGGAAGATCATCTGAAACTTGTCCACTGTGGACGACGTAACCCTGGAGTCCTGGTGTAGCATTGTGGGTTAATGCACCAGACTGCAAAGCTATTTAAACTGCAACGTCATTGGTTCAAGCTCAACAGCCACTCCTTGGAAACCCTATACATGGTCGATATGGCTTGGAACCAATTTGTTGGCACTTAACAACAACACAACATCCTAACCCCAGTAACATACATTGCAACTCCAGGCATATATGTTTCATTATAATACATGACTTTTTCTTGAGGTGTCCTTTAAAATTTTTGTTCACTCTTTTGCTTCATTGTTTCTTCCAGTGGCTTTTCTCTACATTCAAAATCAAGTTTCAGCATCTCTTCTGACATCCATTTGGGTCTTTTGCTTTTTTTCCTATCTTTTTTTATTGACTTTTTGCTTTCTTCATATATGCTTTTGATGTTATTCCACAACTCCTCTGGTCTTCAGTCATTAATGTCTAATTCATC
>NW_006408519.1:33727495-33730138 GCF_000296735.1 Chrysochloris asiatica
TGTAACTAATCACAGTTAAAATACCCACACCCTATTCTGTTAAGTCAATTTCAACTTTCAGTATGTTTCTGTAGGATATGCACTGAACTGCTAACCACAAGGTCAGTAGTTCATATCCCTAACCACAACTTGGAAATCCTATAAAGGAGCCATATGAAACATAACCAATTTGAAAGCACTTAACATCAAGAGTTAATGAAAAGGACAAAATAGTAGTACCCCATCAGGTTTCCTAGGTTGTAAATCTTTTATGGGAGCAGACTGTCACATCTTTTTCCCACAAAGCTGCTCATGGATTTGAACAACCAACCTTTCTGTTAGCAGGAGAGTGTTTTGGTCACTACACCACCATGTTTCCTTTAAAAGAAAATCACCCAATTCTTACCCACTGTCATTGAGTTGATTCTAAAATATTAATTTTTAATAAGGCAAAAAACATAAAATACAAAGAAGGAAATTAAATAATGATTAAAGGGTCATTGAACAAGCAAATATAACCCAATTAACTGTCTTCATACCCAGTAGAAGAGCCTCAAAATACATATATCAAACAGGATTGAAGACATAGATAGTGCTAAAAGAATAGAAGAAAAATTTAATACATTAGTTTTCTTGTTTGCTTACTGTCTTATCAATCTAATCGTGTCAATGTTTATACTTTTTTATGTGAATTGAGTGAAGGTTACAGAGCAGATAATCAATTTTACAGTAAATAAATCATACACTTCCTTTCCTCTCAATGATTGCAACTCCTAAATGTAATCACTGTGGCTGAATGTGCTGGACCATAAAGTTAGTTTGAACCACAATGTCAGCAGTTCAAACTCACCAGCCGCTCCTTGGAAACCCTATTCAGGGTCGCTATGAGTTGGAATGGATTCAAGAGCAGTAGCTTTTGGTTTCCATATGCAGAACATATCTGTTCTGTAAATGACATTGTATGTGTGCACGGTTGTATGAAGGAGCGAGATGAATTGGGCTCTTTAATTAGGAAGAGCTTATCTTTGAACAATTTGATGACTATCCTCCATTCTCAAACTTTTCAGACCTCTCTTATTATAAAAACAATATTAATAATTGCCATCTTATGCTGGTCACTGTTTATCTATGTTGTTGTTGTTGTGAAGAGCCGTCAAGTCAATTCTGACCCATAGTGACCCTGTATAGGGTTTCCAAGGAGCAGCTGGTGAACTTGAACCACTCACCTTGCAGTTCAAACAACTTTGCAATCTGAGGCATTAGCCCATGGAGCCACACCAAGATTCCTGTCTATAAATTCCCTTTACTATCCATAACAATGTAATACCTATTGCTTGCATATTACTTCCGTTTAGATAGGTAAAGAGTTTTGACCAAGTCTTAACAACTGGAGCAGGAGTCAGCCCTAAGTATCCTGACCCCAGATCTATGACTGCCTGGTATTCTCTTCACATTGCCCTCTTACATAAAATAGCAGAAACACTCCATGCTTGGAATGAACTTCAGGTCTGCCTCTGTTGTTAAAGATGAATTATGGCCACAGTTGCTTCACAACCCCAGCTTCTCAGAACACTAGCTGGCAACCTCCTGGCTGGAATAATGTATTGAACTGTAGCTGTTCTTGTTCTAATGCACTTAAATGCGTCACCAGGGTACCTTGAGGTAAATATATTATGGATGGAGAACTGCCATGGCAACCGGCATGGAGTTGCTTATTTTCTGGAGCTGCTGTGCTTGGTATCCCTGCAGACTCTTCCTCTGCTAAAGTTTGCCATGGGTGTTGGAGGTCACGGGTGGGAAGGTGCCTCAGCTGCTTGGGGAGGATGTGCACACTGACCTATTACATCTGAGACCACTATGCTGATTAAGAGCACATTCTAAGGAAGAATCCTCTAGAGTAGCTGTATTGTAGTGCTAGGAGCGCCCTCACAGAGATTGCCAAAGTTCTGACATTTTTCAAAAGACCCATAAATCTTTCACGACCCATCTCCTAAATGTCTCCCCTTCCTTTTGTCTTAAAATACTCAACTCTTTAGGCAGCAATCATATTCCAGTTAAAAACGCACTCTGATTCTTAAAACATTTCCACCTGAATAATCTCTTTAGTTGAAATCAAGTAATGGCGTCACTCATTTACTTTCAACAACTAGGAGCTGCTGATGGATTTATTTTTACATTGGAATTCACTTGGAATAACAGTTCATGGTGCTTTTAAAAAGAAAGTCACTAAAGACTCTTTAGAACTGGGCTTCCTCTAGATATTGAAACCCAACCAACTTCTTAGATAAAATGTAAAGGGAAAGGAAGGTTAACTAGTAGGTGCAGAGTAATTTTAAAGAAAACCAATTTTATTTACATGGTCTGATAAAAAGTCAGTGCTTACTTGTCAAGAACTGGCCTCGACATGGGGGTTCGGTTCACGAAGGAGAGAGATCTGGCGGTGACAGTGACAAATAAAGAATACAACAAAGACACAAAGAGAGAGAACACAAAACACCCCAAAACCAGAGTGGATGGGACACTGGCGGGCAGACCTTGGACTACCGGCATCATGGCCCCTGCAGGCAGTAAAGCACTGCCCTGCAAACCTTAACGCATGCCTTGCCAGCTGTAATGCCTCGCATGCCAGCCATAATGCATGGCAGCCGTAATGCATGCGGGCTT
>NW_006408519.1:33730713-33732870 GCF_000296735.1 Chrysochloris asiatica
TAATATCAAACATAACTAAATAATTTGATAAAGAACAGTTTGGATGAGTTTGCCCAGTGGCCAGAGTGTTCCTCAGAGAGATTTGTTCTTAGAACCTTAAGCACTGCCAACACAGTGGAGACATTAAGAGGGGCACATTAAGGAACCATTTTCTCAGAAGCTGCAATTACAGGGGTTTGAAGAATAGAGTGAATTAATAGGACTAAAGAGAATTATACAGAGCTAGCCCCACAGTGAGTTCGTAACAGTCAATGACCCAGGACGTCTGGAGGTTACTTCCTTGAGCCCACAGGGTTTCTGGCCAGCAGGTTGGAGCGCGGCCACGTGCTGGAATTTTCATCCATGACACTGGTCCTCAGCACCTCAATACCTGCGGTCTGTAACACTTACTTTATAGGACTTTCTCAAAGATTGAGATGCACTGCTCTGACCCACTGTCATCAAGTAGGTCAGAGTAGAACTGCTCACTTGGATTCTTAAAACTCTAAATCTTTACAGGAGCAGCTGACCTCCTCTTTCTCCCATGGAGTGACTGGTGTCTTTGAACTGCTGACCTTTTGGTTAGCAGTCCAACTTTTAACCCACTGCACCACCAGGATCCCTTAAGATGCAATGCAGGGTGGAAAACTCCAACATCTGCAGGGATGAAGACAATCATACAAATGGGTGAGAAGACTGAGCATCATGTAACATGTAACAGGTTGTAGGGGGACCTGGAACAAACTCAAGGGCAAGTCATGTCTAAAGGAGCCATTAGCCATCTTTGCCATGTTTTTAAAAGAGCCAGAAATGGTGGTAGTGGGAACAGGGAGGTGCCATTTCCCCCATTTTTAAATGATGACAATTAATTTAGAAATATTAAGATATCTACTACTGAATTGATTCCAACTCACAGTAACCCTCAGTACAACAGAGGAAATAGTGCCTGGTCGTGTGTCATTGTCACAGTTGTTATGTTTCTGTCCATTGTTGTAGCCATTGTTTTAATCCCCATCACTGGGGAGCTTCCTCTTTTTCATTGATCCTCCACTTTACCAAGCATGATGTTCTACTCCATACATTGTTGTTGTTGTTGTTATGTGCCATGGAGTTGGTTCCGACTCATAGCAAATCTTTATGGGAGCAAAAAGCCTCATCTTTCTCCCGCAGAACAGCTGGTAGTTTCAAACTGTTAACCTTGTGGCTCACAGACTGATTCATAACCACTACATTAGATTCTCCTAATGACATGTCCCATATATAAGGAATAAATCTCAATATTCTTGCTTATAGGAGTCCTGAGTGGCATGAGTAAAGTGAAACCTTCGGGATCTTCATTTGCTGATGGGGTACAACTCAAAATATAGAAAAATAGCTGTAAATTTCCATTAATAATTGAAACCTGAAATGTATGAATTATGAATCTAGAAAAAATAGAAATTGTCAAAAATGAAATAGAACACATAAATATCGATATCCTAGGCACTAAAGAGCTGAAATGGACTGGTATTTGACAATTTTGAATCTGACACTCACATGATTTACTATGCTGGGAATGACAAATTAAGGAGGAATGGAGTTGCATTCATCATCAAAAGGAACCTATCAAGAACTGTCTTGAAGTACAATGCTGTCTGTGATAGGATAATATCCATATGTCTACAAGAAAGACAAGTTAATGCCACGATTATTCAAATATATGCACCAACCACTAAGGCCAGCCATGATGAGATTGAAGAATTCTACCAACTTCTTCAGTCTGAAATTGATCAAACATGTAATCAAGATGTATTGATAATTACTGGAGATTGGAATGCAAATTTGGAAACAAAGAAGAAGGGTCAGTAGTTGGAAAATATAGCCTTAGTGATAGAAACGATGCCATAGATCATGTTATGGAATTTTGCAAGCCAATGACTTCTTAGTTGCAAATGCCTTTAAAAAAAACAACAAAAACATAAAAGACAATTGTTCACATGGACCTCAGCAGATGGAATACACAGAAATCAAATTAACTACATCTGTTGAAAGAAATGATAGAAAAGCTCCATACCAAAACAAGGCCAAAACAATGGACTGTGGAACATACCATTAATTGCTCCTATTCAAATTCAGACTGAAGCTGAAGAAAATTAAAACAAGTCCATAAAATCTGAAATATAACCTTGACTACACCCC
>NW_006408519.1:33734100-33752437 GCF_000296735.1 Chrysochloris asiatica
AAGATTCCAGCAAGATGGATTGGCACAGGGTCAGCAACAATGGGCTCAAACATAGGAATGATTGTTAGGTTGGAGTGGGACCTGGCAGCGTTTTGTTCTGTTGTGCATAGGGTCACTATGTGTGGGTGCTGACTCAATGTGACCTAACAGCAACAATAACTAATAATTGCAAACATTTCTTCATGTATTTGTTGGCTACTTGAGGGTCTTTTTTGAAGTGACTGTTCATGTCCTCTACCCATGTTTTATTTTTTAAACTTTTTTATTTTGAAATGAGTTTTTTTAACTTTTTATTTTGAACCTTTTATTTTGATGGGGTTACAGACAAGATCATGAAGACTGGGCAGTGCTTCTTTCTGTTGTGCAAAAGGTCACATGAGATGATGGCACTTGACAAACAAAAAGGAGTTCTGGTGGCACTGTGGGATAAGCACTAGACTCCAAGGTTGGCATTTCAAACCCACCAACTGCTTCTTGGAAACCCTATGCAGGATCACTGTGAGTTGGAACCCCTGCAACGACATTTAATAGCAACAGTCTTGCTTTTAAGGAGCATTTTGACTGTACCTTCAAAATAGATGCATTCATTCATTCTTCTGGCAGTCCATGTATATTTAATATTCTTTGCCAACACTAATTCAAAGATATCAATTCTTTTCTGGTCCTCCTTATTCATTGTCCAGTTTTTGCATGCACTTGAAAATACCATGACTTCAATCAGATGCTTCATAGTCTTCAACGTAACATCTTTGCTTTTTAACACTTCAAAGAGGTCTTTGCATCAGAATTGCACAATGTAGCAACACATCACTTGATTTCCTGACTGTTGCTTCCATGGGTGTTGATTTTGAATTCAAGTAAAATCAAATCCTTCATATCTTGTTGCTTTTAAGTGTCATTGAGCTGATTCCAAATCATGACGACTCTGTACTGGGTTTACTAGAGCCACTGGTGAGCTTGAACTGCTGGCCTTGTGGTTAGCTGGCTAGTGCTTATCCTAAAGCATCACACCAGGTCTCCATAACAACTAGTTGGTAAACAATATGAAAACATACAAAACGTATGTCATGGACTTTCAGTTTGAGGCCTTGGAGGATTTGTGTTAAATGCTTAGTGTAACATCTGGCATGTCTCATGCTCTTAATAAATTTTAGCTAATCTTACTTGACTACTGATGTAGCACTGTAGGATCAGCACTGGACTGCAAACCACAGGTCGACAATTCAAACCCACCAGCTATTTCTCTGAAACCCTATACAGGGTCGCTATGATTCGGAATCGACTCCACGGCACATAACCAGCCACCACGATTCGAAACCAACTGGATGGCATTTAACAACAACGATTCTTACTTGTATTATTTGGAGAGATCTGAGAGGCATTTGTTCATGCTCTTTTCTTATTTCTAGAATGGGGAAACTCAGGTTTAAAAAGCTAAGCTGGGAAGTGACAGAGCTACACTTAGCTGCTGAGCTACCTAGCAGTGGGTGGAAATAGCGTTCTTTAACAATTTATGCTTTTTCAGACTGGCTAATTTCCATGAATTTTAACACAGCACTATTCTTGCTGCTATCACTACTCTTGTTTTGCACATATGTCTTAATATAAAGAATTTACAGTCAGATGCTGCAAGTGACTTACTGATTGATTGATTGAAGAAAGATTTATATATAGAAGTCTTCTTTAAAAAAAAAAAAAAAAATGTCTCGGAGTAGTATTCCAGTTTCACTACTGTTCCTCCAGCTGAACAGCTTATAATGTGACAAACCCAGGGTCTGAATTCATAGCTGTAATACCCCTTTCTTATGTTCACAGAGAATGTGTTTCAAAAGACCCACCATGGCTTCAACCTAAAGACTAGATTCCCTAACTCTCTGTTACTTTCAGAAAAATAGTTTTCAGATAGAAGCCCCTTACATTTTTGGACATGCTTACAAAGCAAGGACTAGTTCATGTCTTTGCTTCTTTGTTTTCTAGGTCCAAACATGTCTGTATTCTAGTAAAAGGAGCCAGGAAGGACATCAAGGTCTATTAAAAGTGGGTTAGTGATCCAAAACTCCTGTTGTGGCAATGTAAGCAAGCACTGGACTGTCAACTACATGGTTGGCAGTTCAAACTCACCAATTTCTCCTCAGTAACCTGAATTGGAATTGATTTGAGGGCATTTAACAACTGTGACCCCGGAAGTAGAACAAGATCAGTGAGTGGATAGATACTCTCTTGATCCTGGAAGCTGACGTAGGTCAGTAAAACAAGGGTAAGCACATGACCTAGGAAGCAGAAGGTAGTTAGTGACTGAAAAGTAAGTCCATAACCCAGGAAGTAGAACATGGTCAGTGAAAGAGGAAAAGTCAGTTAGGCAGAAAGTAACTCCTAAAAGTCAGGGATGATGTTTTCTGGTTTTGGTTTTATTTTTTTCTCTCTTCATGCCACACTGAGGTCAACAGCACCATCCAAGGTATTAGCTGAAGAAAGAATAAATGATTCCTTTCAAATTTGACTTTGTAGGTTCTGTGTCTCACTGTAGCTGTGTGGACTTGGGGAAATTATTTAGCCTTTCTCTGCTTCATTTCCTCATCTATAAATAGCAATAATAATGTCACTTACCTCACAGGGTGTTGTATTCAATGATCTATAGTATGGTGCCTGATATACAGAAAGCATGCAGTAAATACCCATTATTGTTAATATTGCTAGTCTCATTTCAGATGCCTGAAACTGCCTTTCTCCTCTTTAGTGAGCATATGGGCTTCCCTGCTGGTGGGTCTCCCACTTACCTACTGGCCCTTTATTGCACAGAAGCATCTACTAGTTACTGATTAAGCAGCAACAAGGGGTCCTTGGTGAGATAGGCTTTTGCCTGCTATGTATGGGATGCCATCAAAATCCCACCTGCTACTTCAGAAGCACATAATCCCACCTGCTACTTCAGAACCACAGTCCAAAGGCACTCTTTCAGAGTGGATCTGTGATAAGTAAATTGATCCCAATGAGTTGTTTATTTCCTCATAAAAGGACATGGGGAGTGAGAGAGATTAGTTGTGTTTTGTCAAACAGAGTGTCAAAGAAAGGATAAATTCAGATCCAAAGGTCTGGGCTTGCTGCATTGGTGCCTGGGACCAAAAATGGAAATCCCTGCCTCTTTTCCTTGCATCACTTGTCAGCTGAGAGGATATTTCCTCGCCACTGTATTGACATAGTGTGATGGAAATTGTGTACCTGGCTTGAGACTTTTATAAAGATGGGTTTGGGTAAGTGCCAGGTAAGTATTAATAAAAAGTGCAATGGGTTTCTCCCACGTCTTCGCAGTAGCTGTCTCGTTTCCTGTTCAATATCTCTTTTAGTTATTTGCTCCTTGATTTTTTTTTTTTTTCTTTCCCTATGAGTATGAGGTTTATTAGCAAGTACTAGGTTACAACTCAGGATCTAGAGCAATGCAGGATCCAGCTCTTTGATCAGGACAACTGCTTAGTGCTGCTGGCAGGCAGCTCTCTTCCTCAGCCTCTTGCCCTCTTGGGTTGGCCAGTCTCTGCCCCACTAGAGCAAGTGTTGCAAAGCTCTTCAGCTTTGACAGCAAGTGCCCAAGGATACCCCAGGCCACCAGTAAGGCTCAGCCTAAAGGTACTCAGTTTTGTGGCTCCATCAACTGGGAAGCCCACCACTCCATCTCCTGCCAGTATCCTGATTCTCCAGCTGCTGATTCTCTGCCTTGCTTGCTGCTGTTTCTTGCCATCTTGCATCATCTGCTGTGTGACAACATGTCTCTCTCTGCCTTCTTAATCTAAGAGCTTCTCAGTGCAGACATCCTAGGTCCAAAGAGTGCGTTCCTCTGATAGCTCGTCTCCTTGGTGGTAGTGAGGCTCTCCTCTCCTGAGATTTTAATGCTCATTTATGTACATTTTATTAGAATGATTTTTAAAAATGTGTTGTTTTTGTAAGGTAAAATTACAGCTAACTGGCAAAGCAAAAGTATCAATATATATGCATCCAGTATAAATAGCCTAATTTTCATTATGTTGCTGGTTACTTTGTCAAAACAGGACAGTGTTACATGCAGTGTATAACTGGCCTCTGCCCCAAATTTCCACATTTCACATAAAATAGCTTTGGGCAATGTCATTTCAGCAAAATAATATCCATTTTTCTTGTATGCGTGGTACTTTTCTATTTCAAAAGCTCCTTTCTATGCATTTTGTCATTTGATTTTCATAACAAGCCTATGAGGCAGACAAGGCACTGTTATTCCTATTATATATAAATCTATGTGTATATGATATTTATTTCTTATTTATGTTTATATTTATATATAGGAATTCTGGTGTGGGATCAGCACTAGACTGCAAACCACAAGGTCAGAGGTTCAATCCCACCATCTACTACTTGGAAACCCTATATAAGGTCGCTGTGAGATGGATACAACTCTATAGCACTTAACAACAACAAATATTTATGTGTAGTGCAGTGGCTCCATAAGATAAGCACTGGTTTGCAACCACAAGGTTCATGGTTCGAACCTGCCACTCACTCCATGGGAGAAAGCTGAGGTTTTTTGCTTTTGCAAAAATTCAAAACCCTCTGAAACCATGTGAGTGGGGACTGACTTTGTAGCATTTAACAACAACACATTTATATTATATAGAAAGTAAGCCTGAAGGAATATAATCAATTTATACATGATCACAAAGTGACAAGAATGGGGATTTGAATTCAAAAGTAAATGACCTCAGGATTTATTCTCTATTCACAGGCAGGGAGAGGTGATTTCCCCAAAGCCTCCCTATTACTTAGAATGCTTCTTTATCTAAAGGGACCTATACACAAAAAGCTTGTTAGAAAGCACAGTGAGAGCAATAAAATGGGATCATTTTTATCCAGGGTTCCTCTGATCTTGTTCCAATTCTTCACCTCTTCAAAATGTCATGAAAAAGTCTCATAAGAGTGTGATTATTTCTGAGTTTCAGCTTGGTCTGGTTACTGAATTCACTGTTCACGGGTGGAGTTGCATAATTATATGAATTGGAGCTAGACTGGGCCTGAACACTGGGCCAGAAGTTACCACCTGTAGTCTATGGGCAGCGCTCTAAGTTTCCATTCTTCATCTGGTAAATGGGAATAGTAGCAGGATCTGCTTTGTACAAGGAGTCTCGATGTGGTGCTGTACGGTAACAATGGGCTACTAGCCTCAAGGTTGGTGGTTTAAACCCATCAGTTGTTCCTTATTTCTAAGGAAATACAGAGGGTCACTTTGAGTTGGAACCAACCCAATGACACTACACAACACAACAACAATTTTGTATGAAGGACATGAGGATTGAAAAGAATATTTCTTGGAAATCACTTTGGAAAGAATGAATTTCATAGACTGGTGTGGCACTGTGGGTTAATGTGCTGGAATGCAAAGTTGGTTTGAACCCCCAGGTTGGTGGTTCAAGCTCATCACCCACTCCTCAGAAACACTATACAGGGCCTCTATGGGTCAGAATTGACTCGACAGCAATTAACAACCAACACCAACATAACTACTATTGGGGGCGCGGTGGCTCCATATGATGATCACTGGACTAGGAACCTCAAGATCCACAGTTCTAGCCTGCCAGCTGCTCTGTGGGAGAAAAATGAGGCTTTCTTCTCCCACAAAGATTTAAAGCCTCACTATGAATCAGAAGCAACTTAATGTTGCTTACCACCAACAACATTTGAACGTTATTGTATAGAGAAATCAGTCTATTGACAGTAAGTACTTCCAGCATATTTTGCCCTAATGGTCTGATAGACCTTCAGTTATTTTGTTATTATTGTTGTTACTGCTAGTGTCATCAAGTTGGTTCTGAATTACAGGCATCTGTGTAGGGTTTGTGTGGAGTTAATGGTGAGTTTGAACTCCTTACCTTGCCATTCAAACCGGTCCAGTGCTTATCCTACAGCACCACATCTGGACTCCTCACACAAAGTTGACCATATTATTCTTCCCATTTACCAGATGAAGAATGGAAGCTAAAAGTCCGTATAATAACAAGTGGTAACAACTGGGTGCAGAATTCAAACTCCTGTCTAACTCCTCATTTCATCAGTGAGCAGTGACTTTAGTAAACTACCAATGATTTTGTGTCCAGACCAAGATGAAACTCAGAAGTCATACAAACTCCTTTAGCATCTTTGGCCCCAATATAATTGAATATGGATAAGGATGAATGATAAATAATTGTTGTTGTTAAGTGTTGTCGAATCCATTCTGACCCATACATAGCAATCCTATAGAGGGTTTCTGAAGAGCAGTAGGTGAGCTTGAACCACTGACTTTATGGTCCAAACCGACTTTGCAGTCTAATGCATTAACCAAATAATGTTATAGTTGGTGGTGCCATTGAGTCAGTACTGACTTATAGCGACCCTATGTACAACAGAACGAAACACTGCCCAGTCCTGGGCCAACTTCACAATTGTCACCATGCTTGAGCCCACTGATGATGGCACTTTGCCAGTCCATCTTGCTGGAGGCCTTCCTCTTTCTCTGACTCTCCACCTTACCAAACATGATAGCCTTCTCCACTTACTGGTCCCTCCTGACAATATGTCCAAAGTATGAGAAATGAAACTTAGCCATCCTGACATCCAAGGAGCACTCTGGCTGCTCTTCTTCCAACACAGATCTGTTGGTTCTTTTGACAGCCCATGGCACTTTCAATATTCTCCTCCAACACCATAACTCAAAAGCATCAATTCTTCTATGGTCTTCCTTATTCACTGTCCAGCTTTCGCATGGCATATGAGGTTATTGAAAATACCATGGCTTGGGTCAGGTGCACCATAGTCCTCAAGCTGACATCTTTGCTCTTCAACACTTTAAAAAGGTCTTGTGCAGCAGATTTGCCTAATGCAATACGTTGTTTGATTTCTTGACTGCTGCTTGCATGAGTGTTGATACTTGATCCAAGAAGAATGAAGTCTTGACAACTTCAATCTTTTCTCCATTGATAAGAATGTTGTTTATTGGTCTAATGGTGAGGATTTTTGTTTTCTTTACATTGAGACACAATCCATACCAAAGGCTGTGATCTTTGATCTTCATCAATAAGTATTTTAAGTCCTCTTTATTTTCACCAAGCAAGGTCGCATCGTCTGCATATTGTAGGTTTTTAAGGAGTCTTCCTCCAATCCTGATGCCACAATTTTCTTCATATAACCCAGATTCTTGGATTATTTGATCAGCATACAGATTAAATAAGTATGGTGAAAGAATACACCCCTGTCACACACCTTTCTTAGTGTTAAACCATTCAGTGTTGCCGTGTTCTGTTCGAACAACTGCCTCTTGGTCCGGGTACAGATTCCTCATGAGCACAATTAAGGGTTCACAATGTTGTCCATAGCTTGTCATGATTCATACAATCAAAAGCCTTTGCGTAGTCAATGAAGAATAGCTAAACCAAATAATAGGTGACTGCAGTTATGTTTTCTATGCCCCACTTGACATTCTGTAAACATAGGAGGCACATGCTCATCTATGCCATGAAATTTGGAAGACAGCTATGTAGCCAATTAATTGGAAGAGATCGTATTTTTGTCCATTCCAATGACAGGTGTCATAATGAAATGTGGAAATCATCTGACAAAATCATTAATATCACATGCAAGTAAAATTTTGCTAAAGATAATTCAAATACAACTGCAATTGTACATTAACAGGAAACTGTCAGAGGTTCAAGCCAGATTCAGAAAAGGACATGAACAAGTGATATCACTGCTGAGGTCAGATGGATTTTGACTGGAAACAGAGAATACAAGAAAAATGTCTTCCTGTGTGTTATTGACTATGCAGCTGCTTTTGGCTGCATGGATAATGACAAGTTATGGATAACATTGTGGAGAATGAGTATTCTAGAACACTTGTGTTCATGAAGAACCTGTACATAAACCAAGAGACCATCATTCAAACAGAACAAAGGGATACTGAATAGGATAAAATTATCAAAGGTGTGTGCCAGGGATGTATTCTTTTACCATACCTATTCAATCTGAATGATGAGCAAACAATTTAATAAGCTGGATCATATTGTTGTTGTTAGGTGCCATCATGTCAGTACCAACTCATGGTGACCCTATGCACAACAAAACAAAACACTGCTTGATCCTGGGCCAAACTCACAATTGTTGCCACACTTGAGCCCATTGATGCTGCCACTTAGACAATCCATCTCACAGGAAGTCTTGCTTTTTTTCTGACAATATGTCTGAATTATGATAAACAAAGTCTGGCCATCCTGGCCTCTAAGGGGCACTCTGGTGGCACTTCTTCTATCACAGATCTTTTGGTTCTTTTGGCAGCCGATGGTAGTTTCAATATTTCCCTCCAACACCATAAGTGTGTATAGTCATCTCTTATGCTGTTTTAAAAAGATATTTGAAATGAACATATCATTGGTTTTGCAGATTTCTATCATGATATCTTCTGCATAATTTCTGTCACCTAGGCCATATCTTCCAACTAATGATCCTTCCTCTATGCTTCCAACCTTTGCATTCCTATCACCAGTGATTATCAATATATCTTGATTGCATGTTTGATCAATTTCAAATTGAAGAACTTGTTAGAATTCTTCTATTTCATCCTCACTGGCTTTAGTGGTTGGTGTGTAATAATAGTGGTATTGACTGGCCTTCCCTGTAGGCGCATGGATATTACCCTATCACAGACAGCATTGTACCTCATAACTGATCTTGATATATTCTTTTTGACAATGAATGCAACACCATTCCTCTCAATTTTTCATTCCCAGCATAGTAAACCATGTGGTTTTCAGATTCAAAATGACCACTACCAGTCCATTTCAGCTCACTAATGCCTAAGATATCAGTGTTTATGCATTCCGTTTCAATTTTGACGATTTCAAATTTCCCTAGATTCATACTTTGTACATTCCATGTTCTGATTATTAATGGATGTTTACAGCTGTTTTTCTTCATTTTGAGTTGTGCCCCATCAGCAAATGAAGGTCCTGAGGGCTTTACTCCATTCGCATCATCACAGTCAACTCTACATTGAGAAGGCAGCACTTCCCCAGTCTCATCTTGAGTGTCTTCCAACCTGAAGGGCTCATTTTCCAGCACTATATGTGAAAGTGTTTCTCTGCTATTCATAATATTTTCAGATATTAGGAAACAGTTCATCTCTCTTTCTTCCTAGTCTATCTTCTTCTGGAAGCTCATCTGAAACCTGTCCACCATGGGTGACTCTGCTGGTATTTAAAATGCCTGTGGCATAGCTTCCAGAATCACAGCAACTCACAAACCCCCACAGTATGACAAACTGACAGATGGGTGGCAGGATTATAATTGTATATGAAGAAAAATGTACCATTAGTATTAGAGGAAGATTCATTAACAATCTGAGATATGAAGATGATACAAACTTGCTTGCTTAAAGCAAAGAGGACTTTAAGTAGTTACTGATGAAGATCAAAGACCTCAGCCTCCAGTATGGGTTTCAACTCAATGTAAAGAAAGAAGAAATTCTCACCACTGAACCAATAAATAACATAACGATAAATGGAGAAAAGATTGAAATTGTCAAAGACGTCATTTTACTTGGATTCACTATTAACACTCATGGAAACAGCAGTCAAGAAATCAAACAACATATTACATTGGACACATTTTTTTTTTCACACAAGACCTCTGTAAAGTGCTCTAGAGCAAAGTTTGAGGACTAAGGTGCACCTAACCCAAGTAATGGTATTTTCAATAGTCTCATATTCATGTGAACGTTGGATGATGAATAAAGAAGACCGTTGAAAAACTGTTGCTATTGAGTTGTGGTGTTGGACAAGAATATTAAAAGTATCCTGAGCTGCCAGAAGAACAAATCTGTTGGAAAAAGTACACCTAGAATGCTCTTTACAAGTCAGGATGGCCAGACCTCATCTCTCATGTTTGGACATATTATCAGGAAGGACCAGTACTTGAGAAGGACAATATTCTTGGTAAAGTGGAGGGTTGGTGAAAAAGAGGAAGACTCCCAATGGCAGCAGCAATGGGCTGAAGCATAACAATGATTGTGAGGATGGTGCAACACTAAGCAGTGTTTTGTTCTGTTGTGCATAAGATCACTATGAGTTGGAACTGGCTCAATGGCACCTAACAACAGCAACAACACACTGACGCCTCCTACGTCCCACTTGACTTCCTGCAAATATTGATCATGGTACTTACTACATTCCTTCTGGAAAACCAATTCTGCTCCACAGACATGATCTCATTGTTGCCAGGCACTATCCATGACACTTAGCGGCAGAGGTGATGTGACATGACGCTCAGCTTCAGTAGACTTATGAATGAAAGGAAATGTTGGAAACAGATGTTTCTGAACTGTACTGCAAGTATTATAATAGTTCTATGCCTGGCTAGTGTGGAAATTTCAATAAGGCTTTAGAAGGTAGTTTAAGAAGGGATCTTTGAAGCATTTCAGCATTACCAGAGAATAAAGTGAAAGACAAGAAGAGATAAAAGGTAATTCTGAAGAGGATTAATGCAACCAGGTCATGGAATGCCATTGACAATCTCATGTGATTTATCTTGTAGGTTGTTCTTAAGTGCTGTTGAGTCGGTTTCAACTCATAACAACTCTGTACCGGGTTTCTGATGAGCAGCTGATGGGTTTGAACCACCAACCTAGCAGTTCAAACTGACCTTTTGGTCCAGTGCTTATCCTACAACAACACATTAGGACTCCATCTTCTAGGTTAGATGTCGCAAAACAGCAGTCCATGGGACTATAGTCCATACAACCCCTAAAGATTTTATTTGATCTCTTTTTGTTTTTGTTAAGTGCCTTGTAGTTCAAACTGACCTTTTGGTCCAGTGCTTATCCTACAGCACCACACTAGGATGCCTATTTGATCTCCAAGATCTTTTAAAAAATAAATTCAAATGTATCAGCCAACCCACAGTGCCGCATATTGTCATTTAAACTAAAGTTGAATTGTGGCTGGCTACAAACTCCTAGATGTGAACTCTCAAAATTCTCCATAGTGCCTATGTTTTTGATGAAGTTAAATGTTATCCAGTCAGTTCTGACTTACAGAGACCCTGTAGACCATGTAGAACCACTCTGAGGAGTGGCTGGTGAATGTTAACCACCAACCTTGCAGTTCAAACCTACCTTGTGGTCCAGTGCTTATCCTACGGCATCACGCCAGGACTCCCTATATTGTTGTTGTTAAGTACCATCCAGTCAGTTTGACCCATAGCGACCCTGGAGCTTAAACCTTTTAATTACACTTGACCCACTATTAGCATTTATATTACATGCCCAACAGTTACAAGGTCTTGAGATTGCTTTCTATTTCTCCATTAGCTAGCTCTTAACAAGCATATAAAACTACACCTGCAAGAAAGATGGGCAACAATCTATTTCATGGAGTCAACAAACTGGTCCATTCCTCAGATGCCAATAGTCTTACCAAGTTGTGTTTACTTAAACCAACAAATTAAGATCAGAGTGAGAAATGGACACCAGTTAATTAATAGATAACTTTGGTAAAACTGCTTCTGTTAATAGTGAGTGTGGTGACTTTGTAGGATAATCACTGGACTAGAAACCTAAAGCTGTGGTTTGAGCCCACCAGTCACTCTGTGGAGAAAGATGAGACTTTCTGCTCCTACAAAGGTTTGTTGTTATTGTTAAGTGCCGTCAAATCGGTTCCGACCCATAGCGACCCTGAATAGGGTTTCCGAGGCTGTAAATCTTTACGGGAGTAGATAGCCTCATCTTTCTCCCACGGAACCACTGGTAGTTTCGAACTACTGACCTTGTGGTTTGCAGCCTGATTCGTAACCACTATGCTACAGCCTCGAAAATCCTATATTGAGTTGCTATATGAATAAGAAGGACCACAGAAAAACTGATACATTTGAGTTATGGTGTTGGAAAAGAATATTAAAGTATCCTGGACTGCCAGAAGAACAAATGAATCTGTTGGAAAAAGTACACGTAGAATGCTCTTTACAAGTCAGGATAACTAGACCTTGTCTCTCATACGTAGGAGGGTTCTGAGATCATCTGTTTCTGAGATGGCGCCTTTTTAGCCTAATGGGATGGCAAAACCAACCAATCCCCACATTAGAGTCCTGTACACCCTTTAAAGGAGTCCCGGTGTGATGGTATGGGTTAATGTGCTAGACTGGACATTCACTTTGAACCATAAGGTTGGCAGTTCAAGCTCACCAGCTGCTCTTCAAATAATTCTATACAGGGTCACTATGAGTCAGAACCGACTCGATGCCATTTAACAACAACAATAACAACAGGATCATAGAGGATTATGAGCTGGGCTGTTAACTACAAGTTCAGCAGGTTGAATCTATCAGTTGCCCGTCAGGAGAAGTCTGAGACTTTCTGCTCCCATAAAGATTTATAGCCTCAGAAAGCCTTTACAAGATCACTATGGATCAGAATGAACTCAGCTGCACACAACCAACCAACCAATAACCTATTTGAATGATACCATCAGTCATTTTGTGGTGGTTACAAACACCACATACACCTTAGTTCTCAAAGTGACATCTTTGCACTTTAATGCTTTAAAGATGTCTTGTACAGCAGATTTGCCCAATGCAACACATGATGATGATGATGATGATGATGATGATGATTATTATTATTATTGGCTGCTGCTTCCACGGCGTTGAATGTTGATCCAAGTAAAATGAAATCCTTGACTTTTTTTTGCTCCATTTATCATGATGTTGTTTATTTGCCCTGTTGTGAAGATTTTTGTTTTCTTTATATTTAGCTATAAACTATACTGAAGTTTTGATCTTCATCAGCAAGAGCTTTAAGTCCTCTTTGCTTTCAGCAAACAAGGCTGTGTCATCTGCATTATATAGGTTGTTAATGAGCCTTTTCCCAATCCTAATGCTGCGTTCTTCTTCATAGAGTCCAGCTACTCAGATGATCTGCTTAGCATAGATTCAACGTTGTTGTTAGGTGCCATTGAGTTGACATGTGACAGCTAGACAGTGAATAAGGAACATTATTGAAGAATTGATGCTTTTGACTTATGGTGTTGGAGGAGAATATTGAAAGTACCATGGGCTGCCAAAAGAACAAACAGATCTGTATTAGAAAAAACACAGCCTGAATGCCCCTTGGAGGCTAGGATGGACAGACTTCATCTCTCATATTTCGGACATATTGTCAGGAAGGACCAGTCACTGGAGAAGGGTATCATGTTTGGCAAGGTGGAGGGTCAGAGAAAAAGAGGAAGATCCCCAGTGAAATTGGGTTTGGCAAAGTGGCAGCATCAAAGTGTGGCAACAATTGTGAGCTTAGCCCAGGACCAGGCAGTGTTTCGTTCTGTTGTGCATTGGATTGATATGAGTTCCTACTGACTCGAAGGTCAAGGTTTGAATTTTTTCTTCAGTTCCCCCAGCTTAAGAAATGAGGATCATGTTCTTTCCTTTTGTTTTTCTGACTCCAGGTCTTTGCACATTTCATTGTAATGTTTGATTCTGTCTTCTCGAACTGACCTTTGAAATTTTCTGTTCAGCTCTTATACCTCCTTATTTCTTCCATTTGCTTTAGAATCTCTACACTGGAGAGCAAGTTTCAGAGTCTCTTCTGACATCCATTTTGATCTTTTCCTTCTTTCTTGACTTCTTATCTTCTTAATGACTGTTCACTTTCTTCCTGTATGATGTTCTTGATGTCATCCAACAACTCTTCTGGTCTTCAGTCTTTAGTGTCTAAATAGATTGAATAAGTATGGTGAAAGGAAACAAATTTGCACATGTTGTTTCTGATTTAAACCATGCAGTATCCCCTTTCCCTGTTCAAACAACTGTCTCTTTGTCTATGTGTAGGTTCTGAATTTACACAATTAAGTGCTTTGGAATGTCCATTCTTCATAATGTTATTCATAGTTTGTTATTATCCATACAGTTGAATGCCTCTGGAGATAGTGATCTGATAGTACTATTAGTTGAGACATCCCATGTAAACTATTTTTAGCACAGTTCCTGATACTTAGATGAAATTAAATAATGCTAATTATTGATATTAATACAAGTTGTTGTTTTTGTTATTGTTGTTAAGTACTGTTGTAATGTTGGTGAAAAATAATTATAGCGCCAAAAAAAGATTTGTCAGAAGAACAAACAAATCTGTTTCAGAAGAAGCACAGCCAGAATGTTCCTTAGAGGTAGAATGGTGAGACTTTGTTTCATGGACATAGAACATGTTATCAGGAGGGACCCATCCCTGGAAAAGAACATCATGCTTGCTAAAGTAGAAGGTCATTTAAAAAGAAGAAAGCCTCCAATGCGATGGACTGGCACAATGGCTGCAACAGTGGGCTCAAACAATTGTGAAGATGTTGCATGAGCAGCTAGTGTTTCACTGTGTTGTGTGTAGGGTCACTGTGTCAATAGCACCTAACCAAAGCATTCCCATTTTATAGGTGAGAAATTAAATTTAGAAAATTTAACTAGGTTGTCAAAGTTGGACTGTCTTAAACAAATGCTCTTAGACACTGTAGTACTTTACACAGGGAGGTAGAGTCCTCATAAGTATTGTTCTGTGTAGTGGGGAAAGTAGAGACAGGAAGAACTATGATGTCATATGTATCAGGACTCATAACAATTTTTATTCTCTATTTTTTGGATCGTCAAAAGAAGATATCATGTTAGTTTAATTAAAATCTATTGAGTGAAAGTCTGCTGAGAATTAGACCAGGGTTGTACATGTAAACCAGTCAGCCAGTCATCTGACTAAGCTGACAGAAATTAGGGACAATAGTGATCTAAAAACACTGCAACCCAATCTGAAAATACTTCACTAAACCAAACAAGTAAAGTAAAACAAAACAAAACAAAAAAACAAGTTTTCCACAATGTTGGGGGGGGGGGAGTGGACAAAGAGTAAAAACAAAGCAAATCCAAACCCACTACCCTCCAAGCAATTCTGATTCATGATGGCCCTGTGTGGGGTGTCTGAGATGGTACATCCCTATAGGTACAGTCACTTCTGCTGAGCCACTGGTGGGTTTGAACTGCCAGCTTTTCAGTTAGCAGCCCATGCTTATCCTATAGCACCATCAGGAATCCTAGGAAAGGGGTGTTGTTGTGAAATGCTGTTGAGTTGGTTCCAACTCATAGCAACCCCACATAGGGTTTTCAAGAAGCATCTGGTGGGTTCAAACTACTGACCTTGTGATTCGCAGTCCAGTGCTTATCCTATAACACCACCAGAGATCCTAGGATAGGGGTAAGGGAAATTTATTTATTTGAAGACTCAGAGGAATTAGACACTTTTGAAATTTTTGGAAAACAGTTTGTTATTCTTAGCAAGATATGAAGAAAACATGCCCTTTCTGAAACAGAAGCAGGACAACATCAGGGGATGTAGGCTGAGATAAGAGATAATAGGCTGTAATGGTAATACAGACGAGTGACATAGAAGTTGGCAAGAAAACTGAAAAACGTGGGAAAAAATGAAATAATTATGGGCAGCAAAGATAAGAAAATTAGGGTGTGGGTAGCAATAAGACTCAGAAATTCTGGCTCTTGAATGGCAAATTAGATACTTCAAGCTGACCTCCTGCTGAGAAAATCTTAAAAACATAACACAAAATAGTTAAGGAATGAAAACGAATACAAATTTATTTGAATGCATTGGAGGATTAATGAGGAAGTAAAGAAGCACAAGGTCACCACTTTAAGAATGCTAGAAAAAAACCTAGAGAAGTAAGGTTGACATTCTTATTTCTTATTTCTAAGGCTGTGTAACAATTGCTTAGGTGAGCGTGGAAAGGTACAGAAGTTGAACAGAGTTTTCGACAGTCTCCTGGTACTGTAAAGGGAACAAAACAACAAGAATTATTAAGGGATTGGTAAAGAAGTGTGGTAATCTATTCTGATTTTGGAACAGGACCTCTCCCCACCCCTGCCCAAAAGAGCATATGCTAAGAATAATGATGAATTGGAAACAGATCATCTCCACAGGGGTAGAAGACCAGCTTTGACGTCTTTTACAACTTTAGGTTATATTTAAAATATTTATAATTGCCAATGTTCTAGGGCTCCTCCTTCTATTGAAAGTAAATGTCTACAGCTCAATTTTCCATGTATTTTAATTTATAGCATTCAGTGTTCAATAAGACAATTAACAAGAACATGGGAAGCAAGTTAATATGATACAAAATCAAGAGAAACAACAAATAAGGAAAACAGACCTGCAAGTAATCTGGATAATAAAACTACGAGACACAGATTCTGACAAATAACAACCAAATTTAAAAAGTGTTTTAAATATGTTAAGTAAATAAAAGACATGGTTGACAATTTTTACAGGTTCTTGTAAAAAGGAGCCAAATGGAAATACTAGAAATTATATATATAATTGTGGTGTGGTGCTTTAGGAAAAACACTAGACTGCAAAATGCACTGTTGATAGTGCAAACCCACCAGCCACTCCTTGGAAACCCTATACAGGGTTGCTATGAGTTGGAACTGACTCAGCAGTACTTAACAACAACAACATATAATATGTATCATATAATACCAGAAAGGAAAACATAGTTTATCACATGTTCAACAGCAGATTAAGAGGAAAAAAAAAAAAAAAAAAGTAGAATTCGCTAACTGTAAAATATGCCCAAAGAAGATATTCAGCATAAAGCAAACAAACAAACAAAAACAGGAAAGTACAGAAAAATTGTAGCATAGAGAATTATACAAAGTTGGAATTGGAGTCTCAGAAGGAAAGGAGAGAGAAAAGAGCGAAATCAGTAGAATTTTCCAAAGTGATAAAAGAAAATAATCCCATCCAGAACTTTCTGAGATGGAAAATTTCCACTTGAAAAGACAACCAGACCACCCGGGAGCAACTAGAGGAACAGAAGATACTTCTTGAAAGAAAGACCAGCAGGGAAAACCAAAAACAAAAATGGCAGTCTGATTGGCTATTATAAGAAGAAACAAGTTGTTCACCAGGGAGCCATCAAGGCAAGTAATCAAGTCCCTTCAAGACAAACCCCTTCCCAAGACTGAAACTCAAAGGGAATACATGAGCAGGCATGTATGCTTGCTGGTGACCACAATGGTAAGCTGGTGAGATGAAGTGGGGGAAAAACAGCAATGAAGAGATGGGCTGAGTCTGACCAAGTTACATAGACCTCCATAGACCTGGAGAGATGGAGCGGCTGGGGA
Source organism: Chrysochloris asiatica (assembly GCF_000296735.1). Lineage (NCBI taxonomy): Eukaryota > Metazoa > Chordata > Mammalia > Afrosoricida > Chrysochloridae > Chrysochloris > Chrysochloris asiatica. The sequence goes on from NW_006408519.1 coordinate 33,751,306, forward strand.
CTTTAGACCCTGAGAGAGAGAGGGGCTGTGTGCTGACGACCGGGGTGGGCGGGGGCAGACTTGTAGGATGTACCCTTTGGTTGGTTGATGATGCATGGAGGGGATTATAACAATGACAATGAAACGATATATGATAGGATGAATGTAAAGCTAATGTTCTCTCACGTAAACTATCACATAATTCACAATAAAACATTAAAAAAAAAAAAGAATTTAAGACCTTTTTAAGCAAAGAAAAATGATGGGAAGTCAGCAGTAGCCAAATTACACTTCTGAAAATATTAAAAAGGGTACTTCAATGCAGAAGGAAAATTATGCTAGACGGGAGTTGAGACATACAGGAATGAATTTAACAATATGGAAAAATGGGAAAAAGTTAATATCATAAAGTATTTACTTAAGTAGATGCAATTGTAATGTATGGCCAACCCAATAGGAATATGAGCACAATTCTTTAGCAAGCTTTATATAAAAGATGATTTCTGTGATCCATCAACTAGTGAAAAAGAGTTTTTCCACATCAGCAACCCAGTAATACAAAGTGAAAGAAAAATGCAATGCCACTCACCACCCACCAGAACATAAAATTGAAAGGCTGACGATCATCAATTGTTGTGGGTTTGTGGAATAACAGTAACCTTTATACACAGGTGGCAGAAGTATGAATTATTAGAATTCAAGTGCTAATCAACAGTAGAATGGATGGTTAAACTCTGGTGTTGTACAGAATGGAACACGATAGTTTGTTGTTGTTGTTGTTAAGTACCGTGGAGTTGATTCTGACTCATAGTGATCCTGTACAGGGTTTCCGAGGCTGCAAATCTTTACGGGAGCAGAAAGTTCTTTCTCCTGTGGAACGGCTGGTAGCTTCGAACTGCTGACCTTGAGGTTAGCAGCCCGATTCGTAACCACTATGCTACCAGAGCAAACTGCAGCCCATGGGCCACATTTATTTAATGCAATTTATTGGAGACCAGCCATGCTCACTGTTGTGTGTATCGTCTATGAATTTCTAGATAACTACAATGATAAATTTGTGTCCTTGTGATAGAAACCATCTGACGGACCTGAACATTTTTACTCTCTGACCCATTACAGAAGTTTGCCAGTGCTTGCTATTGTTGTTATTAAG
>NW_006408519.1:33756065-33756934 GCF_000296735.1 Chrysochloris asiatica
TACAGGGTCGCTATGCATCGGAATCGACTTGACGCCACATAACAAAAATAACAAAAAAGACCATGTGCTATGTATTATGCTGCTCAAAGTCAAGGATCCATTCTGAAGTTCAAAGGGAAGGGAAAGGACTGAGCTCTGATATTAGAGACAATTGAATCTGAGCTTCACTACTTCCTACCTCTGCCGGCATGGAACAGTTGATTAATTTTTGAACCAAAATATCCTCATCTATAAAAGGGTGACCATAATGAATTGAATCATTTTTTATTCTATAAGCATGTATTGAACATTGTCTTAGTCTGAATTCTATCTATCTATCTATCTATCTATCTATCTATCTATCTATCTATCTATTGCATCCTCCTAGCATCATCATCTTAATCATTTCATATAGGGTCATTTTTCCTGGAAAGGAAAAAGTATTTGAAAAGGATAAAATAATAATATAGCTCAATGTTTCTTCAATAATAAACCTCCTCCATGTTTTTGTTGCTCCTTTTAAGTGCTGTTGAGTCAGTTCTGACCCCATAATGACCCTGTATAATGTTTCCAAAGAGTAGCTGTTGAGCTTGAACAACCAACCTTGCAATTCAAACCAACCTTGTGGTCCAGTGCTTATCCTACAATGAGTGTCACACTAGGACTCCCTGGTAATATTTACTTTTGTTTAGTGTGCTCACGTATGTTCTGACTCACAATGATGCTATTTAGGGTTTTAAAGGAGCAGCTGTTTATTTAGAACTGCTGATCCTGTAGTTAGCAATCCAGTGCTTATGCTACAATGTCAGACCAGGATTCCATATTCCATATATATATATAATGTAGTTATTCTACATATCATGATATAGTGTAATCAATTCCATGATGTG
>NW_006408519.1:33757034-33758769 GCF_000296735.1 Chrysochloris asiatica
GTAAAGGCTGGTTGTTCCAACTCCCCAGCTGCTCCTCACTGTACAGGGTCACTATCAGTGGGATCCTGACTCAACAGCACTTAGCAAGCAACAATCTAGTTACAGGAGTCCTAGTGGCACAATGTTTAAAATGTTCAGCTGATAACCTAAAGGTCAGTGAATCCATCTTCTGCTCTGTAGAAGAAAGATGTGCCACTGTGTTTCTGTAAAGATTTACAGCCTTGGAAATGATATGGAACAGTTATGTTCTTTCCTATAGGAATTTACCATATGACATTGGGTGTATCCCAGTCTCATTCATGTGGGTAACAATGGAAAGGTATTTTCAGATATACAACTCTTAGAGATAAGTCACCTGTGTGCTATTCCTGAAACAATTACCAGAAAAGACACTTCCATGGACCACAAAATAAATCCAAAGAAAATAACATGAAGCATAGATTAGTAACAAAATAAACCTATTAATGATCCTTTGAGCTCTAGTTTGGTGCTGTGGGATAAGTCCTGGACTGGTAGCATCAAGGTAGGTAGTTCAAACCCACCAGCCACTCTCAGAAACCCTATGCAGGACCGCTATGAGTCACAACTGACTCGATAGCATACAACAACAACAGTCTTCCTGTATCATCAGAGCACCTAGGTTAATACTGGAGAAGTAATATGGTACAGCAAAAGCAGCATGAAGATGAGGCATCTGGGCTTAAATCCCAGTCCATTCACTAATTAACTTTGTGACTTTGGGCAAATTACTCAAGCTCTTTGAGTCTTAATTTCTTCATTTATAAAATTAAGATAATGACACCTAACTCTCACAGGTTAGTTGAGCAGATGAAATTAGATAATGCATGTAAAAGAGATTTGTAAATTACTCTAAAAATGTTAGCACTTATCATTTCTCACTTATTGGCTCTGTGATTCTCCAGCTGCGGTATTACAGAGGCTATTACTATTGAGGGGATGGCCATGAACAAGGGATTGTTGTTGAGCAGTGAAGACAGCTCCCCATATATGGAAAACATAAATCTTTCCATTGTAAGTCCCAGTTAGCCACATTCCATATTTAGTTATGTAGTAATGAGACTTGTTCCTACCTATTTTTAAGGATATACAGAGTTGCATCTCTTTCTTACTTCTTAGTAATTTCCTATGTTAACCAATATGGTTATTCCATTAGTGTGAACTGTACTCACTATCCCGATATTGCTCATTTCTTATTCAGGATATATGTACATGCTCTAATTTTGACTGACACTGCTTTGATTGTTTCCTTACACTTTTTGGTCTGGTCAAATTAATTTTCTACATGAAGTCTTTTCTGGTCAATCCCTTTGAAACTTTTAGTATCTGAGCTCCACACATGGTGAATAGAGAACTGTGAACATTCTTTCATTCTCTAATCACACCAACCAGGAAGCAGATGGGCAGTGGCTAAGAACACAGCAACATACAATCATCAATTAAATACAAATAGAAATACAATTAAATACAAATAGAAATACAAAGTCTCAAATACAACATACAATTTTGGTTCACATTAAGAAACAAGACAGTGTGGCTCAAACAAGTAAATGACATGTAGAGGTAGAAAACATTTCTGAGGAAGAAAAGGTATTGCAACTAAATGATTAATAAACCAAAGAAAAATTATATATAGGTGCCTTCACAGGATTGAGAGAAATATCAAGAAAACTATAGATGAAAGCAAGTAGAATACAGGGAAAAAAAAAAAAAAAAA
>NW_006408519.1:33760419-33762329 GCF_000296735.1 Chrysochloris asiatica
CAACCTTGCAGTTCAAATGGCTTTGCAGTCTTATGCATTAACCCACAGCACCACACTAATCCAAACATTGGCAAGAAAACCTGTGACTCAAGTTCCAAAGAGTAGCAGTCAGATGGAGATGAGCCAGATGTAGGATCCAGAGCAGAGAATACCCTGTGAGCTTTGCCATAATGTCCACATGTATTGGTTTCAGACCACACCTCTGAGGAAACTCCCCTTACAACATACTGGATGACCACATCATGGAATTGATTACACTATATCATGATATGTAGAATAACTACATCATCACATAACTGACAAACTACATCATTATAAAATTCTAAGTGGAACTACTGAGAATCCTGTACTCACCAATCTGATGCATAACCTTAACCTTCACAAGCACCAACATTGGGACCAGCAGGCATCAAGACTGACTCAGTGGCAACTGGTGATGGTAGTAGTGGCACTGTGTGTCAGAAACGTGAATTATTTAAAGCATTAACTCAGAGGGAAAATGGCGCACTTTAGGAAGTCAATAAATATTAATTCCCTTTCCACATATAAGAAAATAGGTACAGAGTAGATTGTAATATAAATGTTCAGTTCCCTGATGATAACTTTAAACTGAAGGTATCCTATTACTGGCCCATTAATTTAGGCCTTAGGGTGAAAAGCAGTGCCTTATTACCTGAGAATTGACTTGTGAATTTAATAAGTAATAACATTCACCATCCTTAAAAGCCCAGGAGAGAAATGTTGCAGAATGTAATTGAGATATTCTCTGTCAATTTATTTCGTGTCCATTGAGGAATAAGCGGGGAATTCTAAATTGAGCCACTCTGCATAGTAAATTACAAGTAAGGGGAAAAAAAAATCAGTCTTTGAAATGATCATCATCATCGTCATCATTTAATACAGGATCATTTTTTTCTGGAAAGGGTAAAATATTTGGAAAAGATAAAAGAAGGATATCAATCTATGTTTGTTCTTTAATTAACGTACTCCATACTTCTGTTGCTGTTGTTAACAGCCATCAAGTCAGTTAAGACTCATAGAGACACAATATACGGCTTCTGAGGAGTGACTGGTAAGTTTGAACTACCAACCTTGTGGTTCAAACCTACCTTATATATACCTTGAGGTCGAGTGCTTATACTAATGCTCCATACCAGGACTCCATATTATATACACATGTATATGTATAGCAAACCTGTCTAAGGTTTCCAAAGAGCAACTACTGGGTTTGCACCTAATCCTACCACTCCACACCTGAAGTCTATCTATACAGAACACCAGTCATCTGTCAGTTTGTCATACTGTGGTGACTTGTGTGTTGCTGTGATTCTGTAAGATATGCCATGAGTATTTAAAATATCAGCAGGATCACCCATGGTGGATAGGTTCCAGATGAGTTTCCAGAAGAAGACAGACTAAGAAGAAGGAGAGACAGACTACTTCCGAATATTTAATCACTGAAAACCTTATGAGTAGCAGTGGAACACTATCAGCACCAAATAATTGAATATTGAAACTTAAAGAAGAGCACCAGGATATTGTCAGATGCAATGCCAGAAGATGAGCCCCTCAGGTTGGAAGGCACTCAAAATGCAACTGGGAAAGAGTTGCCTACTTAAAATAAAATTGACGGTGATGAAACAAATAGAGTAAAGCTTTTGGAACCTTCATTTGCTGAGGTCCAACTCAAAATGAAAGAGAAACAGCTTTAAACATCCATTAATAATCAGAACATGGAATGTACAAAGTACGAAGCTAGGAAAATTGGAAATTGTAAAAATATGGTGGAACACATAAACTTTTATATCCTAGGCATTAGTGAACTGAAATGGACTGGTATTGGCTGGTATTTTGAACCTGACAATTATATAGCTTGCTATGCTAAGGACAAATTGAAAAGGAATGGATCA
>NW_006408519.1:33762701-33769641 GCF_000296735.1 Chrysochloris asiatica
ACATGGATCTTAAAAGATGGAATACACAGAAATCAAATTGACTACATCTGTGGAAAGAGACAGTGGAAAAGCTCCATATCATCAGCTGAAACAAGGCCAGTGGCAGACTTTGGAACAGACCATCAATTGCTCATATTCAAATTCAGGTTGAATCTGAAGAAAATTAAAACAAGTACACAGGAGCCAAAATATGACCTTCAACATGTCCCACCTGAACTTATAGATCATCTGAAGAACAGATTTGATGCATTAAACACTAAAGACCAAAGACCAGAAGTGTTGTGGAGTGACATCAAAAACACTATGCAGGAAGAAAGTGAAAGGCCATTAGGAACCCAAGAAAGAAAGAAAAAACCAAAATGGATATCATAAGAGATTCTGAAACTTGCTCTCCAGTGTTGAAATTCTAAACTAATGGAAAAAGTGAGAAGGTATAGGAGCTAAACAGAAAATTCCAAAGGTCAGTTTGAGAAGACCAAGTCAAATACTATAATGAAATGTGCACAGACCTGGAGTTAGAAAACCAAAAGGGAAGAACATGCTGAGTATTTCTCAAGATGAGGGAACTGAGGAAAAGATTCAAAGCTTGTCTTCTACTATTGAAGGGATTCTATGAGCAAAATACTGAATGATGCAGGAATGATTAAAAGAAGATGGAAAGAACACACAGAATCACTGTACCAAAAAGAAATGGTCCATGTTCAACCATTTCAAGACGTAGCCTATGATCAAGAGACAATGATCCCAAAGGAAGAAGTCCATGGTGCATTGAAGTCATTGGCAAAGAACAAGGCACCAGGAATTGATGGAATACAAATATAAATCTTTCTACAAATTGATATGGCACTGGAGGCATTCACTCACCTATGCCAAAAATTTGGAAGACACTATGTGGTCAACTGACTGGAAGAGATCTGTATTTGTGTCCATTCCAAAGAGATGTGACCCAACAGAATGCTGAAATCCTTGGGCTATATCAGTAATATCCCATGGGAGTAAAATTTTACTAAAGATAATGCAAAAAGGCTGCAACCATATATCAACATAAAATTTCTAGAGGTCCCAGTCAGATTCAGAAAAGGATGTGGAATGAGGGATATCATCATTCAGCTGATGTCAGATGATTATTGGCTGAAAGCAAATGTTTATCTGTGCTTTATTGACTACACAAAGCTTTCGATTGTATGGATCATGACAAGCTATGGACAACATTGCAGAGAATAGAACACTTAATTATGCTCATGAGGAACTTGTGCATCGACCAAAAGGCTGTTGTTCAAATAGAACGAATGGTTTAAAATTAGGGAAGGTGTATGCCAGGGCTGGATTCTTTCATCATACCTATTCAATCTGTATGCTGAACAAGTAATCTGAGAACCTCAATTATATGAAAATAAACGTGGCATCAGAATTGAAGGAAGACTCATTAACAATCTGTGATATACAGATGATACAATCTTGCCTGCTGAAAGCAAAGAGGACTTAAAATACTTACTGACAAAGATCAAAGATCACAGTTTTTAGTATGGATTGCATCTCAATGCATAAATGAAACAAAAATCCTCACCACTGGACCAATGAACAACATCCATATAAATGGAGAGAAGATTGAAGTTGTCAATGACTTCATATTGTTCAGATCAACCATCAACACTCATGGAAGTAGCAGTCAAGAAATCAAATGATGCATTGCATTGGGCAAATCTGATGCACAAGACCTCTTTAAAGTGTTGAAGTGCAAAGATGTCAGTTTGAGGATTAAGGTGCATCTGACCCAAGCCATGCTATTTTCAGTAACCTCCTATGTATATGAAAGTTGGTCAGTGAACAATGAAGATCATAGGAGAATTGATGCATTTATTTGAGTTATGGTGTTGGAAGAGAATATTGAAAGTACCATGCCACGGGCTGCCAAAAGAACAAACAGATCTGTGTTGGAAGAATTACAGCTAGAGTGCTCCTTGGAGGCCAGGATGGCCAGACTTCGTCTCTCACACTGGACATATTGTCAGGAGGATCCCAAACACTGGAGAAGGATATCATGTTTGTTAAGGTGGAGAGTCAGAGAAAAAGAGGAAAACCCCCAACAAGATGGATTGGCACAATGGCGGCAGCTATGGGCTCATGCAAAACAATGATTGTCAAGTTGACCCAGGACCGGGCAGTGTTTTGTTCTGTTGTGCATAGGGTCACTGTGAGTTTGTACTGACTCAATGGTACCTAGCAACAACAACATATATAAAATGTTTCGTCAAAGGTCACTTGCTTGCTCTGAATTGTTCATCTGGCTCATCAGCATCTGACCTCTGGTTCTTGTGTTTCATCAGCCTCCTCTGCCTGTACACCAGCAGCTTTTGAGCCTGCCACCTGACCTGCATATCCTAGATCAGTTAGCCTCTTCAACACATGACGCAGTAGTTTGCCATGTGACCTGGTGGCTGGTGGTTATGTGCTGTGGAGTTGGTTCCAACTCATAGTGATCCTGTACAGGGTTTCTGAGGTTGTAAATCTTTACGGGAGCAGAAATCCTCATCTTTCTCCCAAGGAACAGCTGGTAGTTTCGAACTGCTGACCTTGAGGTTAGCAGCCTGATTCATAACCACTACGTTACCAGAGCTCCTTGAGCCTGCCACCTGACCTGCATATCTTGGATCAGTTAACCTCTGCAACACATGATGCAACAGTTTGCATACTGTTGTTGAATCTGACCTACTGCTATTGAATTTATCCAGAAGAAGCCTCCATCCTGACACCTGACCCACAGACTTGGGACTTAGCAGCCTCCATAACCATAGGAACCATCCCCTTAAGATAAATCTCAATTTCCTTCTCTTCTCTCTCTCTCTGCACACACACGTGCACACAAGCACAGAGAAAGCTTCAAAATGTATATGGAAAAATGCAGCTAAAAGATCATGGAATTTTCCATGAATTTTTGACACCCCCCCCCCACCACCACCTCATCCATGTGTGAATATTCACTGGTTTTGTTTCTTTAGAGAAATCAGCATAAAATACCATGTGCCCCTCTTATCAAGACAAAGTGTGTTATTAAAAGGGTGGGAATTTGTGTTTTTCATTTATAAAATGTTATCTGAGTGTTAATTGTATATTTTCTCTAGCTAACCAAGGACTCTGGAGGATCAATGATGTAGCTAGTTTTTGTAAATTCAGATTTTGTAAATTCAGAAATTGAAGACAAACCAGAGTAGAGCTGTGATCCACCTAAGTGTGCACAACCTGTTGATGGCAGAGCCAGAACAGATATGGATATCTTTCCGTCCTGCCCAGCACTGCTCCATCAATGTCTTGCTCTTGTATGTTTAGGGATCATGGAAAATGATAAGGGGATTTGAAATAAATCCTATCTTAACTTTAGAATTTTTCTTTGAATAATTGAATCAGGAGATTTGAGGCTTCTTAGGAATCATTTCGTTAGGCCTGGGATAGAAATAGCCTATCCCTTGGTATAAGTGTGTTGGATTTAAATTGATACTGCTTTTCCCCAATGTGCAATTAGGAAAAACAAAGACCTACTTTTGTCAGCGTTGTTAAGGGAAAATGGAGCAGGTGTCTCTTTTCTCTGGATTCTCTGGGTCAGTTGTATTCCTGAAGTCTCAGTTTGCCTAGGTGTCTATTGTTGTTTTAACTGCCAAGGACGATTCTGGTGATAGCTGAGGATTGCCTTAGGTGAAAAGCCTAGTCACGGAGCTGGGAGCAAGTGCACATCTCACATGTTCAGTTTCTTCCCATGTATTGCAGCCACTCTGCAAGATGTACATTTCCTATGATTCCTTCATGTGTTCATTCACTCAGTACATCAGTATTGGGTGCCAGCCTTGTGGAAGTGACACAGAGCAGAACACACATGGTTCCTTTCTTTAGGAATCTCTGGGTGATGTAAATGGTGATAAACTTGCCTACTAACTGACAGGTTGACAGGTTGGAATCCACCCAGAAGTGCCTTGGTAGAAGGGACTGCAGATCTACTTCTGAGAGGTCAGGGACATGCAACCCTTCTGAAGCACAGCTCTCACCTGAAACACACAGGTCACCAGGAGTCAGAATTGGCCCCGTGGCTACTGACTTTGGTTTGATTCCTCTCTTTGTGGACTTGGGTGTATAGCAGAAGAGTCAAACAGCAAACAAATAATTTAACAATGTTGTCACTATCATTCCCATTCTAAAGATGATGAGGCTGAATTGTTGTTGTAGTTATTAAGTACCATAGAGTTGGTTCTGACTCATAGCAACCCTGCACAGGGTTTCCAAGGCTGTAAATCTTTACAGGAGTAGAAAGCCTCCTCTTTCTCCCATGGAACAGCTGGCAGTTTTGAACTGCCAACTTTGAGGTTAGCAGCCCAATTCGTAACAACTACACTACCAGAGCTCCTTAGTACCTTGTTAAAGGCCCTTGCACAAAACTATTCACTAACTAACCAGGAGAGTTTAAAATTCATAGCTTGCCAACATTCCAACACGCTGACTCTTAGCCTTAGGTCTCCAGAGAGGCATGTGAATAAGTCCCTTCAAGGGGAAACTTCCTGACATACACAAAGAGGTTGAGGTTTCAGGATCAACAGCCTGAGGTAAACAACGCCAAAGGCCTGCTACAAAATTTTATTTCTTTTTTGTCTCAGTGATTACGTTTAAAATTTGTAGCAACATTTGAGACAAAGTGTGTAAAAACAACAGCACATGTACACAAACCTGGCATAAAGAAAAAGAAAACAATCTGAAAATAGAGAGCACGGGGAGCCTCAAACACACGTCATGTATTAAGTAATGCCTCCCCTCCTAGTGACTTTTGTCCTGTGCAAGGTGACTAAGAGTGAATACTGACTAGATGGCACTTCACAACAGCAAGTGCCTTTGTCTAGGATTTCATTTTACTTGGATTCACAATCAAAACTCATGGAAGCAGCAGTCAAGAAATCAAAGTACACCTTGCATTGTACGAATCTGCTGCAAAAGACCTCTTTAATGCATTCCAAAGCAAAGATATCCTTTTGAGGACTAAGGTGTGCCTGACCAAAGCCAGGGTGTATTCAATCACCTCATGTACATGAGAAAACTGAACAATGAATAAGAAAGACATTTGAATTATGGTGTTGGTGAAGAATATTGAAAGTACCATGGACTGCCAGGAAAGCAAACAAATCCATCTTGGAGAAGTCAAACTAGAATATTCCTTAGACTTGAAGTTGGTGAGACCTTGTCTCTCATACTTGGCACATGTTATCAGGAGCAATCCATGGAACTGGACACCATGCTTGGTAAAGTGGAGTGTCAACAAAATAAAAGGAAGACCCCAAATGAGACAGACTGATATGGTGGTAGCAAAAATGGGCTCAAACATTTCAACAATTGTGAGGATAGCACAGGATCGGGCAGTGTTTCATTCCATGGAATGGGCACAATCAGTCAGCCAGATAGTTGTCGTCCAAATTTCTTGGCAGAGATGAGTGAGTGCCTCCTGTGCCGCCTCACTTTCTTGAAAGATTTCAATTTTCATTCCATCAATTCCTGGTGCCTTGGTCTTTACCAATTCCTTCAATGCACCTTGGACTTCCTCCTTCAGTATTATTGGCTCTTGATCACATGCTACCTGTTGAAATGGTTGAACATCAACCGTTTCCTTTTGGTAGCACGACTCTGAGTATTCTTTACACGTTCTTTTTGCTGTTTTCTGCATCATTCAGTAATATGTGCAGAGCTCCTTCGATAACGAAAGTCAAGGCTTGAATTTTTTACTCAGTTTCCCCAGCTTGAGAAATACTGAGCGTGTTCTTCCCTTTTGGTTTTCTGGCTCCAGATCTTTGCACATTTTTTTTTTGTAATGTTTGACTTTGTCTTCTCAAACTGACCTTTGAAATTTTCTGTTCAGTTCTTGTACCTCCTCATTTCTTCCATTTGCTTTAGCATCTCTACGCTGGAGAGCAAGTTTCAGTGTCTCTTCTGACATCCACTTTGACCTTTTTCTTATTTTTTGTTTTCTTAATGACTTTTTGCTTTCTTCATGTATGATGTTCTTGAGTCATCCCACAACTCTTCTGGTCTTTAGTGTTTTATGCATCAAATCTCTACTTCAGATGATCTCTAAATTCAGGTGGGATATATACAAGATCATATTTTGGCTCTTTTGAACTTGTTTTCATTTTCTTCAGCTATAGTCTGAATTTGCATATGAGCAATTGATGGTCTGTTCTATAATCTACCCCTGGCCTTGCTTTGACTGATGATATGGAGGCTTTTTCACTGTCTCTTTCCACAGATGTAGTCAATTTGATTTCTGTGTATTCCACCTGGTGAGGTCCATGTGTATAATCGTCTCTCATGCTGTCTAAAGAAGGTATTTGAAATAAATCATTGGTGTTACAGAATTCTATAATGCGATCTACAGCACCATTTCTATCACTAAGGCCATATTTTCCAACCACTGATCCTTCCTCTTTGCACCCAACCTTTGCATTCCAATCACCAGTAATGATCAATACATATTGATTGCACATTTGATCAATTTCAGATTGAAGAAATTTGTAGAATTCTATTTCATCCTCACTGGCTTTAGTGGTTGGTGCATAAATTTTAATAATAGTGGTATTATCTGGTCTTCCCTGTAGGTGCATGGATATTATCCTATTACAGACAGCATTGTACTACATGACTGATCTTGATATGTTCTTTTTGATGATGAATGCAACACCATTCCTCTTCTATTTGTCATTCCTGGCATAGTAAACTATGTGGTTGTCAGACTCAAAGTGGCCAATACCAGTCCATTTCAACTCACTAATGCCCAAGCTGTCTGTATTTACTTGTTCAATTTCATTTTGACAATTTCCAATTTTCTTAGATTCATACTTAATACATTCCATGTTCCGATTATTAATGTATGTTTAAAGCTGTTTCCCAGTCACATTTTCAGTGCCTTCCAAAC
>NW_006408519.1:33771076-33779682 GCF_000296735.1 Chrysochloris asiatica
TATAGTGACCCTATTATAGGGTTTCTGAGGACTGGCTGGTGAGCTTGAACCTTGCAGTTGAAAGTGACTTTTCAGTCCGACGCATTAACCCATAGCACCCCAACAGAACTACTCCTACTCCATATATATATATACTCCATATGTATATTCACTGTTCATTGGAAATTTAAGTTTAACTATGTGTTCTATGGAGTGCTGGTATTACACTTTGGGTTAATGCACTGGACTGCAATGTTGGTTTGGACCGCCACTATGAATCAGAACTGACTCGGCAACACTTAACAACAATAACATGTGTTCTGTGTTTTTATTTGCTAAATTTGACGCTCTTACTCTATTCCTAAGGAGCTCTGGTAGCATAGTGGTTGCGAATTGGGCTGCAAACCGCAAGTTCAGCAGTTCAAAACTACCAGCTGTTCCACAGAAGAAAGATGAGGCATTCTGCTCCTGTAAAGATTTACAGCTTTGGAAACCCTGTACAGGGTCGCTATGAGTCAGAACTGATTCCATGATACACAGCCACCACCACCACTCTATTCCTAAATTGTCTCTTGAATTGGTTTACCCTCTCTGTTCCTGAGAACATCATCTTAATCAAGGCATTAATTACCCATTACCTAGATAGTTGGAGTAGACTATATCTCTCAGCAAGCTGTGGGCTCTAAGTAATGGGAAACCTTGGTCCAAGTGGCTGAAATAATATGGTATGTTTTCTCTTTAGTAAGAGGTTTCTTCATTCTTGTGGCCCTATACTATTCTTGGGTCAACCTGGTCCCTAAACTGACTCCCCTCTTGGTTGCTTCACTGCTTGGGTATTTTGGCATCGCATGAAGATTCAACACTATCCAGAAAAAGGGTGGCCCTTCTTTGTTCTGTGTTACTATAGCAAAATTCTCCCTCGGCCGGGCTCAGAGCACACACCCAGGCTGAAACCAGTTCCTGGACGAACCCAGCACTTGAGTTGAGGCTACCTTCCTCTCAGGTACATGACCACAGGGAGTAAAGAGGTTCTGTGTGAGAGCCATGGCATAGGAAGGAATCCTGGTGGCATAGCAGGTTAAGCATTGGGTTATTAACCTCAAAGTTGGAGGTTCAAACCACCAGAGAAAGAATTACGGTCTCAGAAACCCTAAGGAACAGTTCGACTCTGTCCCATAAGATTGCTATGATTAGAAATCGACTCAGTTGTAATAGGTAGGTTTGAGGTGGGAAGATGAGTTTGGCTACATAAACAACGTGTTACAGCCTCCTAACTGGATTCTCTACTAGCTGTTTCTATTTGTTTAAAGCATATTTTACTTTGCTACAGTTCATCCTGTGATAGCTGTTGAGTATCTATCTGTCCTTAGCCTCATAATAATGAATACCGTTTCCTAAGACACCTACCTAAACAGATTTTCTCACAGTCAGAAAGCTTAATTAAATACTCACTTTACTGCTTGCCATTCAGTGTCCAGAATCTGTGCTTTTCTTCTCACTCGGCTCAGGCAAGATGCACTTAGGGCTTTCTGAAGATTCCCCACATTTTTCTGACTCTAGCTTTTGCCTTGGAGGTTTCCTCCAATTACTCCACCCATCTCTTTCATTACCACCTGTTAAACTTTGAATTCATCTACTAAAGAACCAGATCAACTCTCAAGACCAAACTTACTGCCACCGAGTCGTTTTCTGACTCATAGCAATCCTGTGTAGGATCCTTGAGATTGGAAATCTCTACAGGAGCAGAAAGTCACCAGGACCCCAAAGAACAAGCTACAACCTGCAGATATGGCCAGATTTGCATAACGAAGATACGGACTACTCTGTATTTTGCTTCCTTTATTTCTGAATGTTTACAAATGGTTAACACTCTTGCCTGCTAACCAAAAGTTTGGAGGCTTGATTCCACCCATAGGCACCTCAGAAAAAAGACTTGGTCATTTACTTCTGAAAGAACAGCCATTGAAAATCCTATGGAGTACAGTTCTACTCTGACACACATTGGGGTCTTCATGAGTTGGAATCAATCAATGCCACTGGGTGGCAATTGATAATGATACTTTATGCATTAGCATTTATTCTACCCAAAGTACCTGGGAGGTGAATAATTATCCCAATTTTTTAGACACAAAACCATCTAAGAAACTTTACTGGAATTTAGACTCATAGCAAGTGAAAGAGTCTGCACTTGCACTCAGGCATCTGCTTAACAACAACCACAATCCTGTATAGTGGTTAAACACATGAGCATGGCAGGTAGACAGATCTACTTCTCAACTGCTTTCCCCAGCAGTGTGACTTTGACAAGTCTTATTGTCAGTTTCCCATGACTCTCTGAGCCCTAACCAGCATTTTGTTGTTGTTGTTAAGTACCATCAAGTTGGTTCTGACACATAGTGACCCTGTATAGGGTTTCTGAGGAGTGAATAGTGAGCTTGAATCACCAACCTTGCTAGACTTTGTAGTCCATGCATTAACCCACAGTACCACACCAGGACTTCCTAACTAGCATAGAGTTCTTAAATTCTAACAGTCTTTTTCAAAGTATGAGCATATACCTCATTACCTGTACATGACCAAAACAGTTTTTCACAACTTTATTGAGATATAACTCACATACTGTATGGTTCACTCACTCACAGTGGTTTGAGTAAATTAACAGAGCTGTACAACAATCACCACAATTAATTTTAAAGCATCTTCATTACCCCAGAAAAAGAGTCCTGTTACTCTTTAACTATCACTTCCCAGCCACCTGACACCAAGAAACCATTCATCTATTTTTGGAATCCTGGTATGGCACTGTAAGGTAAGCCCTGTACTACTAATCACAAGACTCGTGATTCAAACCCACCAGCTGCTCCTTGGAAACCCTATACAAGGTGACTATGAATCGGAACCAACTCAGTGGCACTTAACACCAGCAATGTATCCATACAACTGAATATTTTTTTGCCATGAAAAGAACTGAAATACTGAAGTATGCTACAATCTGAACGAACCTTGAACACAACCGTGCTAAGTGGAATAAGCTATTCACAAAACACCATGTATTTCATGATTTCATTGATAGGAAATTTTAGAATAGTCCATCTCATAACTACCAACCCTGCATAGTGTTTCCAAGGAGTGGCTGGTGAGTTTGAACTACCAACCTTGTGATTAGCAGTCTAGTGTTTATCCTACAGCACCATACCAGGACTCCATATCACTTCTTTTTTTATTCATTTATCTATTGATGGACATTTGGGCTATTTCCATCTTTTGGCTATTATGAATAATGTTGCTATGAACATTCAGGCACACGTATTTGTATGGACATATGAAAATGTTTTCATTTCTTAGATCTACTTAGGAGTGAAATTATTTGACCAAAAGGTGTCTCTATGTTTAGTTTTTGAAGAGCTGCCAGACTGTTTTACAAATGGTTACACCATGACATATTCTCATTAGCTATGTACGAATGTTCCAGATCTCCACATCCTCACCTACACTTCCTATTATTTGTTGTTTGTTTGTTTTATAGACATCATAGAAGTTGGTAAGTGGTACCTTCTTGCATTTTTTGGTTTGCATTTCATGATGACTAATTTGAGAGATTTCAACTTCCTTGCCCATTTTTTATTAGATTATTTCAATTCTATTACGGAATTGTATGAATTCTAGATAGGTCAATTATCAAATGGTTCCACATATTCTGTGTATTCTTTTCTCGATTTCTTAGTGGTTTCTTTTGAACCACAAAAGTTTTCATAATCATACAGCCTAATGTATCTATTTTTCCTTTTGTTCCTTATGTCATATATAAGAAACCACTGCCTAATCCAAAATTACAAAAAATGTTCTCTTTTAAGAGTTTTATCTCTTATGTTTAGATCTTTCACCATTTTGAGTTCATTTTTATGTATGATGTGAGGTAGAGATTCCACTTTATTCTTTTTAATATAGATATGTAGCTGATCTAACATCATTTGTTGAAAGAGTATCCTTTTTCTTTCAATTAAACTTTCTTGACACTCTTGTAAAAAATGTATACATGGGCTCATTTCTGGTCTTTAAAATTCTGCTCCACTGATCTTTACATCTATTCCTAATACCAGTATCACATTGACTTGATTATTGTTGCTTTGTAGTAAATTTTGAAATTGGAAAGTGTGAATCCTCACCTTTATTCTCTTTCAAGATTTAGTTGACTATTCTGGGTGCCTGGATTTTCCATAAGAAGTTTAGCACCAACTTGTCAATTTCTACAAAGAAGCCAGCTGGTATTTTTTATAGGGTATTTAATTTATAAATTTACTAAATTAAATTTGTAAATCAATTCAGGGAATCTTGCCATCTTAACAATATTAAGTCTACTAATCCATGCAAATGGGGGTATTTTTCCATTTACTTATGGAAAGAGATGAAATCTTCTTTCATCTCTTTCTACAATGTGTTACAGTTTTCAAAGCACATGTTTTTGTGATGCTTTTATTCAATGTATTCTTAAAGAATTTATATCTTTTTTTATATTATTGAAAGTGGATTTGTTTTCTAATTTTTCTTTTGAATTGATCATGAAATGTGTAGCAATATTACTGATTTTTATAAACTGACTGTATCATTCAGGGCTCAACCAGAAGAATGTATACATGAAGAGATTTATTGTAAGAAATTGACTTGTACAATTGTTGAGTGTGGAAATGCATATCTAAAATCTATAGCACAGGCCATCAGAAAGGACAGGTTGGAACACTCAGGTGCTGAAGTTATAGTCCACAGGTAGAAATTCTTTTTGTTCAAGAAAATCCTAGTCTCGCTCTTTCTTAAAGCTTTTTAACTGATTGAAACAGGTCCACCCAGACTACCCAGTATAATCTCCTTTATTCCTGTTGATGCTAATTGTTGTCAAGTTGTTTCTGACTGGTATGATTCCAACACCATGTGTTAATATTAGAACTGCTCCACAGGGCTTTCCTGATTATAAGCTTAATGGAAACAGACAGCTAGCCCTGTTTTCTGCAGTACCACACTGGATGAGTTTGAACTACCAACTTTAAGGCTAGTAGCTGAGTGTGAACTGTCATGAACACTTAAAAAATCAAACAAAAGACGACCCAAACCCATTGTTGTTGAGCTGATGCCTATTCAGAGTGATCCTATTTGTTGTTAAGTGCCATTGAGTTAGTTCATACTCATAGCAACCCTATATGGGGTTTCAGAGGCTGTAAACTTTGGGGCAGCAGAAAGTCTCATCTTTCTCCCATGCAGTGCCTGGTAAGCTTGAACTACCAACTTTGTGGTTAGCAGTCCAGTGATTATTCTACAGAGGCATACTATTCTTATAGTGATCCTGGAAACCTTAATTGCCTTTACTTAAAGTTAGTCGGTTATAGACTTTGATCGCACTACCAAGGACCTCTGGTAGCGTAGTAGTTACAAATCGGGCTGGTAGCCTCAGGGACAGCAGTTCAAAACTACCAGCTGTTCCATGGGAGAAAGATGAGGCTTTCTGCTCTCATAAAGATTTACAGCCTCGGAAACCCTGTACAGGGTCACTATGAGTCAGAACTGACTCCACAGCACATATCAACAACAACAACTAAACACTTACGCAGCCCAATTAGTGTGTGAGTAACTAACAACTTGTCATATTGATACATAAAACTGAGCAAAATATTGTTCTTGTGTCTGGAAACCTTGTGGAACACTCATTAGTTTGAATAGGTTTTTTGTTTGTTTTTAAGTGGGTTTCTTAGGAGTTTATATACACAAGATTGTGCCATTAAGAGTAGAGATAGTTTTATGTCTTCCTTTCCTATATGCCTTATATTTAATTTTCTTGCTTAATTGCCACAATTAGAACACCGAGCACAATGTTGAACAGAAATGGCAAGTGCAAACATCATAGTCTTGCTTCTGACCTTACAGTAAAAAACATCAGCTCTTTAGCTGTTAAGCATGCTGTTAGTTCTAGGTTGTATTGTAAATGACCTTTATCAGGTTTTCTATTTCTTCTGGAGTCAGTTTTGGTAGTTAGTGTCTTCTAAGACATTTGTTTATTTTCATCTGGGTTATTCAATCTGTGGATATACATGCTTTGATAGAATTCTTTAATAATCCTTTTTATTTCAATTAAGTTAGTAGCAATGTTGCTGCTTAAATTTCTGTCTCTCTCTCACTCACTCACTGTCTCTTTTGGTCAATCTAGATGAAGCTTTACCAACTATACTGAAATTTTCAAAGAACCAACTTTAGTTTCATTGATTTTCTCTATTGTTTTACTATTCTCTATTACATTACTTGAGCCCTGGTGTGACATTGTGGAATAAGCACTGGACTGGTAACCACAAGGTCAGCAGTTCAAACCCACCAGTCACTTCCAGAAACCCTATACAGGGTGGCTATGTGTTGGAACCAATTAAATGACACACAACAACAACATTTACATTACTCTGCACATTAATCTTTATTTCCTTCCTTCTACTTTAAGTTGAGTCTACTCTTCTATTTCCAGTGTCTTCAGGAGGGAACCTAGGTTACTGATTTGAGAATTTTTCATAATATAGACTATTAATTTCCTGCTAGACAGTGCTTTACCTATAGTTCCCGTGTTTTATCTTAATTTTCATAGATTTCAAAGTTTGACTAATTTCCCATGTGACTTCTTCTTTGACCCATTGATTATGTAGGAGTGCGTTTGTTTGTTTGTTTGTTTGTTTGTTTGTTTTACCCACATATTTTCAAGTTTCCCAGTTTTTATTTTAATTCATTTCTAATTTCATTTCACCATGGTCAGAATAAAATTTAAATTTAAATCTAATTTATTTTAAGTTTATTGAGGTTTGTTGCATCACTTATAATAAGATCTTTCCTGTGATATGTTCCATGTGCAATGAAGAAGAATATATTCTTGTTAGGTGGATCTAATTGGTGTATTCAAATACATAGTGTTATTCAAATATTCTATTTCCTTGTTGATTTTATGCTTAGTTTTTCTACACATTGTTCAAAGTGTGGTTTTAAAGCTCCCAACTGTTGTTCTTGAATTGTCTATTTGTCCATTTCTGTCTGTAGCTGTGTCATGTTAAGCCTCAGCTTTCAGTAGTGAAAGAGTCTACAAACTTCTGGTGTGGTAGAATCAGCACTGGACTAAGAAACACAAGTCCATTAGTTCAAAGCCTCCAGTTGCTCTTCGGAAACTCTATACAGGTTCGCTATGAGTCAGGACCAACTTGACAGCACTTAGCAACAACAACAACATTGGAAGAATATTAATAATGCTGAATGCATCACAAGAAGATGAAAGAAATATTCACAAAAATAATTGGTCAAAGTTCAACCATTTCAAGAGGAAGCATATGATAAAGACATATGGTACTAAAGGAAAAAGTCCAATCTGTGCTGGAGGCATTGGCTAAAAACAAGGTGTCAGGAATTGATGGGATACAAATTGAAATCTTTCAACAAACCGATGACACATGGAGGGGCTTGCTCATCTATGCCAAGAAATTTGGAAGACAGCTACCTGTCCAACTGATTGGAAGAGATCCATATTTGTGCCCATTCCAAAGAGATGTGACCCAAAATAGTGCAAAAGTCACAAAAAAAATATCATTAATACTTCATACAAGTAAAGCTTTTCTGAAGATAATTCAAAAAATGGCTGCAACCATGCATAGACAGGGAACTACTTGAAATCCAAACCAGTTTTAGAAGAGGATGTGCAACTAGGGTTATCATTGCTGATATCAGATAGATCTTGACTTAAAGCAGAGAATACCAGATAGATGTTCATTTGTGCTTTACTAACTTCTGACTGTGTGGATCATTGCAAATTATGGGTAATGTTGCAAGTATTCCAAAACACTTACTTGTACACATGAGGAACCTGTACACAGACCAAGAGGCAGTCATTCAAAAGAATAAAGCAGGTACTGAATGGTTTAAAATCAGGAAAGGCATGTGCCAGGCTTGTATTCTTTTACCATACATATTCCATCTGCATATTGAATAACTATACAGTATACAGAAGGAATATGTATAGTAAAAGTACACAAGAGAAGCTGGATTATGTGAAGAAGAGTGCAACATCAGGATTATCTTTGGAACACTCATTAACTGTCGAGAACCGGCCTCGACAGGGGAGTTTGGTTCACGAAGTTGGGAGATCTGGCGGCGACAGAGACAGAGAAAGAATACACACTAAGACACAAAGAGAGAGAACACAAAACACCCCGAAACCAGAGTGGATGCGACACTAGCGGGCGGATCCTGGACTACCGGCATCGTGGCCCCTGCAGGCAGTAAAGCACCGCCCTGCAAACCTTAACGCGTGCCTTGCCAGCTGTAACATCTCCCATGCCAGCCATAACGCATGGCAGCCTTAACAAATGTGGGCTTTGGTCTGCGCCCCAGTTTTTATTTCAGGGAGGAGCTTTACACAAAGGAAGGAGGGGTTTGTTAAGACGGGGTACAAAAGTGAAATGTGATTAATTGTTCATCACAGGACACAAGGATTTACAGGTACGAATTCTAAGACATACATCACAAATTGTCTTGATAATCTAACATCCTTAATTTTCCAGAAATTCAAGCAAATTATTACATGGTACTTTTCAGGTTCGAATCCTAGGGAAGCAACT
>NW_006408519.1:33781182-33782116 GCF_000296735.1 Chrysochloris asiatica
TTGCTGTTGTTAAATGCTGTTGAATTGGTTCTAACTCATAGTGACCCTCTATAGCATTTCTGAGGAGTGCCTGGTGGGTTTGAACCACTGACCTTTCAGTTCAAACTGACCTTGTGATCCAATGCATTATCCTGCAGTGCCAACCATTTTAAAATTAAAAAGAATGCAATAAAATATCAAAGTGCATTGTTGCAATTAGGTCCAGTCATGTTTGGGAAAGTCTTGTTTTAGTTATGTGTGTGAGGAATGTGTGTCCAGGCCGTGATGCCAAATGCATTTTTTAACGTGAGTTGTGGTCAAAAGCATTTGAAAGGCATGACTCTGACAGGTCACAGTTTTGTGTTCTTTATGTCATTCCACATTCTGTTACAGCTTTCACAGCCTGGATTAAAATCTTACACAACCTCTCCCCTTTACCTAACCAACTGCTACTATTTTTATGAGCTTCCACTTCAGTCAGATGTCCTTGAGGGGGACATTCCTAATGTCACATGACAAGTTACTTCTGCTACATGCTCCCATAGTACCCTGCACTCTTTATAGTAGAACTTACTGAAATGATTTATCTATCCATCCATCCTGCTACTGTAAGATTCGTGAGGGCGAGGATCACATAAATCTTATTCATGACTTCATCTGTGGCAGCAAGCAGATGCTTGGAAGTTGTCCATGCTCAGGAATATTTACTGAGCATATGATTGAAACACAAGACAGTGGAAAATGATACCTCACACACTGCCAAAAAACAGAAAATAAATATATTCATGGAAAATTTACCTTTTGCTAGACACTGTGATAATTGCTTTGTTGTTATTGTTGTGTGTCATTGAGTTGATTCCAACTCATAGCAACAGTGTTGGACAGAGTACAATTGTCCCATAGGGTTTCCAAGGCTGGTGTGGCACTGTAGGATAAAGCACTGGACCATAAGGTT
>NW_006408519.1:33782568-33784479 GCF_000296735.1 Chrysochloris asiatica
TAATATATCACAACCAGCCCAAGTGTTATAGATGAGGACACTGAACCTGAAATAGATACAGTAGCATTCCCAAGAGTATTAGTAGGGAATTGAGCAAAAGTACTATAAGAATCCAGGGCACTGGACTGATGGTTGTTTTTGTTGTTGTTGTTGTTGTTGTTGTTAAGTGCTGTTGAGTTGTTCTAACCCATAGCGACCCTGTATAGGGTTTCCAAGGAGAGGCTGGTGAGCTTGAACAGTCAACCCTGCAGTTCAAACTGACTTTGCAGTCCAGAGCATTAGTCCACAGTACCTGGAGAATTATCTGGAGAAGAGCAAGAGAAGCATTCAGGTTGAAGGGTGGAAATGAGGGGAATCAGAACTCCTCTTGTGATTTGCATTTGAAATACACCCTTATCATAGAATAAATATTAAATAAAAAGTGTCCTTTCAAGTGAAGCAATGCAATGATGTTTTAGACTAGTTGCTTCTCAAAAGATCCCGGTCTAGTAAAGCAGGTATCTGGAATGACAAAGTCAGGCAATTGCAAAGCTGTTTGAGCTGCAAGGTCAGCAGTTCAAGCTCACCACCTGCTCCTCGGAAACCCTATACAGGGTTGCTATGGGTCAGAAATGACTTGATGGCACTTAACAACAGCAACAACATCTGTAAATGTCCATTCTGTTGTTATTGTCATTGTAGTGTGCTGTGGAGCCAGTACCAGCTCAAAATGATCTTACATAGCATTTCTGAGGTTGTCAATCTTTGCGGGAGCAGAGAGCCTCATTTTTCTCCCACAGAGTTGCTTGTGGGCTTGAACCACTGGCCTTGTGGTTCACTGTCTGCTATTTTATCTTATACCACCACCAGGCTGTCAGTATTCATTCTAAAGGACTAAGTTTCATTCTAGGGGTCAGTGTTAATGAAATGTGAAGGTATTCCACCATCTAGTGGTGTACTGGGCACACATTCATATAAACCCACTTGCTGTCTTGTGTTATTGCTGATTCTACCTGATACAATGGAGGTTCCACATTACTAAAGAATCAGGATCAATCATGGGTTTTGAAGATTCTCAGTGATTGAGGTGTATTGGTGAATCAGAAATGGATTGAGATTTTCAGGCACTATAGTGAAGGGAAGTGTCTTAAAAAGTCTTTACTGTGCCAAAGTCATGGAAAACCCTAGGTAAATTTTACAGGTAAATGATTGGTTATGTTGCTGGCAAGAGATTCAAGAGAGGAAAATTTTCCAAGGGTCAGAAATAAAGAAATCTCCAAGCCCAAATTCAAGTCAGAATATTTCAGGTTAAAGTAAATGATATTTACAAAATAAAGTCATTTTATTAGCCTTTACAACTTACAGAGAATTTATGACTCATGAACCCTCACTTAAAGTACTACATAATGACGTATCTTGGCAAAAAGGAATATGGAATACTTATTTAAGGAATATTATAAAATTGTTAAGTTTATAGGTATCCTAGGAGAATTATTATTTGAAGTAAGACTAATAATGTAGCTTTTTAAAGCAAAGTGGAGCTAAAATAATGTAAGGATATTGGGGGGAAATATGTAGCTAACAGATTCCAAGTTGCTGCAGGAGTATGAAAATATTGATTAACTGGAACTTTAGGAATGCATGTGTAATTTAATGGTTCTTGTTGTTAAGGGCCATTGAGTCGGTTCTGACTCACAGCAACAAATTTCCTGGTAACTTTTAAAACAAAAAGGCAAAAATAAAGTAAAAAATGCAAGAGCAAACAGGATTAGTAGAAGGAAATAAAAATATCTTTAAAAGATAATTTGATTCATGTCAATGAAGGCAAATAAAAAAGAAGCTTATAAAAGCCATGGTAGGAGACAAACAAGATGGTGGATAGGGTAGAAGTGCAGTGAGGATCTCTGTTGGCAGTAACACAGAATATTGGAC
>NW_006408519.1:33785479-33787857 GCF_000296735.1 Chrysochloris asiatica
CATGCAGGCAAGAAGGCAATGGGGAGACATATAAAACCTGAAAGAAAAAAAAAACCTGCCAACCAAGAATCCTCTACCCAGCAAAGGTGTCAATCAAATATGATGATGTAATCAAAACATTCCAGGATAAACAGAAGCTAATGGATTTTGCCAAAGCCAACTTCTAGCTGCAAAACATCCTAAAGGGAGTTCTTTGGACTGAGAACCGACAAGAACAGACAACAACCAAAGATTGACATATGTGGCAGCACCACCCAGAACTCAATCCACAAATGGAAGAATCAAGAACAAATCGAAACTATAAGAACAAATTCAGAGGCTCTGGGAGGTCAGTCTATGATCAAAACAATTACAGTGTGAAAGAAGGTAAACACATAGGAACAGAGATCCAGGTGGTGAGAAGATTAGGTATATTACAGGATAAAATAGACTGCCTAAATGGAGGGGAAAGTTAATGGAATATAAGGTAACCACAATGATGGAGTTGGGATGGGGGGGGGAGGTGGAGGGAGGTGACGGTAGAGCATGGGGTAGGAGGCAGACACATCATAGTTTGGGTGTTGGGAGGGCAATACAAGAAGGGGTAGGGAGTCGAAGAAAAAGGTATGTAGAGGAACACTGAGACAGGTTTGCATGGGCTAAATGGGGCAAAGCTTTATAGTGATGCGTGCTCAAACTTGGAACAGGGCTCTGTGATACAGGGATCTAGGCAGAGTTTGAAGAGGGGAAATAATACAAAGATGCCTGGCTGTCTTATGAATATTGGTTTCCCTTGCCTACTATTGTAAAATAGACACTTGAGTTGGATAGAAAGGAATGTCAGGAAATATGATTACAGAAAGCTTGAAAGCCTGTCTTCAGCCTATGACTGATTAGAATACTGAAAAGGGGTTCTAGAACTTGCCCAGTGAAATAGGCCTCTTGTGAAGCCTTTGCAGGGTATAGAATCTTAGGTGGAAACCTGAGTCTCATCCAGAACTTTCTGATTTGGGGCATTCCCACTGAAAGGAAAAGCAGTCCAGCCTGGAACAGCTAGAATGACAGAAGTCGGGGAAAACCCAAAACAGAAATGGCAGTAAGATTGGCTTACTACAAGAATAAGCAACCTATTCACAGGGAAGCCATCAAGGACAAACACCCTCTAAGACAAAAACTCAAAGGGAACACATAAGCAGGCATGTAAGCTTGCTGACGACCACATTGGTCTGCTGGTGAGTAGAAGAGGGGGAAAGGCAGCAATAAAGAAACGGGCTGAGATCAATCATGGTTCATAGACTCCCGTTGACCTGGAGATGAGAGAGAGAAGAAGAAGGTATAGTTGGTCCAATGTGTGGTGAGACCTGAAGACACCTGAGCCCATGGACAAGGACGTAGCCACAGAGGGCTAGAGCTGAGAATGAAGCATCCAGCTGATATGAAGTGAGGAAAGATGCACAAGAACACCCACATTTGCAGCTAGTACCCATTTGGGTTTGGTAATTTGGCTTGGTAATCATTTGGGCTTGATAATCAGAACTCTACTAGAGGTACATTTAAAAAATAAAAATAAAAATTTTTGACAAAGGAAACAAGGGTAAATTGCTACAATTTTATGAACTTGACATATGGAGGTAGTAATTCTAAATACCTACAGAAAGTGAAGGAGTCTACACTTCAAGTGTCAATGCTATCCCATCTGTACACAGAGTAGATAGGGACAGGCAACTTAGATATTGACTACCTAAAATGAGGAAACTATAAAGGCACAAAGTGACTGGCTTACAGGGTTTCAAGAGGGAGTTTAATTTAAGAATGTGGGGGGCAAGAAAGAGTCCCCACTGAATAGTTTTCATCTTGTCTAGATGGATCTGGTTACAAGAGATGGGGATAAGAGCCCTATGATTGAATAGTGAGTAATTATTATCATAACTAATTGGGACTGTCACAATTGTAAAGGCAGAAGTTTTGTAAAAAAAATGGGGGAGTAGTTAATTTTACAGTCCAGAAACAAAGGACCCTAGAACCATCAACGGAGAAGAACACAAGCGGAATGTGAGACCTTATTCAGAGAAGCAGCAACATCAGAGATGGAGGCAGATATGGGGACATACACAAGAGCAGCTGAATCTAGAGAGGACTCTAGATTCATGGGAAGAGAAGGACTAAGAGCTGATGGCCAGGAGGCTGACTTGCAGAATGTGCCCTTTGGTGGTGTAAATTATTATATATGCCTGAGTGTTTAAAAAAATAAAAAATAACTAAAGTGAATAGAGAGAAATACTGTTATCTGATGGTACATGGAGGGAATTGTAATCATTGTAATGAAACAAAGTTTATGATTTGTTGAATGTAAAACTGATGATCTGCCCTGTAAATTTTCACTCAATTCACAATAAAAA
>NW_006408519.1:33788187-33792678 GCF_000296735.1 Chrysochloris asiatica
ATAGAACCCTTTATTAAACAAAACTACGAACATGTAGATGTTAGTTTTTTCTTAATATAACCTCCATTTAGGTCTTTGCACTTCTGAAAGCAGTGTTCCAGTCTTTTCTAACTTGCTCCCAAAGGATTCTGCGCTCTTAAATTTACACTGTTTCACAATGGCAGTCTGGGCATCCTGATAGGATTCAAATCATGTAACTTTGAAATGTCCTTGGAGTTTGGGGGACCCAAAGAAAATCTGAAGGGGCAAAATCAGGGCTGTAGGGTGGATGGAATAAGATTTCCCAATGAAATACTCGTAGGACAACCCTTGCTATCTTAGAAGAATGAACAAGTGCCTGTCATCCTGGAAAACAATCCCTTGGTACAACTTTATGGTCCTTTTTTTCTCACCAAAGCAGCTTTCAAGTTTCTGAAAACTTCTTCATGATAAGCACCAATGTCATTCTGAGTCTTTCAAGAAAATCTCTCAAGATGACTCCGTTGAGATTTCAGTAAACAATCACCATCACCTTCTGAGTCGACCTCTTTTCCTTGAAGTCATCTTTGAGGTTTTCCTGACCTTCCTTAAAATGCTTGGTCCATGTCAACTATTGTTTTATGTGGGGCGGCATCCCTGTCAACTTGTTGCAAAGCTCTGATGATTTGGGAAGATGCCCACTGAGTTTTGTTCAAAATTTTTAATTATCCTTGACTTCAAAATTATTTTTTTCCATGGCACAAAAAATATTCCTTTTGTGTGAAGATATATTAACTGGGCTTTTGTTGTTGTTAAGGGCTGTTGAATTGATTCTGACTCATAGTGACCCTGTATAAGATTTCTGAGTAGCAACTGGTGAGTTTGAACTGCTGACCTTATAGTTCAAACCAAGCTTGTGGATTCAGTGCTTATCCTACAGTGTCATATCAAGACAGAGACAAGCGTACTACTGAGAGAACTTGTCTGCAGTCATCCATGAATTGCTGAGACATATTTAAACACATTTTGTTGGGGGGAAAGCTGTGAATGTATGACCTGAAACCCAGCAGCAATACTTTGTGACTTACCCTCCTAAGTGCAGTGACTTTGATGGAGTTAATAGTCCTGTGTGACTCTTATAGGATAAGGCTAGGACTGTTAAGTGCAAGATTAGAGGTTCAAACTCATCAGCTGTTCCTCAGAAACCCAATACAGGGTCACTATGAGTCAAAACCCACTCAAAGGCACTTAACAACTACAAAACCTGCTGCTGCTCTATGCCAGCGAGTCGGTTCTACTCACAGCAACCCTTTTGGAGGAGGCTGTCTGTCAATGTTTTGTTGCTGTTGTTAAGTGCCATCAAGTGGATTCCAAATCTTTTCTCTGCCATGGCTCCTTACAAGGACAGACCAA
Organism: Chrysochloris asiatica; assembly: GCF_000296735.1. Lineage (NCBI taxonomy): Eukaryota > Metazoa > Chordata > Mammalia > Afrosoricida > Chrysochloridae > Chrysochloris > Chrysochloris asiatica. The sequence continues at coordinate 33,789,559 of NW_006408519.1, forward strand.
GGAAAATGATATGACCACAAGATGGCAGTGTTGGGGAAGTGTTGCCCAACAAACCAGTTTCTTTGGGTCCCCAACTCATGGTGACCCCAGGTGTGACAGAGTAAAAGTACCTAGGGTTTCATAGCTATAATTTTTATGGAAGCAGATTGCCAAACCATTTTTTCTGTGGGTCTGTTGAGTGGGTTTGAACTGTCAATCAGTAGATTAGCAGCTGAAGACAGACTACTTACACTACATATGAACATAAACAACTTAATGTTATAATTCTAACAAAATATATATGAACACATTCAATTAGCATCATACCTTATATTGTTAACTATAGATGGCTAACTAGAATGAGAATGAGTATGTTTTCGGCTTAAACACAGAGAGGATATACATTTTGTATGTTTTATATATAAGGAGCTCTGGTAGTGTAGTGGTTATGAATCGGGCTGTGAACCTTAAGGTCAGCAGTTTGAAACTACCAGCTGTTCCGTAGGAGAAAGATAAGGTTTTCTGCTCCCGTAAAGATTATAGCCTCGGAAACCCTGTGCAGGGTCGGTATGAGTCAGAACCGAATCCACGGCACCTAACCACCACCATTTAAGCCTACATTTACAAATTTGATCTCATATGAGCTTACAAAGGATGCCTTAACACATTCCAACAAGACACTATAATTTTGACACCCATCTCCAACTTCACAAGGCAATTGAATTCAAAATAAACAAAAATTATAGTAAATACAAGACTATATATTTGGAAACTAAAAACATACTTCTAAAAAATTGTGTGCTTTAAAGTAAATCTCAATTAGAACAATGACATTTTAGAACTAAGTGACAATGAAAATGCTATATATTAAAATGTGTAGGATGCAGCTGAAACATTTTTATTTTTGAGGAAAATGTATGTCTTTGAATTACTGTATTTTAAGAAAGAGGAGAGATGAATCAACTATGTTGTTGTTGTTGTATTGTTAGGTACCAGTGAGTCGGTACCAACTCATAGCGACCTTCTGCACAGAGGAATGAAACACTGCCCGATCCTGGGCCAACCTCACTATTGTTGCCACGCTTGAGTCCATCGATGCTACCACTTGGCCAATCCATCTCATTGGGGATCTTCCTCTTTGTCTCTGACCCTCCACTATCAACTATAGTGACATATAATCATATGGGTAAATCTCAATAATAAATTTGACCCCCCCAAAAAAAAAAATCACAGAATGCAATGTGTAGAATAAGAACACCTTTTAAAGTTACTTAAAAGAATAACAAAGCTTTGCGCAATGTCAATATCGTAGCCAGTGAAGCTTATCCGAGGCTCAATTATTGCTAATTGGAAACTTTTCCCAATACCCCGCCATGATGACTTGAAATATGGTCGGCATTGGCAAATTTTGACAGTCTCTATGGAGACTGAATTGAAAAAAATAATAATAATAAATAATAAGACAAGCTAAAATATATATAGTTTTGAAGAATACCTATGTAGGTGAGAGACACATTTACATTTGCACTTTCACAATTGGGATGATAAAGGGTGAAGGCTTTATAATGTTTTCATATTTAACTTTTTATTGCTATAGGTATTTAACACTATCAAATATCATCTGATACCAGCTTTAACTTTCCCTCTCTGTTGTTGTTAGGTGGTGTTGAGTCTTTTCTAACTCATAATGACCCGTGTACAAAAGAACAAAATACTGCCCAGTCCTGCATCTTCCTCACAATTGTCATTTTGTTTGAGACCACTGCTGCTGCCACTGTGTCAATTCATCTTGTTGGGAGTTGTCCTCTTTCTCTCTGAATCTCCATACAGTGTTGCTATGAGTCAGAACTTAACAACAGTGTCATTCTCCAATGCTTGGTCCTTTTTGACAACACGCCCAAAATACCCACAGGTAAAGTCTCACCATCCTGGCTTCCAAGGACCATTCTGGTTGCACTTCTTCCAAGACAGATTTGTTTTTTCTTTTGGCAGTCCATTTACTTTCAATATTCTTTTGCCAGCACCATAATTCAAATGCATCAATTCCTCGCTATTCTTCCTTATTCATTATCCAGCTTTTGCACCTATATGAGACAATCGAAAATACCATGGGTTGGGTCAGGCACACTTATTCTTCAAAGTGACATCTTTGATTGTTAACATTTTTAAGAGGTATTTTGTGCAGATTTGCCTAATACAATGTTGTTTTGTTTCTTGACTGCTGCTTCCATGATTATTGATTGTGAATCCAAGTAAAATGAAATCATTTTTTTACTTTTTCTCCTGGAGATACATATATCATATTGTTGTTATCATTATTTTTTCAGACCCCCAAATTATTTAACAACATTTAAAATAGTATTCAAAATATAGGTAGATGGGCCAACTTTTATATCATGTTTCATTGATCATTTTATTTCAATATTGCCAAGGAAATTTTTGTTGACATTTTGGCTCTTCAGGAGTTACTGAGATTTTATGCTAGCTATAAAATGTGTATCATTTCTGTGAACATCTCATGTGAGCTTGAAAAGAAGGCTGGTGAGTCAATCTATCAGTCCACCCACACATCCACACACCCATCCTTCCATCCATCCACCCTTCCATCCATCCATCCATACATACATACATACACCCACCCACAGATCCACTTTTCATCCATCCATCCATTCATCCATCCATCCTTCCACCCATCCATCCATCTATCCAGAAGAGACTCTAAAACTTGCTCTCCAGTGTAGAGATGCTAAAGCAAATGGAAGAATTGAAGAGGTCCAAGATCAGCTAGAGAAGATAAGACAAATACTATAATAAAATATGCAAAGATTTGAAATTAGAAAACCAAAAAGGAAGAACACGGTCAGCATTTCTCAAGATGGGGGAATTAAAGAAAAAATTCAAGCCTCAACTTTCGCTATTGAAAGATTCTCTGGGCAAATTATTGAATGATGCAGAATGCATCAAGAAAAGATGGAAGAAATACACAGAGTCGTTGTACTAAAAGGAAATGGTTAATGTTCAACCATTTCAAAAGGGAGCGTATGATCAAGAGCCAACGATACTCAGGAAGGAAGTCCAAAGTGCATTGAAGGAATTGGCAAAGAACAAGGCACCAGGAATTGATGGAATAAAAATTGAAAT
>NW_006408519.1:33793973-33796584 GCF_000296735.1 Chrysochloris asiatica
ATAGAGGGTTGGAGAGAAAGAGGAAGACCCCCAACGAGATGGATTGGCCAGGTGGCATCATTGATGGACTCTAGTGTGGCAGCGGTAGTGAGGTTCGCCTAGGATTGGACATTGTTTTGTTCTGCTGTGCATGGGGTCACTATGAGTCGGTTCTGACTTGATGGCACCTGACAACAACAACAATTGATTGTATAGTTATATTTGTTTAGCTCACCCCTCACCCCTCCATGTCCAAGGCAGTCTGTGTGACAAGGACGAGTGTCCAGGTTGTCTTTTTACCAGGCCATCCCCAGAGCAGGGGTGAGGGACTGGGTAGAGGTATAGTTATATAAGGATGTGTTCACTAGAGTGTCACTATAGGAGGTGAACTGGGGCTTGATGCTCTCATGGCCCTCAGAATATGGTTGCCCTCAGAGTTGTTCATTCTAGGACTGAGTGATCAAGTACTTATCGGTAATGTCAAGGGTTACCCTAAGAGACTTCTTTCCATATGATTCTAGGCGACACATATGTGCTTGCTGAGTGAACTCAGTATTTGTGAAATAGAATCCCTGGGTCAGAGTGAAAGATATGTGCTTGACAAAAGACACTCACTATCAGGAGGCCATTGGTCAGAGGCAAAGGCAAGAACTTGTCAAGAGTAGATGCAGTTGTTTAGGTCTTACATACACCTACAAATTTTTGGTCAAATTCGTCATCTGTCTTGGATTGAGAGACATGTGCTAGTTTCCATTTATGAGTGCGCTTCTCTTCATTGTTTCTTTCGCCTCATTTAGACTGTGCTGTATGAAAGATGTCATTGGATTAATTGTTGAACAGATAGTTTATTATAAATTGTTGCCTTCAGTATTTTAAATGACTGTTAATGCTAGAGGGTGTATCTAAATTCTATCACAAACATCAAAATTGTGATCCACCTATTAAAAAATTTCCCAGTATTCTTGGTTTTGATGTTTTTAAGTCTTTAACCTTTTCAATCTCTTTAATTTAAAGTATGCTTCATGGACAGCATAATGTTAGACTTCTGTTGGTTTGTGTACACACACACAAACATATATCCTCTTAAATCAAAGTATGCAGGGATCAATCTCTCTTTTATTGAACTCCCTCTTCAACTCCAGCATAGTGTATTGTGTGGGGCTCTGGGCATGAGCACAAGACTGCTAATCTTAGGGTTGGCAGTTCAAATCCTTCAGCTGCTCTTTGGAAGAAAGATGAGACTTTCTATCCCCCCTGAAGGTTTATAGCTTCAGAAAACCCTATACAATGTCTCTAGGAGTCAGAATCAACTCATTGGCAGTGAGTGAATTGTGTATTGATGAGAGTGAGTGAGTAGTAGACAATAGAATTTCTCCTGATTACAGAAATGTCTTTTCTTTATCAGGTTTCCAGGGGACAAATACCATTCTTGTGAATTAAGTCAAAGGGAATTCCTCTAAAGAGGAATGAGCCCCTTTCTTTAGAGGACCCACCAGCTGCTTTTTGGAAGCCCTATACAGGTTCGGTATGAGTTGGAACCAACTCAAAAGCACTAAACGACAACAATGACAAGAGCCTGGATGGAGCGAATGGGTAAGTGCTGAACTGCTAACTCAAAAGTCAGCAGTTGGAATCTAACAACTAGTCTGGAGAAAGATGAAGCAGTCTGCTTCCATAAAGACTGACCACCTTGGAAACCCTGTGGGGCAGTTTCCCTCTGTCCTATGGGGTCACTAGGAGTCAGAATCCACTCGAGGGCAGTAGGGTTGATGATCCTTGGTTAGAATTGATATAATGCCTATTGTTCTCTACCATCTACCTTGGTACACATTGCAGTCTATTCAGTCTTTGCTTCCCAACAGAAGACATGGGTGCACCAATAATTAGCAAGGATGGTTAGTAATTAATACTAGATTTGTACTTTTAATTAGTCCTAAAATTATACAGGTGACTCCTTGTGTGGCTCTATAGGGTCAGCACTGGATTGCAAGCCACAACGTCAGCTGTTCAAACCCACTAGCTGTGCCTTTAAAACACTATATGAGTTGGAACCAACTTTACAGCACTTAGCAACAAGACAGTTATATGGATTGTAGTTTCCTCTTTGTTAAGGAATGCTTGTTTTGGTCCAAAATATGTTGAAAACAAGGAATTGAGGATGGCATATGTCTCAACATAGGCTTCAGATTTATGTAGAGTGCGATCCAAGCAATATTGCCTATTGCGTGTGCTTGACCACATGATCATTTTTAGCTTGAGTTTTCTCACACATGAAATGGGAATGTTTGCTTTCATATTCCACTAAGTTTTTAACACATATCATCCCATCTTCTCACCATCGCTAGTCTATGATGAAGATCCTATTATTATTCTCCTCTTACTGATGAATCAATACTTTCAGAGAAGTTACATGGGCTGGAATTTGAAGACAGAGAGTCTTCCTTATTTTCTCCTAACCATGATGGATCTTGGCTGAAAGCAGAGAATATCAGAAAGATGTTTACCTATGCTTTATTGACTACACAAAGGCTTCCGATTGTGTGGATCATGACAAGCTATGGACAACATTGAGAAGTATGAGTATTCCAGAATAGTTAATTGTACGTCTAAGAAATCTGTACCTAGACCAAGA
>NW_006408519.1:33797434-33816264 GCF_000296735.1 Chrysochloris asiatica
ATCATTGATGGTGTCAAGTGTGGCAGCGGTAGCGAAGTTGGCCCAGGATCGGACATTGTTTCATTCTGTTGTGCATGGGGTCGCTATGAGTTGGTTCCGACTCAATGGCACCTTACAACAACAATGATGCTGACTCATCATGGGGAGGTACCAAGCAGAGTGCCTGATACACACAAACATGGAAGAAACATCTGTGTTTCATCATTGAAGAAGTATTACTGGTTTTTTAGGAAAGAAAACTTACATTGAAACACAGTATTTCTTTATGTGTCTGTGGGCCACATGCATTAGAATCAAAGTTTCACTTCACAACTGTTGAGTCAAAAACTGTGGGAAACGGAGGCATAGAAAGGTCCATTTATTGGCTAGCTCTTCTGACAAAGATTTTGGACACTTAAGCTTGAAGGTTATGAATGTGGTGAAAATATTATGGGGTGTTATTTGGAACATTGTAGTTTATATTGCTAGGTCCCTATCATTTTCAACTTGCTTCTCTCCCTCTCCCCATAGATGCATATTTATATTTATAAGTAAAGAGCTCTGGTAATGCAGTGGTTTCAAATTGGGCTGCTAACCTCAAGGTTGGCAGTTGGAAACTACCAGCCATTCAGCAGGAGAAAGATGAGGCTTTTTGCTCCCGTAAAGATTTACAGCCTCAGAAACCCTGTATAGGAACCGACTCCATGGTACTTAACAACAACAACAAGTAAAGAGTATCACTACAATGATTCCAGTTCATACATACGTGGGTTTGTCCCAAACAAGATGTGCTTAACCATGTCTCTGAGATCAGTGGATGGCCGCAGACAAGGTCTCCCAGTGGTACCCTGTGTCAGTCTCATGAGGGTGCCGTCTTAGAAAAGGTCCAGTCAAAACATTGGCTTCTGAGGGGATCTGCTGGGACAGTTCAATTCAAGGCAGATAAGTTAATTCAGAAGGTCAAGACAACTGTTCTTTTTGGATTCCAAAGAGGCCACCTTGATAGATCTTCTTAAGGACACAGGAAAATCCTGGAGTTGTATTATAAAGAAGTTTTAAGGAAATTCATGGTGAGAAAAGTTGCGCCAATGAGTTTTTGTTTTTGTTTTTTTCTATCTCACAATTCACCTGCTCATTCTTCAAAGCTGTCCTACGAGACTTTCGTTGGGAAACCTTATCTCATCTACCCTACAGCATGATCTTGCCCTTTCAGACATTTTTTGTTTGTTCATTTCCCAAACTCAAAGAACATTTAAAAGGAACATAATTTATATCCTTTGAGGATGCCAAAATTGTCGTTTTGATATGTTGCAAATCAAAGAGTACAGAATTCTTCAGAGAAGGGTTGTTGTTGTTTTTGTTCTTAGGTGCCATTGAGTTGGTTCTATCTCATAGTGACCTTTATGCACAACAAAACAAAACACTGCCCAATCCTGCACCAATCTCACAATCGTTGCTACATTTGACTCCATTGTTGCTGCCACTGTGCCAATCCATCACATTGGGGGACTTCCTCATTTTCTCTGACCATCCATTTTACTAAACAGGATATCCTTCTCCAAGGACTGGTTCCTCTTGACAATATGTCCAAAGTATGAGAGACAAAATCTGGCCATCCTGACTTCCAGGGAGAATTCTGGCTGTACATCTTCCAACACAGATTGGTTTGTTCTTTTGGCAGTCCATGGTACTTTCAGCATTCTCCTCCAACACCATAGCTCAAATGTACCAATTCTTCTACAGTATTCCTTATTCACTGTCCAGCTTTTAGAAGGGTAGAGACCCAGACAGAAGATGTGTCAAGTAACAATACCTTCACTATTTGATAGTTTTGTTTAATAAAAGTTTCTATGAGTCCAGTGAGTAATTGTTATCATGACTAATTGTGACGGTCACAACTGTACACGTAGAAGTTTTGTACCAAAAGGGGGGAGCAGTTAATCTTACAGTCTAGGAACAGAAGACCCTAGGATCATCAAGGGAGATGAGAATGAGTGGAATGTGGGACCTTATCCAGAGAATAAGTGATACAAGAGATGGAGACAGAGATGAGAACATGGAGAAATAGAGTAACTGAGGACTCTGGACTCACGGAAATAGAATGCTGTGTGCTGGTGGCCAGGAGGCAGGCTTGCAGAATGTGCCCTTTGGTTGTTTAAATGATTATATTTTCATGAGAGTTTTTGTGGACATCCTCCCCACAAAGACAGAGGAAACAGAAGCAAATACTATTGAATGATGATGCACTTAGGAGATTGTAATTATTGCAATGAAACGAAGAGTGCAGAAATTGACGTTCTCTCATGTAAACTATCATTCAATTCATTATAAAAATTTTCTTTAAAAAAAGGTTTCTATGATTCTGTAGCAATTCTTTGACTTGTCTTGTATGTGTATGTGTGTACTCAAATTTTTTCATACATAATTTCAGGGAAATGCCTTAGCTTCAATTTTTTTTTTTTTTTTTTTACTATAACAGTTGCTGTCAGTGGAATGGTTCTTGCTGGTAAAGAGAAGATAATCAAGTGTTACTTGATGAACAGACCTCCTTTCTTCTGACTCTACTCTTTGTCTCTCAAGGTCTCTGTGTCTCCTGTAGGAAGGGCAAGGCCCACCAAAGTTGTTAAGTGCCATCGAGTCAATTCTGACTCATAACAACATTGTGTTGGGGTTTCTGAGAAGGATTTGATGGGTTTGAATGGCCAACTTTGTTGTTGGCAGTCCAGTGCTTATCCTACAGTGCCACACCAGGACTCTGATTACTGATACTTGATAAGTAGCCTTTTCATCGAGGAAAATGATTCTGTGCAATGGGACAAGATTCTCCCAAGCGATACCCAACCCGGCCATCAAACTTCTCCTCCTCAGAGCCAGGAAGGGCTGTACGCTGCTTGTTATCAGGGCCAACACTGCTGTAATACCTTTCACAGGTAGAAGCAAGTTCACGGTAGAAGACAGCCGGCATTTCGTTTCTGAATCCACCCAGATACTGTATTGCCAAACGAGTACAAATTAAAGACAAAATTGCAGAATGACAAGACGAGACTCTAAGAACTCCCTATAATTAGCTTGTTGTCGCTGTGCCAAGAAAGTGGTAGAGCTGATGGAATTCGGGTGTGAACGAAGATGCAGAACAGGCAACAAAAAAGAAAGTGAAGAGACCATTTCATCACTAAGAGAAGAGGCTGGTGTTCCGGAAAATTAATAAGCAGGTTTGATAACCAGTGCCACATCTGTTCCTTAGCCAGTCTTGACATTATAGGGCTTGTGATTGGCTATAAATAAGGGCACAGACCAGATGTGTGTAGGAACACAGTTATTTGTGTAACTTTAACCAGAGAACTGTCATCTTCTCCTCAACCGAACTCATGGACCAAGACAGACGGAGGGGAAACCCACCAGCCTAGATAATTCCATTATCCAAGACATTTTGTGATTAATAGGTGACGTGTGGGATAAGCACTGGACTGCACACCTCAAGGTCAGCAGTTTGAACCCACCAGCTTTTCCTCGGAAACCCTGTACAGGTTTGCTATGAGCCAGAACTGACTCCACAGCACATAACAACAAACATATGATGAAGCAATCAGCTGCTAAACAAAAGGTCCATGGTTTGCACCCATCAGTCTCTCCGAGGAAGAAAGACGTGGCACTCAGATTCCATCAAGATTTTCAGCTTTGGAAACCCTATGGGACCGTTATATGAGTTGGAATGGCTAGGACAATAGATTTGGGTTTGGTTAACATTTGAGTGGTAAGAATCCATTCCTGTATTAGCCGCTTCAGCACCAAGTTGACAGCAGAGGGCGCCAGAGCTCTTTAAAAGTTTGGGTTTTTTTTTTTTTTTTTTCTTGTTCAACCTAACAAGCATGGCATTCAAATTACTCAGCGACCAAGAATCAAATTACTTCTGGGGTGGGATGCGAGGGAGGGTGGGGAAGGAGGGGAGGTGCAGAGTTATCTGACTCCCTCTCTCTTTCTTAAGGAGGAAAAAAAAAAATGTTTTCATTAAATTGTAAGAGATATGCTGCCATGGAGTTACTTGTTAATCAAAACAGGCTTCCTAAATCCCAATGCAATTAAAACTGAGTTTTCAGACCTTTATCTCCTTCCTCCTGGGTGTATAGCCCCCTCTGGGGTCTCCTGCTGGGAATATTGCTTTGAAAGCAGTAATCTGTGTAGCAGGTTGGTGGGTACAGGGCTGGGAGGAGGGAGACTGGCCTGTTGGTGATGGACATCTGAGAGTTGAGAACAGTATTTCCATGCTGACAGACAATTCTGTCCTTCACTGAAGACACAGCCATTCTCTTCTGTGGCCTTGCTACACAGAATGGCAAATCAGTGGAGAGGATTTTTTATTGGGGTATAAGGACACTGCACGAAACAGGTAATATAAAGGTAGTTCCAAACCTTGTCAACTTGCATTGATTCTGACTCATAGGAACCCTATAGAACAGAGGAGGGCTTGTCCATAGGATTTCCGAGGCTGCAAACGTTGTGTCGGAGTCTTGGTGTGGCGCTGTAGGGTCAGCACTGGACTGCAAGGTCCACCAACCACTCCTTCGAAACTCTGTACAGGGTCGCTATGGGTCGGAACAGACTCCAAGGCACATATCAACAACAACAATCCATAGAGGCAGACTGTTGTTGTTGTTGTCAGGTGCCATCGAGTTGGATCCGACTCATAAGGACCCCATGCACAGCAGAACGAAACAATGGCCGATCCTGGGCCAACCTCACTACCGCTGCCACACTTGACGCCATCCATGATGCCACCTGGCTGATCCATCTCGTTGGGGGTCTTCCTCTTTTTCTCTGACCCTCCACCTCACCCAGCATGATATCCTTTGTTTCCCCAGTCACATTCTGAGTGTCTTCCCACCTTCCCATCCTGTATCTGACAGTGTTTCTCTGCAGACTCCCTCAGAGCTGTTGGTGGGTTTGCTAACAGCCAATCTCTCAGTCAGTGTGTCACCAGGATTCCTTCCTATAAAGGAGCTGGAGGGGAGTGTAAGCTGGTGGTATAGCAATACGGGTAGAGATCCTGAGAATGGAGACACATTGTGAAATATACAGCTACTACAACTGAACTGTGCATGTGGAAATTCAACAGACGTAGGTACAAGGGAACTTCAAAAAGGTTAAGAGAAAATCCCATTATCTTTGAATTCCATTTTCCCATGAACCTTTTGAAGTACCCTTATACGTCTTATTTTGTTATTGCCACCAAAACAAAACAAAACAAAATACTCCAAAACAAAAACAGGCAATATGCAAGATGGATTTTAGATCTCATTCCTCAGGGAAAGGTCCTAAGTAGTACAATCTAAAGCTTTTTACTTAAAGGAGAAACTTTGTGTTAGGTAAATTACCTTTTGCAGTCACTAGGTGGTGCAAACAGTTAATGTGTTCTGCCACTAACTGAAAAGTTGAAAGTTCAAGTTCACCCCCCTCCCCCCCCCAAAAAAAAACCTCTTGGAAAAAAGACCTAGTGATCTTCATCCTCTATCCCCCTCCCCCACCAAAATCAGCCATTGCAAAGCCTCTATGGACTGCAACTCTACTCTGACACACTTGGGGTCGCCATGAGTTCATGCAATGGTAACTGGTTTTTAAATTATTTTTTAAGAGCAATTATAGGGTTGTTCTGGTGTGGCGCTGCAGGATAATGCACTGGACCCTGCAAGGTTCAAACCCACAAGCTGCTCCTTGGAAACCCTACAGAGTCTTTAAGAATTGATGCCTTTAAGTTATGGTGTTGGAGGAGAATATTGAAAGTGCCATGGGCTACCGAAAGATCTGTGTTGAAAGAAATGCAGCCAGAGTGCTCCTTGGAGTCCAGGATAGCCAAACTTTGCCTCTTATACTTTGGACATATTGTCAAGAGGGACCAGTCACTGGAGAAGGATATCATGTTTGGTAAGGTGGAGGGTCAGAGAAAAAGAGGAAGACCCCCAGCCAGATGGATTGGCAAAGTGGCAGCATCAATGGGCTCAAGCTTGGCAATGATAGTGAGGTTGGCCCAGGACCAGGCAGTGTTTCCTTCTGCTGTGCATAACGTCGCTATGAGTGGGTACTGACTCTATGGCACCTAACAACAACAACAGAAACAGTGAGTCAGAACCAACTCGATGACTCTTAGTAGCAACAAGAGGGTTGTTATGTGTAGGAATCAGCTCCACACAGGCTGTGACTTTGCTTTTTTTGTGGTTTTTTTGTTTTTTGTTTTTTTCAAATACAGATTTACTTCCATCATCTTTGAGCATCTTATTGGTGGTGGTTATGTGCCATGCAGTCGGTTCTGACTCATAGCGACCCTATACAGGGTTTCTGAAGCTATAATTCTTTTTGGGAGCAGAAAGCTTCATTTTTCTCCCATGGAACAGCTGGTAATTTTGAACTGCTGACCCTGAGGTTAGCAGCCCGATTTGTAACCACTAAGCTACCAGAGCTCCTTATTAGATATTTCTAATTCTATTGAGTATTTCCAAGAGTAATTTGTTATTGTTGTTAAGAGGTGTCAAGTCAATTCCAACCCATAGCGACCCTGTATAGGGTTTCCAAAGAGCAGCTGGTGAACTTGAACCACCTACCTTGCAATTCAAATGGCTTTCCAGTCTAGCACATTAACCCACAGCGCCACACCAAAAACATACATCTTTACTAACTGTAATCTGTTTCTAGTTGCAATCTCCTCAATCTTAACCAATTTAAATATTTTTCTTCTATTAAAGCAAACTGGGGGAAGAAGAAATCAAAATCATCGCATTCTGTTTGTTCTGTTATTGACCAAGTTAGAGATAGTTTAACATTTGTATGACGATCACTCTTCCTTTAAAGGTTGGCTTTTAATGGCATTTCTGCAGCAGAAAAGCATTTCAGCTGCCTCAGTTTGGGGAACACAGTGTGGGTGTGGGGAGGTGGGATGGAGTTTGAGACTTGAAGGATGAGTTGCATGGAACCTGATGTAGAAGGAACTGGGAAGAGTCAAGGAGACTCAACACTGAGAAGCCTCAAAGAGAAGATGCTCAGAGTGTTTTCGCTCATGTTTCCAGAAAGACAATGAGATGGAAATGCATCCGTGTGCCAATGACGTTCTGACTTTAAAAAAGAATAAGTCCATTAATCAACAATATTACATGGGAGTCATGGACGCATTGGGTCAGATAGCATTCGTTTATTCCAAGGCAAGATTTGGATGCTGGGATTAAATCAGGTCTATGTAGGATTTTCTACTGAAATCTTGTGGGGCATAGGAGACTCAGATCTGATCAAAACATCCTAGGATAATATAGATTTTAACCCACATTCATATGGAAGTTGGCAGTCTCTGGGTTACAAATGCCTGACCCAAACTTGTACTTGGCCTTTAATGTTATGTAAATTTGCCTTTGTTTTTAAAGAATTGAGCCAGAATCCTCTTCATTTGCCTTGCCTCACAAGTAGCTTCTAAATCACTGAAAAAGTCTTTGAGCCTTTTCTTGCTCAAAGGAAAGTCAGGTAAAATAAGTACTGTTTGCACCTGTTCTGACTTACCTACACTTTTGACTTCAAGAGCCACTTGGGAGCTGACCTCATTCATAACCCAGGGACTGCTGTATAGAGTCCGGGAGGAAAAAGGAAGCGACTGACCTCATTCAGCAGGGTGCAATGCAGGTAACTAGTTGGACCTAGTGACCCTCCAGGCCAGACTACTTCAAGCTCATCCTTAGCTAGAGATGAGCCACTTGGATGGTTTTATGTGTGAATGACAGTTGGATGCTTGTCCCCAAGCCTGGGAACAAATGCCATGACTGTGTCCAAAAATGCCTTTCTTGTCACCTTCCTCTCTCAGCAACACTCTAGGAAGTCAGTAGATTAAAGTTCAAATGTTACATACTTCTGTTTCTTCTATTTTAATTACCTGGCTAAAGAGCTGCCTAGCTGCCGCTGAAAGGGTTCCATTACCAAAGGAGGTGATATTGAGAAGGAGCTGTTGAGACATCTCAGGAGAATGGAGGCGCTGCCTTCCTGTGTGTGTGTGTGTGTGTGTGCAGTGTGTGTGTGCAGTGTGTGTGTGTGTGTGTGTGTGTGCAGTGTAAGGACTTGGGGTGGGCTGGAGGAGGGGAAACTGAGGGTCATCTACTGGGGGATCTGGTCATGTTGAATAAGCGCTTGAAGGGAACTGTGGGGCACCCTACCGTCCAAGGCTTTCATGTGCTAAAGGGGAAACTGAAGTCTAGACACAGATGGTAAATATATATAGATATATAGATATAGATATAGATATAGATATATAGATATATAGATATAGATATAGATAGCGAGTGAGAGAGTCAGTCCTGGTGTACCACTGAAAGATAGCACTCAACAGCAGTGTTAGTTTTAACTGTAAGATTGCAGTTCAAATCTACCAGCCACTCCTCAAAAACCCTATATAGGCTTGCTGTAAGTCAGAACTGACTCAAGGGCACTTAACACCTCAATGTCCTTGAGTTGATGCCAGCTCATGGTGACCCTACGTGTGTCAGAATAGACCTATGCTCCATGGGGTTTTTGGTGACTGACTTTTTGGGTGCCGATAGCCAGGTCTTGCTTCTGAGGTACCTCTGGGTAGATTTGAAGCTCCAATCTTTTATTGAGCCCCTGGGCATGTGAACTGCAAATGGGATCTTAAAGATGGTCCCTGGAAAGATGAAAACGTCCCTATATGAGTGAGGCCATTTTCTTGAGGCAGTATGAAGATTAAGTCAAAACCAATGCCAAGCAGGAATACTGGCTTAAATCTGTATTTTAAACTTGGTTTTGCAATGGAACATTCCTCTGCTCTAAAGTCATGTGTAAAATTACAGATTTGCTGGTACACCCTTATCCCAACTTCCTGTTTGAGAGCTTCCTATCTTTCCCCAGACTCAAAAACAAGCCCCAGCTGGCCTGATAAAATAAAAGTTACTCTGTAGGTGCTAAGATCCTCCGGCTCTGCTGTGGGGTACAGAGTGTATATTGCTTCTGCAATTCAAGGGGCAGTTTGTTAGGGGTCCAGGGAAGGGCTTCATTTAACCTAAGTTACCCAGCAGTTGGGAAATTATTCAGAGTGTATATTGCTTCTGCAATTCAAGGGGCAGTTTGTTAGGGGGCCTGGGAAACTGGCTTCATTTAACCTAAGTTACCCAGCAGTTGGGAAATTATTCTGAAAGCCTGTCTAATTCACTGAAGATGCTTGTCCACATGTCCTCCTGCCCCTCTAGCCCTCTGCACTTCATACAACTGGACACTTCACCCACCTGTCACTCTCCAAACTACACTGGTCCCCAGCTTCCTGGCCACCAGGCTCCCTTCAATAAAGGGCTTGTTTTAGACTGTTGACCTGAACAAGAGCTCCACAGAGGTCATAGAGCTGGAGGATGGTGTCTTTAATATTTGCAACCCCAGTAACCAGTGTCTGACACATGCAAGACATATCATGAATAGCTGAAGAATGATGGATGGAGTGGATTGGATACAGAATCAACACATTGTCATCTATTTCCTCCTTTCTTACCTCCCTTGCTGCCTCCTTCCCTCTCTTGCTTCTTATATTCTTTGTGTTTGATTTAACATGTGTTTATTGAGCACCTACTGTATGTTGTGTCAGCCCCTATGCCTGTTGTTGTTAGGTTTCACAACAAACAAAACACTGCCTGCCTGGTCCTGTGCCATCCTCAGACTTGTTACGTTTGAGATGGCTACCTCTGTCTCAGTCCATCTGTTTGGGGAGTCTTCCTCTTTTTCACTGACCCTCTACTTTACCAAGCATGATGTCCTTTTCCAGGGACTGGACCCTCCTGATTACGTATCCAAACTAGGAGAAATGAAGTCTCACCATCCTCACTGTGTCTTCTTCTTGTTGTTAAGTGCTTTCAATTCTATGTGTCTACGTTCTGAATTGTTGTTGTTGTTCAGTGCCGTCGAGTCGGTTCCGACCCATAGCGACCCTGTACAGGGTTTCCGAGGGTGTATAAATTAACCAGACATGATATGGTTCACATATTGGACCATGCAACTTGTTGTAGTCCCAAAGTTGGAGAGATTCTTAATGCCCTGTAGCTTAAGTGTCCTGTTTCCCTAACTTATGGTTTTATCTGGACTATACTAATTTCTAAAGATCTCTGGTAGCGTAATGGTTATGAGTCGGGTTGCTAATCTCAAGGTCAGCAGTTCAAAACTACCAGTCATTCCACAGGAGAAACATGGGGCTTTCTGCTCCCATAAGAATACATAGCCTCGAAAACTCTATACAGGGTGGCTATGAATTGAAACTGACCCCAGGGCACACCACCACCTTACTAATCCCTATCCAGTAGCTATTTAGTCCTTGCTTACAGTGATGGATAACTTACTTCCTTTCAAAGCAATTGCTCCCGACCTAAATGATTTGTCTCTTTCATTTCATTTTATGAAAGACCTGAATTTTTAAGTTGTTGCATTAAAGCAGTGAGGTGGTTAGAGATTTTTTTCTTTATTTGTACTCTTAATACTTCTCAAGGCTTGCCAAAAGCATGTATTACTTCATAAGGTAAAATATTTTTTGTTAAATAGTTTTTGTGAAAAATAATTTTGGAAGTTCTTCCTTATGTTGAGCTGAAGTTTGTCTCTCTGTAACTTCTATAAATCAGCCCTACTTTTTTTTCCAACAGAAGCAAGACTAAACTTACTTATTTTTTTTTCTATTTTAGTATTTGATGAGTTTTTCCCTCTTAGTAGTTATTTACAAGTTTGTTGTTTAATTTTCAAGTGCTTGGTAATTTTTCTTTTGGTTTTCAGTTGTTGATTTTTAATTTGACTACAGTAACCACGTGCAATATACAGATGATACAACCTTGCTTGCTGAAAGTGAAGAGGATTTAAAATATTACTGATAAAGATCAAAGACCACAGCTTTCATTACGGGCTGCACCTCAATTTAAAATTTACAAATCTCCACCACTGGACTAATAAGTAACATCAAGATAAATGGAGAAAACATTGAAGTTGTCAAATAATTCATTTTGCTCAGCTTAATCATTAACATTCATGGAAGCAGTGGTCAAGAAATCAAACGACATATTGCATTAGGCACATCTGCTGCACAAGATGTTTTTAAAGTGTTCAAGAGCAAAGATGTCAGTTTGAGGACTAAGGAGTCCTAACCCAAGCCATGAAATTTTCAAAAGTGTCATCTGTATATGAAAGCTGGACAATGACTAAAGAAGACTGTAGGAGAATTGATGCATTTGAGTGATGATGGTGGAGGAGAATCTTAAAAGTACCATGGACCGCCAAACGAACAATCAGATCTGTATTAGAAGAAGTACAGCCAGAATGTTCTTGAGAAGTCAGGATGGCCAGACTACATCTCTCAGACTTCAGACATATTATCAGAAGAGACCAGTCCCTGGAGAAGGACGTCATGCATGGTAAAGTGGGGGATCAGTGAAAAAGAGAAGACGCCCAACAAGATGAATTGGCACAGTGATGGCAACAATGGACTTAAGTATAGCAATGAGTGTGAGGTTAGTGCAGGACCAGGCAGTGTTCCGTTCTGTTTACATAAAGTTGCTATGAGTTGGTACCGACTCAACAGTACCTGACATCAACAACATTATGGTCAGGTGACATAGTATAATTTCAATTATTTTATGCTTGCTGGTGATTGTTTTATGACTCAAGATATGCCTACCTTGGTGACAGTTCCTTTCGGTGCTTACTATGCCGGTGTTTGATGAAATGTTCTTTATTTGTCAATTACATCTTGCTGACTGATCATACTGCTCAAGTCTGTTGATTTTTCTCAGTTTTGTTGATTGCTCAGAGTGCAGTGTTAAAGTTCCCAATCATAATTGTGGATTTGTCTGTTTCTCCTTTTAGCTCCATCAGTTTTTGTTTCATAACATTTAAGGCTCTGTTGTTTGGTGCTTAGAATCTTTATGTCTTCCTGGTACACTGATTCATTTAATACCATATACTATCCCAGTTATATATCAATATGGAGACCTGGTGTGGTGCTGTGGGTTAATACACCAGACTACAAAGTTATTTGAACTGCAAGATCGGCAGTTCAAGCTCACCAGCTGCTTCTTGGAAGCCCTATACAGGGTCACTATGGGTCAGAGTCGATTTGACAGCACTTAACAACATACATATATATAACTGTGAAATCCATTATTTTTCTATTTTACTGTGATAAATCCTTATTCTTATTTAAAAGATCATTATTAATGGAGTTCTGGTGTGGCGCTGTGGGTTAATGCACCAGGCTGCAAAGCCATTTGAACTACAAAGTTGGCAGTTCAAGCTCACCAGCCACTCCTCAGAAACCCTATCCAGGGTCGCTATGGTTGGATCCGACTTGATGGCACTTAACAACAATACCAACATTAATGCGTAGAATGATACATATCGTTCTAGCGGGATTAAAACAAAATAGAAAGATGCTTTTGGTTGCAGGGGTCATCAACTCAATAGAAATTGTTGTTGTTGTTGTTGAGTGCCATCGAGTCGGGTCCGACCCATAGCGACCCTGTACAGGGTTTCCGAGGGTGTAAATCCTTACGGGAGTAGAAAGCCTCATCTTTCTCCCGCGGAGCGGCTGGTAGTTTCGAA
Source organism: Chrysochloris asiatica (assembly GCF_000296735.1). Classification (NCBI taxonomy): domain Eukaryota; kingdom Metazoa; phylum Chordata; class Mammalia; order Afrosoricida; family Chrysochloridae; genus Chrysochloris; species Chrysochloris asiatica. The sequence goes on from NW_006408519.1 coordinate 33,810,014, forward strand.
CCGCTGACCTTAAGGTTCGCAGCCCTATTCGTAACCACTACGCTATTAGACAATAAAAAAAGGAAGAGTTCAGTGATTTGCGTAACTGGGGAATTCAAGAGATTGGGCTCAGTAGTGGCCACAGTTGGGTTCAATACCTCTCTCTCTGTGTTTCCCTCTCACTCTTTTCTGTTCTTCTGTGTTTGCTTTATTCTCATTCATATACTCTCCACACAATGTCTGACATCTCCACCTACAGTTTTACATATGCTACTAATAGTTTCAGGTAAGATATGTTGTTTATTTTACTCAATGGTTTCAAAATAATATTCCAGATTGGTTTTATCTGACTTGTGGTTAAACCAACTATTTTGCCAGAGATATGGGTTACTCTGGTCATGTTGGAATATGGTTCTATCCCTGTTCTATAGGGGGGGTCAGTCCATGTAATTAACCAACCCCCAAAGTGGAATGGTTGTACAGAAGAGACCAAGTAACCAAACTTTTTTACACCATTCTAAAACCAAAAGGAACTATCACCCAAAATACAGCTCCTCTTTTGGGTGCTTCAAGTAGGAATGATATGAGCATCTTATGGATTGATAACAGTGAAAAGCCAAGTTGTCTGAAAGATTTGGATGGGCCACTTTTTGTATGTGGCACTTGTTTTGTCTTTCAAACTCTTTATTGTGAACAGAGTGAGGGATTACAGAGCAGATCAACAATTTTATGTTTGACACGTCACACACCTCATTTTATCATTGCAGTCCTCTCGATGTAACATCACTTGTCCCATCCCTCCCTGTGTTTCTTCGTTCTAGTCCTCCTTCTTTCTCCATCCTTCTGAATTTTTCCTTAGCTAATATTTTCCTTTTGATCTTGAATGACTGACCATTCTATGGTGTACATACCTCACCAGTGTTCCACCCTATATACCTATCTGTCACTTGGCTGAAAATTCAATCATGAAGGTGAGACCCTAGACCTAAAGTGTGATCAAGGGTCATAGTCTCCAGATTCCTTCAGGCGCTTGCTGATCAGTAAGCCTGGTCTGTTTTATGATTTTGAGTTTTGTTCCACATTTTCTCCTACTGTATCCAGAACCTTCTAATGTGATCCCTTTCAGAGCAGTTGGTAGTGGTAGCTGGGCACCATCTAGCTCTTCTGGTCTCGGGGTGATGGTGGACACACTACTTTTATGGATATTTATAATAAACAACTTCTGTACTAACTTTTTTGAGAATCATATTTCTTCCCTTGACCATTGTTAAACTAAAAATGATTGAAACCAAAAACATTGCCCCGTAAGTTCAGAAAGATAGATAGGAGGTCTATCCTATCTATATAAGTTCTATATATCCTATCTATATCCTATCTACATAAATTCAGAAGGATAGATAGGATGTCAAAGAATTTGAAAGAAATATCTGACGAGGACATTCCACGCATCAGGAATGAAGTGCATACAGACTTACACAGATGAGAAACACATGGCTTGTTGTTGTTGTTAAGTGCTGCTGAGTCAGTTTTGATTTATACAGACCCTGTTTAGGTTTCTAAGGTGTGGATGGTAGATTTGAACCACTGACCTTGTAATAAGCAGTCCAGTGCTTATCCTAGAATGCCACACCAGAACTATGAAACACATGGTAAAAGTGAGTAAAATAGGAGTGGAAGGTTGTTGAGAGAAGGTTAGAAAAAAAATTTTTAAGGAGTGGAGTACCATGTAAGGTACATGTAAGGAGCAATGGCATGGCATTTCAGCCACCTCATATACATGGGCAATAACAAGGAAGAGCAGATAAGAATCAATGCCCCGGGATCCTGGTGTTGTAGAAGAATATTGAAAGCACATGCAGTGCCAGGAGAATGAACAAATGTGCTTTGGAAGAAGCCCAACAGCATTGCTTCTTAGATGGGATGATAGCAAGACTTCGTTTCTCGTACTTTGGACACGTCATCAGGAAAGACTAGTCTCTGGATGAGGACATAATATACTTAGTAACCTGTAGGGTCAGCAAAAAAAAGGAAGACCCCAGTGAGATGGAGTGACACAGTGGCAGCAATAATGGACTCAAACAACAATTGTGAAGGATGCTCAGGACCAGGTCGTGTTTCATTCAGTTGTCCATAAGGTCACTATGAGGTGGAACTGACTTGATGATGCCGAACAACAACATGAAGAAGCAAAGACAGACAATGCCAAGGGCAAGTGCAAGAAAAATATGGCAGAGAGACTGTTTGCTCCTCATTAACCTTCCCCCCCCATCCTTCCTGCCCCTGTCTTTCCTTTTTCTTTGTCCCCAAGACTCATTGCCAGCCTTGCCCATCCTCTCTGCAGCCTCCGTGCTCACAGTAGGCATGGATTTCCATCTTAGTCCATCCTGCTCTGTGATTGTGAATGACTCTCAACCTTGGCACTGTTGAGTTTCTCAAGGTTGGGGCTGTGCCTTAGTTATCTTTATGGCTCTAGAATATAAAGAAGCTTTTGAGCTGATGAGTAAATTATGATAGGAGGTCTTAACTCTGGTTACTTGCAACTGCAGACATGGTCGTTTGTTCTGGTGAACTATGCCTCTTGATTAAACAAACACCCTGGTTTCAGTGGAAGTTAATCTTGCCCTTTGAAGGATGGTTTCTTTTTAATGACTCATATACACAAATTCTGAAGGCGATATCTTAACTAAACATACTGACCTGTAGGTCCAGCAGGAACTATGTGAGCATCAAGAGCCTGCACAGTCCCATTCTCTCCTTGTCTTTGATTTGGAGAAGAGTTTCTGTTGTGTGATATGATGCATTCCTTGCAAGCACATAGGGTAAGAACTGCTCCTAGCCCTGTAAGCATTTTTCCCCTGGAGTCCCTAAATGACATGCTCAGCAGGTGTACCACTTGGCTGCCTGCATCTTTTCAAGATGTCAAGGGTAGCTTTCAGGGTTTCAAAATTTCTGGCTTGAAAATTGGCTCCTGTCCCATTATTCATCTCTCACGAGCATCACTGCCGTGGTCATAAGACTGGATCACAAGGGGCTCCCAATCCCAGAAGCTGATTTACTGCCAGTTAGAAATCTCCTGGTATCTCATTCCACAAAGGAAATGGGATTCTCCCAGGAGTGCTGATCCTGACCACCCTGGCTGATGATCACAACCCTTACTGTCCTACAGGCCCCTCCGCCTTCTTTCAGAGCTTTTAGGAACAGCAGCAGCTGCCTCGAATCATACAATTTCTCCTTGTTGTTCTTCTTTCAGTTAAACTCAGTCTTTGCCTTCCTCAAACTGCTTTCACAGTATGAGGCCAAAAGATTAAATGCCTCAAGGTAACTTGGACCTCCTGGCTTCCTGTGGCTGGCCGTTGGTGACTTCACTAGAAACCTATGTGTGATCTTTCAACATATCCACAAGTGAAAGAGAGACAATCTTGCTGCAGGAAACAAGTTTCCTGATGGTATCACTCAATGTAGACACATGATGAAATGGAATCTCAGGACATCATTTCCAATGACTCTCTGTGTTCCCACTCCACTTTATCAATTCTAGTTCCCAGGTTCCAAAGCTTTGCCACTAAGAATGTGGCAGCCTTTGGGGATCTAGAGGAAGGCAGGCAGTGTGAGCAAGGCTGGGCCATGTCAGTGTTTTCATCAGGGGGACTGAATTCTTAGCAATGCCATTTTTCAAGGCCTCCCCAGCCCTGCTATTTCAGCAAGCAGACACTGTGCTATGCCCCACAATAGAGTGACTTTTCTCAGGGACCTTACAGTCTAGTAAGAGTGGCACAGGCAGGATGTTGACCAAGTAAATACAATTGTACAATACAGAACTGCCTGCTGACATGGAATGGTTTAACCTAGTCTGGGTGGGGAACGAGCCAGAAGTGCCCCTTTGAGAACAGGCTGACTCTGGAGTTAAATCTGGTATCTTCTTTCATGCAGTCAGTACTATTGAGAATTTACAAGGCCAGTTCCTGGGTGTATGTTGTGAATACAGATATTAAAGACACGGCACCTAGTCTCTCCACCATAGGGAGGAGAGAGATATGTAATTACTCAGAATATAGTGTCCATAGATAAACCAGGGGCTCTGGAACCATAAGGAAGAGAGCTAACTGAATCTGGACAAGTCGGGGATGATTGGAGGAGTTCTCGCCACAGGGCTATCTTAAAGGATGAGCAAACAAATAATAACAATTCTTGGGACCTTGCTCAAGGCATCATTCTGTGGGTTTTATATTAATAACCTTTTGTAATCATCACATCACCTCTATGAAGCAGTTGCTATTGTTAACCACATTTTACAGATGAGGACATTGTGTCTTTGAGATGTTAAATAATCTGCCCAGATCATGCTGGAGATAAACAGCCAGGCTTCTAATACCAGGCTCTAGCCATTCTATCTATTTTGTCTGCCTGGAGTCAGGCAGGAAAAGAATGGAGTAAAGTGTTCCAGATACTAAGGTCAGACCAGCTGCAAAGATAGAGAGGATTTCCAGAGTTTGGCCATCCCACCACGGGCTCCTCAAACTCACAGTGTGACTGGGGAGTGAGGCTGAAGGGTAGGTGCAGGGTAGAGTTTGATGAGCTTTCTCTGCTACGCCTTCATTCATGGTCATACCTGGTCTTCTGAAAGGAAATCTTTGTTAGAAGAGAAGTAAATCCAAAATAGAAATTCTATTCATTAAAAAAAAAAAAAAAAATCAAGAAAAAGACTGAAAACCAAAATTGTGTAGAGCAAGAAAAGGGAAGAATAGTTGAACTCAAGTGTAGTTAGATGTTACACGTAGAACCTCACAGCAATGAGGCCTTGCATCAAAACTGGGATGATGATGAGATGCAAAGGCTGATGATTTTGGTCTATTTTATTCACTGATGTCTAGAACAGTGCCTGACTTATATTTTCTGAATGACTGATTAGAAGAATGAATGAATGAGACCAATAAAATGCTGTTGTTAGGAGTCATTGAGCCAGTTCTGACTCAGAACTACCCTATACACAACCCTATGCAACATTTTAAGTATTATTCTGACTGTACTTATTCCAAAACAGATTTATTTGTTCTTCTGGCAGTTTATGGTACTTTCACAATTCTTCACTGACACCATAGGATGGTTGGGTCCAAATATTTATTTATTTTTCTCTGTAGAAGGAGATTGAACAAAAGTTTTTGAATGAAAGAATGTTGTAATCATATCTGAATTTACAAAAATATATATTTGGTTGTAATAGACAGCAAACCATTAATCTAACTCATGGAAGAGAATGAGTAAGTATTTATTGACTGAATGAATTAGCAAATGTATGAAATAAAGAAATCAATTATTCAGATTGAGGGCCTAGTAAATATAATGACTTATTATGGGGGAGTGGGAACTTCATTTTTGAGCTATAAATTTTGCTTTCCAGCATAGAGATGCTAAAGTTAATAGAAGGAATGAGGAAGACAAAAAGTTGAACAGAAAATCTCAAAGGGCAGCTTGAGAAGAAAAACTCAAAAATTAGTATGAAAAGTGCAAAAGACCTGGAGTTAGGACACTAAAAAAGAAGAACATGCTCAACGTTTCTCAAGCTAAAGAACTGAATAAAAAATTGGGGCCTAGATTTGCAATATTGAGGGATTCTATGGATAAAATATTGAATGATGCAGAAAGCATCAAAAGAAGATGGAAGGTATACACGGAGTCACTCTACCAAAAAGAAATGGCCCATGTTCAATTCTTTCAAGATGTACTTGAACCACTGACCTTGAGGTTGGTAGTCCAGTGATTATTCAACAGTGCTACAACAAGATTCCAATTACCAAGTGTTTACCTGAGTGATTACATATCTTCATTTCACGACTGAAGAGACTAAGTCTCAGAAAGGCAGACATTTTCCTTCATAAGGCAGATTGGCTTTGTAGTATAGTTTATTGTGAAACTTTAAAAAATTCCTTTTTAACTAATCATTAAAGACCACGGCTTAGATTATAGCTGAACTCATAACACATTCTCCCTTTGCATTCAGTTGTTGTTGTTAGGTGCCATCGAGTCAGTACTGACCCATAGCGACCTTAGGCACAGCAGAACAAAGCACTGCCTGATCCTGGGCCAACCTCACTACTGTTGCCACACTTAAGTCCATCAATGCTGCCACTTGGTCAATCCATCTCACTGGAGGTCTTACTCTGACCCTCCACCTTACCAAACATGATATCCTTCTCCAGAGACTGGTCCCTCTTGATAATATGTCTGAAGTATGAAAGACAAAGTTTGGTCATCTTGGCCTCCAGGGAGCACTC
>NW_006408519.1:33817374-33827429 GCF_000296735.1 Chrysochloris asiatica
ATCTCTACACTGGAGAGCAAGTTTCAGTGCCTCTTCTGACATCCATTTTGACCTTTTCCTTCTTTCTTGTCTTCTCAATGACTTTATGCTTTCTTCATGTATGATGTTCTTGATGTCATCTCACAACTTTTCTGGTCTTCAGTCTTTAGTGTTTAATGTATCAAATCGGTTCTCCAAATGATCTCTAAATTCAGGTGGGATATATTCAAGGTCATATTTTGGCTCTTGTGGACTTGTTTTCATTTTCTTCAAGAGCTTCAATTTTAATTTGTATGTGAGTAATGATGGTCTGTTCCACAGTCTGCCCCTGGCTTTATTTTCACTGATGATATGGAGCTTTTCCATCATGTCTTTCTGCAGATATATGATTTCTATATATATCAATACATATATTGTTTCTATATAAATCAATACATATATTGATTTCTATGTATTCCATTTGGTGAGGTCCATGTGTATAATTGTCTCTTATGCTGTCTAAAGAAGGTATTTGAAATGAACAAATTATTGGTTTTGCAGAATTCTATCATGCGATCTCCAGTATCATTTTTATCACCAAGGCCATATTTTCCAACTACTAGTCCTTTCTCTTTGCTCCCAACCTTTGCATTCCAATTACCAGTAATGATCAATACATCTTTATTGCATGTTTGATCAATTTCAGATTGAAGAAGTTGGTAGAATTCTTCTATTTCATCCTCACTGGCTTTAGTGGTTAGTATGTGAGTTTCAATAATAGTGGTATTAATGGGGCTTCCCTATTATCACATGGGTATTATCGTATCACAGACAGCGTTGTATCTCATGACTGATCTGGATATGTTCTTTTTGACAATGAATGCAACACCATTCGTCTTCAATTTGTCATTCCCAGCATAGTAAACCACGTGGCTGTCAGACTCAAAATGGCCGTTACCAGTCCATTTCAGCTCAGTAATGCCTAAGATATCAATGTTTATGCATTTCATTTCATTTTTGACAACTTCCAATTTTCTCAGATTCATACTTTGTACATTCAATGTTCTGATTTTCAATGGATGTTTACAGCTGTTTCTCTTCATTTTGAGTTGTGCCCTGTCAGCAAATGAAGGTTCCATGGGCTTTTCTCCATATAAACAGGCTTTATTCCATTCGTGTCATCATAGTCAACTGTGATGAGGCTGTTCTTGAGGAGGCAGCTCTTCCCCAGTCACATTTTGAGTGCCTTCCAACCTGAGAGGCTCATTTTCCAGCACTATATCTGACAGTGCTTCTCTGCTATTTATAAGGTTTTCAGTGACTAAATATTAAGAAGTAGTTCATCACTCTTTTTTCCTAGTCTGTCTTCATCTGGAAGCTCATCTGAAGCCTGTCCACCATGGGTGACTCTGCTGGTATTTGAAATACTGGTGACATAGCTCTCAGAATCACAGGAACTCATAAGCCACCACAGTACGACAAAATGACAGATGAGTGGTTGCCGTTTGGTTTTATTTGGAAACTGTCACTTTAAATTTGGAGGAGATCTGTGTGCATGTGTAGTAGAACCCTCCAGGGATGGGGGTGGGGTGTCCATTTGCTCAGGCATACCTTCTAGTCACCAGAATGGAGGTGCATAGACAGCAAGAGACCAATGAACAGATACCAAAACAAAAACAAAAAATTATGTCCACACCTGTATCTCCACGGTTCTGTCAGTTGTTCATGACTGTTCTGGTCCTTTCCCCACTTGGTCTCTCCCAAGATGGCAGTTCTCGAAGCAGCTGAGCATCTTGAATTAGAAAGCAATGGATTTCTTGATTCTGCTACAAATTCCCCTAGCTGTAAGCCTTCCAAGCTTCTAAATATTCCTTTATATGTGGTTCAGAGTTCTGGGACCATCCCCTGAGCCTGCTTTGGTCCGGTATTCTGTGTTATTGCTGATGGAGCTCCTTACTGCACATCTACCCGATTGGCCATCTTGAAGGAGCTCAACAACAACAATAGAGGGGAGTTTATTATCAAGGAAATAGCTTACAATTGTAGAGTCCCAGATTACCAGCAGAAGGTTACATTCAGTAGCAGATCCTAAATTTCTTTCCCAACCAAAAGACCGAATTTCCTACTTTCCCTTCCAACCAACCAGTTGTGGTCATGTGCTAGGTTCTGGCCAATGTCATAAGGGCAATAATGTCAGGACAATTTAAGGACCTTGGCTTTGTTTTTGTTTTTGTTTTTAACACTTTTGCCCATTTTGCTTTAGTGTTGAGCAATATCAGGCTCTGGAGGAAGCAATCACATACAACAATTTGAGTAATTATTATATGCAACTCTTGCAGAAAGCAGAGGAAAGACAATATTTGTTAACTCATATGATGAGGCTAGTACTATTACGCTGACACCAAATTTGAAGGCACAAAACTAAAGAGAACTACCAACATATTAACCAGGAACATGGGTGTAAAATACCTTACAAATTCTAGTAAATTATATCCAGCAATATAAAAGAATGATAATATAGCAAAATTTTCCTGGTAAAACTCAGATCAATGCAACTCAGTTATGTTCACAGAACAAGTATTTTAAAACACCAAATCATTCATTAAATATATATATATTTGAAATATATGTGAAAATGTGAAATAGAAAAATACCTCTGAAAATGTGAAATAGAAAAATACCTAGATCCAGAGAAGCAGCAACACCAGAGATGGAGGCAGAGCTGAGGCATGGAGAGATAGAGCAGCTGAAGACTCCAGACTCATGGAAAGAGAAAGGTTGTGTGCTGGGAGCCAGAAGATAGTCTTGCAGAATGTGCCCTTTAGTTGTTTAAATGATTATATATTCCTGAATGTTTTTGTGTACATCCAAATAAATAAATAAACAGAGAATAGACGCAAATACTGTTCAATGACCGTGCACGGACAGGATTGTAATCATTGCAATGAAACGAAATACGATAGGATGAGTGTAAAACCGGTGTTCTCCCATGTAAACTATCACTCAATTCACAATAAAAACTTAAAAAAAATAAAATACTGATGAATGTTGCACCTCGCCTGGCCACTGATCTCAGGTGAAAATCATTGAGCATTTTATTGTTGAGTATGTTGTTAGCATTGCATTTTTGTGAGATGCCTTCTAGTCAAGGACCTAATTTAAATGAGAGGGTAGTGACTGTAAGTGCATTGAGTCCATTCAGACTCACAGCAACCCAGTATAGGGTTATCAAGGAGCAGTTGGTGGGTTTGAATGACCAGCATTGTGTTTAACAGTCCAGTGCTGATCCTACAGCACCACACCAGGACTGCTTAAAAGAGAGGAAACATATGGAATTTGGACCATACAGATATTTTGGAGTTCAAGGAAATGACCAAATAGAAAAAGATCCTGGTTGCTAACATTCTGAAACCAATGTCTATATTGATCCTGGAATGCTTTCCTCCAAATTTTTTTTTTAAATGAATATTATGGTAAATATATATGTAACAAAATCCCTCCAGATCTTTTAAACATAAGAGAAATAATTGAATTTTACTTTATTTATGCAATAATTTATAGGTCTCTTGTACTCACAGTGAGACTTATTCTTAATGAATGAGAATAAGTATGACTTCCTACCATGATGATACCATTCCAATGTAATTCTGACCTAAGGAACTCTGGTAGCATAGTGGTTGTGAATCGGGCTGCAAGCCTCAAGGTTAGCAGTTCGAAACTACCAGCTGTTCCATGGGAGAAAGATGAGGCTTTCTGTTCCCTCAATGATTTACAGCCTTGGAAACGCTGTGTAGGGTTGCTATGAGTTGGAACTGACTCCACGGCATACTACCACCACCACCACCATTGTTTGAGTCCAAGAATTTGCATTCCACGTACTTTACCATAACTAGCCACAATCTTTGTAATGAGTTATGGTCCTGGGAGTATTGGCCAGATTCAAATGCTCACTCTCCCAAATCATGTATTATGATGTTTTGAAATCCCACATTGTTCAAGAATGAAAGAAAGTCAGGGTTCATTGGGGTCAGGTAGATGTTGAAAATCAGGATTATTCTGACTGATCCAGGGATATTGAAAATTAGAACTCCTCTGGGCCAGAAGAGTCCTTTGTGACTGTTCACAAGTTCGGCGGTTCCTCTGGAAATCCAACATTGGTTGGTGATCACAATCAATCTGATCTTGGCCAAAGAAGGTATTTGTCAGAGCATGATATATTCTCATTTTATGGGCTACTTAATATGCACAGCTCTAGACTGGAACACTTGCAAGAATGAGTGCAACAAGCAATGCTAGAACAATCTAGATTCCTGATCTGAAAATATTCCATTAGAGCCTGAACTATAAGGGTGGGTCATAAAGAATCCACACTCAGGTTATGTTAAAACACCCATCCGTGTCCACAGCTGATGACAACATTGAGCATGCACGTGAAATCATTCTGTCAAACAGATGAGTGTGGCAAATCATTTGCAAATCAGCCATGGCTCTGGCTATAAAATATTCCATGACAGAATTGGGTTTTAAAATGTTTGTGTGAGATGGGCACAGAAACACCTCACAGAATAGCAGAAGCAGAAGTGTTTGGAACTCTGCAAACCAAATTTGGACTGGTAGTTGAAGGAAGGTACAATTTCCTTTAAAAAATCGATAATGGTGATGCGACATGGATTTATCACTACAAATCAGAGAGTAAACAGCAGAGTATGATGGGATGGAAGCATCCTCCATCACTGACCAATAAAAAGTTCAAAAGTCAACCATCAGCTGGAAAATTGATGCTTACAGTTTTATGGGATGCTCAAATTCCTGGAACACTATCAGGAAACAGTTAAACAATTAACAGGGCTTATTGCAGTGAGATGCTCAATGAAGAACTGAAGCCTAAACTTTGTATTAAATGCAGAGGACTGTTAGCCAAGGGAAATTTTTGGATTAAATGCAGAAGACTGTTATCCAAGGGCTATGTGATCTTGCATGACAAGGCATGTCCACACACCTCTTCTGACACTGTGGACACTCTGCAAAAACTTCCTTTTGAGGTGCTAAAGCATCCTCCCTATAGTCCTGATCTTGCTCCATTGGACTTTCACCTGTTTGGTCCCCAAAAAGCAGCTTTCCAAGGATGAAGATTCACCTCTGATGAAGATCCAGTGGTGCATTCATGGCTCGCAGCTCAGTCTGAAACACTTTTCAGTAAGGAAGACAAAAACTTATAGACAGATGGACAAAGTGTATTGAAAAACAAGGAGATTATGTCATTAAATGATGCATTTTTCTTTTCTAAAAGTTAATTAAAATAAATTCTACAGCCAGAGTGCTAATGATTTTTGACTCACCATCATATCTAGGAGCAGGGATTTGGCAATATTATACACCATGGTCCCCTTAAAACTTGGCACAGAGCAAACCTTTGATAAAGGCTCCACAAAATAGAGAGAATGAGGATGGAGGAAGAGAGTGGACACAAAAATAAGAAATAAGAGCATTTTATGCACTACTGTCTAAAGATGTGTGTGTGTGTGTGTGTGTGTGTGTGTTTATGTCAGAGAGGTGAAACCTTGAACACTGGAATCCCAATGCTCATTTGTTACCCAGGTTCTCTCATATATTAGTGAGTTTTTGAATAAGGATGTTCCTTTGAATGCCACAATGACAAAGCCTTTCATTTAATTAATCTCCTAATGCACACTTAACTCTGCTCCTGTTTTAAAATCCTGGAGCCATATTTCTCAGTAGTTAACTTTAATGTCTGTAATGTTTGTTTTTGCATGTGCTGCCTCCACACCTTGGAGATTTCTGCAGAGCCCTGAACTCTGCTCTAGGGGAGCTCCTTTAGGAAATGGATTTCAAGAAGGCTCTTGGGAGTGTCCTCAGATTCTATAATTATTTGGCAGGTCACAAGGCATCTGACCTGTGGCTTGGAGATGGTCCCCTATTTGTGCACTCCCATTTATAAAATCTTTATTGGAGGAAGACAAGAAGGCTCAATCTGGCCCCCTGGGCTCCTATGGAGATGGTGACCTTGGGCTCATAGGATGAAAGGAGGTCTTAGGAAGTAGCCATCTGTCTTATGAGCTAGAAGGGGTCAGGTTAGTGGCAAATGTATGCCTTTCCAACTTCACTGCAATCAGTACACATAGAGATATCATTCTGAGCTTTCCGGAAGTTAATTAAGTGGTAACAAGATCAACCAACAAGGTTTTTATCTTTCTTGTAAAACAGCTTTATTGAGATACGGTACGTTTATCATGCAGTTCTCCCATTCAAAAGTCTGTAGTAGGTTGGCTTTTAGTATATCAACATCAATTCATTCTGAAAACCAATGACTGACAACAAAGACATCAATCACCCAGGGAAGGGTGAGCTCTTATTCCAGTGCTGTTGGCACTGCTTGAAACATGTTTAAACATTCCTGGGAACTACCTTCAGAGATGACAGTGCATTGTTTTAAGTTTTCCCTAAGGTGCTGAATCTTTATCCTTTGAGGGTGGAGTTCATTCTTTCTGAAAAATGCCATTGGGGCCAATTCTATTGCATGAAGGCTCCAATCAAGCTGTATAATAATAATATTTTGGTTCAAACACTGAAGGGTTTAAAGTCATCATGTATTTTCCTGTGTGGCTTGGAAACCAGTCCTAGATGGAATGAAGAAGCCATTTGACTTTACTCTCTCTGCCCAGCTTGTTTGGAATCACTGACCAACTTTCATTTCAAAAGGAGACATTGTTTCTTTCCCATATAGTGATTCTTACATGTAGGATTGGGCTCTTCAGTAGAATGAAAGGGTTGTACAGAACATTGGACCTGGAGATAGAAGATCAGAGAATATGTCCAAATCCTACCACTTACAAGCAAGTATGTTACTTAATAGATTTCTGGTATGGTACTGTTGGATAAGCACTGGACTGTTAACCTCTAGGTCAGTGGTTTCAACTCATCAGCTGCTCCTTGGATATCCTACACAGGATCATTGTTGTTGTTGTTATGTGCCGTAGAGTCGGTTCCGACTCATAGCGACCCTGCACAGGGTTTCCAAGGCTGTTAATCTTTACGGGAGCAGAACGCCTCATCTTTCTCCCGCGGAACAGCTGGTAGTTTCGAACTGCTGACCTTACGGTTCGCAGCCCGATTCGTAACCACTATGCTACCAGAGCTCCTTACACAAGATCATTAGGAGTAGAAAATTACAACAGCAACAATAGCATATTTCTTAGCCTCATCGGGTTTCCTTTTTGGCCTTTGTTATTGAGGATACCACCAATTTAGTGAGATATTTAAGAGAGATAATACATGTGACCTTAGGTCTTAGTCATCCAGTGTTGCTATAACTGGTATATCATAAGTGATTGGCTTTGACAAACATAAATATGTTTTCCAACAGTTTAGGAAGCTAGAAGTCTGAACTCATCAGGATGCCAGCTCTAGGAAAAGGCTTTCTTTCTCTGTTGGCTCCGGAGGAATGTCCTGGGCAGTCTTCATGTAGCTTGGTATCTCTTCCCCAGTCTCTACTTCTCTCTCTTTTGCTGGTTTTTGTTCATATGGTACCTCTTGAAGTGATCGAACATCAACCAAGGCTTGTTGAAATAGTGATTCTATTTATTCCTTCCATCTTCTTTTGATGTTTCCAGTATCATTCAATATTTTCCCCATAGAATCCTTCAATACTGAAAAAGGAGGCTTGAATTTTGTTTTCAGTTCATTTAGCTGGAGAAATGGAGCATGTTCTTCCCTTTTGACTTTCTAGCTCCAGGTCTTTACACATTTCATTATAATATTTGACTTTGTCTTCTTAAGATGCCCTTTGAAATTTTATGTTCAGTTCCTTTACTTCATTATTTCTTCTATTGGCTTTAGTTTATCTATACAGAAGAGCAAGCAAGTTTCAGAGACTCTTCTTAAATTCACTTAGGTCTTCATTTTTTTCTGTTTTTTAATGAATATTTGCTTTCTTCACATATGAAAAAGACAATGGAGAATTTCAACATCATCAGTCAGAACAAAGTTAGAGACCATCTGTAAAGAAACCATTCATTGCTCATAAGAAATTCCAAGGTGAAGCCAAATAAAATTAAGTCATGTCCATGAGAGTCAGAGTACAAACTTGCACCTGAAATTAGAGACCATTTCAAAAATAGATTTAATGCAATGACCACTAATGACTGAAGACCAGGTAAACTGTGGGATAACATCAAGGGCATCATACATGGAGGAAGCAAAAGGTCATTAAAAAGTCAGAAAAAAAGAAAAAGACCAAAATGGATGTCAGAAGAGACGCTGAAACGTGCTCTTGTAAGTAGGACGGCTGAAGTAAATGGAAGAAATGATGAAGTAAAAGACCAGGAAAAATGATGAAATTAAATTGATGGCTTGAGAAGACTATATAAAGTATTATAATGGAACCTCAGTTTGAACTGCAAGATCAGCAGTTCAAACTCACCAGCTGCTCCTCTGACACCTTACACAGGGTCGTTATGAGTTGGAACTGACTTGACAGAACTTAACAAAAAACAACAACCTCAGCTCTATAAGCCCAGGGATTGAAGTGTGCAATTGAGCCAAGTTGCTGCCATCTAAAATGTTCCATTAGTTCAATGATCTTATCTCAAACCTTAGGAATGAAAGTATTTCCTAAGAGAGGATTAATTTGTTTCTTTAGGATCCACCCCTGCAAAATGCTATCTTCCTTCCTTCGGGCAACCTTTATTGTAGGGCAAAGGACTTGACAGTTGTGACTACTTAGACTAGCACAAGAGATGAATGTTCAAAACTGTTGATGGTAAGTGTCATCACATTGATTCTGACTCATATCAACTCTGTATAGAGCAGCTGGTGAATTTGAACTGCTGACCCTGTAGTTAGCAGTTAAGTGTTTATCTTACAGCACCACACAGGTACTCAAAGTTAATACATTGTTTTTATTTATTTATTTGGGCATGTGTCAGGCATTCTGGCATGGGGTGTCATGTTATGGGGTGTCATGTTGAATTGCCCCTCTGTCAAGGGTAGCTGTACCATTAAGGCAAAAAAAGGAGGTTTCAAACCCATGACCTCTCTCCTCACATAGCCTGCATTAGCACACTAATGTAAGTCACTCTGGATGTACATCCATTTTAATAAAATGATTATCAAATGCATATTCACAAGTCAATAAAGTTTTACAAACACAGGTTTAAAGCAAGTCACCCATTTTCCATTAGATCAAGACCTTAGTTCTTTAAAAAGCTCTAGGTCCACCACTACCTTTGAAGGGGATACTTTTATGCCCTCCTTCAGAGGAAGAAACAGATGCTCAGACAGGGGCTTCCTCAAAGTCATACTGTGTGTAGGTGACACAACCAGGACACAAATCTGTTGCTGTAGGTCTAGTTCTTTCTACTTCCATGGTTGTTGTGGTATGTTGTCATCAAGTTAGCTCTGTTTCATGGCAGCCAAATGTACAACAGGACAAAATGTAGGCAGGTCTTGTACCATCTTCACATCTTTGATATCCTGCAGTTAATTTTTGTGATCACTGTGTGTCATAATAACAAGCTATAGAAAACATTGTAACAAATGATTATTCCAGAACATTTCATTGTGCCCATGAAGAACTTGTACATAGATCACAAGGCAGTCATTAGATACACAAGAATGCCCAAACTTGCAGATAGCACCTATTTGATCTAGCTTCGATGGCTTGATGATCAGAACTTGACTAGAGGAAGACAGTGTTTTTTTGTTTGTTTGGATAAAAGAAGCAAGTAAAAATTGTTACAATGTGATGAACTTGACCTATGCTTATGGATGTAGTAGCTCAAAATACCAACTGAGAGGAAAGGAGTCTTCACATCAAGTATCAATCTTATCCCCTCTGAAGACAGGGTTGATAGGGATGGGCAACTTAGACATTGGCTACCTAAAATGGGGGTGGAGGGGTATGGGAACTATAAAGGCATGAAGTGACTGACTTACAAATTTTCAAGTGGGAGTTTAGTTTCAGAGTGTGCAGGGGAAGGTGGACCCCTCACTGAATAGTTTTCATCTTGTCTAGATGGGTCTGTTGAAAGGAGATGGGTAAAGATTCTTATGATTCAATAGTGAGAAATTGTTATCAT
>NW_006408519.1:33828179-33829777 GCF_000296735.1 Chrysochloris asiatica
AAAAACTATAGCATTCAGTATGGATTGCATATTAATGTGAAGAAAATGAGAATTCTCATAACTGGACTAGTAAATAACACATAATAAATGGAGAAGAGATTGAAATTGTTTAAGACTTCATTTTACTTGGATCTACAATCAATGTTCATGGAAGTAAAGTCAAGAAATCAAAAGACAGATATTTCCAGAAAAATGGCAGATTATGCAGACATGTTACATAGCTCCTCTACAACAAAGATACAAGAGACCAAGTGAAGCAGACACAAATGATAATCCTGGAACCTTGAGCTTCAAAGGAAAGGCTAGAGAAGTGGATTGAATAATTAGTGACAGGAGAAACTAAGGACGATGGCTAAAGGAGACTGACAGGTGAATGATCTGCCACTGAGACTCGGCACGAACATCTTGAATTTCTAAGAGCAGCTTTGGAGACAGATGGCAGCCTGGAAGTACAAATTCATATGAGGACTGACAATGGAAAAAGTGTGATTCCTTCTTGTTCTCTACACTGCCTTAGTGACCAGTGGTGTGGCTGGCCCCTACCCTTGTCCACCCTCAGTACAGATACAGCTCTCTAGGTATTTAGAGCTGAATGGTTGTAAGGTTATAATTTGTGCCAGTGTGAGGCAACATGGTGCATGTATTCAGGCAGGGTCACCTCCACACCTACAGAACCCACAGAGTCACCAGGCCAGCATTAGTCTAGCAGAAACCCTCATGATCAGTCACTTTGTGACTGCTCTCCAGTCCTGACAGAGTCTGAAACCAACCCTGACAGTTGCTTTCTGGTACTAACAGACAAAGTTTTTCCTCTCTGAGTCCAACACCTACACTGATATGTTTTTCTTTCTTTCTTTTTTTTTTCATGTCCCCCCCTTTCATTACTGTGTTGTTTTACTTGTCTATTCTTTCTTTGCTTTCTTCCTCATTCCTTTCCATTGATTTTTATCCTTTCTATCTCCACTTTTGTTTTTCTTCATTTCTTCTGTTTTTCATGTCCCTCATCTTGTTTTCTTTTGATACATCTTTTATACGCTCTAGTCTCTTTTCATCTTCCCTTTTCCTGTTTTCTTTCTACCTTTTAGATGTTCTTTTAGTTTTCTCTTCTATAGCTGCCTCGTCCTGTTCCTTTTTTCTCTTTTTAGTCATTATATTACTTTTTCTTGTTTCTATTTTTTTTCTTTTTCCCTTTATTATTTTCTCTATTTGCTTATTTGTTCTGTTTTGTTTTCTTGTGTGTGTATGGTGTACATGCTTCCACTCTTTAACCACACCCACCTGGAGGCAATTGGTGAGAGCCTAAGAATGCACAGACACACAATCATCAATTAAATACAAATACAACAACACCATAATGTCTAGGAGACAGATAATTTTAGTCCATGCAAAGAAACAAGAGTGCGTGGCTCAAACAAATGGCCAAGATGCAGAGCCAGAAAATGATTCTGAGGATTTCAAAACATGTCCCAAAACAGAAAAGAGTAACTGAGACAAACGAGCTGGAGGCAGACAAAGACTTTCCAGAAGAGGAAGAGCAGGTTTTGGATTTGCCTGAGAAGGCATTCAGAAGAATGATATGGAAACAAATTCAAATGCTC
>NW_006408519.1:33837668-33841919 GCF_000296735.1 Chrysochloris asiatica
TAAAACATAAAAGAAAAAAGAAAAAAAAAAAAAAGAGGCTATAGCCATATTAAATACTATGTTCCCAATGAGAGAGCTCAAAATACATAAAGGAAACTATTATAGAACTAAAGAAGGAAATAAAGAATGCTACAATAATGGTTACTGTTGTTAAGTGCCATTGAGTCAGTTCCAACTCCTCGTGTTCCTGTATAGGGTTTCTGAGAAGCAGTTGGTGAGTTTGAACTGCCAACCTTGTGGTTCACAGTCCAGTGCTGATCCTATAGCAACACAACAGAAGTCCACAATAATGGTAGATTTTAATGCATCACTTCAAATGAAAGACAGAATAACTAGAAAGAAACCAATCAAAAAACACAAAAGAACTAAATAAAACAACTGTGCAAGTTAAGGTCTTGTTACAACTTGAGTGTGCCTGGATTCTCAGTGGTTTGTTAGTTGAGATGTACTTATCCCTCATTATGAACTCTAATATAATGTAATCAACTATATGATGAGGTCAGTTATGATAAGACAATCCATTGAAAGGCAGTTTCCTCGGGGATCTGACCCACTTCTAATACATTAGCTACTCATGCAAAACTCACAAGTTCTCTGCTCAGTCTGGATCTTGCATCTTTCTCATTCTCTGATCTATCGTTCTTGTATTTGAATCCCTGGCCTGCTGATTCTGGGAGTAGTCAGCAATCTGCCTTCCTACCCATCAGCCTGCCACATTGACACCCTGCCTGCCTGCTGTCCAACCTGACATCTTGGTTCATCAGCCCTTCAGCTGCATGAGTCAGAAGTCTCCAGCCTAACATCTAACCCACAGACTTGGGACTGACCACCTCTACAATGTTTGAGCCATTTTCTTGATATAAAATCCTCTTTATATAGAAGTGTGGTTCCATGAATTGATTTGATATGACTTGTTTATCCAATGTTTTCTTAATTCCCCCCAAGTGATTAGGTGGGACCATACAAATAAGATATACAGGACTCTAAGGCTAAGATTGGTTACTATTACCATCCAAGTAGTTTAAAAGGAGCCATCTCAGAAACAAGAACAGACAATCACAGAACCAACAAAAAGACAGAGCATGAGTGGCGTGTGAGATCCCTACCTAGAAAAACTGTCACAGCAGAGGTGACTGGAGAGTTAGTGACATGGAGAGACAGCAGCTGCAGGCTCTTGGCCCATGGACTGAGTACAGCTGAGTGTCCACAGGCAGGAGACTGGCTTGCAGAATGTGCCTTTTGGCTAAAAGAGCTTTGTGGCATTTGCTGTGGCATGGCAAAGGCCAATGGGCCATGTGGCTGAGAAGCATGCCACATGTCTGAAATACAGCACAGAAGAGGCATTCCTGATTGGAAAACTGCTGACTCTTAGGTTGGTTTTGATCCTGTTCACTTCCCTAATAAACCCCATAATCATGAGCATTGTTATGTGTGACCATTGCAACAGATTACCAAAGCCAGATATAAAGCAGAGAGTGCTATGGGAAGGATGGTTCATATCAGAATAGTGAAAAGAAGGTTGTAGGGTGGAGATATGTTTGACTTTGTTTCATAGGAATCAGATTTGGTCTGATTTTGAGTTTGATTCTCTTTCTTACTTGTGAAGCCAGAGGAAGTCATACATTATTCCCACATGGTTTTTGCAATACATATAGACATAAGGAAGTATCACTGGTTTTGCTTCTCTGGAGAACCCAGCTGAGAACAACTATCAACCAGCTTGACCTCATTGACATGTCCAGAGCAGTCAACCCAACAACAGCACAATATCAATTATTTCCAGTGCACATGGAACATTCTCTAGAATAAACTATGTGTTGGCCCACAGAGCAAATCTCAATAAATTAAAAAAAATATCAAAATACTATAAAATATCTTAGATCACAACACTAAAACATTAAAGATCAATAACAGAAATATCAAAGGAAAAAACTGAAATACATAGAAATAGATAACCCTTTGAAACCGGATATTAAAAGAAATGAAAATGAACTAAAAGATTCCCTTCAATTAAAGGAGAACAAAGACATAATGTACCAAAATCTTTGGGACTAAAAAAAGAGAGCAGTGTTCAAAGAACAATTTGTAGCAATAAATGCACACATCTGAAAAGAAAAAAACAAAACAAAACAAAATCATTATCTCTAGCACTTAGAAAAAGAGCAGCAAAGTAAGCTGAAAGTCACCACAAGAAAAGAAGTAATAAAGGTTAGAGCAGCAATAAATGAAAAAAAAAAAAAAAAGGACAGAAAACAAAACAGGAAGAATCAACAAGAGAATCTGGTTCTTTGAAAGGATTAATAAACTGACAAACCATTAGCAAATCTAACAAAAGAAAAGGAGAAGATAGAAATGTCACAGTTACAACCCAACAACACCAACAGAAATAAAAAGGATAGTAAGAGAAAACTACAAAGAATTCTACTTCAACGAATTTGAAAATCTAGAAGAAATGGATAAATTTCTAGAGACACATAACCTACCTAAGTTTACACAGACTTGAAGTAGAAAACACCCAAAGGATGACTATAACAAGAGAATAAATTGATCAAGTTACTAAAAAGCTTCCAACAACAAAAGAAAGTCCAGGCCCAGAAGACCCAAATGTTCAGAGAACTAAATCCTACTCTACTGAAACTACTACCCCATAATGTAAAAAAGGAAAACTCCGGAATTCATTTTATGAAGTAGGCATAACCCTGACAAACAACAACAACAACAACAACAACAAAGACAGACAAAGACATCACTAAAAAGAAAATTATAGACCAGTAACCCTCATAAATACAAATTGAAATATTTGAACACACTGATGTAGCACTGGAGGCACTCATTCAAGTATGCCAAGAATTTTGATGACAGATACCTGACTAACTGAGTGCAAGAGATTCATATTTGTGCCCACTTCATAGAGAGATGACCCAGTGGAATGCCAAAATCGTCAGCAGTATGATTAATACTGCATGCCAGTAAAATTTTGCTAACAATAATTCAAAGATGGCTGCATTCATACATTGATAGGAAACTGCCAGAGGGTCAAGCCAGATTCAGACATGGACATGGAAGGATGGATATCACTACTGATATCAGATGGATCTTGGCTGAAAGCAGGGAATGCCAGAAAGATGTTTACATGTACTTTATGGACCGTGCAAAGACTTTCAATTGTGTGAGTCATGAAAAGCTATGGCCAACATTGTGTGACATTAGTATTCTGGAATACTTAATTGTGCTCATGAGGAACCTATACATAGACCAAGAGGCAGTTATTTAAACAGAGTAAGGGGACACAGAATGATTTAAAATTAGAATAGTTGTGTGTCAGGGTTGTATACTTTCACCATACTTATTCAATCTTTATGCTGAGCAAATAATCCAGGAATTTGGATAGCATGGAGAAAAGCATGACATCAGGACTGAAGGAAGACTCATTAACAACCTGCAATATGTAGATGATACAGCCTTGCTTACTGAAAGCAATGAAGATTAAAGACTACAGCCTTCTGTATGGGTTCCATCTCAATGTGAAGAAAACAAAATCTTCACCACTGGACCAATAAGAAACATCCATATAAATGTAGAAAAGTTTGAAGTTGTCAAAAACTTCATTTTGCTTGAATCAACCATCAACACTCATGGAAGCAGCAGTCAAGAAATCATTAGGCAAATCTGCTGCATAAGACTTCTTTAAAGTGTTCAAAAGCAAAGATGTCAGTTTGAGGACTAAAGTGTGCCTGGCCCAAACCGTGGTATTTTCAATAGCCTCTTATACATGAGAAAGTTGGACAATGAATATGGAAGACAGTAGAGGAATTGATGAATTTGAATTGATGTATTGGAGTAGAACATTAAAAGTATCATGGATTGCCAAAAGAGCAAGCAAATCTGTGTTGGAAAAAGTATATCCAGAATTTGCCTTAGGAACCAGGATAACTAGACTTTGTCTCTGATATTTCTGACATATTATCAGGAGGGACCAATCCCTGGAAAAGGACATCATGCTTGTTACAATGGATGGTCAGCGATGAAGAAGACTCCCAAGGAGATGGGTTGACACAGTGGCAGCAACAATGGACTCAAGCATAGCAATGGTTGTGAGAGTGGTGTAGGACTAAGCAGTGTTTCGTTCTGTTGTGATTCAGATCACTGTGAGTCAGAACCAACTCAATGGCATCTAACAACAACAGAATTTCACAAATATAGATGCAAAACTTCTCAAGAAAATCCTAGGCGATAGAATTCAACTATATA
>NW_006408519.1:33842019-33851853 GCF_000296735.1 Chrysochloris asiatica
GGATGGTTCAATATTAGAATAACTATCAATGTATTCCACCACATTAATAAAACAAAGGAAAAAAATCACATGATTATACCTGCTGATGCAGATAAAGCATTTAACAAAATCCAAGTCATTCCTTACAAAAAAAAACACTCAACAAAATTAGAATGGAAGGGAAATTCTTCAACGTAATTGTGTATATACAAAATCAATAGCCAGCATCACTCTCAGTGGCAAGAAACTGAAGCCATTCTGCTGGGGAAGAGGAACCAGACAAGGATACCCTTTATTACCACTCCTATTCAATATTTTGATGGAAGCCTTAGCCAGAACTATAAGGCAAGAAAAGGAAAATAAAGTCAAGTGGGCAAATAAGAAGTAAAAATATCTCTATTTGCAGATGATATGATCCTAATATACGACATTCCAAAACTCAGCAAGAAAGCTATGGGAACAAATAGAAAATTTCAGCAGAGTGACAGGGTACAAGATCAATATACAAAAATCAGTTTGGTTCCTTTACACTCATAAAGAAAGCTCTGAAAAGGAAATCAGGAAAACAATACTATTTTTAAGAGCCACCCAAAGGATGAAATACTTGGAAATAAATCTAACCAGAGAAACAAAATACCTATACAATGAAAACCACAAAACTCTACTACAAGAAACCAAAAAAGACATGCAGAAATGGAAAACTATAGAATGCTCAAGAATAGGAAGACTTACAAAAAGGTCAACATTATCCACAGCAATCTATGTTCACACCTATGTTCATTTTCAGGGAGCTAGTGACAAGAGCAGTATTGAAGGAGCTCTGGTAGCGTAGTGGTTATGAATCAGGCTGCATACCTTAAGTTCAGCAGTTCGAAACTATCAGCCACTCCATGGGAGAAAGATGAGGCTTTCTGTTCCTGTAAATATTTACAGCCTCGGAAATCTGTAATACAGGTTGCTATGAGTTGGAATAGACTAGATGGCACACAACCACACTACCATATGGATGGTTGGAGTCCTGATGTGGATAAGCACTGGACTTCTAGCCACAGTCAGAGGCTCAAACTCTCCAGTTGCTTCTCAGCAATCCTGTACAAGGTTGCTATGAGTTGGAAACTGACTCAACAGCATTTTGTGACAGTAGGAACATATGGATGGGGTGGATTCATTGGACAAACAGATGTGTCATCATGGAATTTGAGGATCTTTTGTTCGTGTACTTAGAGGCTGCTGTCTGAGAGCAGTGGGAAGGTGAAATGATGGGAGAACTGGGAGGGAAGAGTCAGGATGTAGCCACTGAACGAGTACTACATACGGTCTTTGGGTTGTATAAGTAACTTGAACTTGGCTACTAACCAAAATGTTGGCAACTCAACCCAACACCACCGTGGAAGAAAGGCTGGCGCTCTCCTTCCTTAGACCATAGCTGCCGAGACTGTAGGGAGTGCAGGGTCACCATGAGTCAGAGGCAACTCTACAGCAACACCAGTTTGGGTTTTCTGAGGATGCATACACATCGTTCAGACCACTCCATTCTCGCTAGAAGTGCTTCTCTTCCTATCTTAGTTGTTATCAACTACAGCTTAACCCTATTTATCATTTAATGTGGAGTTAACCTAGTAACCATTTAATGCGGAGTTAACCATCTGGTCAACTAAATAGACTCAGATGATGTCAGGAAAAGTGTCAAGAGGCCTCCTAACTGCTCACTCCATAATATTTCCTTGGTGCTGGCCAGACTTTTCAAACTACCTCCTTTGTGTCCACATCACATTAGAGAAAGAGTACCTAGATTCGAATCTTGAATTTTCTGTACATTAGGCTTACCCTGGGATTTGGGGTACCAGTTAAACCAGGTTCTCTATAAGAAACACATTTTCATGATTCTCAAGGTGGGTTGAAGTCAGGCAGGGGCCCTGTCTATTGGTTCATCACTGGATCCTCAACACTTGGTGTTCACTCAAGAATGACTTGTTGACTAAATGGAGACTTGTGGGAAATACTCAGAAAAGAAAGGGTACCAGAGGATCCTGTGGGATTGTTTAAAAGCTATTTTCACCATCAGGGGATTAACATAGGAAGAGGTTTATTCCTTAGGACAAATGGCATAATGGTAGCAGATGAAGTGAGGAAACAAGATGGCACGTCTTGTTTCCAGCTGGAAAAGGAGGACCTCTCGCTGGAAGGGTAGA
The DNA here is from genome assembly GCF_000296735.1 of Chrysochloris asiatica. Classification (NCBI taxonomy): domain Eukaryota; kingdom Metazoa; phylum Chordata; class Mammalia; order Afrosoricida; family Chrysochloridae; genus Chrysochloris; species Chrysochloris asiatica. Next base: position 33,844,191 of record NW_006408519.1, read on the forward strand.
ACAGGAGTGAAGGAAAAAACAACCCAAGATACATCAGGACATTCTGTGGAAGCAGAGTTCCAAATACATAAGAAGTTGTTCCCACAGAAAAGCAGGGCCAGGCATTTTTAAAAAGGATGTATCAGGGTCGTTGCCAACTATTTTATGTATGCTGTGAACGTCCTGTCTCTCAAGTCTCTCTCACTTACAGCCAAGGACAATCATAGGTCAAAGAAGACAAATCATTTGCTCATTATTTTCACTTTGGATAAATTACTTAATAGAGACAACATGTAAACTCACATCTGAACCTCATGTTTTCTCTGACACTAAAAAGTGCAATTATAACTATAAATAATCTCCAAGAAACTGCAGAGGACAGTTCCAGAGAACTGAAGATGAATGAAATGTCCAGTGTTAAAGGCGGATATGAAATTGACACATTGATTTGATGGCTATCCCAGGAAAAGGAGTTCTGGTGATGCAGGGTGCTAAGCGTTGGGCTGCTAAGCTAAAGATCAGTAGTTCAAACCCACCAGTTCCTCAGCAGGAGAAAGATGTGGCAATCTGCTTGCCTTGGAAACCATTGAGAGCAGTTCTACTGTGTCCGCCAGGGTTGCTATGAGTTGAAACACTCAATGGCAGTGGGCTGTTTTATCCCCAGGAAAGCTGCACAATTGTGTATATGTTTTTTCTTGGCACTTAAGAAAGCAGCTATTGCCAGGAATCAATAAGTATTAACTAAAAACAAGCAATGTGATGACAAACTCACTAGTTTCCTCGTGTGTTGGGTCAGCTAGATTACTACAGCACTGGGCTGCTGCTAGCACTCTGTGGGTCAGTTTCAGCAAGGGACTTGGCAGGTCTTCTAAAGATATGTTGGGGACAAAGTGTGAAAAACAAAGGCAGGAAGATGGCAGATTTCAATGACTATACATTGGGTGAAAGATTGGGTCATCTTTAGCTCCCTAGTATACAAGGTGTGCGGACTTTTGGTGTGGCACTGTGGGTTAATGTGCTAGATTACAAAGTTGGTTTGAACCACAAGGTCGGCAGATCAAGTTCACCAGCTGCTCCTTGGAAACCCTAAACAGGGCTGCTATGGGTTGGAACCGACTCTATGGCACTTAATAACAATAATAACAATAACACCAGGTGTGGAGTCCTGGTGTGGTGCTGCAGGTCAATTTGCTGGACTGCAAGGTCACTTTGAACCACAAGGTTGGCAGTTCAAGCTCACCAGCTGCTCCTCAGAAACCCTATACAGGGTCACTATGAATTGGAAATGAATCAATGGCACTTCACAGCAACATACCAAGTTTGGAGTCCTGATGTGGTGCTGTAGCATAAGCACTGGACTGCTAGTTCAGTTTGAACCACAAGGTTGGCTTGTCAAACTTACCAGCCACTCCTTGGAAAGCTGACACAGGGTTGCTACTAGTTGGCTCTGACTCGATGGCACTTAACAGCAGCAGAAATACCTGGTGTGATAAGCCCTGGAGCGCACAACTCAAAGTTGGCTATTCAAACCCATCAGTCACTCATTGGAAACCCTATACAGGGTTTGATGAGTCTGAGCCAATTCAATGGCACTTAACAACAACAACAACATATATATACATGTATCCTTGACCTTCCTTGTAAGTGTTTAATTAAGTGTGTGACCTGAAGACTGACTTTGTGGAAATTTCTGATGCCATGGAGTTGGGAAGAATTCTTAGATAATATTTTGGAGTGAAGACTTCAGTCCTAGAAGAAACAGACAGTACAAAGAATGATATTAATCAGGGACAGGTTCAGGGAATAATAAGAAGAGACAATGACAAACTGTGTTACACATTGGGAGCTTGGACACCCAGGAATGAAAGAAACACAATTACAGTAACAATGACACAAATGCTGAGTCCTATGAGCAGCAAATTTAACTGATGGGGTATTTCTTGAATACTTCACACTTCACCTAAGGACATCATTAGCCCCCAGAGCTTTAGAGACAGACTGCGGAGCCAGCCAGTGGCAGTGCCTGAGAGCGCGCATAGATGTGCATGGTTGTGTGCGCGTGCGTGCACATGTGTTCATACTCTCAAGCAGCTGTGCATGTGTGGGTGGGAACTAGGTGGACTGGTATTTAAGCTGGAGAAGAGAAGGATTAGAGGGATTTATTAGTCATCTTCAAATAATCAATGATCTTTTATGTGGGGAAGATTTCATTTGTCTCCTAGTTTACTTGTCTGCATCTTTACTTTTCATGTCTTTCTTCCAAAAACGTTTTGAAGTGACTAAAAAGTTTTTAGAACCTACTTTGAGTAATTTCAGAAGTCAGAACTAGAACAAATGGTGAAAATTATAAGGAATCCTTCTTAACATCTAAGCTGGTGAAAGTGGCCTGTTGCAACAAGTAGTGACTTCTCCATCCCTAAAAATATGCAAATACAAGGCTGCCAGAAGTGAGGTGCACACACTCTCAGAATGATGCCAATAATTGTATCAGTTGGCCTGAGAAGTTGCCTTCTCTTGGCATTTCTGTATTGATTTATTTAATCAAATTTGATCATATTTTGAATGATTAATTATGTTTATTTTCAAGTTTTTGTTTTCATAACAAACATAGTATGTTTTCAACAAGCTTTAGGTTCCTGGCTCTAGTTAATAGCTCAAGTTTACAAGAGTAGGGCTACCTATCTTTCTATAATATTATCTGTGCATGAGTTTGTTATTAATTTCCAAGTACTTTGGAAAGATTAGAAACTGTGATAAATCTGGGTACAAAACATGCATGACTTTCTCTCCAAAGCCCTAGTCCCTAGCTCTCCAGGTGATCTATACTGCAAACACAGGCCTTTCATTTTCCCCATACCCTACCCATCTCTATGCAAACCTGCCTGCCCCTAACTACTCACCAAGCAGGGGACTACTTTAAGAGGCACTTGCCATCATTAGAAGTGGCAATTGAAATTTCATCAAGGGAATTTATGTTCTTGAAAAGAAAAAGAAATAGAAAACGGCTTCCCACCCAACCAGGGACAAATCAAGCAGGAATGAAATTACAACCACCAAACTCTCCCTGTTGCCTTTAAAGTCATGGCCAGAAGAATATGGACTCTTGTTATGGACCCAAAAGTCAGATGTGCACATGAACAACTGGCACTTTCTCAGGAAATTCTTCCCTGGCCACTCCCAGAAAGGTGTCCTTTTTTGCCTCTGACCTGTGGGCATGCACTTCTGTGTTGACATTTATCTGCTTGTTTCTCTATCTCAGAGCATGCTCAGAGACATTCTTCTCAGATCAAAGACTGCCTGGGTGCTAGTCATACAATGACCATAGGCAATTCGTTTATTGGTACAGTGGCTCTGTGGGCTAAGGTGTTTAACTGCAAAGTCGGTGGTTCAAGCTCACCAGCTGCTCCATGGAAACTCTATACAGGGTCGCTCTGGGTTGGAATTGACTTGATGGTACTTAGAAACAACAACAGGGGAATGAGTTTGTTGTCTGAAGTTTGTCAGCCATGATGCATACAAAACTGGGATCCCCGGTTGGTACAAATGGTTAAGCATTTGCCTACTAACTGGTAGGTTGGAAGTTTAAACCCACCTAGAGGTATCTCAAGAAAATAGGCCTGGTAATCTTTCTACTTCCAAGAGATTAGAGCCTTGAAACCGTGAATGGATGCAGTTCTCAGCAATGCAGGTGTTGTGGCTATGATTGTCGTTGTTGTTGTTAGGTGTCATCAACTCTCTTCCAACTCATAGTGACCCTGTATAGGGTTTTTGAGGAGTTACTGGTGGGGTTGAACTGCCATATTGCCATTAGCAGTCCAGTGCTGATCAAGATTCCATTTTGGTACATTAGGTTTTTTACACAGTTTTACAGCTCCATAGTCAACTTGAGTTTTCCTGGGCTGTAAAATGGGAACAAAAACAATGTCTAGATCAAAAGAGCCATTTTCCCAATGTTGTTGTTGTTGTTAAATGCCTTCAAGTTGGTTCTAACTCATAGCAACTCCACATAGGGTTTCCAAGGAGTGACTGAGGGGTCTGAACTGCCGATCTTGAGGTTAGAGTCCAGACCTTATCCTACAGTGCTACACCAGCATTCCACTTGGCAATGTTGTTGTTGTCATGTGCCGTGGAGTCAGTTCCGACTCATAGCAACCCTGTACAGGGTTTCCGAGGCTGTAAATCTTTATGGGAGCAGAAACCTCATCTTTTTCCCATGAAGCATCTGGTAGTTTTGAACTGCTGACCCTGAGGATAGCAGCCCGATTTGTAACCACTACGCCACACTTGGAAATAATGTGGATAAAATGCCTGGCTCATAACACTCAAGAGAAGGTGCATATTGGACTGTGAGGCCTTTCAGGGAAGGAATGAACCTGTTCTAACTCAACTCTGTACTCTTAGCACCTGGTCTGGTCTAGCACAGAGTAGGGGCTACTGCATTGGTGGACCCTGGCTTTCTTGACTACATCTATTCCTCTTAGTCACTGCTTCCCTACACACATATTCACCACCATGCATACATACCCCTTTCACCTCTCCCTCAGCTGCTCTATTGAACTGAAGGGAACTATGTTCAACTTCAAGGCTACACTTCAGTGAGTCAGCTCCCTAGGCCTGTTGGTACAAGAGTGGTTCCTCATCAGCTGTAGTCACTTCCCTGGAATGGCATGCAGGGTGAGTTCCAAATTTGCATTCTGGCTTGGAGGAAAGGGTGTGGAGTTATGGTCCTCCCTGTCCACCGCCCTGATCTGATAGATAACACATCTTACACAGGCCAAGAAATCATTCCTCCAATGTATAGGTGAGGCTGCTTATTCTTTCCCAAATTCAACATCGCTCAGGCAAAAGCCATGAGTGTCAAAGTTGACAGACGTCTTTCTTGAGCAGTCAGAAAACAGAAGATGAGATACTTGAACATAATATTTCTGGGGGCACAGAAAGCCAGCCTGGAAAGTGTGTTGGAAGAGTACCTTTCTTGTCAATGTTTTTCAGATTTCACTGGATTTAAAGAACCTCAGCGTCAGCGGTTCGAAACTACCAGCTGTTCCGTGGGAGAAAGATGAGACTTTCTGCTCCTGTGAAGATATACAGCTTCAGAAACCCTATGCAGGGTCGCTATGGGTCGGAACTGACTCCTCGGCACATAACAACAACAACAACAAAGAATACTTGGACCTTACGCTATTCAGACATGTTACTAGGCCCTCAATTTCAATTGAGATGCAATGCTGGAAGCCTTCATTCATCTATGACAAGAAATATGGAAGACAGATACCAGCTTAGCTAACTGGAAAAAAATTCATATTTGTGCCTATTTCAAAGAAAGGTGATCCAATGGAATGTAGAAATTATTGAACAATAACATTAATATCACATGTAAGTAAAATTTTACTGAAAATAAATCAGCAAAAAAGAGTTGCATCAGTACACCAATGGGGAGCTGCCAGAATTTCAAGTCAGAGTCATAAGAGAACATAGAATAATAAAATATATCATTAGTAATGTCAGATTAATCTTGGCTGAAAGAAGAGAATGCCAGAAAGATGTTTACCTGTGTTTTATTGGCTATGCAAAGCCATCCAACTGTGTGGATCATAACAAATGATAGAAAACATTGCAAAGGATGGAAAACATTGCAAAGTGTTCTTCCAGAACACTTCATTGGGCTCATGTGAAACTGTGATAGACTAAGAGGCCATCATTGGAACACAACAAGGGATACTACCTGATTTAAAATAAGTAGTTGTATTCTTTGGCCATATGAATTCAATTTGTGTGCTGAGCAAATGATCTGAGAAGCTAGCCCACATGAAGAAGAAGGCAGAATCAGAAGTAGAGGAAGACAAATTAACCACCTGCAACATGCAGATGATGGAGTCCTGGTGTGGTGCTGTGGGTTAATGTGCCAGACTGCAAAGCTGTTTGAACTGCAAGGTCAGAGTTCAAGCTCACCAGCTGCTCCTTGGAAACCCTAAACAGTGTTGCTATGGGTCAGAATAGACTCAACGACACTTGACAACAACAACAACAACAGCATGCAGATGATACAACTTTGTTTGCTAACAGTTAAGAGAACTGGTAACACTTACTGACGATCAGAGAGTGCAGCCTGTACTATGGATTTCACCTCAACTTCAAGGAAACAAACATCTTTACAACTGAACCAACAAGAAACATCATGATAAATGCGAAAAAGATGAAAGTTGTTAAGGAATTCCTTGTATTTGGACCCATAATCAATGCCCATGGAAGTAGCTGTCAGGGAATCAAAGGATTTCCAGAAATTGTAATTCAGGAATCTGGAGCAGTGTTCATAAACCAGGCTTTTCAATACACAGCCTAGACAATTCTGGAAATGGGTACATGCATGTCATTTTGAGAAGCACCAGAGATATCTCCTAGGTGGGGAGAGTAGATCCCAATCATCAAATAATTGATTCATGCTCAGTTAACAGTAAGCCTGGATCTGGCATTTGGGTCTCTGTTTTTCGCTCAGTGCTTTTACAACATTGACATGAGTCCACTGACACTTCCTACCTTTATATCTGCATGTTGTTGTTGTTAGGTTCCACCGAGTTGGCATCAACCCATAGTGACCTTATACACAGCAGAATGAAACACTGCCCAATCCTGTGCCAACCTCACTACTATTGTCACGCTTGAGTCCATCGATGCTCCACTTGGCCAATCCATCTCGTTGGGAGTCTTCCTCTCCCTCTCTGACCCTCCACCTTACCAAACATAATATCCTTCTCCAGTGACTGGTCCTTCCTGACAATATGTCCGAAATATGAGAGACGAAGTTTGGCCATCTTGGCCTCCAAGGAGCACTGTAGAGGAAATCTGTGGTATAAAAAGGTGCTGAGTTTGGAACTGAAATTCTACTTGTGCATTCTAAACCTTTGTTCTCTAGTTTAAAGGTCCTGTACACTGTAGGATGGGGTCCTGGTGTGGCATTGTGGGCTAATGCTCTGGACTGTAAAGTCGGTTTGAACTGCAAGGTCAGCAGTTCACCAGCTGCTCCTAGGAATCCCTATATAGGATCGCTATTGGTTGGAAACAACTCAAAGGCACTTGACAACAACACCGTAGGATAAGCACTGGTCTACAATGTCTGTTTGATAATGGAAGGTCGACATTTCCTATTCACCAGTCACTCCTTGGAAATGCTATACAGAGTCACTATGACTCAATGTCACTTAACAACAACAACTCTACAATGGGGTCTCCAAAGAACTCTTCACATGTATTTCATCTGAGGCCAGACTGAAGACACAACATGTCTCAGAAGGTAGACACAGCTCCTGTTGACCACAGTCTTATTCTACCAGGGAGACTTGGCTTTCCCCACACAGCTACCTTCTTGCCTGTCGAGTCCGCTAGTCAATATGTAACTCTTAACCAAGATTGGCCAGATTTCAACTGTAGAATATGATAAGAGAAGGGGGAAATGTAAAACTCTCAGTTACATTGGCCCGTGCCTCACCCTGTTCAGAAGCCAAACACCACACCTCAACTCTACAGAGACTTGCAGATCTCTAAGATTAGGAGTCAGCAAACTGCGGCCCACAGCCACATCCCACTCAGTGTTGTTTATATAAATAAAGATTTATAGGGAAACAACTACAGTCATTTGTTTTTTATTTTGTATGGATGCCTTTGAGCTACAATGGCAGAGGCCAGT
>NW_006408519.1:33858333-33880170 GCF_000296735.1 Chrysochloris asiatica
ACCTCTTTCTGTAGGTTTTGAATTGTTTCCAATGCTGTATCTATCTTATTTGATTGTTCCTGTAGCACTTTCCTGGCTTCTTCCTTATTTTTCTCAACTCCATTGTAAAGAGGCACATAACCTTACATGAGGCAAATTAAATAATCATGTAAAATGAAGATGCTATGAAAAGTGCTAAGATTCACTTTATACTCTGTCAACCCATACCCACTGCCATGGAGTAGACTCTGGTAGTTCAAATCCACCAGTTACTCTTGGAAACCCTATACAGAGTCACTATGAGTAAGAACACACTCCATGACACTTAACAACAACAACAAATAGGACAGAATAAAATTGTTCCTAAAAGTTTGCAACATCAGCCATTCAAATAATATGTGCAATTAGAAGGGATTTGATATTGAAACTCTTCACCGAATAATTTTTATATGGCAACAAAGAACAAAGAATGACAAAAGGTCATCATGATCTGTATTTCTACAGAGACATACACATCATTTCAAAGCTGATGCTTAAACCCGTGGGGTTTTGACTGAAAGCATCTGCGTTTGAAATAATAGTAGCATCTACTTTATAGGGTTGCTCTATAAGGCAATTCACTGTGAGGTGGAGCTTAACAGTTGGTGCTACAGGAAATGGTGATGATAATGATGCTATTTCTACAAGGGATTCAGTTAGGTAGGGCATTACAGCTAGAGCTTCTGAAGTACCATAGTCACGCAGAGCATTTAGAAAATGAGTAAGTGATGCTCCCACACAATGGCCTCCCATTATTCATACCCTTTATCCTGGGACCTCTACTTCCACTCACTGCGACTTCACACTCAGAAATGTGCTTTGTACTAGCCACTGGGATGCTAGCACACACACCAAATACTAAGACTTTGAAAGCTCCTTCGTATCTTCGCTTCTTCTCTTGCGTGGTTGCATTTGCTTGCACTTGGAGTCCAGCCAGCTCCAGAGAACAAGTCTGGACCAACTGGTTAGAGGATAATAGACCATATGAAGCAAAGCTGAGTTGTCAGAACCAAAGCTGTCCTAGACCACCTGACCTCAAAGATGTAAGAGTACAGCCTAACCCAGGCTCAGAAAAACACAGTTTCATTTTCAGGAAAGATGACAGCATTCGGTGGGGGAGGGGAGCATATTTAGCCAAATAAAAAAGGAGGACCTTTTTGTCCCTAGAGACAGCAGGGGATTCCTGAAAGCCAATGTCAGCCTCCAAGGGTCATGAAGAAGCTGAAGGGGGCACTGTTGTGGTTTAATGTGTCCAAAGGCACAGAACTAACTTCCAAAGGAAAATCAAAAAGTAGAAAGATGTTATGGGTAAGAGCAGATCTATATCTCCTTGGCAGAGTCTTGGTGTGGTGCTGAAGGATAAGCAATGGACTGCTAACCACAAGGTTAATGGTTCAAACCCACCAGCTTCTCCTCAGAAACCCTACACAGCGTCACTGTGAGTTGGAATCGAGGGCACTTAACAACAATGACAAAGCATTTGAAAAGGATCCCTGGTGATGCAGTGAGTAAACACTCGACTGTTAGCCAAAAGATTGGTAGTTCAAATCCACCAGCACTCCACAGGAGAAAGGTGTGGCAGTCTGCTTCCATAAAGTTACGGACCTGAAAACTCAATACCCAGCTCCACTCTGCCTATGGGGCTCCTATGAGCCGGAATCAACTTGAAGGTAGTGGTGGAACAGGATTTAAGTGCTTAGCTGCACTTAACAACAACAAAACATTTAAAAAGGAGCCCTGGTGGCACAGTGGGTAAGCACTCGGCTGCTAGCCAAAAGGTTGGTAGTTCAAACCCACCAGTCACCCTGTGAGAGAAAGCTGTGGTATTTTACTTCCGTAGAGATTTACAGCCTAGAAAACCCGTTAGGTTAGTTCTTGTCAGTGCCCTGGGGTCTGTAAGGCACCTAACAACAATAAAAACAACAATCATTTCAAAAACAAAACAGTACGCAAGGGCAGCATGCATTCACCACCAGGAGGCTTATAGCAAAATTATGCTTGAATTGGTAGGGAATTGATAAGGAAGCTGCATGTGCGGTAGGAAATGTACAAGTATTTGTCATTTATTCATTGATTCATACAATTCTGCTATAAGATAGACTATGAACCATAAGTGTGGTATGAAGTTTTCATTCATCCATCATTCCTTTAAGATATGTGTTGAGCCACACAATGTGCTAGACACCAGATATACAAAAATGAATAAGAGCATGGCTTTTAGGAACTTATGGGTTAGAGAGAGGAGACAAGGAACGAAACTGGCATTAACTGTTGTTGGAAAGTGCTGTCGGGTTGGTTCTGACCCATAGTGATCCAGTATAGGGTTTCTAAAGAGCAGCTGGTGAGCTTGAACCACTGACCTTGCAGTTCAAACGGCTTTGCAGTCTGGTGCATTAACCCGCAGTGCCGCACCAAGACTCTGGCATTAACTGTCGTAGTATATCAAAAGCTCCAAACATGTTGTTCTCCAGGGAACACGTCGAAAGGATGAGAGACAAAATCTTCCCATCCTGGCTTCTAAGGAGCATTCTGGCTGTGCTTCTTCCAACACAGAGTTGTCTGTTCTGCTAGCAGTCCATGGTGGTAGTGGTAGTTGTGTGCCATCAAGTCGGTTCTGACCCATAGAGACCCTGTTCAGGGTTTCCCAGGCTAAAAATCTTTATGGTAGCAGAAAGCCTCATCTTTCTCCCACAGAGACACTGGAAGATTCAAACCTTGTAGTTAACATCCCAGCTCATAATGCACTATCTACCAGGTTTCCACTGGCAGTCCACTGTACTTTTAATGTTCTTCACTAACACTATAATTCAAATGCATAGACTATTCCACTGTCTTCCTTATTCATTGTCCAACTTTCACATACATATGAGGCTTGAGTCAGGCTCACCTTAGTCTTCAAACTGACATATTTGCTCTTTAACAATTTAAAGAGCTCTTTTGCAGCAGATTTGCCTAATAACATCGCTTGATTTCTTGACTGCTGCTTCCATGAGTGTAGATTGTGGATCCAGACAAAAATGAAGTCTTCGACAGCTTGAATCATTTCTCCATTTATCATGATGCAATTTATTGGTCCAGTTATGAAGATTTTTGTTTCCTTTACATTGAGGTGCAACCCATACTGAAGACTGTGGTCTTTGATCTCCATCAGTATTTTAAGTTCTCTGCTTTCAGCAAGCACGTTTTTCCATCTGCATGTTGCAGGTTATTAATGAATCTTCCTCTAATCCTGATGCCACATACTTCTTTATGTATCCAACTTCTTCGATTATTTGCTTAGCACACAGATTGAATAAATATGGTGAAAAGATACAATTGCAGAGCACAACTCCTCTGATTTTAAACCATCCAGTGTTCCCTTGTTCCTTTCGAGTGACTACCTCTTGGTTTATATGGAGAAAGACATAATTGTTAAAATGAATGGTCAGCACAAAAAGAAGAAGATCCCCCAAAAGATGGATGGCACAAAGGCAACATCAATGGGCTCAAGCATAACAACAGTTCTGAATATGGTGCCAGACCAGGCAGGGGTTCATTCTGTTGTGCCTAATGCGTCAGACTGCAAAGCCATTTGAACTGCAAGGTCAGCAGTTCAAGCTCACCGGCTGCTACTTGGAAACCCTATACAGGGTCACCATGGGTCATAATCAACTCAACAGCACTCAAGGAGTCCTGGTGTGGCACTGTGGGTTAATGTGCCAGACTGAAAAGCCATTTCAACTGCTAGGTCAGTGGTTCAAGCTCACAGGCTGCTCCTTGGAAATCCTATACAGGCTCGCTATGGGTCGGAGTCAACTCGACAGCATTTAACAACATCAGGGTCACTATGAGTCAGAACAAAGTCAACAGTGCCTAACAACATGTTAAAAAGTTCCATCTGTTCATGTGTTGTACTGTGGTGGCTTGTGTGTTGCTGTGATTCTAGAAGTGATACCACCAGCATTTCAAATACCATCCAGGTCACCAATGAGCATAGATTTCAGGGGACCAGTCAGACTAATACAGACAAGGAAGAAATGCCTGACTATCGACTTCTGATAATCAGTCCATGAAAGCCTTATGAACCACAACAGAACACTGTCTGAGTTGCTTGCTTTGGAGAAGTCATGAGCAGGGGTGCAACCTGTAGCTCAGAAGCTGCATCCTCAGACTTCTCCAGTCAACTTCCAGCTAAAAGGGAAGAGGATCACAATTTCATTTAAACTAAGACACAATAGCAGATAATGTAGTATTGTAATACTAGGGTCAGATCTTCCTGTTGGACATGATTCATTTGGCCCTGGGCATGACATTCCTGAATTCAAGAGGGTCTCTGGGAATAGTTGGAAGAGCGACCTTAAGATGCAGGTGGTGGTGGTGGTGTGCCATGCAGTCAGTTCCGTATAGGTTTTCTGAGGCTGTAAATCTTTACAGGAGCAGAAAACCTCTTTCTCCCATGAAGCAGCTGGTAGTTTTGAACTGCTGACCTTGCGGTTAGCAGCCCGGCTTGAAACCACTATGCTGCCAGAGATCTTTCACATTATTATTCTGCCAAAGCCATGGAGTTGTTCAGTTTAGGTGGGCGTCCCTGCTTCAGTCATATGCCTCGGCTACAATCATTACCTAGAAAGGCAGAGATTTCCATCGAAGACACGGACCACACTCTCTTGTAAACTCCAACAATGGAAATAAAATTTTGTCTTGGTATTTTCCACCCAAAATGAGCTTTTCCATTTTTTCTCCCTTTTCTTTTTCTTCAGTCCAGTTTTCATTGCTTCCTCCTTGCAAATGAAAGATCACCCAGGCCTGGGTTTCTGAAGGTTATCTATAGCTTTGCTGAAAATGGTTATAATTGGAGAAATGAAATAGTGCTAACTGCAAAGCCTGAATAACATTATAGCATTATGCAAACTGAAGACACTTTAGAAGAAGAAAGGAACGATGACAATGCAAATCAGAGCCAGTGAAGGTCAGATGCTTTGCATAAAGCGCCTTGCAGTCTAATTCATGTGAACTTTGCCTGAGGAGAGAAAAGTGACTTATTAAAGCACAATGTGTTTTCAAAGAGCATTACTGCAGAGCCCGGGATCTGCTTACAAGTCCCACAGGCGGCCACAAGCATTTGGTGAGGAGCTGAGTATAGACACAGCCAAGCTGAAATGATAGAACCTTTATGCAGAAATCAAATATCTCAGCCTCAGGATTGCACTTAAGCCAGCTTTCTTAACCCTTTGGTGTCTGAACTGAATGGGTCTTGTTTAGGGAATAGGATGGGGCCAAAATATCTAGGCTACCATTGGAATCTTGATGTAGCATTGTAAAATAGGCACTGGATTACTAACCACAAGGTCAGTGGTTCAAACCCACCAGCAGCGCCTCAGAAACCCTATACGGGGTTGCTATGAGTCAGAACCAACTCCACAGCACTAACCAGCAACAGTAGCAATTGGTGATTCAGAGGAAGAATTCTTGCTTTTCATGCAGGGGACCAGAGTTGGAATCCCAGACAGTGCACCTTACCCACAGCCACTCGCTGTGTGTTGCATGATGATGAACAGGTTTCTGTGTAGCTTTCAGACTAAAACAGATGAGGAACAAAGGACTGGCAATCTGCAAACTAATCAATGAAACTCTTATGGATCCTAACCAACCAATCCTGTTGTGTATGAAGTCACTGTGAATTGGGGTAACTCTGCAGCACCTAACAACAACAACAAACTTGTGGGTAAACATGCAGAGCTCTGAGTTCCATTTTAGAACTGCAATCTGGATTGTATGTGAACATTTCAGTAGGATGAAAAAAACAAGAAACCAAAAACCATATTGACGTCTAGACTCTACTTCTAGTGAAGATCAAAGACCACAGCCTCTACTATAGAATGCACTTCGATGTAAAGAAAACAAAAATTCTCTCAACTGGACCAATAAACAGAGAAAAGATTGATGTTGTCCAAGACTTCATTTTGCTGGACTGTGCAATCAACACTCTTGGAAGCAGCAGTCAAGAAATCAAATGACATATTGCATAAGGTACATCTGCTGCACAAGACTTCTTCACTTCTTCACAATGCTCTAGAGCAATAATGTCAGTTTGAAGACTAAGGTGCATCTGACCCAAGCCATGGTATTTTAATAATCGCATATGTATGTGAAAGTTGGACAATGAATAAGGAAGACTATAGTAGAAACTATGCATCTGAATTATGGTGTTAATTAAGATTACTGAAAGTTCTATGGACTGCTAGAGGAACAAAAATAATGTATGTTGGGAGAAAAAGAGCTAGGATGCTCCTTAGAAGGGAGGATACAGTAAGAAGACTTTGATTACCTAGGGCTGTTTTGCTAAGAAAAACCTCTCAAATGTTCCTTTCGTTTCCTGTGCTTTGGATGTGTTGTCAGGAAGGATCAATCCCTAGGGAAGGATATCATGCTTGGTAAAGTCAATGAAAAAGAGGAAGACACCCCGATTATATGGACTGACACAGTGGCAACAACAATGGACTCAAATATAGCAACAATTGTGAGCATGGCACAGGTCAGGGCAGCCTAACAGCAACAGTAACAAAGCTCTACTCTGATCCCACCCCAGTCTAGTTAAACCGCTGTATGAGATTGTTGACACATACTCACTTCATTTGTATAAGGCAAGGACATCAAGTTCGATCTGCAGTGACAAGCTTGTCTTTATACCCTGAATATAAAAACACTGTAAAGAAAGCCAGCTTGACTAATTAGCCATGGTTGAGGATAAATGACCAAGACAAGGAGGACACCTTTCTGCCCTGAAGAAGTTAAACTGATTGTATGTACTTTACACATAAATAAAGATAACACAGAATAGGACAGATAAATTGTCAGTACTCTGAAGTTTTATAGGAATTCAGTGGTGATAAAAGCAAATATATTAAGGGGAAAGAGAATAGGTCTTTGACTCCAAAAAAACAGGGATTCAAACCAATGCTTTCCTGATTGCATGATCCCCGAAGAGCGAGCTAATGTCCTGATAAAGATTGCTTCTTTTAACCGCTATCAGAAATGTGGTCTTGCTGATCCTCTGCATAGAGGTTTGCTCACAAAGCTAAGAGAAGAAAGACTCAGAAGGAGTCCTGTTTTGATGACGAGGTAGATATAATGAGAAGAAGATCATGCATACCTAAGGCTGTTCTTCCAGGAAAAACAAAACAAAACAAAAAACAAACACTTCTCATATGTTTCTATATATATAACAGTCTTCTGCAACTTTTAGGAAAGGTCACCTGAAATCTAGCCAAGTTGGAAAACTGCTACCTGCTAGGGACAAATGATTCATCCAATTTCTGGAACTTACAACCACAACACCCAAAATGAGAGAGCCAGTCCATTGTTTGAACACAATGTGAAGTTTCCCGACAGTTTGCTCAAAGTCTTCCAGCAAAGCTTAAGGGTTAAATTCCTCCAACTGAAAACTAAATGGTCTTGGGTGCTATCAGGGGGTTGGGGCACGTTTTTTTGGATGTAGATGACTCATTTGTCACTTCAGGTATAAGTCGTTATACGTGAGCACTATTGGACATGGCTATTAGTATAAAATTTGCTTCTATCAAGTTTCAGGGAACAGAGGGCTATGAATCATACCGAAATTGTATATGCTCGTGAAACCACCATGTCTAATCCTATGTTTGGTGTAACACACTGTCCATTGTTGCTGCTTAAACATCAGAGGGTTTCTGAATCCAGGCTTAGCAAGGACAGTGTATGACAGAAGAGGAAGGATATCACCAGCCACACCACATGGCCTAGAGAGATTATCTTCCTGCAGAGCCTCTCCCATCCTGGTGCCCGAGTACTTGAAATGCCTGCCTGCCTTTGTTGCCCATTCTCCTTTGTACACACATGGTGCTAGGAGAAGTGGTATATTTTCTCCTTTACAATAATGTATACGTTAATGCGCTGAACTGCAAAGTCGGTTGAACTGAATATTGGCAGTTCAAACTCATCAGCTGCTCCTTGGAAACTCTGTACGGGGTCACTATGATGCAGGACTAAGTACACTGTACTTAACATCAACAATAGGTGGTTACATTGATCCTATTCTCCTGGCCAAGGACCCAGGTAAACTGATGCAGGAAGTTCCAAACGCATGGTACTCTTTCTTGTCCAACCAGCATCCCCTGTGCTTCTTCACTTGGACCCTTCGGAGTATCATGTTCCTGTCTGGACTGACCTTCCTCTCCCATCTGCATCTGTCAATCTCACAGTCACCATACAGTACTGAGGGTCCTCTCCTCCATGAAGCTTGTAGCATACTTACTCAGACGAATGCTTTCTTCACAAACTTTGCTCCATAACTTCTATGCTGGTTCACTAGTCACTCTCCCTCATGCCTCGCCATTTCTGCCCTTCTGGAATCCAGAAAGGGAGATTGATGTCAATCAAAGAATCATACTGTTGTTGTTGTTGTTTTGTGCCTTGGAGTTGGTTCCAACTCATAGCGACCCTGTATAGAGTTTTCGAGGCTGTAAATCTTTAAGGGAGCAGAAAGCATCATCTTTCTCCTGCGGAACAGCTGGTAGTTTTGAACTGCTGACCCTGAGGATAGCAGCCCGATTCTACTGGAATTCTACTAGGAGCTAGTAGAGCTCCTTAATCATACTATTATATATCAAATTACCACTCTGAAAAGCGTTATAACAGAGACAGGGTATGACAAGGAGATTGAACTGATCAGCAAGGTCAGAGATGTTTCCCTAAGGAAGTGAGAATTGTTCTGTGATCAAAGGGAACCCAACTTAAAAATCTGTTGCTATTGAGTCGATTCAATTCATAGTGACCCAGTAGTACAGAGAAGAACTGCTTCATGGAGTTTTCAGAACCAACAGACACATCTTTCTCTTGCAGAGCAGCTGGTAGGTTCGAACAGCTGACTTTTTGGTTAGCAGGTGAGTACTTAGCCACTGTGCCATCAGGGATCTTGATGGAAGGTGTTAAGTGCTGCTGAGTCAAGTCTGACTCATAGCAACCCTTTATAGGGTTTCTGAGAGCAACTGGTAGGTTTGAATTGCGACCTTGAGGTTAGCAGTCCAGTGCTGATCCTGCAGAGCCACCCCAGAGCCCAAAGGTATTAATTAGGCAGATGCAGTAGGCACTCAAGGATTGTGGGTTCCTAGGAGGATTGAATGGCATAGTGCACGCTTTTAGTGGGGTTCCTGGTACATGCATTTGCTCAGTAATTGGTGGTTACTTTTTATGCTGACATTTTTTGTTTAAGGGAGTATTTGTAAATATCACAGTCCCTGCATAAGGCAAGTTATTAAAAAGTTGGTGGTCCAAATCTACTCAGAGGTACCACAGAAGAAAGAACAGGCAGTCTATTTCCTTTTATTCTTTTAAATAAACATCTAACTCTCTGGGTGGCAAAGAGAAGTCAGTATTCGGAAGGCCACATTCTCCTGCTAGAGAGAAAGCAGAGTGCTCAGGTATCTTTTCCTAAATAATACATCTGCACACAGCTCTGCAGCAAGCCAGACAGCGGACATCCATCGTCTCCTTCCACCTCTCATATCCCTGTGACTCTGCTGTTATCATTGTTCCCTGGGTGATTTTGGCATCAGGTTTGGTCTAAGGATCACTGTGACAAATTCGTATTTCTGTCCACTCTCACTGACCTCTTTGGGTTGGGAAAGGAGTCAGGCAAGTATTGTAGGTGGTATTTGTTGTTGTTGTTAGGTGCCATCAAGTCGGTACTGACTCATAACGACCAAATGCACAGCAGAATGAAACACTGCCCGGTCCTGAGCCAACCTCACAACTGTTGCCACGCTTGAGCCCATTGATGCTGCCACTTTGCCAGTCCATCTCACTGGGGGTCTTCCTCTTTTTCTCTTACCTTCCACCTTACCAAACAGGATAGCCTTCCCAGTGAGTGGACCCTCCTGAAAATATGTCAAAATATAAGAGACGAAGTTTGACCATCCTGGAGTCCAAGGAGCACTTTGGCTGTACTTCTTCCAACACAGATCTGTTGGTTCTTCTGGCAGCCCATGGCACTTTCAATATTCTGCTCCAACACCATAACTCAAATGCATCAGTTCTTTATGGTCTTCCTTATTCACTGTCCAGCTTTCGCATGCCTATGAGGTGATTGAGAATACCTTGGCTTGGGTCAGGTGCACCTTAGGTTTAGGGAGGGGTGGAAAGGGACAGGGGACAGTTCACTCCTCATGCTTCTTGATGGCTTCAAGTTTTTATAGTGGAAAAATGCTCAATGAGAAATAATGACCCTGTATTCCTGGTGTGGTGCTGCTGCAAGGTCGGTGGTTCAAGCTTACCAGCTGCTCCTTGGAAACCCTATACAGGGTTGCTATGGGTCAGAATCCACTCAATGGTGCTTACCAACAACTTCCTTATAGAAGAGAAATGTCATGTTTCCTTCCTTCTAGCATCTATCCAAGGAACCCAGGTGATGTAGTGGGGTAAGTGTTGGGTTGCTAACCATGAGATTCTCTACTCAAACTCAGCAGCCATCCTGTGAAAGAAAGATGAAGGTGTCTGCTCCCATAAAGATTGGCAGTCTCAGAAGCCTTCCTGAGCAATTCTACTATCTCCTATAGGGATCTATGAGTTGGAATCATATCCATGGCAGTGAACTGGATATTAGCATCCATCTATGGAAACAAATCAGAAAGACGTTTACCTGTGCTTTATTGACTACCCAAAGGCTCTCAATTGTGTGGATCATGACAAGCTATGGACGACATTATGAAATATGAGTATTCCAGAACATTTAATTGTGCTCATGAGGAATCTGTACTTGGACTACAAAGCAGTTGTTCGAACAGAACATGGGAACACTGAATGGTTTAAATTTAAGAAAGGTGTGCAACAAGGTTGTATTCTTTCACCATAATTATTCAACCTGTATACTGAGCAAATAATCGAAGAAGCTGGGTTATATAAAGAAAAACATGGCATCAGGATTGGAGGAAGACTAATTAACAACCTGCAATATGCAAATGATACAACCTTGCTTGCTGAAAGTGAAGAGGACTTAAAACATTTACTGATGAAGATCAAAGAGCACAACTTTTGGTATGGATTACAGCTCAATGTAAAGAAAACAAAAATCCCCACCAATGGACCAATAAACAACATTCTTATCAATGGAGAAAAGATTGAAGTTGTCAAGGACATCATTCTTCTTGGATCAACTATCAACACTCACGGAACCAGCAGTCAAGAACTCAAATGATGTATTGCATTAGGCAAATGTGCTGTACAAGACCTTTTTAAAGTGTTGAAGAGCAAAGATGTCAGCTTAAGGACTAAGGTGTGCCTGACCCAAGCCATGGTATTTCCAATCACCTCATATGCATGCGAAAGCTGGACAGTGAATAAGGAAGATTGTAGAAGAATTGATGCTTTTGAGTTATGGTGTTGGAGGAGAATACTAAAAGTGCCATGGGCTGCCAAAAGAACCAATAGATCTGTGTTGGAAGAAGTGCAGCCAGAGTGCTCTTTGGAGGCCAAGATGACCAAACTTTGTCTCTCATACTTTAACCATATTGTCAGGAAGGACCAGTCGCTGGAGAAGGATATCATGTTTGGTAAGGTGGAGGGTCAGAGAAAAAGAGGAAGACCCCCAATGAGATGGATTGGCCAAGTGGCAGCATCGATGGACTCAAGCATGGCAACAGTAGTGAGGTTGGCCCAGGATCAAGCAGTGTTACGTTCGGCTGTGCATAAGGTCACTATGGGTTGGTACCGAGTCGATGGCAACTAACAAAAAACAAAACAAAACAATGGAAACGGACCTCTCTATGATCAAATGGGATTACCAGAGATCAACTTCCATTACTCATTTAAAGATAATTTAAAATATTCTAACAGAATAATTTTATTTAGTGCCTTAAGAAAAAAAAAATATATTCAATGTATTGTGCTATGGGTTAATGTGTTGGTCTGTAAAGTCACTTTGCATCACAAGGTCAGCAGTTCAAGCTCACCAGCCACTCCTTGGAAACCCTATACAGGGTTGCTATGGGTTGAAACCAACTCGATGGCCTTTCACAACAACAACAAATTTTTTTTTGCATACTGAAAGGTAGAGTGATTATTATAATGGACATTTATTCCTTGATGTAACACTTGCTAATATTCAGAAACGTGATGTGGCACTGTAGGATAACCATAGAGTCAGCAGTTCAAATCCATCAGCCCCTCCTTGGAAACTCTATGCAAGTTGGCTCTGGGTCTGAACCAACTCAAAGGCACTTAACACAAACACCATTTTGCTGCATTTGCTTCATCTCTCTCTCTCTAGCTCTCTTTTTTTTCTTGTAAGCTTCTTACAGTAGTTTATATGTGTTTTAGCACATCATAACACATTACCCCTAAATATTTCATAATACATCTCTAAAAAGTGAGGTGTTATCTTACAGAGCTATAATACAATTGGTGGTGGTGTGCTGTGGAGTGGATTCTGACTCATAGAGACCCTGCATAGGATTTCCAAGGCTGTAAAGCTTTATGGGAGCAGAAAGCCTTACTTTTCTCCCATGGAATAGCTGGTGCATTTGAAACTACTGACCCTGAGGTTAGCAGCCCAACTCATAAGCACTATGCTACCAGAGTGCCTTATAATACAGCTCTACCCAACCACATTCATAGTGATTTCCTATTAGCATGGAAATCCAATCAAAATTCACATGTCCTCAACCGGCCCAGAGCCTTCTGTCATAGCTGATTTGTTAAGACCATACATTGCAATGGGTGATCTTTGGTGGTGTTTTGAAAGGCATCTGAAGGGCAGTCCTGGAGACTGGCCTTTCCTTGGATGATGGTTCACAGGGCAGAAGCAAGGCACCTGCATTCCTGCTTAATAACCAGGAACCATGAGAAAAACAGGTCTGTGAATGAGTTTGGGACTGAGTGACCATTATGAAAATCACATGCAAATCTAAGCAAAGTTGACTAATTTCCTTCAAAGGCGTCAGTGAGGAGTGACAAGCATGTGAGTTATTACCTCTCTTTGGAGAGAGAATACATTCTTAAATTGGTTGAATTGAGACTACATTGGTGTAGAGCAGTTTTAACTCTGTTTTCTCTCTCCAGGGAGGGGAACGTAGCTACTTAGTAACAGTTTTCTGTGGAAGCTTTGACACTTGAGTTACATCTGCTGAACAGCAAAGCTCCTTAGTTGAACAGTGTTATTGCCATCCTATAAACTTCCCCTTAGTTGTTCCTGGAACAGTAAGTTCAAGTCCTAATTCCACCAGTAACCCGTGTGGCCTTCATTTCAGTTTTGAAGATCACTCACCTCTGTTAGAAGATGAGGGGGCTAAACCCGATGCTCTTTAAATTGTTTCTAGTTCTGAAGCTGCAGGTACCCCTGAAAAGGTCTAACATTTTAACTCCAAAGTTCTCTCTGCATTTTGTGGGAATTGAGCTAGCACATATTCCTGTAGTGTGCTTTACTAGGAACAATGACAACAACTAGGAACTGAACCAAAGAGACAAAAATTTAAAAATCTAAAGCAAAAACTGTGTAGATGGTGTTCTGTGATGGAGCAGCGCAATATTAGTCCAGACATCAGAAAAATAAAACTCCTTCAAAGTTGGTAGGTGGACAAGAGGATCTGGGGTTTGGAGACTGCGTTTGAGGTCTCCTGCCAAGTGGCAGACTTTGAAAGTGTGGACATTGAAAGTGTGAACGATGAAAGTGTGAACGTTGAAAGAGGAAAAGAGTCTTTATCACAGTACAGGCCTCATACACACGTGACTTTATGTACCCATCACAACAACTAGAAAAAGTAGCGGTTATTGTTCCCGTTTTCCAGATGAGTAAAAGGAAGTTAGAATAATGTGTTCAAGGTTACCCAGAAAGGAGCAGTCAGTGGATCCAGACTCCTATTTGATTCCTAAACCTTCATTCTCCTTCTCAATGCCACCTCCCAGACGTTCTATTTTTTTTCTCTAAAGATGGCAGATAGTTGACATTGGCAAAGACTTGTTGTTGTTATGTGCCGTGGAGTCGGTTCCGACTCATAGCGACTCTGTACAGAGTTTCCGAGGCTGTAAATCTTTACGGGAGCAGAAGGCCTCATCTTTCTCTCACAGAACAACTGATAGTTTCGAACTGCTGACCATGAGATAATTCATAACCACTACGCTACCAGAGGACTGGGAATTCAAGAGAACAGAAAGAGCTTGTGGGAGAATTGATTTGCTGGGTGTAGTTGTTTATTTTTTAACCGTGGTCTTTCTCAGGAGTCAAACACTATTTTGACACTTAATATTCCATAGGATAAGCACTGGACTCCCAACCACTAGGTCAGCTGTTTGAGCCTACTCGCCTCTCCTCAGGGTAAAGACAAGACTTTCTCTCTGGCAAAAAAATGTAAAGCCTCAGAAACCTTCTGCAGCAGAGGGATGGAATGTCTGTCCCACAGGCCTTATTGTTAAGTGCCATCGAGTCAGTTCCGACTCAGAGCGACCCTGTACAGGATTTCTGAGGCTGTAAATCTTTATGGGAACACCCCTAAGAACTTGATTGAACCTCAGCATAGTGATCCTGCTTGGTCACCTTAGAGCAGGTGGTGGGCCGGCAACTTCTGGCGCATGGGGTCCCCAGCCGATCTCCTCCCTCCCTGCCTTCCTCGGATGGCAGCTGTTTATGCTGGACGTGTGTCCAGAGACGGGCAAGGATCACGTGGAACCTCGGCTACTTAAGACAGAGCCATTGCCATGCTGCAATGAGTCTCAATGACTGGTAAGACTGAGGAATTCGCACTGACCACCTAAGACAGGCTGCGTCCCTTAAACAATCAATAAATAAGGAGGATTCAGATGCAGACAGTGCAGACCCAGTCAGGAGGCCAAGCCCCTGTGGGCCCAAGCATTGTTGACCATCCAAGCCATAGGCTCTGAGAATCAGACTCTAGCTACCTAGTAGATATAGCAAACTGTCCCTCATCTGATTATTCAGTAATGCTTGTTAGTAATCTCATACATGAGCCCTGGATATCCACAGACAAATGTAAAAACCTTCCCTAAAAGCCGAGACTGTAAATTCCAAAAAGGCAAGTCCCCCCACATCCAAAAAAAAAAAAAGCTAAAGAGGATAGAGAGAAACACTGTAAACTGATGATATATAGCGGGGATAATAACCAATGTAATGAAACAAGCTATATGAATGGTTGAATGTGAAGCTGATGATATGCCCTGTAAAATTTCACTCAATGCAAAATAAAAACATTTAATTAAAAAAAAAAAAATCTTTATGGGAACAGAAAGCCTCATCTTTCTCCCGCGGAACAGCTGGTAGTTTTGAACTGCTGACCTTGTGGTTCACAGCCCGATTCGTAACTACTATGCTACCAGAGCTCCTTAGAGCTCCTTTGTTGTTGTTGTTAGGTGCCATCGAGTCAGTATCAACCCATAGGGACCTTATGCAAAGCAGAATGAAACACTGCCTAATCCTGGGCCAATCTCACTACTGTTGCCACGCTTGAGTCCATCGATGCTGCCACTTGGCCAATCCATCTTGTTGGAGGTCTTCCTCTTTTTCTCTGACCCTTCACCTTACCAAATATGATCTCCTTCTCCAGTAACAGGTCCCTCCTGACAATATGGTTGACAAAGTTTGGCCAGCTTAGCCTCCAAGGAGCACTCTGACTGCACTTCTTCCAAAACGCATCTATTGGTTCTTTTGGTAGCCCATGACACTTTCAATATTCTCCTCCAAAACCCTAACTCAAAAGCATCAATTATTCTATGGTCTTCCTTATTCACTGTCCAGCTTTCACATGCATATAAGGTTACTGAAAATACCATGGCTTGGGTCAGGCACACCTTAGTCCTCAAGCTGAGCTCCTTTTGGGATGAGTTATTTAAATGGTTGACCAAATATAGCAGGTTAATTTTTAAGCTGATAATTTTGTATAGCCTGCGAATGGTGTTATAAATTTTGGTAGAAAAAAGGTTCCCGGCCCTGCTATACAGTGTTTCTAGAGTCAAACCGACTCCATCGACCTTAATATCAATACTAAATTAGCTTAACTCTGAATTCCAGACCTTCAACCCCATCCTTCCCGGCTGAGACCTTACTTCTTTCTTTATTAGTAACATCTCTCTTGGCTTCCTCAGCCTTCCCTCACTCCTCAGACTAGGTTGGGTCTCCCTGGTAAGCACTCTCTTACTATAGAAAACCAAACCCACTGTCCTGGAGCCAACCCTTACTCATAGAAACCCTACCAGACAGAGTAAAACTGTTGTAGGGTTTCTGAGACTGTTCAACTCTTTCTGGAAACAGATCCTGCTAAGAGCTTAACCCACAGTCACATAGGACTCTTTCTCCTACTGCCTTAGTTAATGCTTGACTGCCCACAAACTGAATTGTTGTTAGTCAACTCTGACTCATAGTGATGGGAACGTTGCTCAGTCCTGCTCCAGCTCCATGTTCCTTGATAAATCTGAGTCCACTTCTGGAGACTTTTGTGCTCTGGGCCCTGCTGGAATCCCTGCCACATGCCACAAGATTTCATATATGTGATATCTCATAAGTTAGTCAGTATTGTCATAGCCGCCTTACTAGTGAGAAAAGTAAGGTTCAGAGAAGTAAATGGGTCAGCCTCACCATACAGTTTTTTCAAGTCTTGAGTTAATATTGTAAACCAGGTCCAGGGACTCCTAACTCAGTGCTCTTTCCCCTCCTCCAGGCTGCTCTTTCTACTGTTGGAAGAACAGAACAATGAACCTTATGTAAACCCTATGTAAACAGGAGGTTTTGGTTTCATGAAACCAAAGCCAAAGCAAAGTAAGCAGAAGTTAACAAAAGAGTCATAGTCATCTGATATTTTAATTAAAGAAGAAGAAAAAAGATTCCACCTCCTTCTTTCCTAGATACCAGAATGGATGCTGATTCCTACACAGGGACAGAAAATCATTAGGACCCCTCCCAGGGAGGTCACAGCTATCTGGATAGAGAACTAAAGAGCCATTTGCTAATGCTGATTTATAATAGACCATTATTGCCCCCTTGGGCCATTCTATGTAATTTCTGTGGTGACCTACTAAGCTCTAATGCTGTTGGGGACTATCCCTTTGGGTATGGAATTAAGGATACTAAATATCAGTGCCTTTTCTAACCCTGAACACAAATCACTAGGGGGGCAAAGTCATTGTGATTGGTTCTGATCATCAAATCCTACTTCTCTAGCACCAGATTGAATGGAAATCAATACAAATCAATCCATTACACCCATTCTATTCCAATTAAACAGCACATGCAGTATTTCTTCTTCTGGCCCTAACCACCTGGAGTTAAGTCAGACCTCTCAAGCTAAAGGGGACAGTTTGTCAGAATGCCAAGTTGTTCCAAGACATCAGATGTCAGCTACAAGCTTGGCAGTCCCCACAACATCCTCACTTTTCACTCGCTGGCTACAAAATTGTGGCTTTAGCATCATACCCTCAGGATGCCAGCTGCAGTTAAGGAGTCCCCAGGGCCCTCCTCACTCACCAAAATGGATGTCAGAAGAGAATCTGAAACTTGGTCTCCAGTGTAGTAATGCTAAAGCAAATGGAAGAAATGAGGAGGTAAAAGAGTTGAATAGAAAATTTCAAAAAGCAGCTCAAGAAGACAAAGTCAAATATTATAATAACAAAATGTACAAACACTTGGGAAACTAAATGGGAAGACCATACTCAGCATTTCTCAAGTTGAAGAAATGAAGAAAAATATACAAACCTTGACTTGAAATGTTGAAGGATTCTATGGGGGAATTATTGAATGATGCAAAAAGCATCAAAAGAAGATGGAAGGAATACAGAGAGTCACTGTACCAAAAAGAAATCGTCGATGTTCACTCATTTCAAGAGCCAGTGATACTGAAGGAAGAAGCCCAAGTCCAATGCATTGAAAGCATCGGGAAAGAAGAAGTTACCAGGAACAGATGGAATACAAATTGAAAGTGTTCAGAAAACTGATGCAGCACTGGAGGCAGTCACTCATCTGTGCCAAGAAATTTGGAGGACAACTATCTGGCCAACTGACTAGAAGAGATCCATATTTGTGCCCATTCCAAAGAAAGGTGACCCACTGAAATGCGGAAATCATCATCAATATCATTGATATCCTGTGAAAGTAAAGTTTTAGTAAAGATAATGCAAAAAGGCTGCAAGCATACATTGACAGAGAACTTTCAGAGGTTCAAGCCAGATTCAGAAGCGGGTGGGGAACGAGGGATATCATTGCTGATTTTAGATGGATGTTGGCTGAAAGTAGAGAATACCAAAATGATTTTTATCTGTGCTTTACTGACTATACAAAGGCTTTCAATTGTGTGGATCATGAAAAGCTATGACCAACATTGTGGAGACTGAATATTCTGGAACAGTTAATGGTATTTATGAGGAATGTTTGTATGTGGACCAAAAAGCAGTTGTTCACACAGAACAAGGGAACACTGACTAAATGGTTTCAAAATTAGGGCAGGTATGCATCAATCTGTATGCTGAGCAAATAAATCCCAGACAACTACATTACATGAAGAAAAATGTGGTATCAGGATTGTTGTTGTTGTTAAGTGCTGTCGAGTCAATTCCAACCCATAGTGATCCTGTATGGGGTTTCTGAGGCTGTAACTCTTTACGGGAGCAGAAAGCCTCAACTTTCTCCCACGGAACAGCTGGTAGAGGAAGACATATTAACAACCAGTGATATGCAGACCATACAATATTGTTTGCTGAAAGCAAAGAGGCCTTCAAATACTTACTGATGAAGATCCATGATCACAGTCTTCCATTTGGGTTGTATGTACCTCAATGTAAAGAAAACAAAAATCCTCACCACTGGACCAATAAACATAATCCACATAAATGGAGAACTGAATGAAGTTGTCAAAGTCTGCATTTTGCTCAGATCAATCATCAATTCGCATGGAAGTAGCAATCAAGAAATCAAAGGATA
Source organism: Chrysochloris asiatica (assembly GCF_000296735.1). Classification (NCBI taxonomy): domain Eukaryota; kingdom Metazoa; phylum Chordata; class Mammalia; order Afrosoricida; family Chrysochloridae; genus Chrysochloris; species Chrysochloris asiatica. The sequence continues at coordinate 33,877,277 of NW_006408519.1, forward strand.
TATTCCATTAGGTAAATTTGCTGCACAAGAACTCTTTAAAGTGTTGAAGAGTAAAGATGTCAGTTTGAGGACTAAGGTGTGTCTGACCCAAGCCATGGTATTTTCAATAACCTCATATGCATGTGAAAGTTGGACAGTGAATAAGGAAGAGCATAGAAGAATGGATACATTTGAGTTGTGGTGTTGGAAGAGAATATTAAAAGTATCATGGACTGCCAAAGAACAAAGAAATCTGTGTTGGAAGAAATACAGCCAGGATGCTCCTTAGAAGCCAGGATGGCCAGACTTTGTCTCTCATGGTCATATAATGCAGAATCCTCTAGGTAGACGGTAGACTTGAAGCATCTGTTTATTTAAATGGCCTGAAACAGTGTAGCCAGGAAGGGAAACCAAGGAGAAGAATGGTAAATAAAGCCTGACCGTTGGTTCTGAGAATGTCAGGATAAAACCACGAGGAGCACAAATAGCAAACTAAGAAGTCAGGAAGATCAAAGATAACACGAGATACAATTCATAGAGCAAGGGGTAAGAAGCCCCAGACAGCAGTTAGAATGACCTGATAATTTACCCTGCTGTGAGCCATGGTTGTTGCATGCAGGATGCCTCTGTGCCTCCAATGGCATCTTCCATGATACATATTCCAAGTCAATCCTGAATGTACGTGGTTGGACGTTTTGACCGAAGAAACCAATAGAAGTGCAGTGTGATGGCCTCCACTGAGAGAGATGGGCTCTGTTTCCTCATGAAAGCACATCTTTCTGCCAATATTGTTGTTTTTGCTAGGTTCCGTCAAGTTGGTACAGACTCATAGTGACCCTATAAATAACAGAACGAAATGACTGCCTGGTTCTGTGCCAACCTCACAGTAGTTGCTACATTAGCATCCACTGCTGCTGCCACTGAGCCAATTCATCTAATCGGGGGTCTTCCTCTGTTTCTCCAACCCTTCATTATATCAAACATGATATTCTTCTCCTGGTAGGACTGGTCTCTCCTGATAATATGTCTGAAATATGACTTCCTGTCATCTCATAAGCATGTCAAAGTTGGACAATGAATGAGGAAGACTTTTGAACAATCGATGAATTTGAATATTCAAAGTACCATGGGCTGCCAGAAGAACAAACAAATCTGTGTTGGAAAAAGTGCAGCCAGAAAGCTCTTTGGAAGTGAGGATGGTGAAACTTTGTGTTTCTAACTTTGGGCACATCAGGAGGGATCAGTCCTTGGAGAAGGACATCATCCTTGGAAAAGTGAAGAGTCATTGAAAAAGAGGAAGACTCCAATGAGATGGATTGATATAGTAGCAGCAACAATGCTCCCAGACATAACAGTTGGGTCTTTATGAGTCAGAACTGTACTCAGTATCTTGTCTGTGATAATACTTGTTTACTGCATCTGATTCTGAATTTATTTGTTCACAGAGGATGATTTCTATTTATTTCTCCTGAGTTCCTAAATCTTTAAAAGAAGTGGTTGTGTCACGCTGATTAATTATCTTGTCACAGTGCCTATAAAGTGAATGTTGAGAATGAATGTATGAATGAAGAATGACTTGCGTTGTCTGCAGTCCCTAATGGGACAGAAGTGATTTCCACTGTCCTAATTCAGGCTTCGAGAGCCCCCTGGGAACACACCCTTTCACTCAGGGAACCTTGTCTTCCCCCATCCCAAACTCACCCTTCTCTGGCCTTACTGGGAAAAGCATGCTCAAAGGCTGTAGGGAAGAGGTCACCCTAAGACCTACAGGAAACAACAAAGGACAAGGGTGACTGTTCTGTCAATTGCAGCACCAAGGTGAGAGTGAGAAATAGAGCTAGAAGGAGAAAGCTCTATAAATGCACATGGTCCTCAGGGGATAGGCATGTCCTGGGGTTGAAACGCTTTCAATAGCTGCAGGTAAATACCTAAATTCTTATTCCACTTGCAGACTTAAGAGCGATCTTAAGGGGATTTCCATTGAGCAATCTTTGAAGTCCTGTTAAAATATCACCTTCAGGAAGCATTTCTTAGTTACTTGGTACTTCACTGGTTTTGCTTTGTTTTTTTCCTCATCTGCACTAGCCTCTGGTAGTGTTTGGGCAATAATGTCAAATGCAGGTTCGGATCCTCCCTTTCCATAGACTGTTGTGTGACTGTGTGCAACTTTCAGAGTCTTATCCAACCTATTAGTCATCATTTTGAAGTGTGAATGCCACCACTACCTATCTGCTCGAGTTGTTCTTAGAGACTAACAGAATCTGTGGGGAAAAAAAAGATTAAAATGGATTTATTATTTACTGCATTGATAACTCATTCTGCTTTTAAAAATAGATGTTTCTTAGGTTATTATTTAAATATTTAATGATTGTTCACTTTGTCTTTTTTTATGGCAATTTTTATGTATTGAATTTCTGTTGTGTCCCGTGTTGATGAGTATATTTTCCAGCTAGATATGATGATTCTTGGTAAAACTGTGAAGTAAAGGAGAGAAAGTCATATAGTATAGTGATTCGAGTGTTTCTGAGGTATCCTGATCAATTGTCTTCCTGACCAATTGCCTTCCTGAGGCACCTTCTGCCGATATTTAAAAATAAACTTCTCCTAAGTCCAGAAAACAGAAGAAATACATCTCCCGGGACCTGTGAACATGTTTATGATATAACTAGGGGTAAAGAGGAAAGATTAAACTCACAGATAGAATGTAGGTTGTTAATTGGTTGACATTCAGAGAAGGATATTATTTTGAATTATCTAGATTAATCCATATGCAGAAGATACATTGGTTGCTGAAAGTGAAGAGGACTTAAAGTATTTACGATGAAGATCAAAGAGCACAGCCTTCGGTTTGGATTACATCTCAATGTGAAGAAAACAAACATCCTCACCACTGGGCCAATAAACAACATTCTTAT
>NW_006408519.1:33880905-33881538 GCF_000296735.1 Chrysochloris asiatica
AACAACATCAACATCAACAGATAAATCCAAATGCAATCACAAGACTCCTTAAATAGAGAAGAGTAGGAGCCAAAGGCACAGTGTCATGGGTAAAACTCTACATGCCCTTGCTGGATTTTAGGATGGAAAGAGGCCATTACTCAAGGTATGTGAGCAGCCTCTAGAAGCTTGAAGAGTCAAAAAAAATGAATTCTCCTCTAGAATCTCCAGGAAGACTGTAGCCCTGCCGACATCTTGATTTTAGTCCAATGAGTTCCATTATGGAGCTCTGACACTCAGAATTGTCAGGGAATAAATCTGTATTGTTTTAAATTTGTTCCAGCAGCTATAGGAAATGACTGATTTCTTGAATGCTTTCCATGAGTGCTGATTGTGAATCCAAGCTGGGTCCATTGTTGTTGCTGTTGTTAAGTGCCATCAAGTTGATTCCAACTCATAACAACCCTGCATAGGGTTTTTCAGAATCACCTGGTGTTTTGAACCACCGACTTTGGGGTTAGCAATCCAGTGCTTATCATACCGCACCACACCAGGACTCCCTAGGAAAGTCCACAAATGATACTGTTGAAACAAATATAATCCATTAAAATTTGCCAGGTAGACTCCTTGGATCTTGTTGTTGTTAGGTGCCAT
>NW_006408519.1:33882645-33903365 GCF_000296735.1 Chrysochloris asiatica
ATCTTCTCTTGATACATTCAATAATTTGCCCAGGGAATCTTTCAAGAATGAAAGTCAAGGCTTGAATTTTTCTTCAGTTCCCCCAGCTTGAGAAATGCTGAGTGTGGTCTTCCTTTTTGGTTTTGTGATTCCAGATCTTTACACATTTTGTTGTAATATTTGGCTTTAATCTTCTCGAGTTGATCTTTGACATTTTCTTTTCAGCTCTTGTACCTCCTCATTTCTTCCATTTGCTTTAGCATCTCTATGCCAGAGAGCAAGTTTTCAGTTTCTTCTGACATTTATTTTGGCCTTTTTCTTCTTTCTTGTCTTCTTAATGATTTTTTGATTTCTTACTGTATGCTGTTCTTGATGTCATCCCACAACTCTTCTGGTCTTCGGTTTTTAGTGTTTAATGTATCAAATTTGCTCTTCAGATGATCTCTTAATTCAGGTGGGATATATTCAAGGTCATATTTTGGCTCTCATGGACTTGTTTTCATGTTCTTCAGCTTCAGTTTGAATTTGCATATGAGTAATTGATGGTCTGCCCCTGGCCTTGTTTTGACTGATGATTTGGAACTTTTGAATCTGACAACCACATGGTTTACTATGCCAGAAATGACAAATTGAGGTGGAATGGTGTTGGTTTCATCATCAAAAAGAACATATCCTGTTCAGTCATGAGGTACAATGGTGTCTGGGATAAGATAATATCCATGCTCTTACAGGGAAGCTCAGTTAATACCACTATTATTCAAATTTATGCACCAACCACTAAAGCTAGTGAGGATGAAATAGAAGAATTCTACCAACTTCTTCAATCTGAAATTAATCAAACATGCAATCAAGATTTATTGATCATTACTAGTGTTTGGAATTCAAAGGTTGGGAACAAAGAGGAAGGATCAATAGTTGGAAAATGCAGCCTTGGTGATAGAAATGATGCTGGAGAACGCATGATAGAATCCTGAAAAATCAATGATTTGTTCATTTCAAATACCTTCTTTAGACAGCATAAGAGATGACTATACACATGGACCTCGCCAGATGGAATACATAGAAATCAAATTGACTACATATGCAGAAAGAGATGATGGAAAAGCTCCATATCATCAGACTCCTTGGATAGGGACATGAATATTTTGTGTGTGTGTGTGCCAAGTAATGAATTTTGAGAGAGGAAAAGATGAAGTATTGTTCTGAGAAGTGGCTTATGGAGGGACTCTAGAATTTTAGGGCAGTTTGGTTCACAAGCTTGACAGTGCCTAGGTATATAAAGCAGGATAGCCTTATGCTAAAGATCTTGAGTGTCAGATAGATTCTAGCTGCTCAGTTTGCTTCTGCTACATTTTCTTTTGGGGAGACAGAGTCACAGATTAAAGAAAATATCCTCTGGTAATGACGATGTTTATGATAATGACAGTGAAAAGTTCACATTTGTTGAGCCACCTAATGACTAGGTATTGTTCCAAGAACTTCTAGATTTAAAATCATTTAATTTTTACACCAAGTCTCCTAGATAGATGATTTTATGAATGCCATTTATCAGATGGAAAAACAGGCACAGTGAGGTTTAGTAACTTGTTCAAGGTCACCCCACTGAGAAGTGACAGAATGGGATTCCAATTAATTATCCTGGCTATGGTATCTGTATTTTATTATAATGAATCCCTATGGCACTACAGATTAGTGTGCTGGACTGCAAAGTTGGTTTAAACTGCAAGGTCAGTGGTTCAAGCTCACCTTGGTAACCCTATACAGGGTTGCTATTAGTTCGAACCCACTCAACAGCATTTGACAACAATAACAATGGAATTTATGACTTCACCAAGGAGTTATACTTAAGGAATTATTTTAGAATAGATTGGCATAGAGTTTTCTGAAGAAAAGTCTGATGTCTCAAGTTTTGTTCAACTCTTACATTATTCCTTATTGGGTGACTGGTTTTAGAGACTGAACTCAGTTCTTATCCATTATATATTCTGTGTTGCTTGTGTCCAAAGGAAAGAATGTGAAGAAAGTTGTTGAGTTGTGAAACACCTTTCAACTCTGATTTTTTTAAAAAAAAGCATTTACATGTTACATGAAATTGAGGATCCACCTATGAGGGAAAAAATGAGGAAGCTATTTACAGTCTTTAAATTAGCTACTGAGGATGCACTTGAAATTCTGGGATGGAAGAAGTTTAAGAGGGCAAGCCCTAAACACCAGGTTTCTCCTGCTTAAGCTCTGAATCCGAGAAGAACAGAATTGAAAACAGAACGCCAGCTCTATTACTGACAAATCGACAGCAATCGTCTTCCTAAAATTGCCCCCCAGATTTCGGCTTGCAGGTTCCAACCACCCACCGACAGTGCTAGATGAAAACAAAGTATTTTTTCTTCTTCAAATGGGATCTTTTCCTACGTTTCAGACAGTTGCTCTCTGTAAGCAGCTATAGCTACAGCTTGTCAAAGGGAAGCAGAAACACAACAAGCCTCATCCTTTGTCCCAAACTCTCCAATTAGAAAAGTTCAGGGACATCATGATACATGGAGATAGAATTAAACTGGTCAATGATTCAATTTTGCTTGCATCAATAAATAATCCATATCCAGGGAAACGCCAATGAAGAAAGTAAGTGACATATTGCATTAGGCAAATCTGCCACAAAAGACTTCTTTAAACTGTTCAAGAGCAAAGGTGTCACTTTGAGGACTAAGGTGTTCTTGACCAAAGCCATGGTCTCTCCAGTTGCCTCATGTGCACATGAAAGTTGGACAATGAATAAAGAAAATCCAAGATTTGATGTATTGGAATTATGTTGCAAAGAATACTGAATGTTCTTTGAACTTCCAGAAGACTGAACAAATCAATCTTATTAGAAATACAACCAGAATGTTCTTTAGAAGAGAGGACAGTGAGACTTTAGTTCGCTTACTTTGAATGCATCATCAGGAAATACCAACTGTGTGGTACAGTGAATGATCTAATGTCTCTTCTAGCCAGAGTCTGTGATTCCCCTCAAACGATGTTTCCACCCTGCTGGTTCTGGGTAAGAGATGGTGGGAGAAGATACTGACAGGAGGGCATGATTCAGCTGTGGATGTTAGCAGAGTTCATTGTAATTTTAAAAGCTTGAAACTCTAGCATGGGATTAAAAGGAGAAGGGGTATCTCACTTCTTTGATGGTAGTGTCCTTTGGACCCTGAGAACCTGCACATTGAGCCTCCTTGACCCGAGGACAGGAAGCTGTAACCCTGGAGGACTACAGAGGAGCAGCAGCAGCTGAACCAAGAACTAGACCATAAAGCAGAGCGGTGGACTTCCCAGCCCATAGAACAACTAAAACTGAGTGGTTTGGGGCAGGAAACCTGCTTATTGAGTGGCGTGCTTACAAGACTTAAGTTGGGAAGCTAGGTTTGCTGACCCAGTGTCTTTAGGCTGAGGCCTATGGTGGAGTGGTGTGCCTTGTGGGCATTTATCAGTAGCTGACTGTGCCCTGAGCATTTACGACCCTGAATTGTAACTTGTTAACCTCCCTCACAAACCTGCAATTTTGAGTGTGGTGTCTGAGTTCTGTGTGAACATTGCAATGGATTATTGAACCCAATTGAGGACTAGACAGTGTTGTGAGTGGAATGTTGGCATCCTATTTGGGGCACCAACCACTAGGAAATGACATCATGGTTGATAAAGTGGAGAGTCAGTGAAAACGAAGGGGAACTCTCAATGAGATGGATTGATGAAATGATACAGTGAACACAAACATAGCAAGGATCACAGGTTGGCTCAGGACCAGGCAACGCTTTGTTCCAGGACACGTAAGATCACCATGAGTGGATGGGATTCCATAGCAACCAATAACAACAGCAGCAGCATGGGTCGGGGTGTGCACAAGGACAGAGTACTTTTAGAGAAAGTATCCAGGGACAAGTATAGTGGGGAGTGAGGCGGGAGTATTTACCACCTAACCAGCCTGTTTAGGGAAGGAAGCATCTACATCCTTTACGGTTTATTCTCTCTTGAATGGAATTTTACATTTACATCCTGGTGTGGTGCTGTGGGTTAATGTGCCATACTGCAAAGTCATTTGAACTGCAAGGTCGGTGGTCCAAGCTCACCAGTTGCTCCTTGGAAACCCTATACAGGGTCGCTACAGAATTGAGTCAACAGTACTTAACAGCAACAGCAAAACTTTATTACACACACACACACACACACACACACACACACACACAAGCATTGTAAATAACCCTGACATTGATATTTGGAAGAAAAGAAATGCTGTATTTTATTAAAAGAAGATCCGCATTTAATTGTATAATGATGTGATGAATGCACATTCCTAAAACATGACCTTTATATAAGTTTGTTCAGAGGAATTATGGAACCTTGGTGATGCTGCAGGTTAAGTGCTGGGCTTCTAAGTGCAAAGTCCAAGGTTCAAACCCACCAGCTTGTGGGAGAGACATGAGGCAGGATATGCCATAAAAATATAGTCTCAGAGACTGTGTCCATGGTCAGTATGAGCTAGAGTCCACTTGATGGTGATGGGTGGGTGCAGAGGAGCTAGCTGTAGGAGCTTGGTCCAGTCACATCCCTCTCTCTGAGCCTCATTTCCCTCAGGGGTTAAACCCAGTGGTGCACAGGGTGGCTGCCTCGATTCCTTCCACGCCTCCCATTCTCAAATACTCTGCTCTCCTATTTCCAAGAGCAATAATTACCACAGAAAATATCATCTTGCCTTAGATTGTGATCTTCATGACTTCATCTGTGAGAACAGACAAACATCACAAAACAGCTGAAGCATAACACAGGATCTACGGGCAAAGTCAAGGGGCCTGGCCTAAAAGCTCCTGTGGAGATAAACTTTCAAACAAACAGTATTTGTATGTCAGGAGGGAGGAGGAGAAGGTGGTACCGTATGAAGCAGAGTCTTTATTCAGGGCGTAAGCTTCCATTTCCTGGGACAAGGAGAAGGCTGTCTTTTTGGAAAGCCTGCCTGAAGGGCTTACCTGTGCGGTGGCTTGAGGACAGGGAAGAAGAACAACAGAGATGTGGCAACCACTTCCTCCCTTAGTCCTTCAACCCCTCCTTGCAACCTCTGCTCCTCCGGGGTTCCAGGAGGACTGGGGCAACCTGCTCACACATGCACACAAGTGTGCACATACATATACACACAAAGGAATCACTGTACTTCTTTGCACCACTGAGGCAGATGGGGCAGGAACTAGTCCCCTGAGGAGGGATGGACCACATACTGTGGAGTCCTCACATGGGGTCTGCCCCTCGCCATTACATCTGTGACTCACCCAGACACTCTTTCCTTGAAGGTTCCCTAGAACTAGGTACATACAGGAAGTCTCCAAAACATTCCTGGGAAAATAGAATGAAAAAATAATGGAATTTTCCCCCAAACCTTTTGAAGTCTCCCACCTTCTATATTTCCATTACACACTTTTGTCTGGTAGGAAGCAGATTTTGTTTCCACATGTTTGTCCCTTACTGCAAGCTGCAAGCTCTTGAATGCAAGGACTGTTGCTGATTTATTTATCTTTGAAGTCTTGGTCCCACACAAGCAGAAATCATGAAATGCTGTTTGGATACCTGTTAAGAAGCACTTTTTGTACTTCCTGCCTATCTCTCAAGAACCCTCAGACTGAGAGCAACCAATGCTGATTTATAGGGGTACACCTCTGGCAGCCATATTTGTATTATCTGGATCCATCCTCCACACCCCCACTCCACCCCACAGGAACATTTGAATAGCCTTTAACTCAGTCTTAGCCAATCCAATTCTCCCTACCAGGTAAACAGCTAGAATTCAGCTTTCCCACTGTGAGAGGGGAGAGGAAAGAGAAGTGGCTGCCCTCTACCATGGATGGAGAAAACCAAGCTCTGCTGAAGATTCTGAATGTAAGACTGTTCTGAATAATAAAAACAGTACATGGGTGTAATAACAATTGAACAGATGTATGTCTGGTATAAAAGAACACTAGTAAGACCAGCTGTGTGCTGTATGAGTACATGGATGGAAGAGATGGGATCCAGCTACGTACAAACATGTTCCTATCATTGTTGCTCCTGTTAAATGCCATGGAGTTGGTTCCAACGTCTTGTGATCTTATATCGTGTTTCTGAGAAGCACCTGGTGGATTTGAACCACTGACTTTGCAGTTAGCAGTCCAGTGCTTATCCTACAGCACCATACCCATTTTTCTATGATTGTTATTGTTAAGTGTTGTCAAGCTGGGTCCTACTCATAGTATCCTATGTAGGGTTTCCAAGGAGCAATTGACAGATGTGAACTGCCTACAGTGCCACACCAGATTGTGTTTAATTACTAAAAGTTGCTGGTTCAAACCCACTCAGCAGTGCTGTGAAGAAAAGACCTGGCAATCTGTTGTCATAAAGATGGCAGCCAAGGAAACCCTATGGAGACTTTCTACTCTGTAACGCATGGAGTTGTGACCAATGGTGTGCGTGCATGTATTTTTAATTCTAGGATGAATGAGACATTTCAGCTGGGCTCGGGAAGATTTTTTAATTAAATATTAAATTTTAATTAATTTTTAGGATCAGCACTGGACTACAAACCACAAGGTCGGTGGTTCAAACCCACCAGCTGCTCCTTGGAATCCCTATACAGGGTCTCTATGAACCGGAAGTGACCCAACAGCACTTAACAACAACAGTAGCAGCAATCTTTATGGAGGAGTCGTGGTGTGGTCCTGGAGGATAAGCACCAGACTACTTACCACAAGAACAGCAGTTCAAACCAATCAGCCACTCCTCAGAAACCCTATACAGGTCACTACGAGTCAGAACTGATTCCACTGCACTTAACAACAATCTTTATGAAAGCTGAAGGACACATCTTTCTCCTGAGGAGCGGCTGGTGGATTCCAACCACTGACCTTTCAGTTAGCAACCCAGTGCTTAACTCACTGCACCACCAGAGCTCCTTAGGCTAGGAACAGTTTCTGCAATATAAGAATTCAAATCTTAAAAATAAAATACAGTATAAGAGGATTAGAAGTCACATAACCTCACAGACAAAACGGACAAAGGTAGTTTCAAGGCTTTTTATTCAGTGATGAGCCAAAGTTTCATTTTCTGTGTGCAGACGTGAATCCTACAAAGTTGTGTGGAAATCAGCCCTCTTAAACAGCTGCCCAATTTTGACATTGAATTCCACCTAATAGCTTTTAACAAGAGAATCAGAGAATGTGTTGAATTACTGCTCAAATTCATTCAACAACTGTTTGTCAATAATTCCTCCCAGCACTACCATAAGGCTATTGGAAGGATTAAATGTGAGAACACGGGTGAAGCCCAAGAGCAAACACTGGAAATTAAATCAATCATCTATCTCCCAGGCTTCCTTCCTACTTTCTTAAGGCTACTTGTTTCAAATACATGTTTGTATCCTGAGGGCCTGTCCAGTACTTGTCACAGTGTTAAAAAGAAAGACAAGATCCAGAGAGGGAAGGAGGGAAGGAAAACTGGCTGGTGTGGTGTGGTAGAATAATCACTGGACTGCTAACCTAAAAGTTGTCAGTTCAAACCCTCCAGCTGCATCTTGAATGTCCTTATACAAAGTTGCCATGAGTTGAAACCCACTGAATGGCACCTAACAACAACAACAACATAGCAAATCGGAGTCCTAGTGTGGCGCTGTAGGATAGGCACTGCACTGCAAATCGCAAAGCCGGTGGTTCCAACTCACCAGTGGTTCCTCGGAACCCCTATACAGAGTGGCTATGAGTCGGGATTCACTTGATGACACTTAACAACAACAACAACGGCATATCAAATTTGGCCGATTTCTTTCCTGATGTAGTTCCACCTACAGCCACATGATGGCCACATGTGCAGTGCAGGCGCCAGGTCCTTGCAACTTTGGCATTTTAAATGCCCAGATTTTAAAGCCAGCCGCCTGGGTGTGTTTTTGTGCGTGCCTGCAGTCAAAGCTACGCCCAGCCTCAACGCTGAGCTATAATGCAGGTCAACATGAAAATCTACAAAGGTTTCTCGGTCTTTCTTTCTAGAAAAACCCCAGCAGGAGTTTGATCGTAAAAAGGGCTTTTCAAAAGATGAGCATCCCTTCCGTACACAGCATCCTGGCCGCGGGTTTCAGTCAGTGTGCAGATATTACATTTGATGAGCCACGGGCTCCCAGCCCCAGGGCCAGGCTGGCACCATCAGCTGGGGGAACAACAGGAACTGCAGTCATCAGCTCTGCACCGACATGCCCCGGGTTGGAAAATGTGATTTGTGACAGCAGTTTGGGAATAATAATGAAAACATAATTGCTCCAGGCGGATTGCTTGCCGTCTTTCAGTGGCAAAGCTACTTCACTTCCTTGGAGAAGAGCTGTAGGTTTTAGCTTTTGTTTCTCAAGGACAACCAGAGGCACACCCAGCAACTGTCCTTCTGCCCCCAGTGACTGAGAGGTTTCTTTGAACCTCAGAGAAAGGCTGTCCACACACCTGGAAGGACCTGCCATAGCTGCAGGGTCTTTGTAAAAGCCTGTCTAGGCAAGCAGAACCGCCCAAGTCAGGGATATGGCTTTGAGAACTGTTCATCCCACTCACCCGGACATGCTGCTGTGTCTTTTGGCTCTTGAAACTTTTTGTAAAATCCTCTAGCGTTCACACCCATTCCTCACTGAGTCTTCAACACCACCCTGGAAGCAGTAGAGGCTGTTACATCGTTAGCCAGAAGAGGACAGGAGAATCAGGAAGATGAAATGACATGCCAGCAGGATCTGCATTGCTCAGTGCAAATCTCAGCCCCTTCACCTGTAAAATGAGGGGGAAAGAGGATGGCCTCATGGGCTTTAGGGAGAGCTGAATGAAATAAACCCCCAAACTAAACTCACTGCATCCAGACAATTCCCACTCACAGCAACCTGACAGGATACAGTGGGGATGGCTCCTTAGGGCTTCCGAGGTTGTAAATCTTTGCCCATGGAGTGGCTGGTTGGTTTGAACCGCCAGCCTTGAAGTTATCAGTCCAACAGTTAATCCTGTATGCCACCAAGGCTCCTTAGATGAGACCAGGCAGGTAAAATACTCGGTGTGGGGTGGCAGGAAGTCAGTGATGCATGCGTCTTGTACCTCTTCATACAATCTCACAGCTTCCCAGTCCCGTATTCAGTACAAACAGCTCCACGCAGCCCTCAATAGTTTGGGGCAGTGGCAGTCTTTCTGCCCTAGGGCTTCTCTGACCCATGATGGGACTTTGCTCGTCTTCTAAGGGTATGCGCCCTAAAAGGTTGATGCTGATGGGATCATTCTTGAAAAGTGGGAGAACGGTGCTGTGTCAGAAATGCTTTATCTTGTCCTTCCTCCAGGGGGCAGCTCTGAGTCACATCCTAAGTGGGTAGACTGAGCAAGATCATTTCCAGTGGAGAACAAATTGTTAGCACACTCCTTTCATGTAGACATTCTTTCCTTCCTTCCTGTTTCATGGGCTCCAGTACTTCACACCATTGGAGTCCTGGTGTAGGAAAAGTGTAAGGTCGGTTTGAACCACAAGGTAGAAGGTTCAAACCCACCAGCTGCTCCTTGGAAACCCTATACTGAGGCGCTATGAGTTGAAACCAAGCCGATGGCACTTAAGTACAACAAAAATTCTTTACTCATGCACCCTGGGATTGTCGTTGTTGTTGTTAAGTGCAGTCAAGTCAGTTCTGACCCATAGGGAACCTGTATAAGGTTTCCAAGGAGTGGCTGGTGAGTTTGAACTGCCTACCTTGTGGTTCAAACCGATTTTGCAGTCCAGCACATTAACCAATAGAGCCACACCAAGACCTCACCCTGGGATTATCTCCCATATAAACTGCCTGGGTAGAAGTCTCTGGTGCAGAACTAAAGTCTGCGGACTCTCAGGAGTCCTTCAAGCTTAGCAGGTGTTCGTATACTCACACACACATTCACGCACACGTACACTCACACAAACACACACATTCACACACCTACACTCATACACACACACACACACACACATTTCTATGACAGGATGGTAGGAGGGGGAACGTTGGACCAGCTGTAAAGTGTTTTTAGAGCATCTTGAAGGGGCCAAGGCCCCCACAAGTGTATTTGTCCGGTCCCTTAAGGATACTGGTTCCTGGGCATTGAGGCAGAGAGGTGGTCAATTCCAGGTGCCTCATATTACAAATACTTTAGCCCTGAATGCCTCAGGTGGAGCCAAAAGCTGTCTCCTTCCAGTGATTTAAGGGCACTGGTAAGCCTTGCAATGCAAATATGTTGTGTGGGTGGGGTGACACTTTTACGATTTGGAAGTTGGAGTTTGTTGTTGGAGGCAGGTAGGCAGGCCTAGGTAAGTGCCTTAGAACTGTCTACCCTTATCCCTTTAAACTACCATTTCTTGGTGACCAGCTATGAGTCAGCATCATGCTAACACTTGCATGCATTTCAGCCCTTCTGAACCCAGGCTTCACAACAGAACCAGTTGGGGGCCTTTAGACGGTAAGGTTGGTTTGAACCACAATGTCGGCGGTTCAGATTCACCAGTCACTCCTTGTAAACCCTTTCTCGGGTCACTATGAGTTGGAACTGACTCAATGGCACTTTACAACAACAACAACCTCCACCCCTTCCTCCCCAATGGTTTGAAGGTAGGGCTTGGGCATCCAGAAAGTTCCTCAGTTGGGTGTCATGTGCAGTTAGGTTTGAGAACCACGGACACACGCTGTCTTCTTTCCTTCTCACTGCCACCTCCCAGGAAGGCATTCTTACACTTCACATGCAGAAGAGGAAGCAGTGAGCATCTCAGAGAAGTTTCTGGACCTTCCTAAGGATACATAGCCAGTTAGTTATGAGACAATGCTCCAAGGGTAAGTCTGTCTGACGCCCAGTACCAGACTCATTCACACAAGGTACTTGCTAAATGTCATTCCTAAAAATCCCAAAGAGGAGTAGGATATAGCATGTTCCTCCAGGAGAGGTTACTTGTTGGACCAAAGCAAACTGGCAATTTCATTCAAGTCCATGCCTCATCTTTTAAAAAATCACAAGAGAAGCTTGCGTGAATGTGATATTTCCATGTTTGTTTTTACAGAAGGCTTATGTAGAAGGTTATTCAAATCTTCTATAATAGAAATACATTTTGTATTATTTTCTATTAATCCAGTGCAGTGCTATGGGTTTCTTTTACATTTGGCCTTCCTAGTGTTGGGTTTATAATTCTGCCAAAATGATTGATTAGCCCACAGTCGTACAAAGGGTGACAGCTACACAGCTCCAGTAAAATAGCTGAGGGCTGAGCCACTCCTACTGAAGTGTGTGATCTCCCTGCAAACTTGGAGTGGTCAGAATGACCCTACCCTAGCTCCCAAGATATAAGCTAGCATCTGAACTTGTCTAATTTCATAAGGAAAGATGAGAATCAAGGTCTACACACAGCTGATTCTTACATGGTTGAGGTCAAACATTCCTTCATTTTCCAACTGTTTCATTATTTCTGACATCCACAATGCCTACTCCTCCATGGCACTCTCTACTTCTCTGCTGGGTTGAGTAGTTCATGGCAATGGCCACACTGAATTCACAGGCTACACTCAATGGTTGCATCCTTTATTTAAAAAGGAACAGACTACACCTTAGGGTTAAGGATCATCCTGGAAGTAACAAGATGTAACACAGGAGACAGGAGACAATTCTTCAACCAGGACAGCTTCCTACCAAGAGCGTTGGAAGCTTCTTCCAAGAACTGCCAACTCATGGCAACCCCTATGCACAACAGAATGAAGTGCCACCTGTTCCTTAATTGGTGGCATGTTTGAGTCTAGTTTTTACTGGCGAATTATCAGGAATACGTTGTCAGGCCATTTTCCTTAGTCTTCATCTGTAAAGTCTTAAAATTGAGCTTGGCTAGATGCTCCAAACAGCCACTGATTTTGCTCTCTCCTCAATAGGCACATACAAGTGTGTGTGTGTGCGTGCACACACACTCACGCACATTTCTAATCATTGCAACATGAATTTGCATTCCAAATGAGCCCACTGAGGCTTAGGGCTATACATCTAATAAGTGAAGAGTTCAAATTTACACCCAATCCTTTGGCAACTGTATCAGCCAGAGTTCCTTAGAGAAATAAAACCAGTGGGAGGGATGGAGGAATGGATGGATGGATGGATGGATGGATGGATGGATGGATGGATGGATGGATGGATGGATGGGTGAATCGGTGGATGAGTGGATAGGTGGGCAGGTAAATAAGCAGGTAGATAGATAGATGGCAGTGAGATGTAGAGACATAAAGAGATTTAGTATAAGGCATTGACTCACTTTATTGTGGGGATCGACTGTTCAAAGTTTGTAGGGCAGGCTGGCAGGCTAGAAACTCTGGCATAATTTTTATGTTACAGTCTTGAAAAAGAATTTCTTTTTCCCTAAGAAACTCAGTTTTTGGTTTAAGACCTTCAACCAATTGGACGAGGCCTACCCACACTTTCTGCATGTTAATGTTAATGAAACATACAGGTATCTGGGCTAGTGTTTCCCCCAAACAACTGGGCAAAATGGCTTAGTCATGTTGACATAAGAAATTACGCATCTCAATAACTAAAGTCCAGATGCTTTTCAAGGTTATAACAATGCTTGTAGGCAGTGATTTTAAAATACTTTCAGGCCCAAGACAGGGAGGCTATTTGCCTAACATGTAGGCACTGGTATCACTCACCAGCCAAGCCACTCTCTTTTTGTTTGTTTGTTTGAAATAATGAACCTAAGTTTTAAATCTAGTCAGCTGACCACTTGGCGTCCTGTAGGAAAATTTCAGGTAAACAGTTTCCATTGGGCCTGTCTCCCCCATCAAGAAAATATTTGGACACACATTGGCAGCATCTCCTGCTTTCTGACCTTCCAGCAGTCTCCATTATAGGGTTCCAAAGAGTTCAGTCCCAATAGTGTAACCTGCTAAATGCAACAAGCTCACGCTCCCAGTACCTTCTGCTTTCTGTGGGCTCTACGGAAATATCCAAGAGACTGAAAACCATGACAGCCCAGATGCCGGGCTCACCTTGTAACACATTTTCTCTGCACTTAAATTTCAGTCCAGCCACAGTGCTTCTTGGAGGCCAAGATGGCCAAACTTTGTCTCTCATACTTCGGACATATTGTCAGGTGGGACTAGTCGCTAGAGAAGGATATCCTGTTTGGTAAGGTGGAGGGTCAGAGAAAAAGAGGAAGACCCCCAGTGAGATGGATTGGCAGAGTGGCAGCATTGATGAACTCAAGAGTGGCAACAGTAGTGAGGATCATGTAGTGTTTCGTTCTGCTGTGCATAAGGTTGCTATGAGTCGGTACTGACTTGATGGCACCTAACAGCAACAACAACAATGTGTATACTTGGAAACCATTCTGGGCTTCCAAATGAAGACTAAAAACATGATCTTGTGTTTGGTCTCTAGTGACTGTGGTTCAGGAACTATATGAGGTAATTAGATATGTTACATACGGGATCTCATTTCATTCTCCCAACAGCTGTATAAAATAGTGATTTTTATCATTATTTTTACCTGCACAGAAGTTACATGCTGGACAGTTGGAAGATATTCTTTCTTCTTCTAGGAAAACTGGGTAAAGTTGATTTCGATCTCTACTCTGGG
Source organism: Chrysochloris asiatica (assembly GCF_000296735.1). Classification (NCBI taxonomy): domain Eukaryota; kingdom Metazoa; phylum Chordata; class Mammalia; order Afrosoricida; family Chrysochloridae; genus Chrysochloris; species Chrysochloris asiatica. The sequence continues at coordinate 33,896,250 of NW_006408519.1, forward strand.
AGCTTGGTGACTCCGTACAATAAGCACTGGACTGTGGCACAAGGTCTGTGTGTGGTTTGAGTTCATCAGCACTATGAGAGAAAGATGAGACTTTCTGCTTCCATAAAGACATAAAAAGCCTTGGAAACCCTGTACGGGCTCACTATGAGTAGAATACTGAATGGAAGGCATTCAGCAACAACACCGATGAGTTGGAGAGTAACTCTATGGCACTTAACAACAACAACATTCTCAACTCCCATGACAGGGAGAGCCCTGAGCCCTCCCCCTGAGACTTCTGGGAGGTCAGAAAGGTGCAGCCTGTCTGATTTCTCCTGTGTGGTAAACCATTCACAGTCCTTTTGTGGGCAACAAATACCAAAAACATGTCCAGAAGGCATTTTTAACATAGGATTCTTTATTGATCATTTCAGAGGCAAATAAGAGACAGAATGTATATCTTGGCAATGCAAGCAACTTTGCCAAGAAGAGGCCTGGGGATTTTTCCAAGATCTTCTAGTTACTGGGAATTTGTGGATTTTGTACTGGCCTCTAGTTGCTTTTCTCTCTTACACTCTTTCTCTTCTAAAGACACATACTTGCTTTCTCTACTGTCTCTATGTGTAGTGGCTTACTTGCTCACAATGTCTTTATTTAGCAATATATGTGTTTCTGGGTTTTTACTTATTAAAGTATTTTTCCATAAGAACCTCTGTGCTTGGCATAATGGATACATTTTGCATAAGAAGAATCCATGTGTTGTGATTCCATATGATAATCATTGGACTGTGAACCACAGGATCCGTGGTTTGAGCCTGCCAGTTGCTTTGTGAAGAAAGATAAGGCTTTCTAGCCTGCAAAGATTTTTAAAAGCTTTGGAAACTGTATTCAGGGTCACTGTAAGTCAGAACTGACTCGAAGTCACTTAACAGCAACATATTGCTTTGGTAAAGAGCACAAGCTTAGAAACCTGGCTTTCTGGGTTTGAAATCTGGTCAGATGGTTTGAGCCGTCTATTCATTAGGTTATTTGTCTGTGAAAGAGATGGGGAAAATAGTAACTACTTCTAAAGATTCAATAACTTCAATAGTAACCAAAACAAGTTGATGCTTTAATCAGCATCTGCCAGACTCAGGTTTCTTTCTGAATGTGACTGGGAAACAGGGAGGGTATCTACCTGATTTTCCTTAAACAGCAAGTAATAGAAGCTAGGACACCAGGCAGGCAAAAGGAAACATGCCCACTGCAGGCTCAATATGTAGGGAGAGGAGATGTCTACTGGAATTGAGCAAGGCACAATTTAGGTCTTAAGGGAAGAAGGGATAGATGTTTTCAAAATCAACATGAGAAGAATAGCCATAGAGATGGAAGTAAGAGAATATGGAAATACACAGAAAAATGGGTGACTATGGAATGTCCAGTACGTGGACACCTGGCTAGGGAACTCTGGAGCACCAGGAGAAAATGGGATTGATGAGGCTGGAGAAGAAGAAAAGGCCAGATTACAGATGACATTGGAGGTCTCGGGCCTCACCTTGTGGGTACAATTCTCTCCACTGAAGGTAGTGGTGGTGGTGGTTGTGTGCCCCTCAATTGATTCCCACTCATAGCAACCTGTGTAGGGGTTCTGAGGCTGTAAATCTTTATGGGAGCAGAAAGCCTAATCTTTTGCCCACAGAGCAACTGGTAGATTCAAACAACTGACTTTGCAGTTAGCAGCCCACCTCGTAATCCACCATACACCAGGACTTCTTTCAGTTGAATGTAGTAACTGATAACGTTAAGTAACTATTACCATTCTGGATTCAAAGAAGGGAAGTTAGTTCATTGAATCCAATGAATTCCTTAGGGCATTAGGACTCCATTCTCTTGAGAACCCCTATATAAAGAAGCAAAATGTACTTTCTCATCACCTATTTTTATTCTTTTCTAAATGGTTATTGAAGTCCTGGTATGGAGTTGTAGGATATGCAATAGACTGCTAGCCACCAGGTTGGCAGTTCAAACCCACAAGCTGTTCATTGGAAATCCTATACAAGGTCATTATGAGTTTGAACCAACTCATCACTTTGCAAAACAACAGCAACTAATGAGAGCCAACATCTTTTAATTTGTTGGCTGTGGAAATCTCCTCTTAGGTGAAGTATCTGTTCATGTCTCTCTTTGCCCATTATTTGATTGCATTGTCTGAGTTGTTGAAGTTTTCTATGAATTTCAGACATTAGATCCTTATCAGATATATCTTTGCCAAATAGTTGTTCCCCAGATGTAGGCTCTCTTTTCACTCTTTTGGTAGAGTCTTTTGATGAGCATAAGTGTTCAATTTTTTAGGTGGTCCCAGTTATCTAATTTATCTTCTGTCATTCATGTACATGTTTACATTTTTGGTTTTGTCTGATAGACTGTTGATGTAATAAATAGATTCCCTAGTTTTGATCTTTTCAGCTCAGCTTACAAATGAAGACAGAGTAGGATGAAGGAGACATGGACCACTTTGGAATAATTAGTCACTGAAAACACTAGACGATTATTAGATATAGTGCCAGAAGATAAGCCACTCAGGTTGGAAGGCACTCAGAATACAATGGGAAGAGCTGCCTCCTCAAAGTAGAGTTGATGGTGACAACATGACAGGGGTAAAGCCTTCAGTACCCTCATATGCACAGCTCAAAATGAAGAGAAACAGCCGTGAACATCCATCAATGATCAGTACATGGAATGTACAAAGTATGGATCTAGGAAAATTGGAAGTTGTTAAAAATAAAATGGAACTAATAACATTGATATTCTAGGCATAAATGAGCTGAAATGGACTGATACTTGCTATTTTGAATCTGGCAATCACATGGTTTACTATGTTGGGAATGACAGATTGAAGAGGAATAGCATCACATTCATCGTCAAAAAGAGCACATCAACTTCTATATTGAAGCACAATGCTGTCTGTGATAGGATAATATTCATACGCCTACTAGGACAACCAGTAAATACCACTATTATTCAAATTTGCACACCAACCACAATAGCCAATGATGATGAAATTAAGAATTCTATCAACTTCAGTCTGAAATTGATCAAGCATGTAATCAAAATGTATTGGTAATTACTGGAGATTGAAATGCAAAGGTTAGAAACAAAAGAAGAAGAATCAGTAGTTGTAAAATCTGGCCTTAGTGATATATATGATGCTGGAGATCTCATGATAAAATTTTGCAAGACCAATTAGTTCTTCATTGCAAATATCTTTATAACAATATAAAAGACACGGACCTCACCATATGGAGAATGCAGTTATCAAATTGACCACATATGTGGAAAGAGACAGTGGAAAACTCCATATCATCAGCCAAAATAAGGCCAGGGGCATACTGTGGAGCAGACCATCAATTGCTCATATGCAGGTTCAGGCCAAAGCTTAAGAAAATTAGAGCAAGTCCAAGAGAGCCAAAATATGACCTTGAATATATCCTACCTGAATTAAGAGAGCATCTGAAGAACAGATTTAATGAATTATTTTATTAAAGACTGAAGACCAGAACAGTTGTGGGATGACATCAAGGACATCTTACAGGAAGGAGGCAAAAGGCCAATAAAAAAACAACATGAAGGAAAAGACCAAAGTGATGATAGATGAGACTCTGAAAATTGCCCTCCAGTGTAGAAATGCTAAAGCAAATGGAAGAAATGAGGAGGTTAAATAACTGATTAGATAATTTCAAAGATCAACTTGAGGAGACAAAATCAAATATTAAAACAAAATATGCAAAGACCTGGAGTTAGAAAACCAAAAGGGAAGAAAACTGTGAGCATTCCTCAAGCTGAGGGAACTGAATAAAAAATTCCAACTTCAACTTGCAATCAATATTAAAGGACACAATGTGGAGTCCTGGTTTTGTATTGGGGTTAATGCACTGGACTGCAAAGTTGGCTTGAACCGCAAGGTTGGAGGTTCAAGTTCACCAGCTGCTGATAGAAAACTCTATACAGGATCACTATGGGTTGGACCCAACTCAAAGGCACTTAACAACAACTGCAATGGACAAAATATTGAATGATGCAGAAAGCATAAAAAAAAAAAAAAAGAGAGAGAGAGATGGAAGGAATACACAGAGTCCCTGTACCAAAAGGAAATGGTCAATCTTTAACCATTTCAAGAAGTAGCATATGATCAAGAGCCAATGATACTGAAGAAGGATGTCCAAGGTGCGATGAAGGCATTGACAAAGAAAAAGGTACTAGGAATTGATGGAATGCAAATTGAAATCTTTCAACAAGCTAATGCAGCACTGGAGGTGCTAACTCATCTATGCCAAGAAATTTGAAGGACAACTGCCTGGCCCACTGACTGAAAGAAACCCATGTTTGTGCCCATTTCAAAGAGAGGTGACACAACAGAATGTGGAAATTATTGGATAATAATATTAATATTACATGCAAGTAAAATTTTGCTAAATAAAATACAAAAACAGCTGCAACCGTACATTGACAGAGAACTTCCAGAGATTCAAGCTGGATTCAGAAGAGGACATGGAATGAGGGATATAGTCGCCGATGTCAGATGGATCTTGATTGAAAGCAGAGAATACCAGAAATATGTTTACCTGTGTTTTATTGGCTATGTAAAGGCTTTCAATTGTGTCAATCATGACAAGCTATGGACAGCATTGCAGATAATGAGTATTCTTGAACACTTAATTGTGCTCATGAGGAACTAGTACATAGAACAAGAGGCAGTATTCAAACATAACAAGGGAGCACCAAAAGGTTGAAAATTAGAACAGGTGTATTCCAGGGTTGTATTCTTTCACTATATTTATTCAATCTGTACACTGAGCAAATAATTCAATAAACTAGATTATATGAAGAAAAATATGGCATCAGGATTGGAGGAAGACTCATCAACAACCTGTGATATGCTGATGATACAACCTTGCTTGCTGAAAGTGAAGAGGACTTAAAACATTTACTGATGAAGATCAAAGAGCACAGCCTTCAATATGGATTACATCTCAATGTCAAGAAAACAAAAGTCCTCACCACTGGACCAATAAACAACATTCTTATCAATGGAGAAAAGATTGAAGTTGTCATAGACATCATTCTTCTTGGATCAACTATCAACACTCACGGAAGCAGCAGTCAAGAGATCAAATGATCTATTGCATTAGGCAAATCTGCTGCACAAGACCTCTTTAAAGTGTTGAAGAGCAAAGATGTCAGTTTGAGAACTAAGGTGTGCCTAAACCAAGCCATAGCATTTTCGATAAACTCATAAGCATGTGAAAGTTGGATAGTGAATAGGAATGCTATAGAATAACTGATACATTTGAGTTATTGTGTTAGAAGAGATTATTAAAAGTACCATGGACTGCTAAAGAACAGGACAGTCTGTGTTGGAAGAGGTATAGCCAGAATGCTCCTTAAAAGCCATGATGGCCAGACTTTGTCTCTCATACTATGGCTATATTATCAGAAGAGATCATTCCCTGAATAAAGATATCCTGTTTGGTAAAGTGGCATGTAGGAAAAAAAGAGGAAGACCTCCAACGAGATGGATTGGCACAGTGGCAGCAGCCATGGGTTCAGACATCGCAATGACTGGCACAGGAACGGACGCTTCATTCTCTTGTGCATATGGTTGCTATGATTTGTTATTAAGTCGATGGCAACTAACAATGAGTTTTGATCCTATGTTGCTTTCTAGGAAGTTTGTAGTTTTACCTGAACAGTTAGGTCTTCAATCAATTTTGAGTAAGTTTTGTATATGGCATGAGATAAAGATCCTGATTCATTTTTCTGCATATGGACATTTAGCTTTGCCATCACCATTTGTTAAAGAGATTGTTTATTCCCCTGTGAATGGCCTTTGTTGAATATCCACTGCCCATAAATGGATGATTTGACTTCTAGATTTTCAATTCTATTTCATTGTTTTTTGTGTCTGTCATACTACGATGTTTTGATTACTGTGGTGAAAAGGGAAGAACATGCTCAACATTTCTCAAGCTGAAAGAACTGAAGAAAAAAATTCAATCCTCCAATTGCAATATTGCAGGACACCATGGCCAAAATAGATACAATCAAGATGGCAGATCAGGTAGACGTGTAGTGAGGAGCTCCATCAATAACAACAAGGAATACCGGGCCAAGCAGGCTCAGGGGATGGTGCTGGAACTCTGAAACACATATAAAGGAATATTTAGAGGATTGGAGGGCTTACAGCTACAGGAATTTATAGGAAAATCAAGAAATCCATTGTTTTCTAATTCAAGATGCTCAGCTAATCCCGGAGCCGCCATCTTGGGAGAGAACATCTTGATTGTATCAGGATTGATATCAAAATTTAAAGTGACAGTTTCGACAAAAAAAACAAACAGCCACCACTCGTCTGTCTGTTGTGCTGTGGTGGCTTGTGAGTTGGTGTGATTCTGAGGGCTATGCCAATGGTATTTTAAATAACCAGCAGGGTCACCCATGGTGGACAGGTTTCAGATGAGCTTTCAGACAAAGACAGACTAGGAAGAAAGAGTGACGAACTAATTCTGAATCATTTGTCACTGAAAAACTTATGAATGGCAGAGAAACACTGTCAGATACAGGGCCAGCAAATGATCCCCTCAGGTTGGAAGACACTCAAAATGTGACTGAGAAAGAGATGCCTCCTCAAAGTAGAGTTGACAATGATGACGTAAATGGAGGTAAGCCTGTGGGAGAAAAGCCCATAGAACCTTCATTTGCTGATGGATCACAACTCAAAATGAAGAGAAACAGCTGTAAACATCCACTGAAAATTGGAACATGGAATGTACAAAGTACGAATCTGGGAAAATTGGAAGTTGTCAAAAATAAAATGGAATGCATAAACATCGATACCTTAGGCATTAGTGAGCTGAAATGGACTGGTATTGGCCATTTTGAATCTGACAACCACATGGTTCACTATGCAGGGAAGAACAAATTGAAAAGGAATGGTGTTGCATTCATCGTCAAAAAGAACATATCCAGATCAGTCATGAGGTACAATGCTGTAAGTGATAGGATAATATCCATTCACTTACAGGGAAGCCCAGTTAATACCACTATTATTCAAATTTATGCACCAACCACTAAAGCCAGTGAGGATGAAATAGAAGAATT
>NW_006408519.1:33903576-33904111 GCF_000296735.1 Chrysochloris asiatica
GATAGAAATGATGCTGGAGAATGCATGATAGAATTCTGCAAAACCAATGATTTGTTTATTTCAAATACCTTCTTTAGACAGCATAACAGACGACTGACTATACGCTTGGACCTCACCAGATGGAACACATAGAAATCAAATTGACTACATCTGTGGAAAGAGAAGATGGAAAAGCTCCATCTCGTCAGTGAAAACAAGACCAGGGACAGATTGTGGAACCGACCATCAATTACTTATATGCAAATTAAAACTGGAGCTGAAAAAAATGAAAACAAGCCCACGAGAGCCAAAATATGACCTTGAATTTATCCCACCTGAAATTAGAGATCATCTGAAGAACAGATTTGATACATTAAACATTAAAGACCAAAGACCAGAAGAGTTGTGGGATGACATCAAGAACATCATTCATGAAGAGAGCAAAAAGTCATTAAGAAGAGAAGAAAGAAGGAAAAGGTCAAAATGGATGTCAGAAGAGACTCTGAAACTTGCTGTCCAGCATAGAGATGCTAAAGCAAATGGAAGAAATGAGGAG
>NW_006408519.1:33905581-33929388 GCF_000296735.1 Chrysochloris asiatica
GAAGTGCAGCCAGAGTGCTCCTTAGAGGCCAAGATGGCCAAACTTCGTCTCTCATATTTTGGACATATTGTCAGGAGGGAACAGTCATTGGAGAAGGATATCATGCTGGGTAAGATGGAGGGTCAGAGAAAAAGAGGAAGACCCCCATCAAGATGGATTGGCCAAGTGGCAGCATTGAATACTTCAAGTGTGGCAGCAGTAGTGAGGTTGGCCCAGGATCGGACATTGTTTTGTTTTGCTGTGCATAAAGTCGCTATGAGTCAGTGCTGACTTGATGGCACCTAACAGCTACATCAACAATGGGCAAAATATTGAATGATGCAAAATGCATCAAAAGAAGATAGAATGAATATAGTCATTGTAACAAAAATAAATGGTCACTGTTCAGCCATTTCAAAAGGGATCATATGAGTAAGAACCAATGGAACTGAAGGAAGAAGTCCAAGATGTACTGAAGTCATTGACAAAATGTGAGCCTCCTGGAATTGTTGGAATGCAAATTGAAATCTTTCAATAAACTGATGCAGCATTGGAGGCACTCAGTCATCTATGCTAAAAGTTTGGAAGATAGATAACTGGCCAATTGATTGGAAGAGAGCCTTACTTTTGCCCATTACAAAGGGAATTGGCCCAACTGAAGGTGGATACCTTTGAACAATATCATTAGTATCACATGCAAGGAAAATTTTGCTGAAGATAATTTAAAATAATTACAGCAGCTCATCAATACAGAACTGTCAGAAATTTAAGCTGGATTCAGAAGAGAACCTGGATCTTGGGTGAATGCAAAGAATACCAGAAAGATGTTTACTTGTGTTTTATTGACTATGCAAAGGCTTTTGACTGTGTGGATCATTAAGACCTATAGATAGCATTGTGAATAATGGGTCTTCTAGAACACTTAAATTGCTTATGAGAAACCTGTACAGAGACCAAGAGGCAGTCATTAGAACAGAACAAGAGAAATTGAATGTTTTATAATTAGAAAAGTGTGATACAGGGTTGTAACCTTCCACTATATTTATTCAATCAGCATGCTGAGCTAATAATCAAGAAGATTGTATAAAGAAGAACAAGGCATCAAAATGGGAGGAAGACTCATTAACAACCTTCCACACCTGAAGACATCGCTTGCTGAATACAAAGAGGACTTGAAATACTTACTGATGAAGATCAAAGACTACAGCCCTTAGTATCGATTGTACCTCAACATAAAGAAAATGAAAATCTTCACAGCTAAACAAACAAATAACATCTTGATAAATAGAGAAAAGATTGAAATTATCAAAAACTTCATTTTTATTTGATCCATAGTCAGCACTCATGGAAGCAGCAGTAAAGAAATCAAACCATGTATTGCATTAGGCAGATCTGCTACAAAAGACTTCTTTAAAGTGTCAAAGAGCAAAGATATCTTTTTGAGGACCAAGGTGTGCCGAAGGTTGGCTGTGGCTTTTGCATCTGTCGGTTTTGCATATGTGTCCTTTTATTGATGAATTGCATATCTATTCCTATTTTGCTGAGAACTTTTATCATGAAAAGATGTTGGACTGTTTATTTTTGTTATTTTTTTTTCTGCATCAATTGAGATGATCATGTGATTCTTTTCCTATCTTTTTATGAAGGGGACTTCAAAATGTTTATGGGAAAATTCCATTATTTTTAGTTTTATTTTTCCATGAACTTTTTGAAACCCCCTATGTGGTGGATTACACTGATTGATTTTCTGATGTTGAACCATCTTTGCATCCCTGGTATGAATTCCATTTGAGCATTATGTATTATTTTTTGGATATACTGTTGAATTATGTTGGTTCAAAATTTGTTGAGTTTTTTGTTTTATTTTGTTTTGTTTTCATACATATCCTTGAGTGATGTTTGTCTGTAATTTTCTTTCTTAGTGGCATTTTACCTGATTTTAGTATTAGAGTTGTGTTGGGTTCATAAAATGAATTAGTATATACCTTCTTTTTCATGTTCTGGAATCATTTGTGTATAATTAGTGTCAACTCATCTTTGAATGTTAAGTAGAATTCTCTAGTGAAGCCATCTGGGTTGGTACTATTTTGGCGTGTGGGGTGCAGTTTCTTATGATCCACTTTGATTTCTTCTCCTGCTAAGGGTCTTTTCCAATTTTCTACCTTTATTTAAGTGTTAGTTTACGTAGTTAGTGTGTTTCTAGAAATTTGTCCGTTTCTTCTAGGTTTCAAATTTCTTGCAGTAAAATGTTTCATTCTGTTGTGATTTTTTTTTTAAAATCTCAGTTCTCTTATAATATTCCCCATTTCATTTATTATTTTGGTTATTTGCATCTTTTCAGTTTTTCTTTGTGTATTTCACTAGAAGTTTGCCAATTTAATTGATCCTATCAAAGAATCAACTCCTCGTCTTGTTGATTACTTCTATTGCTTTTCTTAGTTTTCTATTGCATTTAATTCTCCTCTGTACAGGTTCTTCTGGTGACTGTACACTTCTTTGGCTGTTTGTTTTCCTATTGGTTCACTACATGGTTGCAACCCCTTCATATGCCAACAGTTAACAACATTTACCTCTATTCACTTTAACTAGTGCATTACTCCCTGTGTCTCCTACTAGCTTCATTTTTCCTCTGCTAACCTCCTTCTTGTTGTATATTTCCTGCCCTGTCAACCATGTTAATATGTGTCTACCCTCTGATAGTGGGTTTATATGCTGTAGAGTCAGCTCCGACTCATATCTACCCTGTATAAGGTTTCTGAGGCTACAAATCTTTACGGGAGCAGAAAGCCTCATTTTTCTCTCATGGCATCGCTGGTAGTTTCCAACTGATGACCTTGAGATTAGCAGCCCGACTTGTAACCACTATGCTACCAGAGCTCTAGCTATCTTCTAGCCTGTGAATAATTTTCCCTTCCCCCCTCCTCTGTAATCATCATAGATTGCTTCTCTTATCAAGAAAACCTTTTTCAAACTTTTTACAACACTGGTATCATACAACATTTGTCCTTTTGTGGTTGACTTATTTCACACAACATAATGTCCTCCAGGTTCAATCATGTTGTGAGGTGTTTCACAGATTCATCATTCTTCTTCAATGTTATGCAATAATCCATTGTGTGTATGTACTAAAGTTTGTTTAACCGTTCTTCTTTTGATGGGCATTTTGGTCATCTCCATCTTTTTGATATGTCTATTGTAGACGGTATATTGAAGGATCATCTTTTCTTACCTGTTCTACGTTTATGTCTCTTGATTGGTACCTTTAATCCATTTACATTCTGTGTCAATAGGTATAGATTGTTGTCATTTTTTATCAGGATATGTCATCATTTCACCATCCAGAGTCCTGGGGTGGCACTACAGGATATTACACTGTACCACAAGGTTGGTTTGAATTGCAAGGTCAGTAGTTCAAACTTCCCAGATGCTTCTTGTGAACCCTATACCTGATCGCTATAAATCAGAACCAAGTCAATGACATTTAACAATAATGTTTGAGGGACAGCTTTGCTGGATATATGATTCTTGGTTGGAAATCTTTTTATTTCAGAGTTTTGTATATGCTGTTTCATTTTCTTACTTTCCTGTGTGGGTTTTACAGAGAAATCTGAGATTAGTCTTATTGGTCCTCCTTTGTAGGTAACTTTTTGCTTTTCCCTAACTGCTGTCAGGATTCTTACTTTGTCTTTGATTTTAGAAAGTTTGATTATGCTATGTCTTGATGATTTTCTTTTGGAATCCTGCTGGAATTTTGTTCAGCTTCTTGTATGCTTATCACCTAGTCTTTCATGATGTTATGGACATTTTCTTTGACAATTCTCTGTGTGCTTCTCTCTTCCTATTTTAGAATACTGATCACCCGTAAGTTGTTCCTCTTCATGGTGTCTCACATAACTCTTAGGCTGTCCTTGGAAATTTTTTCATTCTCTTTTCTGATTACTCTTCTAGCATACGAGTATTGAGAGATTTCTCTTCAAATTCACTAATCAGGGCTTCCATTGTTCTTTCAATGTATCAGCCATATCTGAGATCTTACAATGAATCTTCTGGATTTCTAACGGCAGGTTTTGTATTATTTCAAAATGTACATTTATTTTGTATTTGTTCTTGAAGTGCTTTCCTGAATTCTTCTAAAGTTATTATTGTGTTCTTCTTGCTTTACTTGATCTTTCTAATGATCCTTTTAAGGTACCTAACTAGCATTCTTTTGAATTCCTTTTCAGTTAGTTCCATTACCCTTTCTTTCTCAGAATTTTTTTCTGGCTCTGTGTCTTAGTCATTTGAGCCATTCTATCTTGTTTCTGCGTGTAAGCTAAAATAGTTGTCTCCAGGCCATTGTGGGATTGTTGTGTTTGTAAAAACAGTGTAATTTTTGGATCTGGAAAGAAGAAATCTCTGGAGGGCTCCTGCAACTCAAGGAGCTAATGAGGTGATTGTGAAATGGATGTGACAGCAGAGTTCCTGGCCTCAGGTGGAGTTCCTATTGGCCTCATTGTTATCTATGTTCAGGGTACTCAGTCTAGAAGTAGTTCATGGATACCCTTGATGGAGATACTTTCAGTATCTGTTAGGACCACAGGGAAGCTGGGGGCAGGGTGACTGGCTAACTGCTTGTCTGGTGGCTCTGCAGGTTTTGTAAGACTGGAGCTGAGCACACCTGAATCCAGGCAGCAAAGATACAAGCCAAAGTGGTACAGCTGGCTCCCTCCTCACACTGGCATGGCTCCCACAAGGATCCAAACTCCTGGAGAGCAGGGTCTTCGCTGGGAGTGGATGAGGGTAGTAATTGGCTATAGTTCTCATCACCTGGGGAGCATGGGTAAAAGGAGAAATCACATCTTTTCTGTCGCCTGTGCAAATCTTCTCTGCCAGGCCTCCCTCTGCTGCCAAAGTTGCTCACAAGATTGTCAAGTGATGCCTGGTCAGTTGTTCACCGGTCAGTTTCCTTCAGTTGTTCACAGATCTATTTCCCTCTTTTATCATCCCTGTTCAGCCTATCCTCTCAGCAAGCACTCCAACCATCTCTCTAGTCTTTCTTATGAAATTCATGGTGCCACAATTTTCATCCGTGTCTGTTTAATTTTGTCTCTCATTCCTTTGTTGTAAAGGGTCTTGCAGTTCATCTACCTAGTCCACCATTCTGCCCCAAATAGCCAAACTCAGCCCATGTCTTAGTTGCTGCATTTTCCCCACTTCCACTCACATGTATACCCAGGTGGTCACCAGTGAGCATACTAAACTGCTTGAAAGTTCCCTTTGAGTTTTAGTCCTAGCAGGGGGCTTTCCCTGATAGGCTGAATTTTCTTGCCTTGATGCTTCCAAAACAAACAACAACGTACTTGATATTCAAACTGCCAAACAGTTGACTTTTATCTGAAGGTCTTTGTTTCAATAAGAATCTTCTGTTCTCCCAGCAGTTCTGGATTAATCTGCATGTCTTTTCAAATGGGAATGTCTCAATTTAGAAAGTTCTGGCAGGGGCTCAGGATTCCCCTTAATGCTCCATAATCTACAAAGTCTTAATAAGAAACCTATTTTCCTGGGAAAATTCTAATTCTCCCTTTAACAAATCCAATCAGTTATAAGCTAAAGATGGGTTTATAAGATTTCTATAATCATAATGCCCAATATTCATTTCTATCACACATAAATGTCTACTTTACAAAAGAAGGCAGGGGAAACAAATATCCACAAGACAGTCAAACACATAAACATTTCTCCCCTCCTTTACACATTCAGACTATGTGTCAATCCATGTACCTATTCATAAAAGATTGTTGTTCTAAGGTTGTATATAAATTTATATTTATCTCTACCCCATTTAATCCATGCATACCTTCCTAAATCTTTCCTTATCTTCATTGTTCACCAGCCACCCTCCCTCTTCTTGTATATTTCACTTCCTCCTCCTTGTATATTGCTCTCCCTGTCACCAGAGCTAACATGTGTTTATCTTCTAGCCTGTGAATTATTCTCCCTTCCTTGTTACCTCTAGTATGGAAGCCTTTCTTAAGTTTTGCAATAAAGGTCTCATATAATATTTGTGCTTTTTTAATTGAATAATTTCACTCAGCATATGTCCTCCAGGTTCATCCTATGTTATGAAGTGTTTTGCTAATCCATTGTTATTTTTCAAGGTTGCATAATATTCCATTGTGTGTATGTACCAAAGTTTGTTTATCCATTCTCCCATTGATGGGCAGTTAGGCTGTCCCCATCTTTTTACTATTGTGAATAGTGCTGCTATGAATATTGGTGTTCATAAATCTACTTGTGTTCTGGCTCATAATTATTGTGGATATATATCAAATAGAGGGATTGCTGGGTCAATTTCTATTTACAACTTTTTGAGGAAGTGCCATACCATTTCACAGAGGGGTTGGATGATATAAGTCTTTTGAATTCCTTAACAAGCAGTTCTATTACCATTTATTCTTCAGGAAGGTTTTCTACCCCTTTATTTTGCTTACTTATTTGAGCCACCTCATCCTGTTTTTTTATATGATTTTATCATCTGCTGTCTCCGAGCCATTAAGTGTTAATTAATTAATTTGTTTCTTTTGTTGACTGTATGTATGTTTTGCATTGATTTTGTTTTGTTTCGGTGTGTCCAGAGCTTTTTTCTTCTCATTCTCTCTAGTATGTTTTTCCTCTTTTGTATCATTTTAATTATTGCTTTGTATGTTTGGTTTATGTATGACTTTGGTGGTATCTATTGTCTGGGTGTGATTTCCTCTCACTAATGTGTCCTCTGTTGTTAGGCTCACACACATTCCCTTATCAGATTGAGTAAGATGGGAGAGCACATTATTTCCTTAATATTGGGTGATAAGCAATTGCTGGTTAGGGTCCTCCACAGTTCTTATAAGAAGTCGGGATCCATCTGGGTTCATGCTAGTTATTAGTGAACTCTCTGTGGGTCAAGGCAGGACATCTCTGTACTGGCTGTGAGGGAGCACTACTTAAACAGACAGGGTAAGCCTACTGTGCAAGCACAAATTGATGTTTTAGTAGAGGGTGGAGTACCAAGGGGTTCATGCAAGTGCAGATGACTTTCAGGAACTATGTGCAGCCTCATGGATGTGGGGTGAGGACACTATGATCTCTACTCATTGTTTGGCAGATGCCCAGATAGTACCTCTCAGGATGTGACAGGCATTGCTGGTGAGGTGATATATCTGTCCAGCCAGTCACCAAGGCATCAGTGGAGGGAGTATTCTCACTGGTCACTTGACTGAATGCTGTGTACACGCTTCTGGGGTAAATAGGCCACTGTTTGCCAGGTGAGGAACATGGGAACTTGCAATACTGCTTGCTAGGTGGGCCAGGTGGTGGGGAGGGGAATCTCGCATTGCCTACTGCTGGTATGGTGGCAGGACCATCTGCTGATTTCCAGGTGGATGAACCACCATAGGGCTGGTTGGAGCAGGCACGAGATTCCAGTTGCAGCTCCAAGGGTGTGGGTGTGCCTGCTGTTGATCATTGGTGGGCAGAATAGTGCAAGGATATAGGAATTCTCAGATTGCAAGGTAGAAGGGCTCACTGCTGGTCACTAAGAGGGTGGCAATAGTGGGGAGCTATGTTGAATGTTTCTCCAGTGTTGGGTGTGGGCTCTATAATATTTCCCACAGAGTGCAGCCAGTAATCAGGACTCAGCCCCAGAGTCAGGTCAGGTGGGAGGATCTCTAGCCACCCATCCAACCAAGGATCCTCCATGCCACCAGTGTTTCTTGACCAAATGATCAAGGACTATTGTTGGTGAGTACTCTATTCTTATTGGTCAGGCTCCCTCCCTGCTGTATTGTCACTTAATTCCCCTGAGCTCTAGCCTACCTTCCTGCTTAGATCCAGTCATGTTTTGCTCACTTTGTTTTACTCCAGGTCATTCTACACAGTATCTGTCTTCTATTGGGGTTTTCAACAACAACAACAAAAAAATTGCCTTTCTAGATTCCTCACCTTGGAATGCTGCTTTTGTTTCAAGATGGGAACACTGCACCAAATCAGTCCGTTGAGTGCCTATAACGCATACGTCTCCTTGACGGCTGTTTTCTTTCAGTTTCTCCTTCCCTTCAGTGTTCCATTGCCTTCTTCATCCTGCTGCACTGGGTCCCCAGATGGTCATCTGTATCTGTTCCACTTGGTTTCTCAGTTCTTTGCTGTTGGAGGATGACATGGTATGTGTGACGAAGCCGTCATTTTGGCCTTCTCAAAATTTCTTGAGTCTAAAAAAAATATTTTTCCTGGGACATTAACTAATACTTAACTCAGAAAAGATGAAAGTTTATTTTAGAAAGCAGACAAGCCTCCAAGAGCTCTGATTTTCTGAAGACTGTTCCGCTACTGTTATTACTACTGTCTGCTGTGCTATCAAATCATCTCTCCCAAATCCCAGGCCAGTATGCTTTTCCAGCAGATCATGCTGTCTCAGCAAAGCTTCCTGGCTGGTTATATAAAAAGCAATGTGGGAAAGAGTTAATTGGCAAACAGAGTGACTACATTTGCAACCCAAGAAGGCCTGCTGTGACTTGTTATCTGCAGAGCTAAGCAGCTTGCTGTACAAGTGAGATTCAAAGCTCATTGCTATTAATGCCAAAGGGGGCACTTAACACCTCTTGGTAAATGGTCTCAAGATTAATATCTTGACATTTATTTTATGTTATTTTTTTCCCCTTTAGGAGGAGAAGGTTTTTCTCATCTTTTGTCTTCAGGAGCCAGAGCCTAGAGAAGGTCAGGACTGGCAGAAACTTAGTATGAGCTGCAAATTTGACAGTTCCTTCCAAACTTCTCCCTGCATAGCATGAATCATAGAGTTGGAGAATTACTCAGCAGAATTGAAAGAACACAGTCTTTGGAATAGAGATCTGAATTCAAACAATTAATAATGAACAGAAAGAGCTACTCAACTCATCTTAGCATTAGTTTGTTATTTGTAAATGTAGAAAAGCAAAAGGGGAAAGGATACATGTGCAAGCTGCATCCCAGGTTTATTTTGAGCAACTCACTCTGATCTAACTTCTGCCTTCTACACACACGCTAAAAACAAATGACAATGACAATAACAAAAAACAAAAATAACAACAACAACAACAACAACAACAGATGTCAATGAGCTGATTCCAATCCATGGCAACCTCATGTCTGTCAAAGTAGAACTGTGCTTCTAAGATTTTCCAGTTGTTGGTGTTCTAATAATAGACCAGGCTTTTCTCCCACAATGCCTTTAGGTGAACTGTAACCTCCAGCATTTTGGTTAACAATGGAGTCTACCAAGGACTCCTATGCACTGAAGGTCACCTTGAAATGTCATATATCTCACTTCTGTGACTTAACATTTGTTCCTGATTCTCTGGCTATCCCTGTATCTCTTATGCTGGCTTTTCCTCTATTGATCGCAGAAATTGGAAGTGAGTCTTCTCTTTTTCTCTGCACAGTATCGCAGCCTGTTACAAGACAACAGCCTTTATCTTCTCATTAAACACCGTGCATATTTGGGCAACTTGAACAATGGTGTCCCCAGCCTAGTCCTGGTTTTTGAGATAAGGTCTTATACATTCATCCACCTGCACATCTGACATCCTTTCTTGCATGCCCCTCAAACAGCTTACACTTATTAATATTAAAAACCATCCCACTTCGACACTACCACACATGTTCTTCTCTAGCTGGTTTCTTGCAGTTCAGACATGCAGGTATCATTACAGCCTTTGAAACACTCCAAGCTCATTCCTACCTGTGGACTTTGTACATGTTCGAGCTTCTACCTGAGATGTCCTCCTTATGAAGAATGTGAATATTTGCTTCCTTCTAGTTGTTGAGGTCTCAGCAAAGTTGTCACCTCCTTAAAACACATTTTCTGTCACCTGTCCTATAGTAGTTGTCTTTCCACTGTTCTTGGTCATGGCTTTCTGTTCTTTTCAGAGACGTGGTAACCCTGAATAGCTATTGAGTATTTAGTATATGAATAAATGGAGTCCTGCCTGGTGTGGTGCTGCAGGTTAATGCACCAGACTGCAAAGCCATTTGAACTGCAAGGTTGGTGGTTCAAGCTTACCAGCTGCTCCTTCGAAACCCTATACAGGGTCGCTATGGGTCAGAACTGACTTGATGGTACTTAACAGCAACAGTATGAATAAATGCAATTGAGTGGTTGTTTTATTAATTACAATATTCACAGTGTCTTGCATGTAGTAAGGACTGAATAAATATTTATAGAGTTAAAGAACTAAGCAGGCAAAAATAAATGGCTCCTTATATATGTCTTTCTCTATTGTTGCTGTTAGTAGATGTTGCGTCGGTTCTGACCCATAGTGACCCTATGTACAAAAGAACGAAGCACCACCTGGTTCTGTGCCATCCTCACAATTGCTGCCACTCTTGACCCCATTACTGCTGCCTCTGTGCCAATCCATCTTGTTGGGGGTCTCCCTCTTTTTTGCTGTCCCTCCACTTTACAAAGTGTGATGTCATACTCCAGGAACTGGCCACTCGTGATATATCTGAAGTATGAGAAATGAAGTCTGGCCATATTGGCTTCTTAGGAACATTATGGTAGTACTTCTGGCAGTCCATGGTAGCTTTAATATTCTTCTCCAACACCGTAAATCAATTGCATCAATTCTTGTATGGTCTTCTTATTCATTGTCCAACTTTCACACGCATATAAAGTTATTGAATATACTATGGCTTGGGTCAGACCCACT
Source organism: Chrysochloris asiatica (assembly GCF_000296735.1). Taxonomy (NCBI): domain Eukaryota; kingdom Metazoa; phylum Chordata; class Mammalia; order Afrosoricida; family Chrysochloridae; genus Chrysochloris; species Chrysochloris asiatica. Next base: position 33,916,264 of record NW_006408519.1, read on the forward strand.
TTTGTCTTGAACAGTTTGAAGAGGTTTTGTGCAGCAGACTTGCCTTATACATTACATCATTTGTGTTCTTGACTGATGCTTCCATGAGGCTTGAAGAGCAAGTTTCAGAGTCTCTTCTGACTTCCATTCTGGTCCTTTTGTCTTTGTCTTCTTAATGACTTTATAGTGTTCTTGATGTCATCCCACAAATGCTCTGCTCTTCGGTCATTATTGTCTAATGCATTGTATTTGTTTTTGAGATGCTCTCTAAATTCAGGTTGGATATGGTCAAGATCATATTTTGGTTCTTGTGGACTTGTTTTCATTTTCTTCAGATTCAGCTTGAATTTGCCTAGCAATTGACAGTCTGTCCCACAGTCTGTATCTGGTCTTGTTTTAGCTGATGATATGGAGATTTTCCACCACATCTTTCCAGATGTAGTCAATTTGACTTCTTTGTAATCCATCTGGTCTAGTCCATGTGCATAATCATGTTTCATGTTATTTTTAAAAGTTATTTGCAATGAAGAAGTTATTGGTCTTACACAATTCTATCATGCTTTCTCCAGCATCATTTCTGAGAGTGTTTCACTGCTATTCATAAGATTTTCAGTCACTAAACATTCAGAAGTAGTCTTCCTTGTCTTCTTTTGAGTCTGTTTTTGTCCAGAAGCTCAGCTGAAACCTGTCCACCATGAGTGACCCTGCCAGCATTCACAATATCAGTAACAGAGCATCACAGCAATACACAAGCCTCTACAATGAGACAAATGACAGGCAAGTGGTGGGTATTTTACTGAGCATATGCATCATGTCCTCTGGATGTTTCAGCATTCTTGGGCTAATATTTGATGTAACCCATGTGAATGTGCGGGATGATTTCACAATGAGGATATAATACTCTCTAAAGGAACTAATTTCTAAATATTGATATCATTTTAATGCATCAAAATAAAGACAATGAAACAAATTTACTGTCTTAAAAACAAACTAAATGAAACCAATTTCATCCAGTTGAATTTTGACTCACAGTGATACTCTGAGTCCTGGCATGGTGCTGTGGGATAATGCACTGGGTAATACACTAGACTGCAAGTTCGGTTTGAACCTCAAGGTCGGCAGTTCAAATTCATCAGCTGCTCCTCAGAAACCTGATACAGGGTCACGATGAGTTGGAACCAACTCAAAGACACTTAACAACAAGTGACACTGTATGACAGAGTAGAACTGCCCCCATGGGGTTTCTGGACTGTCATCTTAAAGGGGCATGGGTTATGGCTCTTTCCCAAGGAGCTGCTGGGTTGGTTCAAACCCCTTATCATTTGGTTAGCAGCTAAGTGCCTCATCATTGTGTCAGCGGGGCTCATTTGTGAAAACTTGTTGCTGTTGTTGTGTGCTGTGGCGTTGGTTCTGACTGTACAGGGTTCCCGAGGCTGTAAATCTTTACAGCAGCAGAAAGCCTCATCTTTCTCCTGCGGAACTGCTAGTAGTTTCGAACTGCTGACTGTGAAATTAGCAGTCCAATTCGTAACCACTACACTTCCAGAGCTAGGACCTACTAATTTGACTCACTATACATGGTTTTCAAAAAATTTTAAAGATTAATTTAATACATTACAATGCATTCCTGCATAAAGCAGTAGAGAAAGACCTCTGGATGAGCTGAAGTGTATGAGGCTACTTCACCTTCTAGTAGTTTTCTGAATCACAGGCGTAATACTGGGATGAAACGAACCAACATTCCTGATTCTCCTCTTCCCAGTATATTTGAACAAAGATGGATAATAAATGCAAATAGGTAAAATGGCTAAATGTTTGTTGTTAAGCGTCGTCGAGTCGGTTCAGACTCATGGCTAAAATGGCTAAATAGAATCACCAAATTTGAAAAACTATACATGTCTGCTAAAGGATTTCGAAGAAAACAAGTACTTTTTTCCATATAATTACAGAGTTTTAGATGCAGGAGAAATCCTCAAGCGTTGTCTCTTGTGGACTCATAGTGCCTGAGCTGATAGCTGAATCATCAGTAGCACCATTTAATAGTGAGGCAGCTGAAGACTGCGGGGATTATAAACTTGTTCAAGATTCAAAACAAAACCAGACAAAATGTTTTCAGTTGGAATTTAGAGTATGTATACTGGGACCTGGCGTGGCCCTGTTAATTAATGCACTGGCCTGTATAGTTGGTTTGAACCATAAGGTCGGTAGTTCAAGTTCACCAGTGGCTCCTCGGAAACCCTACACAGGGTCGCTACAGTCTGGCACTTAACAACAACAACAATACCTGACATCAGGTTCCTAGTACAACAGCTTTGGGTAGCTTCAAAAGTCTTCCTCAGGCCCATATTTCAATTCTTATGAAATTCGTTCACCATCATTTAGTACCACGTGTGGCCATTTTAACAAGGTAGTCAATGATAGGTAGAACTTTTTCAATTTCCTATCCTTAGTTAAGAGTCCTAGTGTGGTTCGATAGAATAAACATGGAACTGCTAACCACAAGGTTCACAATGTTGATGATTCAAAGCCACCGGTCACTCCTTGGACACCCTATACACTATGAGTCAGAATCCACTTTATGGCACTTAACAACAATGACATAACATAATTAGGCCCATAACAGCTTTATGGAGTTGGTAGTCTGAGTAATGTGTGGGTCAGAGAAAGAATGTGGCAGCCTTTCTGTGGTCCAGAAACTAGAAAATGACAAAATAAAGGCTCAGAATGTGGTGCGACAACTCCAAGTCTTGTCACGTTTCCTCTTATGGCGCTAAACCAGTGGAAACAGCACAAGATAGTTTTTCTTTTTCAACAATCATTTTAACACTTGTAATCAAAGTGTCTAGTCCTTCCCTATTTCTCCTGAGCTGGCAAAGGTTGCCACCTCCCTGTGACTGTTGCTGGGGGCAGTTCTTTGTTTTCCCCTTCTTCAGTCTGGAACCACCTACAGAATCATGAGAAGAGAATTTTGCCCAAAGGGCCTTGCTCAATCAAGGCTTCAAGAAAGGGGAAGTGGAAGGGAATGGGGTTTCTCCTCGCTGTCTTTATAATTATTTTTTATAGGCGATGTTATAGCAACGCATAATTACAGACGTATAATAATAGCTCTTGTTCTCAGGCCTAGAATTCCAGCTACATGGATTTGCATAAATAGAATCCAACAATGCTCTGTGGCACAGAGAATAAGCATGGGCCCTCCAGGACACAGATTTGGGTTCAAAGCCCAGGCTCATCACTCATTAGCTTTGAAGCTTTGGACAAGATACTGAACATCTTTGATCCTTACTTCTTCCTATCTTAAATAAAGATAATAGCACCTACCTCATAAACGTTTGGAAGTTTAATTTGTTAAGTGGATGTTGTTAAGTGCTGTCAAGTTAGTTCTACTTCATAGCCACCCTGTATAGTGTTTCCAAGGAGTAGCTGGTAGTTTGAACTACCAATTTTGTGGTTAGCAGTCCAGTGCTTATACAATAATGCCATTCCAAGATAAAATATAATACCTGAACTCAAATAGATTCTTAGAAATACCAAGTTTCCATCTGATGAATAGAGTAGACTTTATCATAAATTCTGCCTACCACAATATAAATGAATCTTATTTTCATTCTGAATGGCAGAAAGTAGAAATTGCTAAATGTTAGAGTCCTTTCAGCCTATCCAGTGAAACACTGGCCAGTGGTTTAAGGTTCTATGTCGTTGTTAAGTGTCCTACTTTCAGTTCTGACTCATAGAGACCCTCTTTAGGATTTGAGCCTCCAACTTCATAGTTAGCAGTCCATGCTTATCCTATATATAGCACAACACCAGGACTCCATAGCTTCAGTCAATCCACAATAAACTGGATAAAATGAGGGCTTTCTGAATAGTTTGGAACTGAGAGATTTTTAAATAACAATAACAACAAATACTTCCAGAATGCTTACTTGGTGCTAGACATTGGGCTTGGCAAGTTTATATGAATTATTTTATTCAACCTCTCAGCAATTTTATAAGCGCATAATATCATTCCTATTTTACAGAAAAGAAACTGAGGCTTTAAAGAAGGAGTGAGTTGACCAGAATAATTAGTGAATTTACTAGTGATCTATGTCAGCTTCATTTTAAAACCTTATTCTTAAAAAATCTATAGTTCATCCATATATTGTATGCATTAACTGTCTCTATGCTTTCCTATGCATTTAGGATTAAATAGCGCTTACTTTTAATGTATTAAATTAACCTCATTGTGCTAACATCGTTGCAGTTTCTTTTAGAGTCATCCAAAGAGAGACAGCTGCTGAGTAGATATTTCTACGTGGTATCTCACAAACATCTTCAGCTTTATCTGCCCATTATAGCTTAGCCTTCTCACCAAAACTCATTCTCCCAAACTGTTCATTCACATCTCACAAAATGGCACCATCCTTAAACCCTCAAGTAAAAACATTTGAGATTCCTTTTTAACATGTTTCTCTCTCACACTTCCCATCCCTTTACATCAGCAAATCTTTGATAGTTCTATCTCAGAAATAATCTTAATTGACTCACATTTTTCTGTCTTCATTGTCACTGGCTGTGTAGGCAAATCAAGGACCAGCATTGAGTAGAGCTTTCACTTTACATGTGAAGTTGGATTCAATTTCTCTCATATGACAAGTTTTCATGAATTTGTCATTCTTCCCTCTTGAATATGATGCTCAGAAGGAAGATGGGAAATGCAAGAAATGCATTGTTGATAGGGATGTCATTGCTAAGTGCCATCAAATCGGTTCTGAAGCATAAGGTGGATTTGAACTGCTAACATGTGGCTAGATACCCAGTGATTATCTTACAGCACCACATGAGGCCTGGCAGGTGGAGGAGCTAAAGTATTTCTTCTTTTGGATCTTCATATTATAACCCTTACCCTGTAAAGGACCCACTGACTACTTAAGTCATTTTTTCCACATAAAATTCAGATGATAATGAGAGGTTCTGGAGTGCAATGTATATTGTAATTCCAACTCTGCCCCTGGAATCCTTCGGGCTTGTTACATAAGCTCTCCAGGACATGGTTTCTCATCATCAACAGGGACAACCTCCATTCTCAAAGTTGGCAAGTGGACAAAATGAGACAGACATGGATGAGGATGATGAACATGAGATCAATGCATTTTATTTATTCATTTATTCTAAAGATATTGAGTGTCAGACACCATGTGAAGTGCTGAGGATAGAGAAAAAGAGACACTCTTTTGATCCTCTTGAAACAGACCACCCACAGAGGTGGCAGTGGTGGTAGTGTGTGCCACCAAGTGCGTTCTGACTCATGTTGTCATGTGCTGTCATGTTGGTTTCTTCTCATAATGACCCAGGATAGGGCTTCTGAGGAGTGGCCTGTAAATTTGAGCGGTAGACCTTGTGGTCCTATGCTTCTCCTGCAGCACCATACCAGAATTCCAACAGTATAAATATTTACAGGAGCAGAAAGTCTCATCTTTCTCCCAGGGAGTCACTGGTAGAGTCAAACTACTGACCTTGAAGTTGGCAGTTCAGCTCCTAATCCATTCTGCTACCAAGACTCCTTCCTATAGAGATAGACAGACATCCAACAACTAATCACACCTAAATATGCAGGCAAGCAATCACTGAGACGATAACTAACATTCACTCAGCATCTTCTCCATGCCAGATGCTCCCATAGTGATTTACATACACCGACTAATTTAAGTAAAATCTGAAATAGGTAGTGTAACTAACTCATTTCATATGGAGTCCTGGTGTGGCACTGTGGGCTAATGCATCAGACTGCAAAGTCATTTGAACTGCAAGGTCGGTGGTTCAAGCTCACCAGCTTTTCCTTGGAAACCCTATACAGGGTCGCTATAGGTCAGAATCGACTCAATGATGACGACCAACTCATTTCATAGATACAGAAGAGGAAGTAACTGATCCAAGAGATCTCAGTTAGTAAATGGGTGAGCCTAGATTTGAACACAGGCTGCTTCTAGTTTCAAAGTTCTTATTTTTCATTGATCTATCAGATTATAGTGATGTGCCATGAAGGCAAACTTTAGGGTCTTCACATTGTGAAATTGTATATTCGTGAGTGCTGATATAGATCCGAGAATCTGAGGAACATATCCACAGAAGTGATATTTAAGCTGAAACTGAAAAGATGAGTAATACCAAAGGAAGAGTAGGAAGAGAGTTTGTTTAGAGCCAAGATCTTGGTTTGGCCACAGAACAGAATGGAGATTGTTGGGATTTAGAGATTTAGAGGAAGACCAAGATAGGGAAACTGGAGAGATTGATCAAGACCAGACAAGATGGTGCCTTGAAGGCAATGCTAGGGATTGTGCATTTTGTTTTAGGAGCAAAGTGAAGTCATTGCCAGTTTTTAGTAATGGAACAGCATAACAGAATTTTCTGAGAGGTGGAAGTATCAATATTATAATCTTCACAATTTGTAATCTGGTTGAGACGACTGAGACTCACTGAGTTTAATGAGATTAACTAACCATGCAGGTAGTAGCTGGATGTGGCAGGATATAACCTGAGGTCGTCAAGGTCTTTCCTCTAACCACTGAATAGTCCTTTTACACTGACCATATACTCTCTGTGATAAATCTATCTAATCTCCAACCTGGCTAATTCCACCTATTCACATTTCTTTTAATCTCACCCATATGGCAATGACTCCCACATCAGTATGTCTAGTTCCAGTTTGTTCCAGGAATGTTAAACTTACCTATCCACTTGGCATATCCATTTGTCATTTTGAACTTAGCATGAGCAAATGTGAACTCTTGATCCTGTACCCGCCTCCAATCAAACTTACTTCTTCCACATTCTCTCTTATCTCAGTCAATGAACTCTTACTTCACCTCCTTATCCACAGCTGAACATCATCTCCCATTCCCCTCTTCCACAACCAAATCTAGGCAGCCAGCAACTCAAGTCACCTTTATATTCAAAACATATCTTCCTTCCCTCTTCTAGTGCAAACCACTTGCATCTCTCACTTGAGTTTGAATAAGCCTCAAAATTCACCTAGTTTTCCACTTTGAAAGGTGTCATATAAGAAGATCTTGTCTAGAACAGGAAACAATGTGAAACAAAATTCAAAGTCATAAAAAAATGACCAGGTTTACCAGTCAGATAAGGACTGGTAGGATCCCTGAGACTGGCCCTTAGTCAACCTTCAGGCCTGAGACGGAACTCACCTTTGTGGCTCAATTTTCTGCCAAACAGTACATAGATCAATAAGGTAAGAACGAGTGCTGGTGTGGCACTGTAAGATAAGCACAGGACTTCTAACAGCAAGGTTGGCAGTTCAAACCCGCCATCTGCTCTTTGGAAACCCCACAGTGTCAGTGGTGGTAGGTGTGCTGTGGAGTCAGTTCCCTATCATAGCTACCCTGCATATAGTTTATAGGGCTGTAAATCTTTAGAGGAGCAGAAAGTCTCATCTTTTTCCCATGCAATCACTGGTAGTTTCAAATTGTTGACCTTGAACTTAGCAGGCTGACTTGTAACCACTGTGCTACCAGTATATAGCGTCAGTATGCATTGGGACCACTCTACAGCATTTAACAATATTGTATGGTAAATAGTAACAATACAATGGGACATACTCCTTGGAAGAACCAACTATTCAAAATCACAAGGCCAGCATTGGTCCAAGGACAAAGTTCAGAAGGCAGGAAGGGATGGGAAGAAAAGAAGGAATTTAAACAGAAAATACTGAGAAAGTGAAATAAGTAATGGTACCTTGTAGGAATTTCCATTAGCAACACGAACAAAAATGTGTAAGAATTGTTGAATAGAAAATTGATTTGCTCTGTTAACCTTCACCCAGTGTACTATCAAAGTTAAAAACAAAAAACAAACACAAACATTAGACACCTCTCCCCCATACACACACAAAATAAATCAATATAAGATTCACTAGGTTTCCAAAGCAGTCATTGTAAATGGAAGCCATATTTCTCACGTTTCTGTTCCAAATCTCCCAGTGACTGGCTAACTCAAAGCAAAGGCCCAAGGCCTCATGCAGTCTTTAAGGCCCTGGCTGTCTCAATTTACTTATAGCCCACTTGTCTATACATTGTCTATGGCAGTTTCCACGTTAAAAGAGCAAAATTTAGTAGTTGCAATAGAGATTGTTATGCCCACAAATCTAAAATACTAACTGGCCGTTGGGATGCAATGTGCTGACTTTGTTGCCCCACTTACACACACACACACACAAACACACACACACCTCTCTTACTTTCACCCTTGTTTTGTTCTAGCTACCCTGACCTCCATAGTATTCCCGGAACATTTTAAGCATATCCCCAAGTCAGAATTGTTACTGCTGTTCCCACCTCCTGGACCAGCCTTCCCTTGGCTATCCACAGGTAATGTTCCGTACATTCCTCTTAGCTTTCTGCCCAGTTATCCCTTCCAAACTGTTGCCATCTAGTCTACTGAGGCTTATAATGAGCCCCAGGACTGAGTTGAACAACTCCATAGGGTTTGTTGCTCTTTAAGAACGCTGCACTCTTCATCATTCTCTTTCTCTATTCTCTTCTTCTCCTTTTTTCCCTTATCTCTACTCTTTCTTCACACACAAAAATTGCGTAGTTAGTTATATCTTCTCTGTCGTCTACTAGCATGGCAGTATTATGAAAGTAGAAACCGTTTTCTACACTGCTTTTTTAGTTCTATCAACATTCAGCTGCACCAGAGCCAGGTGCATCATAGACCCACAGTTTCCATTTTCAGGGAGAAGTGCCTGGACCGTGGTGGGGAACAGAGCTTGAGATGGAGGTGATTCCTGGGGTGCCTGCCATATGTTAGACACATACTGAGTACTTTCACATACATTTATTTCACGTTTACCCTCTCAGCAACCTTGGGAGGAAGGGGCCTTTGTTTCTCTTCTGTCCTTTCCATAAAAGAGATAAGGATGTTCCTGAAACAATGCCCTGTGAAAGCCGCTGTGTACAGAGTGGCAGGAAGGGGCCAAGTCTTAGACGCAAGTGACCATTCCTAAGGTCTGAGCCACCTCTTCCCTTCAGGTGTCAGCTGAGAAAAGCACTATCTCTTTAAAATAGCTCACATCCTTATGAAGCCAACAATGAATCAGAGGGATGCGATTTTCCCTAAGAAGACTAAGTCCAGGATCCTCCCTCCCCTTAAAAATCCATCTCCTCACAATGGACATCCTGTTTCCTGTTCCCTCCAGAACAGAGTCCTCATTAAAAGCTGTCAGAAAGCAGTGAAAGACCAAAGCACATACAGGGGTAGCACTAAGCCATTTTCCTCCTTGGTTAACATCATTGTTGTTGTTGTTAAGTGCCCACTTAGTCTGTTCCAACTTATAGCAGTGATGCTGTGTAGGGTTTCCGAGGAGTAGCTGGCAGATTTGAACCACTGACCATGCAGTTTAAACTGACCTTATGATCCAGTATTTATCAGGACTCCTGGTTAATGCCACATACTCCTAAAAGTCACTGTTTGTCATAAATGTTTTATAGATAACATTTAAAAATCTAAATTAAAGCTATTACAAAATAGCCAACACTTCTGGTCTTCAACCTGACCATTGTAAGTCTCATGACTCAGTCTCTTAGTCACTTCTGAGGTCGTCTTAATGACTACTTCATCATCATGCTAAAGCTCAGGCATTCTTTCTTTCTTTCTCCCCTGTGCTTTATTCCCCAAATGAATCAAGTGAGGAACGTAAAAAGTTGAAGGAGCAATGCCAAGCTCTTTCCCCCTAAAGTCTAGTAACTCAAAGCCATTTGACCCAAGCAATGTCATTTCCTTTCTGCCTGGGCCCTCATGAACCTCTGAGTGGGCATTCACAACAACTGCATGTTGATGTTGTTGTGGTGGTGGTTATGTGCCATGGAGTCCGTTCTGACCCATAGCGGCCCTGTACAGGGTTTCCAAGGCTGTAAATCTTTACGGGAGCAGAATGCCTCATCTTTCTCCCATAGAACAGCTGGTAGTTTCGAACTGCTGACCTTGTGGTTCGCAGTCCGATTCATAACCACTACGCTACCAGAGCTCCTTAGACTAAGGCTAGAGGGCTGGAATTGTTCAATTATATTAACCAGGCACCAGGTTTGAATGTTGAACAGTGTGAATATCTGCACTTTAAGGTCATGAAAATCCCTGAACGTGGGAGTTAGAGGCAGCATCTAGGATCTGCTCCTGAACCACACAGTGGGACATTGGCCAAGCCAATAAACCAGCTCTGAGACTGGATGACACCTTTTCTTACTTATATATGTTTTTAGTAGTAGGTCCCGAAGAGCCGTTAAAATTACTCAAAACCTAAATATATGGAATAAATAATGGTAAAGGTGCTTTATTTGAAAAAGGTGATGGAGGGTGAAAACCTCATTCACTAGTTGCCATTTAACTATGTCACCTCCCCTGACCCCACATCTCACCGCTCCTGGAACTCCATCATTTCCCCAGGGCTCTCAGTGGACCCTAATTTGAAAACAAGTGAAACAGATATTGATACTGATACTCAGATGCTACATACAATTATTGAGGTCCACCAACATGGTAGTTCCTCTTTTTATGAACTGGCTTCCTAAATACAGCTGTTTAATCTATCATATTTCAGCAACCATCCCTGCTGTGAGAAAAACTGAGAATTGGCTCTGACTCTTATCTTTGTAGCTCTAGAAGCTTTTCAGTATGTTGTTGTTGTTAGGTGCCATTGAGTTGGTACCCACTCATAGAGACTCTAGGCACAATAGAATGAAATGCTGCCCAGTCCTGGGCCAACCTCACAATTGTTGATACACTTGAGCCCATTGATGCTGCCACTATGCCCATCCATCTCGTTGAGTGTCTTCCTTTTTTCTTTGAACCTCCACTTTACCAAACATGGAATTCTTCTCCAGGAACTGGTGTCTCCTGACAATATGTCCAAAGTATGAGAGATGAAGTCTGGCCATTCTGGCCTCCAAGGAGCACTCTGGCTGTACTTCTTCTAACACAGATCAATTTGTTCCTTTGTTTGTCCATGGTACTTTCAATATTCTCCCCACTTGTCAGTATTTTACTCATGGGAAAACTGACAGTTATAGAGGTTACGTGATTTGCCTAGTGACACATGGTTGGTAAGTGTAGGAGTTGGGATTTGAATCTAGGAAGTTTGGATTCTAGAAGCTATATTTTAATTTTATTTGTACTTTTTATTGTGAATTGAGTGAAGGTTTACAGACAAGATAATCAGCTTTACATTCAGCAAATCATACACTTTGTCTCATCTCAATGATTATAATATGAACATCCAGCTTCCTCCCTGTGATTACTATTTGCATTACACCGTCCTTCCTATCCCTTTTTCAAATCTGTCCTTAGGAAAACAGTGTCCTTTTGAATTTGAATGATTGACCATTTCATGGTGAGCAGACCTTGCTAATGTTGTTGATCCCCTTCTCTACCCACTCCCCCTTAAACCTATCTTGCTTGGCTGAAAATTGGATTATGAGGGTGAGTCCCTTTCAAGACCTGAAGGGTGATTGAAGGCCATAGTCTCAAGTTCCTCCAGTCTCTTTCTGACTAGCAAATGTGGCCTTTTATTAAATGATTTTGAAATTTTTTCCCCATTTTTCCCCATTTTATCTGGGACCCTGTAATGTGATCCCTTTTAAGGTGTTAGAACTTATATTTAATTTAATTTTTTTTTTCCTGTTACGGCCTTCTTTTACAAGCCAAAGGTTGGTAAGTAGAGAAACATTTATAGAGAGCAAATGTGAGAGACAGGAAGTCATCTGCTGACTGGACTTTTATCACTATTGATCCAGCTTGGCTGTGAGAAATGGCCACCTTAGCCAGTCATTGCCTTTGTTCCTGTCAAAATCTGAAGTGCCCACCCACACACGCATCTCTTCAGCAATTCAGGTTATTCAGTGGCCTTTCAGAGTGACAGAATAATTCATTTGGCTCAAGATTGGGGACTGAAATCTCCATCAATTTCCATGTCTCTTTCACGCCTTCCATTTGTCCCATAAGTGAGGCTTGTCTTTTTCAATTATACAACTGCTTCCTTTCATCCTTATTTTTCAACTCCAGGCTTCCTGCTCAGAGTTTGCTGTATCAATTTATAATAAGATATTGATTCCAAGGGCAGGGTTCAGGAATACTGTTATACATGGGTCATGTTGTTAATAAAGGGTCACCCAAACAGGGGCTTGAGGATAGAAACGTTGCTGAAATGAGAGCTCTCTGCAGTAGTAGACAGAGAGAGAAAACAGCCCAATGACCCATGCTCAAGAAGGGCATGGAAACAATGGGATCACAATGACCATTTACCCAATACCTTTGTAGGCTAGACTCCAGGCTCTAAAATATTATTTTTGTGGCTTTGAGCAAGCTTTTTAAAGCCTTCAGTTCTCAGTTTCTTTCACCATAAAGCAACATAAATAACATCTCCTTCAAAGAGTTGTCAGGATTAAATAAGAGAATGTGTGTAAAATGCTATGCACAACTACTGCCATATAATAGGCAATATAGAAGTGGTTGTTATAACTATTATTACTGTTTTTATTTGTGCTTTTTTTTTTTAAGCCTTCATCAGTTTCCCAAGTGATGGGTATCAGCAGGAGCTCTGGATCTCAAAAATGATGAAGCAAAGCCATTACACAGCTTGTGTTCATTGGATGATGGCAGAGTGGGTCCGTTTATGACTTAACATGTGAATATCAGACAAAATGATGATTGTTGGACGAGAAAGGCAGGCAGAAAAATGAAGCCAGTGGAGCAGCAGACCTTGTAAATTTTGCAAAGTGTCCTCAGCTTAATGTTGGGCATTCTATCCTTATTACTGACAATGTATATGTCTTCACAATAAATCGGAAATTTGCTCAGTTAGAAAATGAAGATTTGTACAAAGCAACATTGAACAAATGGTGAATACTTGATTTAGCTGACTAACAATTCCACACTTGTAAATAACACAGAATATTTTACTCTTGCAGTACAATATTTTGTTTTCTGGGCATCCTGATTCTTATCAGACCTTTCCCATAGAGACAAAGATTTTGATTGTGAGCTGTAGGTTCCCAGTATCATCTTGACATGTTGTTGTTGTTGTTGTCAGGTGCCATCGAGTCGGAACCGACTCATAGCGACTCCATGCACAGCAGAACGAAACAATGTTCGATC